>NC_053146.1:64224690-64831690 GCF_016808335.1 Panicum virgatum
TTATCTAGGAGGGGCAAATTCCATCTTGATCCGCTCACATCCCATTCCATGTTTCATGACATACCTGTAAGCTGCTTTTGTAACTACCCAGTCACGGAGTAGCGTTTAGCAGCCCCAAGATGCACCACTACACACAGTGAGAAACAATGGCGATCTCAGGTCTAAGGATTCAGTAGGTATAACACTCAAGAACAACTGATGGCACATACAAAATAACAATCCCAACATTGTCTTGGAGTGGGTCAATCCAACACCATGTTCACCAACATGTGTCCACATCATTAATCCGATATCTCCATATCCATGATCCGTGAAACATGATCATCAATTAATGCATGTGCTAGTCTCAACGTCGTTGTTGTCCCACACAACGACATAAACTAGGGATAATTTAGAATCATATCATTTTCAACAAAGAGTTTCACGAACAAGTCACATACTTGATAATCAATGTAAAATAATCATCCATGGAACAAATAACAATTATTTATCATTACATAAACATACCCATGACAAAAATCTCCCACGCACACTAGAATCACTGATGTAAGTATCTAATACCCATAGATCTCATGTGCGCCTCATGCTTTGGTTGTGGGAGAGGCTTCGTCAACGGATCAGCAACGTTTGAATCCGTGTGCACCTTGCAAACCTTCACATCACCTCTCTCAACAAAGTTACGGATGAGGTGATACTTTCGCAGTATATGTCTGGACTTCTTAGTTGTTCTAGGCTCCTTTGCTAGTGCAACGGCACCACTATTATCACAATAGAGGTCCACTGGACTGGACGCACTAGGAACAACACCCAAGTCAGAAACAAACTTTCTGATCCAAACAGCTTCTTTTGCAGCTTCGGAAGCTGCAATATACTCGGCCTCTGTCGTCGAATCAGCCACCGTATCTTGCTTGGAACTCTTCCAGCTCACTGCCCCACCATTGAGGCAGAAAACAAAACCAGATTGCGATTTGGAGTCATCTTTGTCTGTTTGAAAACTAGCATCGGTGTAACCCTTTACAAGGAGCTCATCTTCGCCTCCAAATATTAGGAACATATCCTTAGTTCTTCTCAAGTACTTAAGGATACTCTTTACAATTGTCCAGTGAGGTTCACCGAAATCTGACTGATACCTACTCGTAACACTTAGAGCAAAGGAAACATCTGGGCGCGTGCAAAGCATAGCATACATGATCGACCCTATGGCTGAAGCATAAGGAATCGTACTCATCCTCTTTTGCTCATCAGGTGTCGTAGCACACTAACTCTTGCTTAGAGTAATGCCATGTGACATTGGCAAGAAACCTTTCTTGGAATCTTGCATATTGAACCGATTCAGTATCTTGTCAATGTACGTGTCTTGGCTCAATCCAATTAGCCTTTTTGATCTATCTCTATAGATCCTAATACCCAGAATATAAGCCGCCTCTCCTAAATCCTTCATCGAAAAACTCTTTTTCAATGAGGTTTTAACGGCTTCAAGCATTGGAATATCATTTCCGATCAGTAATATGTCATCCACATATAGGACCAGAAACACAAGTGCGCTCCCACTAGCCTTTTTGTAAACACAAGGCTCATCTTCATTCTTGATGAAGCCAAACCCTTTGACTACTTCATCAAAACGAATATTCCAACTCCGAGATGCTTGCTTCAATCCATAGATGGACCTCTGAAGCTTACATATTTTCCCAGCATTTTTAGGATCGACAAAACCTTCAGGCTGTGCCATATACACATCCTCACTTAGATGTCCATTAAGGAAAGCGGTTTTGACATCCATTTGCCATATCTCATAGTCATAATATGCGGCAATTGCTAGGAGAATCCGAACAGACTTTAGCATTGCGACGGGCGAAAAGGTTTCCTCATAGTCAACACCTTGAATTTGTCGGAAACCTTTCGCCACCAATCGTGCCTTATAGATGTGAACATTTCCATCCATGTCTAATTTTTTCTTAAAAATCCACTTACAATCGACAGGTCTTACACTGTCAATCTGATCGACCAAGTTCCAAACTTGATTATCATGCATGGATTTTAACTCGGATTCCATGGCTTCAAGCCATTTGTCGGAGTCGGGTCCCATCATTGCTTCTTTATAGGTCAAGGGCTCATCATTTTCCATCAATAATACATGGCGCTCCTCCGTAATAAGGAGGTTGAGCTTGTCAGTAGCGCGACGTGCCCTTATAGACCTTCGTGGGGCTGGTGCCTCAACTACGGGTTGTGCAACATCTTGCACATCCCGTGGATCTTCAGTGGGTGCTGAAACAGTTTTGGGTGTTTTCTGAATTTCTTCAAGTTGCACCTTGTTCCCACTAAATCCTTTTGAGAGAAACTCCTTTTCTAAGAAAACACCATTGCGAGCGACAAACACTTTGCCTTCCGCCTTATTGTAAAAATAATATCCTTTGGTTTCCCTAGGATACCCCACAAAGAAACATTTGTCTGACTTTGGAGTGAGCTTATCTGACATCAAACGTTTGACATAAGCCACACATCCCCAAACTTTGAGAAAAGATAATCCGGGACGCTTCCCAGTCCATATCTCATATGGTGTCTTCTCAACAGACTTACTTGGAACCCTATTCAGTGTGAACGCAGCAGTTTCAAGAGCATAACCCCAAAATGACAATGGAAGATCAGCTTGGCTCATCATGGACCTAACCATGTCCAACAAGATTCGGTTCCTCCGTTCGGATACCCCATTCCATTGAGGCGTTTCGGGCGGAGTTAGCTGCGGAATAATTCCACATTGCTTCAAATGATCACCAAATTCAAGGCTCAAATATTCTCCTCCACGATCAGATCGCAGAAATTTAATTGTCTTGCCTAATTGATTTTGTACTTCATTCTGAAATTCTTTGAACTTTCAAACGATTCAGACTTGTGCCTCATTAAGTAGATATAGCCATATCTACTAAAGTCATCAGTGAAAGTAATGAAGTACTGAAAACCACCTCTGGCTATTGAGCTCATTGGTCCACATACATCGGTATGTACAAGTCCCAACAAGTCACTCGCCCTCTCACTCTGACCAGTGAAAGGCGCTTTGGTCATCTTTCCAAGCAAACAAGACTCACATGTGTCAAATGATTCAAAATCAAATGAGATTAACAATCCATCTTTATGGAGTTGTTCAATGCGCTTCTCATTTATATGACCTAAGCGACAATGCCAAATAAAAGTGGGATTCAAATCATTTGGTCTAAGCCTCTTAGTATTAATGTTACAGACAGATTTATCCTCAAGATCAAGAACATATAATCCATTCACCAATGGACAATGAGCATAAAAAATACCATTGCAAAAGATAGAACAACGTTTGTTCTCAATTACAATCTTAAAATCACCAACTTCTTCCAAACATGAAGAAGAAATAATGTTCTTGCAGGAATGCAATAACAATTATTTAATTCCAAAACTAATCCGGAGGGTAGAGACAAGTGGTAGGTGCCGACCGCCAACACCGCAACCTTTGCGCCATTGCCGACCCGAACGTCCAACTCGCCTCTTGCAAATCTTCTAGTCTCACTTAGACCCTGCAACGATTTGCAAGTGTGAATCATCGATCCAGTATCAAATACCCATGATTCACTAGAAGATAATGCAATATTTATTTCTATAACATTTATACCTGAAGTGGAAGTCTCACTTCTCTTCTTCTTCTTCTTTTCTTCCAAGTACTTCTTGCAGTTCCTAGACCAATGTCCCTTTTCATGACAGTGGAAGCATTCATCTTCAGAAGTAGGGCCAGATTTGGCCTTAGGTGCTGGCTTTAGCTTAGAGCCTGAGGACTCACCACCGGAACTCTTTCCTTGCCTTTACCTTTGGGATTAGGAGGCGTCCAACGCTTCCTCTTTTTGTTCCCCTTCTGAATCATCATCACATGATTGGAATTCTTCTTAATGCTCTCCTCTGCTGTTTTTAGCATCCCATGCAACTCACTCAATGTTTTATCCAAGCCATTCATCTGAAAGTTCATGATAAAAGGCTCATAGGCCGGAGGGAGCGACTGGAGAATAACATCAGTAGCTAAGTCTTGGTGAAGTTCAGAACCAAGTCTATCCAAAGTCTCAATGTAACCAATCATTTTGATCACATGAGGACTGACTGGGCTACCTTCTGCCAGCTTGCACGCAAACAAGGATTTTGAGATATTGAACCTCTCAGTCCTGGCTTGGTTCTGAAACATCCCACGCAGCCCCTCGATCATGGTATGAGCATCCGCATGCTCATACTGCTTCTGCAGATCAGGGGACATGGTGGCGAGCATCAGACAGCTGACATCAAGTGAGTCATTGCAGTGCTTCTCATAAGCTCTGCGATCAGCAGCAGTTGCATTGTCAGGGAGATCATCAGGATATGGCTGCTCAAGAACATACTCCTTTTTCTCTTGCCTGAGAACAATTCTCAGGTGCGGTACCAATCAATAAAGTTTGTTCCATTCAACTTTTCTTTCTCAAGAACAGAACGCAAATTGAAAGCGAAATTGTTACTGGCAGACATGATCTACAACATTAAAGTAAAGCAAGATTTCAGCACTAAATTTATGTAAAGACTTTCATTAACTGATTTAACAAAAACAACCTACTATATCAAAGTCATCTTTCCCTCTAATGACATATAGTGGTTTCAAGATCCATAATCACTAAAATTCTAGTGAGCTTTAGCATCACGGTTAGAAAAGTAGTGATACAGGTAAGTAACAAATTACTAATTACATCTCTATGCGACTCTTGTTTGTTGGGTGGCATCCAATGCCCCGGCCCCAACCCTATGCCTTAAAGCCCAAAACTGTTTTGATAGCTTTGCTGAGTAAACCAATACTATGTTTGTGAATGTCCGACATCCACCCTATACAAAAGTGATAGCTAAGGGTACTCTACTTCGGTAAACCTACCACACAACGATCAAATTATAGGTGCAGCTATTGGTAAAAGGCATCAAAAACTCAAACTTTTCTGAGGGAAGCTATTCTATCATGATTAAAGCATCCACCATATGTAAAAACATGAAAGAATAGTATGACAGGAAGGAAAATAACATCACATGCTATAATCATATTATATTGTGAATAGTATGGCCTCTTGCATCACAATGGGCCTCCATCGCCATGGCTCCAAGGTGACCTCTATTGCCATCCGTCCTGTCTTGTGGTGATCATCATCGCCATCATGATTGAAACCTCCATGAAAAGATACTAAGCTACTACATCTAATAGCTAGTGAAATAATTACATGAGGATTCAAACATCACAAGTCGACACGCAGGTCGTTATACAATAATGGTGCAACCTCAACCCGGTTGTGTTAACTTGCGACACGCAGGTCGCACAAATCATCACATACATCATCACATGACATTGAGGCCATACCATTCACATCACACCCTGCAAAAACAAGTTAGGCGTACGACGTGTTCTACCAAAGTAGCGCTTGGAAGCCGCTACAGCGAGAAAGCAACGGGGGGTCGAGGGGGGAGCCGCCCCCCCCCCCCCCCGCGGGTCTCAGGGCAGCGTCCTGAAAACCTCACGGAATTACACAGATCGCATCTATGGAATCCCTATGAAAATCTCATCAAAGTGATCGCATCACCTCAATCCGAGCCATTCATAATGCCTCAATTTTCACTAGGTCAATCACCTTGACCGTGCAAACTTTGCACTTGAGAAGACTGCATCCACACATGACCTTGATCTGTTGGTTCAATCTACTGACTATGCACACAGTTAGTCCCGATGGTGATTCCAGCCGGTAGGGACATGTCGTATGCATAACAGAGAAAGAACACAAACTAATCTTTTGTCACATGCCGCGCAATCAACTCGCTCCAGTTTTAACCCCTTATGACCAATTGATCTAATCAAACCGTGCAAAAGTAATAGATCCAATCTACTACAACAACATATCACCTATATGCAAAAGATCCAGACCAAAAACTACGCAAGATGGCTCTGGTACCACTGTAGGGAACGGGTAGGCTACGCTAGCATCACTACCGCATAAACCCAAGATACTTGCGAGTAGAAGATCATAGATCGTTACCACTAGACGCGCAGCGCAGTGGAAGAAGTCGCGCGTCGATGTAGAGGAAGTAGTCGATCACGTCCCACGAACCGAGCTCCTCGTACTTGATCCCAGCAGCCGATCAGCGCAGCAGTCGCAGCAGCGCCTCCACGGAGTCCACACGTACGGGGATGAAACGCCGGGCGTCGGTGTGCTAGCACCGCACGCACGGCAAGGGCGGCGGCCGAGAGAGAGGGAGGGGCGGCGGCTAGGGAGGTGGCGCGGCTCAGGTCATCGCCCCCCTAGCCCCTCCCTCATATATATAGGGCGTACTAATGGGTTTCTATCTCATAGGCCCATTAGTAACCCTAATCCCTCTTGGATCAATATCCACTTGGACCTTTAAACCGTATTGTGATGATGGGCTCTTGGGCATATCACCAACATAAGTATATGCAGTCCCTTGGGTAATATTCACCGCCAAACTTTTTCTTCCCGGTCTGGGGACCTTGTTGGCCATGTATGAGGGAAACGAGAGGAAGATAAACCCTTTGTTTGTCGTATTTTTTACCAAGCAGACGAGCCTGTTAATTTAGTTCACATATAGTAGTTAGCATCAACTCAAATATACACAACTGCAAAAACTTGCTCATAATCCATTTAGGGCCGGTCCTGGCCCCCCGAAACCAAGAGCCCCCCTCCCAGGTACGTACACAACATGTATATGGAGTTATGCACGAAGGGTAACATGTTATGCAAAGATAGAATTTGTAGCACACGACTCCTCGTTCTTGTCCAGATAGAGCTTCAGGACAGCTAATAATCCTCCTAATACGTCTCCGTATGTCCTTACTCCTTAGCTTTCACCCTTTGTATTGCTTTTCTTCTTATTTCTATTAGGTATTCGCATGCATTTGCGAGCTTGAATGGTACTAGTTGTAAATTGGTGGATTATAGTTCATTATTTGTGGATAGTTGACTAGTTCTGTATTGTAGTACTGCTACTATACTTTCTAGTGCTTGTGCAAGTTTTAATAATGTACATCGATATATTATTGTGAGCTTGTGCTATCAATTTTATATGCTTATTATCATTGTATATTCTTTATAAATTTCTAGCTGTGGCTGATGAATGATGATTTTATAATTGGTTTGAGGAATTGAGAGCACAATCAAAGAATAGATGCATTCTAAATATAGAAGATATTGCTCAGATCTCACTTGAAAAATGAATGATTCGTTTGCAGTTTTGTCTGCTATATATAGTACAAAAGTATTTATGCAACTAGATAAGTCTAACGTACTCTAAACAAGCTTGATGCTACTTTCCAGAGGATCGAGAGTGTCTAGCATGTAAACTAAGAAAAACTATTTGTTATTTTAGTATTTATATTAGGAGCCTCATTTCTCGATTTTGCCCCAGGCCACCAATTTCTCAGGACCGGCCCTGAATCCATTTATAGTACATGAAGCTAGTTAGACCAAACTAGCCTATCAACGGACTAATTAAAATTAATATAAGAATAAGATCAATAATTAGAATTACGCTTTTTTTTCATCAATTAAGTATTCTAACACATACTCTAAAATATATTTATCATTATCTAGTTACAATATATTTCATTTTGCATCACACCTCCATATTTATTCGATATATATATTATGTTGATCTATTTGTTTTTGAATTGGTAGTCTTATCTCTTCTATCATACATGAATACATATTGACAAATATCGTGGGTAGTATTTTCGTACAAACAATAATATTAGTAATGATAGAAATAATAATTTAGATTTTTATATTGATGCACTTTGATATTCTATTATAATCATATAATTTAGATTCAGATTTAGGAGTAATTTAACTTCTAATAGTGATATAATTGAAGAATTTATATGAAAAATAAGGGGGTTATTTGTATTATAATGGCATAGGTGGGTAATTTTATAATAGCATAGGTGAGTAATTTAGATATATGATTAGAGGGTTAGTTTAGTCTATTTTCATAATGACAGAGGTGAGTAATTTATAAGGAAAGATAACAGATCTGATGGCTATTATAATTAGATTTGTTAGATTGATGGCTAAATGTTTCTGATTTTGTGAGAATTTATAGGATTTCTCTATTTAGAGTGCCCATCTAGAATCCTAGGTGGCTTCATGTGGAGACTTCAAAGGAACCTCCAATTAGTAATAGTAAGATTTCTCCCCCTCTTCATTTAGAGGCAGACATGTATATCAGGATTTGAACTTCTTACGTTGTGGCCAACAATTCTTACGTTGTGGCCAACAATAGTCTAGAAATTTTTAGATTTACATGGGGATGTTTTATTTTGATATGGTCATGCTTCTGGTAGTCACGACGAATCTTTTTCTTTCCTTGCCGCGAAGGCACGTGAACAAATTTTCTTGTTGCGTTGGTGTGCCTGAACGGGGGAGACGGCGCACTTGTGCTTGTGCAGACAGCTCAAGGCTTGGTCGTCCCGTGGGCTTACGGCCTGTCCTAGTTAGGCCTTGAGCTTGTTGTGACGAGATGGCGCGAATGGGCGGGCCACACTGTTATATGGGCCGTCGTGACCATCCGCTAGTGGCCTGCGGACGTCTGTGCAAGCAGTACAATGAAATCAGACTGTTAAATGCTGCAGAATATAACAGAATTTACTCGGTCTGAAGTTAGAAAAGCTTCCAGCCATAGCTCTTCTGTCATATAGAAGAAGTTCAGAAACTAGAGAATGATGCACCGTATGCTTGCAGATTGTTAAATGCAAGTTTTGTAGTCACTATGCACTTTACACTGAAGCTTCTGAATTTTTGTGGCGTACGAGTTGTGCACTAGACAAGGGTGGTGGTCGATTTATGTATGCATCTCAGCATCTGTGTTCATTGACTGCTCTTGACTGTATGCCCGTTTGGAGTGTTACATCGCTTAGTTGAAAGTTCGCATGATCTTCTCACTCAGGAATCAGGATGGTCATGCGACCTGTAAGCTTGAAATGCCATCCATTGCTGTTCAGTCCAAAATTGTAAGTCTATCTATTTATCAAGTGACCGTGCGTTCAAATCCCAGATGTTGCAGGGGTTCAGATGATACTCGAGGGAGTTTCAGGTTAGTTCAGAATTGATACTGTTGACCAACATGATGTGAGGTTGGTGTAGAACTGCGGCAGATCATTTGGTTCCCATATAATTTCGCCAGATCCCTGAAAAATGCCCTGCACTCCATGCCCAAGCTATGATACATTATCTTTTCATCGCTCATGAGCGAGGAGATGGCACGAGCTTGAACAGTCTGTGTCTCAGAAAACAGTTAGGTTAATAGAAGTAAAAATACAATTTGCAAGAAAAAGGAAAGACCATGTACACCAATGCTTGCTTCAGCGTCATGAGGAACTTGTACCTCGACGATTATGGTGACGTCAACGAATTGAACGATACCAGAATTTTTACAATGTCCACAATGAAGTTCCTGTGGGAAATGTCTATTCGATCACAAAATGAACTTGGATCTAACAAAATGTTCTTTGAACAGAATCAAACACGAAAAAGGTTAGGAAATTGATCTGAAGACTGAATTTAGAGATTGAAGCAGTACTGACTAGCATAAAATCGAAGACATCTCATACTCTTAGCACCATTTCTGCAACATCCCAAAGATGGCGAGTCTCTTGCTTTTGGCTGTGGAGCTGTAGAGGAGCTTCGAGCCTTCGACTCCGGTGAGTTCAGATCTCGAGATAGCGAGTGCCGACTGCCGAGTGGGCGTGTACATCCAACCTGTACGCAAATGAGATTGGAGGTTTATTCAGGGGGTTACACGCAAAAGTTTCGGACATTGGCTGCCCGCACGGATCGTGTCCCTCGGTCCTTGATCCGACGTCTGTCGTGCCCGGCAACGCGGTGCCATTCTTACAGGGGTCGGCCCGGCAGCATTACAATTGATCGCACACCGTTCTCCAGATCTAGGGTTGCTTACACTGCTCTTCTGCTCTAGTGGTTTCTCCGTCTCCCTCATCCATGGCTTCGGCGGCGGCGGCGACCCAAGTAAGCTCCCATCCCTTCCCATCCATGCCCGATTGGTTTAGGGCTGATGATTGGGGCGGGATCCCCCTCTCACGGGAACCAAAACCCGACCTCCTGAATCCTGCTTCCCCTCAGCGGCGGCTCGTCGTAGTCATCCCGTGGATTAATCCTATCCGATGGGGGGTGGGGGTTCGGGGCTGGGTTGGGTTGGGTTCAGCTGGATTAGCTTGTGATTTTGGCGCGCGATAAGGTGGCTAATCCCTGCTATAGCAGGTGGGAACGTACTTCCTACGGAACTATTACAACCTGCTGCAGCAGAACCCCGATGTAGTGCACCAGTTCTACAGCGAAGCAAGCACCATGGTCCGCGTCGACGACCTCGCCGGCACGAACACCACTGTCAGCAGCGTGATGGTAATCTACCATTTCTATTTTGTTCATCCTCACTGTATATGTTAGATTGCATATCATCTATCAGTGCCAGTAGATACTTCGGATTCGGATGATGCTCTGTCTGCTCTATCCGTGCATGCCCTGTTGTTGTAATGTACCACTGTGCATGGCGATTACTTTCTCTGCTCTACTTATGGCCTTATGCTGAGATGCGCCTGTTCTGTATTTATACCCCTTAGCGATTGGCACCTTATCTGTGTTTTCCCCCAATGAGGTTTGAGCTGCTTGCACGTGCCTTTTGCTTTCATGCATCGTACTAGCGTATTATTATGCATGGCACTTTGTTTGTCCACTTCACTTAGTTGATTTTGCTTGCGCAAGCCTTTGTTTCTATGCATTCCTAATGTAGTATTATGCATGCTGCTTTGTTTGTCTGCTTCGCGAAGTTTATTTTGCTTTTAATGCTCCTAAAGTTGGACACTAGCGTTGTCATGCCTAAAGTTGGATGAATGCATCCCCCATGTTGTTTGTCCGCTTCATTTCTCGTTGACGTTGCATTTAGTGCTTGTAAAGTTGAATGTAACTACTTGCTGTTTCATGTGTAGCCCGTGTGTTTCCTCTACTAACCTTAAATACACGCGTCTTCTGCAGGACATACACTCGCTCATTATGTCCTTGAATTTCACCCAAATCGAGATCAAGACAGCAAACTTTATCAACTCATGGGGTGATGGGGTGCTAGTTATGGTCTCTGGCCTTGTGCAGACCAAGGAGTACAGCCACCAGAGGAAATTTATCCAGATGTTCTTCCTTGCTCCACAGGAGAAGGGTTACTTTGTCCTCAACGATTACTTTCACTTCGTCGACCAAGAACAGGTGCAGCCTGCGCAAATGATTTCTCATGATGACTACGAGAACAATTTAGCCTCCAACACAGCTGTCGAAACTGGTATGGAACTTTAGTTATTTGGCTTATGAAGCATCATCAATAAGACTTCAAATTTCTTGTTGGACTCGTAACGTATTCAATCTCCTTCATTTGAACCATCTCTATTTTGCTAATGTTCCGTCCGGTATATGGTGTTGGGATATTTGCTTACCTGTGCATATGAAAGTTAATGCTATCCATATTTTCTTCTCTGAACTGCCAAATACGCTGCTTTTAGCAGCATGAATTTTGGTGGGCGCCATTAGTATTTGCATATGAATAGGTTTGATGGCAATGCTTATTTTCTAAGAGATGTTACTGGTGCGAACTTAAGTTAATAGTGCTGCTGAGCGGTGATGTTAAACCTGACAATTGTTCTGCCCACAGTTCCTGAGTACATTCATGAGGAAGAAACTCAAACAGCACAAATAACATCTGAAGGACATGATGTGGTCGACAATTATGCTTATTCTGAGCCACCTCAGCAAGTGGTATCATCTGACAACTGGGGGGAGGAACCTCTTCCTGAAGAACCACCTTCTTCCTTCTCAAATGAAATTGCAGTGGCACCAGAGGAGCCAGTGCAACCTCCTCCTGTGCCACCTCCTCATGTGGAGGAGCCTATTGGTGAACCAGTGAAGAAGACTTACGCTTCCATTGTATGTCACTTCTTACTTGCTAGACTATGTGAGTTATTCAATATCCATCTGATGGATCTTTAAAACTAAAATGGAAATGACTCCTGCAGCTAAAAACTGCAAAGGCTCCACCGGCATTCCCGGTAGCCCAGCAAGTCCCTGTGAGTAAGCCTTCTCACCCTTCAACAGAGTCGAACCAGGCCCAGCATTCAGTTATGGCTTCATCAACGGCAGGCGAGAAACCGAGATCTGATGTCTACGGTGAAGTTGCGGCCCATGATGATGAAGGTAATCCATTACTTTGTGCTAAACATCTGAATTTTGTTCATGATTTGGCTCTTATGCATTGTTTGCTGACACAAACCATTCTGCTTATTAAATTAGAGAGCAAATCTGTTTATGTTGGGAATGTGCCATCATCTGTAAGTGAGGCTGACCTCGAAAATGAGTTCAAAAAGTTTGGGCGGCTTATTCCTGATGGTGTTGCTATCAGAAGCCGAAAGGTTTGCTCTTAATGTTGTCTTTTTATTCGCCTCTTCCAATGGCATAAGTAGGTCTTTATTTGATTGATCTTGTGATGTAATCGGCAGGAGACTGGTGGCTATTACGCTTTTGTGGAATTTGAGGAGCTTAGTGGTGTACACAATGCGTTAAAGGTGATTGTTAACAGCAATGTGTTTCAAATTATTTTGTGCGTTTGTTACTTCACTTTCTTGTGTTTCTTGTCCTTTGAACAAAATCTATGTTTTCTTTGCTTGTACGGGACAAGTTCATTTTATCATTGTGGGCTTGTGCATGTGTGTTTTTAATCATGTCTCAGCTGCAGTTTATACTGAAACTCGGATTCTCCCATTTCAGGCTTCACCAATCGAAATAAATGGGCGGCAGATATATGTTGAGGAGAGGAAGCCTAACAGCGGAATAAGAGGTGGAAGTAAGTTGATTTCTTCTAATGATACTTATGCATTATTTGCATTTTGCTAGCACTCGCCAACTCTTACATCTCTTAATGTTAATGAAAACTCTGATGGTTACATGCTTTATACTTATACATTCCCAATTTCCCATGAAGTTGTCTGTGATGGCCTCATATTTGAGTGTTTTTATAAAGTAACATCATTACATTTGTAGCCTGAAAATATGCACCAAAATGTTATATTGAAGTCAATAAAGTCAAAATTGGTAGTGCCCTAGTTAGGGGTTTTCAATCACAGTTTTTTTTTTATCAAAATCAGCCAGACCGTCTGATCAATGCTCACGTCGTACAGTGTATGAATAGTAAAATAGTGGTATGTGTCACATTGTTAGGCTGCCCGCACTGGGGCTCTGCATCCCGCACGGTATGCGCCACGGAGGCTGCATGCAGTTTGATTTGCCCATTTTCCCGCTCCAGCGGCACACTGTAAAGTGCGCGCTATCTTGGCGTTCCCTTCCGGGCTCTCTATTCCGAGCGCAGTAGCGCGCGCTCTCCATCCGCCGATGTGGCGCGGGCCCGCCTCCCGGCGTGTGCTCCGCACCTCCTCTAGCCCAGCGCTGCCCGCCTCGCCGCGCGTCCGCCATGGCTGCCGCCCCTACTCGAGCTCGCCGCCGCCCGCGCATGGAGTAGGGGAGCAGGGACGCCGGCGCTGCCTGGATCCGGCCGGCGGCGCCTGGATCCGCGCCGGTCGTCCCCCGCCCCGCCACGACGCCGCATGCCGCGGGGCGCCCCGGCCACGCCGCCGCACGCCGCGGGCCGCTGCAGCTCGGCCGTGAGCTGGCGCGGCGAGGTGGTCGCCATGGCCCCGCGAGGAAGGGAGGGAGGCGCAGTGGAGAGGAGGGACGCCGCGCGGCAGGGGAGCAGGGGCCGCGAGGACAGCCGTCGCCACCCCGAGCCTGGGCTCGCCGCCGAGCTCGAGCTCGCGCAGGTGCCGCGGGCCCGCCGCCGCAGCCATGGGTCGCGCCGGGGCCGGATTTGGCCGCTGCTGCAGGGGAGGGGCCGGGGCCGCTCCTCGGGCGCTCGGCGCGCTGGCCGCCTGGAGCCACCCGCTCGCCACGCGGCCATGGGAGGGGGCGGAGGGTCAAGCCTGCGGCTCACCAGTGAGGAGGCGTGGCCGGACACGCCACGGGCGGCGCCGCCGCCATGGATCCGCCTCCGCGCCGCGAGGGAGGGAGAGAGGCTAGCGGCGGCGGGTCGACAGAGAGAGAGAGAGAGCAGGGGAGAGGGGGTGAGACGGACGAGGGGAAATAAAAGAAGGGGAGAAAAAAAGAAAAGGAAAAGAAAATGAGATGTTAGGTGGAGATGGTTGAATAAAATATGTGATAGTTGGGATAGAGTAGACATATAGAGAGTGAACGAGCGTAGCGAAACTGAATATAGAGAGAATCTCGATGACCAGGTAGGAATATTTCTTTTGGAGAGTGAATTTAGAGAGTGATGAGTGCGGAGAGCCTTATGCTCAAATGAACAGTAAAAAAGACATGGTTTGGCTGATATCGTTGTGTATGGATCCAGTGCTAGTGTATGCTTTTTGTTGCTCCTTTCAGAAGCATGGTGTTGACGATTGTACCGTACCATTGAACATTGAACGTGTTGTGCTAATGGTTTTTACATATTGGCATTGGCAGGGAGGGGCGGAAGAGGCCGTTTCGGCGGTGGAGGTCGGGGATATGCCAGAGGTGGAGGTGATGAGTACAATGGTGGCAACCGGGGTAGGTCAAACGGTTACGGGCGTGTTCCTCACCAAGAGAGGGGCATCCTTGGGAGCCATGCTCAAAGGAATTGAACTGGTGTAGCAAGAGCAAGCATAAGGTTTTGACCTGTCGTCAGAGGGAGAGAGATCCTGAACAAAGCAGCCTATATGCTGCTAGGTTGCATTTGGGATTTTGGGGCTTGTTTTGTCGATGAATGTGTGCGCGTCGACCTATGCGACATCCAACTTTTGCTAGACTGATGTTGCCTGTTGTTATTAAGAGCTGTTGTTCTGTTACCCTAGTTGCTATTGTTGCTTTCGCGTGACTATAGCGATGGTGTTTCGATATTCCTGCGGGGCGTTGAAGGTGGCCCGTTGTCATTGTTTATTTGCAGTCCAAGGCGCAACCAACCTCTCTTATCATGGTACGCATTTGGTGTTCTGGAACTTGAACGCAACTCCTGTGTAGATGCTTTGATCTGGTTATGGGTATCTCTGGTCCCGGGTACTGACAGTATTAGAGGATACGTTGCCTTTGGGGATGACTAGCGAGATGACTAAGGGCAAACATCTTGTGAGAGGCTGACAGCATCATTGGGTTTCATGTCATGGACACATGCCGTCCCTAGAAGTGCCATAAAACCGGACAGGTTGGGTCCTGGTTTCGGTGCCTTAGGGTCCAGCAATGTGACAGATGACACGAAGACGTTTGGGAGGGAGTATGAGGTAAAGTGGAGTGAGATTTGAGCAGTCTGCGCCTGCATCCATGCATAGAGTCATGCTCATGCAGATGTGCAGCAGGCATTGCATGCTCTGATGCGCAAAGGGAGAGAGGGTCTTGGGAAATCTTCATTAGGAGGAAGGCCGGGGTAGGGGCCGAGCCCAGCTTGTCCTCGCTCCGCCCCTGCGTCGGCACTCTGGCTCGACCATAAGTCGGCATGGTGTCACACTCTCTCGTACTTGGTCACTGGTCTCTCTGGCTCATGGATCCGGAGGCCGGCCCCCCACTCCGGGACAACGGTGATGTCTAGCCGGCCACAGGACACATGTTTCGTTTGTTTCGTAGCATTGGTTGCTGGTTGGCATGGGCGTGCCAGGCGCTGGTGTCCAAGTCCGAAGTCCAAGGTCCAAGCCAAACAGCCCAGTCCTTTTCCACTGCCACACTCCTATGTCGCGCGGCAGCGCAAGCCGGTCCATCATGCTGCTCGCCCAAGGACAGGCACGCTGTGCGACCGCTACATCTGCAGTGGCATCGGTCTCAGAACTCCCATTTGTTGGAAGCGACCCGGTGTCCTCATGCGAATCAATCCCGTATTCCTCTGCCAGAACAAACGCTAGCTAGCCGCCCCCCAAAAATCTTGGCCGCAGCTTTGCTCAGGTTCTCGTTCTTCTTCACGGCGCCACGCAACTCTCTGATCCAACAGTGCTAGCTGACCAGGGCTCGTTCCATGGCATCTTCCTTGGAAGCGTCTTCCTTCCCGGCCAGGGTGAAAAGTTTCCAGCTCTGGCGCGCGTACGTGGCTCGTTTCCTTGCAAGCATCTTCCTCATCAGAGGCCAGAGCCAGTGTACTTACTGATGGTACTTGAAGGTTGAAGGTTGGCTCTGGGGACGACGAGATTCAAACAATTCGTGAGAGTACCACGGGTTCCAGTTCGTAGGGACATGGCGTCCCTAGCTACCATAGCGTAATGGGGGCAGTGCGTGGCTGCGTAGAGAGCTCGATTACAGGCCGGGTTCTGATTAGGGTTATACTACCACTCCATAAGCACTTTTAGGCGCCTCGGGAATTGGAGCCAGCGGCTGCAAACAAGACCGTCGCAGCAGCCTTTCCATGTAGAGCAGCGCGAGATGCCAATGCCATGATGGACTTCTTTGTTTAAGCAACGCCCTGCAGCGAGCACACATCATCATAGTCATAGGCTCCCGTTCTTCAAGCTTTTCCCTGCGAAATTCTGTCTTATACGAGCTAGTGTCGCTTTGTCAGTCGCCACTTTGTTCTCTTTTCACCAACACTACTAAGCCTCTCGTGCGTGCCCTACAGATCTGTCTGTGCGTTTCACTCGATTGTTACACACCACGCCTTTTGTACCCGGCAAACCAAAAGGGCCTATGTGAGAAACGATGTGCACGTTGAGCATCTCGCTCTTTTGCTAAAGTCTACTGTACTCTGAAAGCTCGCAAGCTTCAGCGTCGTCGACTTCGTCAGATTCAGGCGCTGGAAAAGAAGGCAGCGGCAGCAGCGGCCGTCGCGTTCGTCCCTTGTGCTGGAAAGGGAAGCGCCCCATTAGGTGGCGGTTAGATGAGCTAATTTTTAAAAACTTCCAAACCGCTCCGGCGATCTGGACTCACCTAACCTCCCCATCAGAAAGGAACAAAGCATCCAGGATTTGCCGATCTGACCACGAAACAATTTGAAACGAGCCGGCCGGGCCGACGAGCATGCCGCGGCGCACATGAGCCGAGGCCGAGAGCACCGGGGCCGGGCGCTTCGAGGTCTCTGACACGCGGGCATCAGTGCCAGCGCCTCTGGACGCGTCGCGACGCTGGGTCGCAGCCTCGCAGGCGCTCCGCGCTCGTTTTCCTGGCGTGGAGGCCCCGGCGAGAGAGGAACGGATAGACGTCGCCGTCAGGGAACGGATTATGAGGCCTGCGGGGGCGCCGGTCGCCGTCGCGATCGCCGCAGCGGGCACGCGAATTCGGGCAGCGGAGAGAGATCGCCAGTGGCCGATGATCACGCGTCCGCCCAGCCACTGCCACTGCCAGCAACTGCAACCCACGACGACTCTGCACGCCGCGTCGCTGTACCGGTATCCACTGGGGATTAGGGATGAAAAGGACGAAAAAAAAATCTCATTTCTATTTTTGTTTCTATATTTGTTTTGATGGAAACGGGATCGGATTCGGAAAATACGGGTACGGAAACGGGATCGGATTACGCGGAAGTAGGAAACGAACCAATACACACATTGAGCCGGAAAGAATAATGCGATCAAATATTCTCGAGTATACATTAACAAAGTCACAAAATAATATACACGTACGAAGTTATTGGTCCAATATTCACTAGTATGCCATGTGTTAACATGTTAACATGCATACTTAGTGATTGGTATGATTTTGAACATATTAATTTTTAGACATATCTTATGTAGATTAAAAACAAAATAAATACGAGTCAATTCCATGTAAAAACGGGATTCCTCGGAAACGGACGGAGAAATCTCATTTCTACTTCCGTAAATACAAAAACAGGATCCCATAAATACGAAAACGGACAGACAAAAATAAAAAAAATAGAACGGATCGGAACGGGAATATTTCCGTCCATTTTCAACCCTACTAGGGATGCAATGCAGCAGGGGGAGGCCGAGGTAGCCGGTGCCGACCCTGCAGCGGCTGGGTCTCGCTTCGGGGGATCTCCGGCGCGGCCGCGTGCGTACGCGTACGCGACGACGGGGAGATCCGGACAACGCCCACGAACCACCACGGGCCGAGCACGGCGCTCTGGCTCTGCTCCAGCACCAGCAGGATGCTCGTTTCGCGCTCCACGGGCGCCTGCTCACGCCCGCCGCGTTGGATAGAGGCCAGCAGCTCGCCACCGGCACCACACCAAGCTTTTCCCAAACCCCATCCCGTGCCAGGGTCTCTGGTACTCTGGTGTGATCCTATGATAAGTCATAGCATCCATGGCACCTGGCCACCTGTGATTGGTATTAGTGCAGGCATGAGAAGGTTTTGTCCAGTTTAAAAAAGAACAGACTGCAAATGAGTATTTGGTATGATTAATTATGGATAAGTCGTTTTTATGTATTTCCTTGCATTGACCGGCAGGCAGCGCCACAACAAGTGGGCACGGGTGTAAACGTACATGGAAGTTGGATTTTTCAAAAGTTTACCCCTTCCGGACTGTTCTCCCAAGAAATGCTGATTTGCTAGAATTGCGTAATTTTAGCTTTTTTGGAAAAAGATGCGTAATTTTGGATCACAGGTCTTTTGGAGAAAGAAAAATGGAACAGAACAAGGATAGCTATCATGAAGTCAAATTCAGTTTGTACAACCGGAAGTTATGAGCAATTGCCAATTGCTATTGCTCGTTAATTCTTTTGCATAGCATTGCTCGCTAGCCGTGCTAGTCAGACTCGGAAAAATCTAAAAAAGTGGGGGGGAATGTTTCCTTGATCATACACAGCTCTACTAGTCTCCAAGGAAGTGAGGATCTTGACGCAACAATCAGCATCACTTCTTCTCCTTGATGATGGAGAGCTCTTCAAGCCAGTCCAGGATCCTGCTACGACGAACGCCCTGGCCGCTCTTCGCGCCGTCCTTCTTCCTGCGGCGCTTCGCCGCCTCCGGCAGGCACGCGGGATCGACGGCGTCGGGCGAGAACTTGCACCCGAGGCTGTCCCCGAGCAGCCCCACTAACCCAAGCTTCTTGTCAACGGCGGCGGTCACCTGCTCGAACCTCGCGCTCCTGCTGCCGCCGCCTCTCGATGCGGTGGCGGCGATCTTGGCCTCGGCGGGGCGCGGCGGCGGGTACACGTCCGGGGCGCCGACGACGCCGAGGCGAAACAGGCCCCACGCAGCGGGGGGCGGCGCGGACCCGGTGCTGCGGCGCGGCCGCGCCGAGCGCAGCTGCGGCGACGGGCTCGGATGCGCGTAGAACAGGCTGCTCGACAGCGAACGCCGCGGCGGCGGGGCGGGGGCGCCGCCGTGCTCGGAGGAGGCGCTCTTGGACGACTGGCTCCGGCTGACGCACCCGCTGCTGCTGCCGCTGGAGCTCGCGCTGCGGCTGCCGGACCGCGACACGAGGCCGACAGTGGACGCCGCCGACTCAGACCGCGGCAGCGTGACAACGCTGGCGCCATCGGCAGCCGCGGCCGAGGAGGGGCGAAGCGGGAGCAGCTTGCCTTGGCAGAACAGCTCGCCGGCCACGCACATGTCCGTCTCCGCGGCCTTGCCGGCCGGGACGAGGCCGCCGGACGACAAGATGCAGAACTCGAAGTCGTCCGCCGCGTCCGGAGTAGGGCCGCCGGCTTCCGCGCGAGACTGTGCCGCTGCGTCTGCCATGGTCGGATTCTTTCCTTCGTCCAAGGAGAATGGGGGAAGAAATGGTCAGGTTTTCGTTGTGCTGTGGCCTGTGGGTTTCTTTTTGGCTTATCTTGGAAGAATGGAAGAGGTGATGTGGTGGTCACGTTCGTCTCTGTTGCAGGGACCCTGAGAAGAGATGTCACTATATACACACACTTGGCAGCTATTAGTCAAACCTCAAAACTCCAAATGTTGATTTTGGCAAGCTTTAAATTGATACTATTTTATCAGATGTCTATTTTCGATGAAAGGAGAAAAATACAAGTATACTTAAAACGTCACCACGTCGTGATAAATTATGTTTGGCAACTAATTCATACCATACTAGAGGACATTGGAAATAGCCGTTTGTCATAAGACCATTCACAGTTTTAGCCATTTTTTACTTTCTTAGACCCTGTTTGATTTTCAAAAGTCTCTAGCCCCTCCAAAAAACCCTGAGTCTAAATAAAAGTCCCACCCTGTTTGTTTTCAATGATTGAAGTGACTAAACCTTATTAAATGGTGTGTTCAAAAGACATCTTTACCCCTTGTCCCTGCATGCATGTGCCCAGGCGCCCACCCCTTCTCCCTGCGCGTCATTTAATGAGGTAGAGGGTAGTAGGTGGAAACATAGGCCAAAAGTCTAAAAAAGCTCCTCAAGAGGATCTTCTCCAAAAAAAATCTTTACCCCCAAAGAAATCCCTAAAAGTCCCACCCTGTTTGGTTTAAAAGTCCATAAAGTCCCAGGGACTTCTACAAAAGTCCCTCAAACTAAACAGGGCCTTAGAATGAATGCTTCCCATTAGAAGCAAAATTTGAATGATAAAAAAGAGACACGTCAATATCGATCACCATTGACCGATTGATTTCTATACAAATGTGTACCGTAAGAAGAGTCGATCATAAAAAGAATCACATACTTCTCCAAAAAAAATAAAAAGAATCACATATTTTTCAGCTACGCTGTGCTGGAACGAACCTTTCTATCAAAAATATAGTTTGAATGCGAGATACAAAAAAATGCTTACCATCCTCGAGTTGACATGCACACAAATGTCACTCGTTAAACGCATCTTGTCTACCGAATTCATACGGCAAGAAAAATTTAATGCACTTTGTTTGCAATACAAATTGATCGAACTAATAAGAAAGCACTACCCGTTTTTAAACTTCTGTGACATGGAGGTGGATTTGAGACTAGTATGCAAAATGAGCAACTCCAACTGCTGTTGCAGATAGGAGCTCAACTTGAATGGTAACTGTTAAGCTCATTTATTCCTATTCGAATAGCACAAATCTTGTGGATTTTGTAAACAATACAAAGAAGACATCAAGGAATCAATCTCTGCTTAGTGAATCTACCATGCATCACAATTTTTACATCATGAGTAAGAGTAACATGGTAAAAGTTGCGTTGCATTCAGAATAATACACATTGATTCAAGTGGCATAGGCAGGCAACACACGGAAAAGAAAACCAATGGCATAGTACACGCACTGTGTAATCATCTCCAAATGTGTGCATGAGAGATTGTAGTACTGAATCAGTAACGCACTGTGTAATCATCTCCAAATTTGGATTTGCTCGCGCACCAGCCGTACTAAAAGGAACCATGGCATGCAGCTAATTAAAGAGCATATCCCACCCTTGACGCATAGATCGAATCGTCCCGGAATTGTCTTGCCTGCTCTGCTTTGCGTTGGTTTCTCCAACACTGCATTCCATTTCCATCTTTGTTTGCTGAATTCAGACACGGCAGGATTCCTCCCTAATATCCTACTGTACTATTTGCCTGGCGTATACACAAGCCCAAGGATTGAACTTGGAAGGACCCAAATCCGTGTGGGTGGTCAATATATCGCTGCCAGACATTACCCCACGTAATTCCTCTCGTAATGACTAGATTTCGACAGGCGAGCTGGATCAAATGTCAGATCAACCTCACGCATCAGCATCACCACGCGATTTTTACAGCGACGGGAATGTTTAGGCCATCGCGTGTACCATCTCTCGAACTAGAGGTGGTAATTTTTACACAATCCAATTTAATTTTTATATATTTGTAGCTCAAAATTATAAAAATTAGATCTCGGCTCTTTCAGAGCCCAACCATTCAAAATTATATATTTTTAGACACTCTAAATCAAATTTTAAAATCCTTTTTGCCACCCCTGTTCAAATGGCACCTACGCGCGTGCTTTAGCGTTCGCTATCTATTGGCTTACGAAAGGGGGTGGCCGACGAAGCAACAAGCTCCCCGTCGCTCAACTACGACGCGTCAAGGCCTCGGGTCACTCGTAACTGGTGGCAAATCGGCACTAGCCGGCCGGTGAGCCGGCGGCGCGTGGATCTATTGGCGGCCGTGGATCGGGCAGCAGACGCGTCGCTCACCCGCGCCCTTTGCCCCAGAGCAGAGCTCCTATTTAGATAACTAAACTTACGTTTTAATCATTTTCTCAAATTTCTATCTCAGCAGAGTTCCTACTTAAAGCAACTCCAATGAAATGACTAAATTTGAGTGGCTAAAACTCATTTTAGTCACCCACTTTTCAAGTTTAGTCACTCAAAATATGTATCTACTCCAGCAGCACCGACTAAATAGACTAAAAAAATGGTGGACCCTAGTACCCTACTATTGATAGCTTAAGTAGAGGGTGACCAAATTGAGGGAGTAAGAGAGGAAATTTAGTCACCCTCTTATTTTAGTCACCCAAGTAGAGGTCCTGCTGGAGATGGAAATTTGAGTAAAATGTGGGTTTAATCACCCAAATAGAGACCCTGCTGGAGTTGCTCTTATGTGACTAAAATGAGAGGTCCACCCTCTCAATTTGGTCACTCTCTACTTAGTCTACTAAAAATAGGGCCCACTATTTTTTTTATTTTTCTTTTTTTTCCACCTCTCTCTCACATTTAAAAGCCTATCTAGTCGGTATTACTGGAGTAAAGATTATATTTTAAATAACTAAACTTAAAAAATAAATGATTAAAATACACTCAAATTTAGCCACCTACTAGAGTTGCGCTGCGCGTCGCTCATTCGGCTGCCAACGGAGCGCACAGGCACGGCGCTTCGGTTGATCGGCGGCGTCGCGTGACGAGACCTTTGCGCGCCAACATTAACGCCGGCCCGCGGGGGTCATGCGGCACGGCGGCGGCGGGGGACTGGGCGCTTTCGGCTCTTTTATGGCGGGGGATGAGTGCCCGAGATGCCGGGACTGATAGAGACTGGCCGGCAGCGGCTCGGCTGGCCGGCTGCCACTTGCACAGTGCACCTGGGGAGGTCGTTGAACTGGTCGGCGGCGAGATCGCAGCGGCCCCGGGTGACGTCGATTTGATTCTAGAACTGGTCACGTTCTTCTTCCTGTCTTGTGTCACGGCCGGAGCCGTGGTCCTGCTAGTACGGTGCAGGCATGAGTTCATGAGTGCGTGCTTCAGTTCAGGGTTTCAGCTGCTGTTCACGTCGTCCGTGACGGCTTTGACCGTAATTTTTTTGGTACAACTGGCGATTATCACCGTTGACGAAGGTTTCTATTTGCAGGCCGTGATGGGCCGGTAGTTTCTATGGGCTGGGCTAACAAAGGCGGCGGTTCCATTGTGAGGACGGGAGCAATCGAGGAAGGAAGAAACATTAAAGTAGCCCAACCGGCCCGTTTTGAGTTGAGACCCGTCAATATTTTGTCTCATTCCGTCTTCTTGATGCAACTTGCCCTGATCGGGACCGTGCCTGTCCGTCGAGACCGGACGCAAGACTAGACACGACTTCTTCAAAAACCATGGCCTCGTGTGATTCTGCGACAGGCACGCATGGTAAACGTGCAGGTGTCCAGGTATCAATCATCGTTCTAGAATGCTTAGCAGAACGTAGTCGATTTTGTTTACCCCTAAAAGACACAGAATTCGCGAGCTTCTGTGCACAAAAGTTGCTCAAATTTGCTTTGAAAATTGCAAGTTGATGCCGAATTCGGACCGACGGGAAGACCCGGCCCCCACGAGTCCAAATGCACGCGCGCAAGTGTGCCGCCCCAACAGAGATCGGTTCCACCTTCCAAGCCTGCCGCTTCGTGCTCGCCTTCCGCGTCGGCTCCGCGCGCCCTCGTGCTCCTTTGACGCGACCGCGCACGCATGGCGCGCCGCCATGTCGGTCTACAAGTAACCGCGGGTGCAGATGCAGCGCAAGCAATCGCCGTCGTCGCAGATCGTCACAGCAGGAGCTCCGATCCATCGCTAGCGTGAAAATGGACCAAGACGAGTACCTGTCCCTGTGCCTCATGGCGCTCGCCGCCGCGTGCCAGCAAGCCGGCGCGACGGCGACGCGCCGGCCACACGGCGTGGCAGCGCCATCATCGTCCGCGGCGGCGACACCGCCGGCCGAGCTCCCGCTCCACTTCCGGTGCCCCCTCTGCGGCAAGGCGTTCGCGTCGTACCAGGCGCTCGGCGGCCACAAGGCGAGCCACCGCAAGACGCCAGCGGCAGCAGGTGGTGGCGCGTCGTACGGTGCCGCGGCGCCATTGTTCCATCAGAAGGAAGCAACTGCGGAGGCATCATCAGCGTCCGGGAGCGGCGGCGTCGGGCGGCACGTCTGCACGGTGTGCCGCAGGGGCTTCGAGACCGGGCAGGCGCTCGGCGGGCACAAGAGGTTCCACTACCTGCACGGGCCGTCGGTGTCGGCGTCGCTGCCCACCGCTGCAGGGTCGGGCGCGGTCGGTGGGTTTGACCTGAACCTGGTGCCCCTGGTGCCGGAGATAGGATCGGCCGGCGTGAGGCGGCGTGGCGAGGACGATGAGGTGCAGAGCCCTTTGCCTTTGCCGCCCAAGAAGCCACGCCGGCCGTCGAATTCTGCATGAACGGAAGAAAATTCTCCATAAACTGTAAATACATTTTGATTGGCTCTGGTCATCAAATTTATCCATGAACTTCTAATATCAATTTATCTTTCATAATACTTATTATTTCTCTTAAAATTGAACAAGGGTTTATGAACTAGTATCAACAAACCACAAGCTTGACAATTGACA
Organism: Panicum virgatum; assembly: GCF_016808335.1. Taxonomy (NCBI): domain Eukaryota; kingdom Viridiplantae; phylum Streptophyta; class Magnoliopsida; order Poales; family Poaceae; genus Panicum; species Panicum virgatum. The sequence goes on from NC_053146.1 coordinate 64,249,431, forward strand.
TACTACCACGTACTGATAGAGCAAAAGGAGATAGCCCATTGCTGAAGGGAATTTTAGCCGTTTGAATAGCAGTCTTGGTTTCTGATTAATCCAAACTGGTGACTTATTTTAACTAGGCTGCTAGTATGGAACTATGGGTTTTCATTCACAATCACAGAGCTGCTGGTGTGGTTGCTTCCTTGCTGCATATTGACCAATCCAAAGTATGTTCCAGCAGGACCCTTCGCAATGAGCGATGCATGTGATCCTGTCTCCACAACAATTCCTTTCTCAAGCACAACGATCATGTTACAATTCTGAATAGTGCTCAACCTATGCGCCACCACAACACTTGTCGTGCCGACCAACATTCGCCCCAATGCCTCTTGCACCACCTTCTCAGACTGGCTGTCTAATGCACTTGTAGCTTCATCTAGAAGCAATATGGCAGGATTCTTCAGAATTGCACGGGCTATAGCGATGCGCTGTTTCTGCCCTCCTGATAATAGAACACCTTGATCACCGCACTTTGTGTTATATCCGTCTTTCAGGTTGCTAATGAAGTCATGTGCATTTGCAGACCTTGCTGCATTCTCAATTTCTTCCTCACTTGCTGTTTCTCTGCCATACATAATGTTCTCCCTAATGGTACCTGCAAATAGTGTTGGCTCTTGGCTCACCAGCCCAATATGCTGTCGTAGGGCTCGAAGATTGTATGTTTTAATATTTTTGCCATCGATCTCTACTACCCCGGTGATTGGGTCATAGAACCTCTCTATAAACCCAATGATGGTTGACTTGCCTGACCCACTTTGCCCAACAAGTGCTGTTGACTTGCCTGGTTGGATGCTCAACGAGAATCTTTTGAAGATGATCACATCAGGTCTTGATGGATATGCAAAATCAACCCCTCTAATGTCCACCTCGCCTCTGAGCTTCTCTGGCTTATATCCTTCAGGGCTGTCGGGATCTATTTCTGTTTCTCGATCAAGAACAGCAAACACCGAAGCGACTGCATTAGCACCCTTAGCAAGATCTGCAGTAACACTACCCGCGTCTGCGATCACAAGACTTGTGCTTACTAGAATCAGAAAGGTTTGGAAAAATGCCTTGGCAGTAATATGGTGACCAGCTATGAGAATTCCACTATACCAAAAGGTGAGTGCCCATGTGCATCTCAAAAGGCTCATGGAGGTGCCGAGGCCCAAACCTGCTAACCATGATTGCCGGATGTTTTCTTTGCGTGGAGCATCCTGTGCTTGGTCAAGGAGGTGCAGGATGCGGTTCTGGGATGAGAAAGCCGTTATGGTTCGGAGATTAGAGACGGCCTCAGCAGCTAGCTTACTACATTCAGATTGTGCCTGTGTTGATTTCTTGGACATCCTCTTTAGTAAGACATGGCGAGTATAAAAGCATGTAATGTCAAGAGGCTGCACTGCAATCATCACAAGAGCTAAACGCCAAGCAATCGCCAAACCCATGATGTAGGCGGTTAGAACAGCAGAAACTGTTTGGGTCACTAGGGACATCCGATCACCCACAAGTGACCTCACCTGCAATACAAATAGTATGTGTTGTCAATTATTACTCTGTTTCTGAATATTTGCAAGATTTATTGTACTTACAATGTTGGCGTCGTGGGTAAGTTGTGAGCATATGGAACCACTAGAATTCTCATCACGATCAAACCACCCAATCTCGAAAGTGAGAAATTTAGCGAGCATCCGTTCCCTTATCCTCTTGGTGAGGTATTCTCCCATGGCAGCAAAGTTGTAATATTGCCCAATACTAATAAGGAATGTCAACACTGCAAGGCCGGTAGAGATAAGTGTGTAGGTGCGTGTTTCCTTCTCGATCTCTTGATGATTTGTTGAGAAGAAGATCGAGGTCACGCTGCCCATGGCATAGGCAAACACAGGCTGTATACCTCCAGACACAACTGCACAGAAGATTCCTGCTGATGCCTGCTTCAGCTCTGGCGCATTAAGCATAAGTAGCCTCCTGAACGATGGCACTGGAAGCTTTAGATCCCTTAAGTTACCATCATCTTTTGCATCACCTATCAAATGTGATGAGCTTAACCTACTTGGTACAGAGAAACTCCTGGTTATGCTTTGACTGTCTGATTGCCGCAAAATATCAGTACTTCCAGTTTTCCCAGCCTCCTCAGTCATGCCCACATCCGTGGTTTGCTGGAGGCGTACAAGAGATGAGTATATGCCATTCTCTTGTGCATTGAGCTCATAATGGGACCCTAATTCCTTCACCTCACCAGACTGCATGACAACAATCATATCAGCATTGCGGATTGTGGAGAGACGATGTGCAACGACAATAGTAGTTCGGCCCATGGAGACCAATTCAAGCGCCTCCTGCACAACACGCTCTGAATTACTGTCCAAAGCACTAGTGGCTTCATCAAGGAGGAGGATCTTGGGTGACTTTAGGATTGCTCTAGCAATAGCAATCCTTTGCTTCTGTCCTCCAGACATTTGGATCCCACGCTCACCCACCTGTTTATAATTAGATTGTGCATGGTTAGTGCCCAAGAAAGAACAACTTCTTATTTTTCATTGAACAAGTTTAGTCCTAAGGTCTATGATTGTGGATGATGTCAAGAGATCAAAATGAACTTTTCCATGATGAGATAACACTTGTAAAGACATGTAGTTTATATTGAAACAAGAATGATAGGCCAAGTTTGTCGTGGCAAGAGTATAGAAAATTAAGCTATAATTACTACAGCAAGTTACAAATTATTTATACCGACAGACTTTTGTGAGATAACATCTTATTATTACTAATTGGAGACTCCTTTTAAGGCTCCATGTGAAGCTATCTAGAATCCTAGGTGGACACACTTAAAAATAGAGAAAACCTAAAAATTCTCACAAAAATAAAAAATATTCAGTCATCAATCCTACAACTCAAATCGTAATAATCATTGAATCTGTTATCTTTCCTAATAAATTACCCACCTATGGCATTGCAAAAATAGACTAAAATAACCCTCTAAACATGTATCTAAATTACTCACCTATGCCATTATTAAAAAAAATCAAAAGTAACCCCCTACTATTCATGTAAATTACCCACCAATGTCATTATAAAATAATACAAATAACCCCCTAAATTTGTATATAAATTATACAATTATGTTATTATTAAGAGTTAAAGTAACCCCCAAATATAAATCATATAATTATAACAAAGTATTAAAGTGCACTAATATAAAATTCTAAATTATTTTTCTACTATTATTTATGTTATTGTTTATTTAAAAATACTACCCACGATATGTGTCACCATGTATCTCATGTATGATGGAAGATATAAACATACCAATTTACAAACAAATGATTTTATCAAACACACATGAAGGTGTGATGCAAAATAAAACCTATTGCAACTAGATAATGATAAATATGTATTTTGGAGTATGCGTTACAATATTCAATAGATGAAAGAGGGTGTGAGATACATAGTTATAACTATTAGCTATAAGTTTTATTTTATGTTAATTCTAATTAGCCCATGCAGGAGCACGGGTTGATATGCTAGTACTTCTTAATGACATCCTTGGTGTGGTGTGAACCCAACATTTCTATCTCGATATTTGATTTGTTGAGGTGATCTTTCTAGTATTACTTTTTGTCCCGACCCCCAATCTTACTATTACTAATTGGAGGCTCCTTTGGAGCCTTCACATGAAGCCACCTAGGATTCTAGGTGGACACTCTGAAAAATAGAAAAATTCTCACAAAAATCAGAAACATCTAGCCATCAATCCAACAACTCTAATTATAATAACCATCGGATCTGTTATCTTTCCTAATATATTATCCACCTCTACCATTATGAAAATAGACTAAAGTAACCCCCTAAAATGTATCTAAATTACCCACCTCTGCCATTATAAAAAAATCTAAAGTAACCCCCTAATTTGTGTGTAAATTACCCACCTATGCCATTATAAAAATAATACAAATACCCCCTCAATTTGCATATAAATTATCCAATTATGTCATATTATTACAAGTTAAATTACTCATAAATCTGAATCTAAATTATATAATTATAATAATATATTAAAGTGCACCAATATAAATTTCTAAAATTACTATTTCTATCATTTTTATTATATTATTTATATAAAAATACTACCCACGATATATGTCACCATATATTCATGTATGATGGAAGAGATAAGAACACCAATTCACAAACAAATAGTTCAACTAAATATATATTGAATACATATGGATATGCACAAAATAAAATCTATTGTAACTAAATAATGAAAAAATATATTTTAGAGTATGCATTAGAATATTTAATAGATGAAAAGGGCGTGAGATGTATAACTATAATTATTGGTCTTATTTTTATATTAATTCTAATTAGCCCGTGCGGAAGCACGGGTTGACAGACTAGTAGAGATAGTCGCAATTAATCTGACAGAAGTTACCATTGGCAGATGATGATACGGTTACCCATCTTGAAAGGTGGAAGTGAAAACAGGGGATACACAAGATATGTTTCTTCATGCGAACAGGCCTGCGACCGGTTGGTCGGCAGCGCCTCAGCAGTGCCCTCTCCTCCTCCGGAGGAGGTCCCCGGTTCGATCCCATGTGGAGATGAATTTCGGTGGATTTTCTAGGATTTCCTGGTGGAGAGGTCCCCGGTTCGATCCCATGTGGGGACGAATTTCGTTGGATTTTCCAGGATTTCCTGGTGGGCTTCAACACATGCTGGGAACTGGTGTCCGAGTTCATCTCTTTAAGGCAGGCGTGTGGGTGAGAGTATAGGGTGTAGGTCTTAGCTTGCGCATAGGTGGTGTGTGTGGAGTGTGGTGTGTGTGGGTCTATGTGTAAGTTCAGATGCTACAACTTGTATTTGGAGTAAGGCCAGTCACAAAAAAAAGATATGTTTCTTCATCTTCTTTGTGAATATTTTAATTTTTTGTGCAGTAATTACGCATAGCTTGCAATATCCTTGAGTTTGATGCATCTACTCTTATTATTTCTTTGGATTTTTCTTAGAATTTCAACCATATAACTTCGTCTTTTCAGAAAGTGCAAGTGCATTAAGCAAGTAGTACATGGCACATGATCTACCTGCGTGTCGTAGCCCCGCGGCAACTGCGAGATGAAGCTGTGGGCGTTGGCGGCCTTCGCCGCGGCCGTGACCTCCTCCTCCGTGGCGTCCTCTTTGCCAAACTTTATGTTCTCCCTGATCGACGTCGCGAACAGCGCCGGCTCCTGGCTGACGAGCCCCATCTGCGCGCGCAACCACTTGAGCTGAAGCCGCCGGATGTCCACGCCGTCGAGGGTCACCACCCCGGCCGACGGGTCGTAGAAGCGCTCCAGCAGCGCGATCACCGTCGACTTCCCTGAGCCACTGGCACCCACCAGCGCCACCGAGCGCCCGGCCGGCACGTGCAGGCTGAAGTTCTCGAACACGGGGCTCTTCGGTCGCGACGGGTAGCAGAACGCCACGTTCCTGAACTCCACCTCGCCGGCGACGTTCTCCAGCACCTCGCCGGCGCCACTCTCAGAGTCTATCTTCGGCACCCGCCTGATCAACTCCATGATCCTCTCCGCCGCCGAGCTCGCCTCAGTCAGGTACTTGATGTTTGACAACGCCGACCCCAACGCTCTGCGTGGTTCGCGTCAGTGGAGCGTCGGCGAAACAAAATTTACGGCGAGGCATGAACAGAGGTGCGAGTATGACGAACCCGCCTCCGACGACGATGATGACGGAGACGATGTAGACGGTGCCGCCCTTGTAGCCGTGGTACATGACGAGGCGGCTGCCGTACCAAACATTGAAGGCGAAGATGGCGATGCGGATGCCGCCGCTGCCGACGGCGAGGCCCTTGGCGAGCCCCTGCCTGAGTCCGAGCCGCACCGACTCCTCCAGCGCGGCGGAGAACCGCGCCGCGGTGGTCCTCTCCGCGACGAACGAGTATACGGTGCGGACCGAAGACATGGCCTGCTCGGCGATGGCGCCCGGGCGCGCGTACTGCTCCCGCATCCGGCGCGCCAGGCCGGCCTGGACGCGGCCGTACAGGAAGCCGGGGACGATGAGCAGCAGCACGGACGGCAGCGACACCAGCGTGAGCCGCCACAGCAGCGCGAACGCGACGGCGTAGCTGGCCACGAACATGGTGACGTTCATCACGAAGTTGGGAACCTTCTCGCTCAGCGCGTCCTGCACGACGAGCGTGTCGCCGGAGACGGCGGTGACCACCTCCGACGTCGAGCCCACGTTGAGGTCGAAGTACTCAACGTCCTGCCGGAGCACAGCCCTCAGGTACCGTGCTCGCATCCGCGACGACTGCCGCTCCGCCGTCCGCGTCCAGCAATAGGCCTCTGCAAGGAAAACAATCCACGGTGTGAGAGGGCAGCACCCGGAGTAGCTAGCATTCATTTGGCCATGCTCGCTCACCTAGGAACGCCGCGATCAAGTGTGCGGCAGCCAGGAACAGGGTGTTCCTCACGTTCTGATCCAGAGACCAAATGGACGCGTCAGTGTTCTTGTCCATGGCCATCAGGGCATCAGGCCATGGATGTAACATTGTCTAGAACTGGAGGTCGTCAGAGATGTAGTTGTACCTCGTTCATCTTGGAGCTGAACTGCTGGAGGTGATCGGTGCCGCTGCCGGCGTCGTCGAAGACGCGGCTAGTGATGGCCAGCATCACCGGCGTCGACATGCCGTCGCCCATGGCGCCCATCAGGCCCAGCACCATCAGCGCCACGTCCGCCGCATCTGCGTGCACGAACACTGACGCGAACGACCGCAGAACCGAAGCCGCCGCCCTCTGCTCCACCGTCTCCGCCGGGCCGTCGTCTTTAGCCATACCTCCGGACTCCGGCGAGCTATCGGGCATACTCCAGAGCGAGTTTTATCATATCGGGTGGCAACAGTCAGCAGGTGCTAGTCATTGTCGTCTGTGCCAAACGATGTTGGAAACAATTTCTCTGACGTATTGTACTATGACGTTGGGTGGCTGACATGCTGCTGGTGGGACGTCAGAGATAGAAGACTCGCCAGTCACCATTGTTGGTAGTCTAGTCACCCTCCACCTCATCTCTGCTATTTCCCCACATAGGAGGAGCGCACTGATGCCAAATGCGCTTTTTCCAAATCACTGGACCACCATCAGAGAGGGATGCCAAATGTGCCTTTTCCAAATCACTGGGCCACCATTAGGAGGGGTGAAGTGAGAGGGTTAGTTTGGAAACTCAAATCCCCTTAGATCCCTGTTTTTTTCCCTGGGTGAGCAATTCATAAGGATATTATGTGAATAAGATATTTAGTTCTCGATGGGAGATTTTCCTTCCCTGGGTTTATTAGCTGCCCTGCTTTCAAATTAGGCCTAAGCGCTGGAGTGCTTTAGGAAGAAGCTTGTCGTTTAGAAGAGATAAGCGTTGCTGAAAGACACAGAGTGATTGGGCTGCCCTTGCTTTCATGATGTCTTAGGTACAAATAATATGTGCATATATCAGATTCAGAATATGGGCAGTTACCATCACTTTCTGCTTCCTGCGTCCTATGCCTCTGAGCGTGACATATCTATATCATGAAAAGGGACAATACACCAAGGTTAATCTGTGGAACAATCTGATTGGAGGGAGCAAAGTTTGATGATTTCTTTAGCATGATTATAGCAGACAACTGCGGCAAACATAGAGGATAGGATAGCACCGCCGGTCACAGATGTTGAAATGCATCGAAAGCAAAAGTAGAGAGCACGACTAACATGAAGACCCTGCTCACTGTATCTGTGAAACAAAGGTAAGTAAAACCACCTCGAGTGATTGTAAGCAGTTGCCTGACTGTGGGCGAAGGGGCGACGGAAGATGGAATCTTGAAATGGAGATCTTAAGCTGAAAAACTGACACATGGCATGGATGAACAGATGAAGTAGCTACCTGTAGCTACTCCGTGCTGGATGTACATCTATACTATAAGGAACCAAAAGAATTGAAATTACCTCCCACCAAAAATCTTACACACACTCTCTCACACCGGCCCCACTGCTCAGCAAAATTCTCGTCAACCAGAAGCACGACAGGGCGCGGACACAAGGAAGACCAGCGATTCTAAAATGTTTCTGCCTCTTCTCTTTTTTTTTTCTTTCACCGGCGCAAAAACTTACCCGCCCTCGCACACACATGCTTTCCGCCCTCAGGTTTGGTGCCCTTCCATAATCTACGCACGTACACTCCGTCGTGGTTTCCGGATCCTCTTCACACGCGCTTTCCCGTCGGTCTCCGGTACAAACGCATCATTCCAAATCATTCTCCCCATCAACCTTTTCCATCGTGCTCTAATGAAGGATCCATGTTTATCTTCTTCTTCCTGATGCATGCATGTAACGAACATGGCACCATTTATACTATTTCAAGTGATTTTGGTGATCGAATGACAACGCAATCAATGGGACTAATGGTATTGTTAAGAGAACATTTCTAGATCTTAGGGATGAAGTAAAAAGGCCATGCAAAGCAAAACACGAAGAAAGAACTCAAAGAAACGCTAAATTGGACGAGTTCTACTAAAATCAGTAGCACCGGAAGAACCGATGCTATAGGCAGCGGTGCATCCGATGGTTGTCGGATGATCCGACGGCCTGTCTTTTGGCACAAGTCTATGCGCCTCTGGAGATCATGTGAAGATCAAGTGAAGCACCGGTTGAACCGACGGCTTCAAGATAGGCATCAGTGCATTCAACGTACCATGTTCCAGAGACGATGTCAAGCGCGCAGAAGCCAAGTCTTCAGCACCAGTTGAACCGGCGAGGCATCGGAGTATAGCATCGGTGCATTGACGTCAGCAGAAGAGGGAGGCCCAATGGCTAGTCCAATTGTTGTGTATGACCGGTTGAACCGACGCCCTAAGCATCGGTCTAACCGATGGTCCCTGGAGTCGCATCAACTGTGTCAGTGAAGCCAACGGCTACTTCAGTTGCTTAGAGTGACCGGATGAACCGACGCTACCCCAGCCAGAGGCATCGGTTCATCCGATGGTACGCAGATTTCTGCTGACCGTTGGAGCAACGGCTCCACGACTTGGAGGCCTATATATATGGCATCCCCCGGCCATTTGAAGTTTGCTGGAGTTGCTAGAAGTCACACACACCCAAGATCATCTCCAAGCCATATAAGAGCACATTGATCATATCCTTAGCCTTTAGCACTAGCCTTGTAAAGTGTGAGTGCTAGATTAGCTCTTAGTGAGTGAGATTGCAAGGCCTTGAGCCTTTGTGCTGTGGTTCTTTAGTGAACCAAAAGAAGAGCTTGGTGCGCCGGCCCCTTGGAGCTGTGAAGCTTGCCGGCAACGTCATCGACCCTCCGACTTGGTGTGGAGCGGCGACGACACTTTGTGCGGGGGACGTGGAGACCCCCATCCTTTGTGGAAAAGCTCTTTAGTGGAACCCGGGGCCAAGGTGACCGTGATTGTGTTCACGGAAGAGACTTGGTGGCCGAGTAGCAATACTCTTAGTGAGTGCTACAACAACATGGATGTAGGTGTGACTTTGTGGCTAACCGAACCACAGGATAAACACCCGCGTCAAGAGTTTGCTATCTCCTATCCCGCTCATTAAGCTTCCGCATTTCATACTAGCAAATTATATGCCTTTATTTTCATATAGTAGTTTCTTGATAGGAAAGTCTATATGTTGCTAAACTCTTTTGGAATAGGAGTTTCACACTAGAACAATCATAGTTGCACATCTAGATAGCTTGTTTTAGTTTAAGTTTTGTGCAAACTAGTTGGAGCCACAGGTCTAAGTTTTTTAGAGTGCCTAATTCACTCCCTCCCCCTCTTAGGCTAGAGCACCCGAACCTTTCAAGTGGTATCAGAGCCGGGTCTCACTTGTCTTACAAACAAAGCCAATTCTATTGACAAATTTGTGTTTACCGGTTCATTAGATCGGTAGGCTTCACCGCCTAGTGAGTTACCTCTTTTAGGGGAAGAAATGGATTCTCTAGGATCTCCTCCACGTTTCGATGGCACGGGCTTCCAACGATGGAAGATTTTGATTCAATCTCACCTCCAAGCAAAGGGCCTAAATGTTTGGAGAGTAACGAGTAAAGGAACCAAAAGTAATAGTCAACAAGAGAAGCAATATGATGCTATAGCCAAGTGTGCTATTTTAAATTCTCTTGGTGAAAGTGTTTTCAACCGTGTGTTTGCTTGCGAAAATGCTAATGTTTTATGGAAAACTATTAGTGAGAACCATGAAGATACAAAAGATGTTGCAAATGAATAATATCATGTTCACATTGATAAACTTAATAGCTTTAAGCAATTTGATCATGAAAATGCCGAAACTATGTACTCACGGTTGAATATTTTTGTGAATGAGATTAATTCTTTAGATGTGAAGAAAATTGAAGATTTGGAACTCATTCGCAAGATCCTTCACTCACTCCGAAGGCCGGACTATGATTTGGTGACAACAATTCTATATGAGAAAGATCTCACAACACTGACACCAAATCAAGTCCTCAACAAGGTGATCGCTCATGAGCAACACAATGACATCAAGACAAAAGTGTCATCTTCTTCACCAACACATAGTGCACTTGCATGCAAGCAACTCAAGAAGTTGAAGAAGATGGCCATCAAAGGTAGCTCAAGTGATGAGGAAGAAGAGGATGCAAGAAACTCCTCAAGTGATGATAAAGATCCAATGCACCCCAACCTCTACAAGCAAGTAAATAAGATGAACAAATGTTTAAAGGAAATCAACTCAATGGGGTATATGGTCTTCTTCAAAGATGGGCCTCACCATCAACTTATGAAGGTTGAGAAGAAGTTCAAGAAGAACAAGCAAAAGAAGGAGAAGAAGCCCAAGCATGAATCATTTGCCATAATTGATGAATGGGTTAGCGGCGGTGAAGAATCAAGTGCTAGTTCAAGTGATGAATCGAACAAGAAATTCACCACCCGCATCGGATCATCATCAAACACCTGCCTTATGGCCAAAGGTATGGATAGCGATTTAAGTGATGACTCCGTTTCTCCTTCAATTGATGAACTTCTTGACCTTGTTCATGATCACCAAAAAGTCATTAAGAAGCAATCAAAAGAAATAAAAAAACCTTAGTGCTCTCAAAGATCTAAATGCTTCTCTTGCTACAAAATTTGAAGATTTGATGTGCAAATTCAAATTGTTTAGCAAGAAGCATGAAGAGCTCAAATTAAAATTTGAGAGCATTAATGATACTAATGACTCTTTGGAAAAGAAGCAAACTATCCCTTGTGCAATTTCTATTTCTAGGGTAGATGCTTCAACTTCTTGCATTGATTTAATCGATGAATCTTGCTCTAACCCTTGCAATGAGAAATGCAATGAGAATATTGTTGTAGAATCATGTGATGATCTCATTGCCAAGGAGAATGATGAGCTCAAGCAAGAAGTGGAAAGGCTCATTAAGGACTTGTATAGATTGAAAGGCAAAGGCATAGAGAGCAATGTCCAACCTTCTCAAGATAACCGTGTAGACATGGTGAAGAAGCTTGAGAAGGGGTCCACCGTGACTTGCTCAAAGTGCCACAAAGAAGGCCACAAGTCAAACAAGTGCCCTCAACAAGGAAGAAGCTTTCGGATGAGAAGAACAAGAAGAAGCTCACAATTAAGAGTTCTCTCATCTACACCAAGCCCAACTGGAGGAACAAAAGCAAAAGCACCTCCTATGTAATCAAGAAGAAAACCAATGGCAAGGTGGTTGCTCACAAGGTTGGGAAGCAAGATAGGAGTTGGAATCACTCCATTTGAGTGCCCAAGAATGTCATAACCAATATGAAAGGGCCTCAAATGGTGTGTGTTTCAAAGGAGACTTGAAGCCCAAGAATGGCTACAGGGGATTTGGAGGCTTAGCTTACAAGTTGAAATGAAGGTTCAAGATAAAATAAGCTAAGCTCACAACTTGTATATTTGTTGCCCAAGTCCCCCATAAGGTAATGGTAGCTAGATTTCAATTCAAGCATCATATAACTCCATTGCTCTTGCTAGGTTGTTTGCATTGCATCACCTAGTGTTATATATGGTGGGTTGCTTGTGCCATGACTCTAACCCATGAGCAACCTACATGGTTTGATAAGTGTGTAGAAAGCTACATAAGATTACCCTTCATGATACATGGACTTCATGAGGTATGTATTTCATATGTGTACCATGAGCACAAGCTATATGGTAAACTTCCCATTATTGTCAAAAACATTGTGCATATATTTGCTTGGTGATTCAAACACTAAGTGCACACATTTAGGGGGAGTTCATCCTATAGGTTGTGATTTTGAGACTAACGTGTTTTCAAGTTTATCTTTTGTAGTCTCACGTGGAGTTAACACTCTAAGAGAATGTTATTCACGCTCAATATGAACAAACAACTCTATAAGAGTGATTAGATAAATTATGCTTTCATACATATTGAGCCATGCTCTATTAAACTTAAATGCTCATATCTAAGTTCATAGGCTATGTGCTCATATATTTACTCAACCTTGGTGTACCAAATGCTTTTCTTCAAAAAGACTTACAAGTATCATATGCAAGTAACTTTCAAATTGGTACATGCAAGATAAACAAAGGCCCCCGGAGGTATGCAAGGTTCTAAATTACAACAAGTGGTATCATTGTCAATCTCTTATCATACAACATGGCACCATTTATGCCATTTTAAGTGATTTTGGTGATCGAATGACAACGCAATCAATGTGACTAATGGTATTGTTAAGAGAACATTTCTAGATTTTAGGGATGAAGTAAAAAGGCCATGCAAAGCAAAACACGAAGAAAGAACTCAAAGAAACGCTGAATTGGACGAGTTCTACTAAAATCAGTAGCACCGGAAGAACCGATGCTATAGGCAGCGGTGCATCCGATGGTTGTCGGATGATCCGATGGCCTGTCTTTTGGCACAAGTCTGTGCATCTCTGGAGATCATGTGAAGATCAAGTGAAGCACCGGTTGAACCGACGGCTTCAAGATAGTCATCGGTGCATTCAACGTATCATGTTCCAGAGACTATGTCAAGCGCGCAGAAGCCAAGTCTTCAGCACCAGTTGAACCGGCGAGGCATCGGAGTATAGCATCGGTGCATTGACGTCAGCAGAAGAGGGAGGCCCAATGGCTAGTCCAATTGCTGTGTATGACCGGTTGAACCGATGGTCCCTGGAGTCGCAGCAACTGTGTCAGTGAAGCCAACGGCTACTTCAGTTGCTTAGAGTGACCGGATGAACCGACGCTACCCCAGCCAGAGGCATCGGTTCATCCGATGGTACGCAGATTTCTGCTGACCGTTGGAGCAACGGCTCCACGACTTGGAGGCCTATATATATGGCATCCCCGGCCATTTGAAGTTTGCTGGAGTTGCTAGAAGTCACACACACACCCAAGATCATCTCCAAGCCATACAAGAGCCCATTGATCATATCCTTAGCCTTTAGCACTAGTCCTTGTAAAGTGTGAGTGCTAGATTAGCTCTTAGTGAGTGAGATTGCAAGGCCTTGAGCCTTTGTGCTGTGGTTCTTTAGTGAACCAAAAGAAGAGCTTGGTGCGCCGGCCCCTTGGAGCTGTGAAGCTCGCCGGCAACGTCATCGACCCTCCGACTTGGTGTGGAGCGGCGACGACACAACGTGGATGTAGGTGTGCCTTTGTGGCTAACCGAACCACGGGATAAACACCCGCGTCAAGAGTTTGCTATCTCCTATCCCGCTCATTAAGGTTCCGCATTTCATACTACCAAATTGTATGTCTTTACTTTCATAGAGTAGTTTATTGATAGGAAAGTCTATATGTTGCTAAACTCTTTTGGGATAGGGGTTTCACACTAGAACAACCATAGTTGCACATCTAGATAGTTTGTTTTAGTTTAAATTTTGTGCAAACTAGTTGGAGCCATAGGTCTAAGTTTTTTAGAGTGCCTAATTCACCTCCTCCCCCTCTTAGGCTAGAGCACCCGATCCTTTCAATGCACCTTCAGTTCGCCCATCTAAGAGAGATCACGACGCTCCTGCCCTTGACGATGCCGCTCGAAGCTTCGGCCTCATCGTCGACGACCCTCCTCCTCGCTGTCTGACCACAAAAACGGTACCCCAGTGAACTACTCGTCCTCCCTGTCTCTTTCCCCACACGAATCCCTTGCCGTGCCGTCGGGAACGGCCGCGCCGCTGCGCTGGCCTACCTGCACCGCCGGTGCCCACGCCGCGCGCCGGCTCCGCCCGGCCCCGCAGGCTGCCGCGCCTCCTCGCCCCGCCGCCGGCTGGCCTCGTCGCCGGCGAAAACTAGCACGCTACACGAATCGCTTGCCGTGTTGTCGGGAACGGCTGCGCCAGCGCACCAGCTTACCTGCACCGCCGGTGCACACGCCGCGCGCCGCCCCTGCACCCCGCCGACTCTGCCCGGACGTGCTGGCTGCCACGCCACCCCCGCCCCGCCGCCGGCCAGCCTCGCCGCCTCGCCGGCAAAAAAACGGTGCACTACGCCGCCGACCATGGCCATGGCGTGCGTGTGCTGGCTGGCCTGGCCCGGATATTATTTTTCTTTCCTCCTAATTATATGATCATTTGCTAATACTACTCTACCATATAATAGATATCGAGTTACTGATTCTTTTTATGTTATTGTCTCATTAGAATAAATTAGAGGAGTTTAAAAGTTTTTAATATGAAATTTGTTAGTTATTTTTTTGCGACAAATTACTACTTATCATGTAGGGAACTTCTATGAAGATTATTAAGTCTCATAATTAAGTTAACATGGAGATACGTAACAACTGACTGAAACAATTAAGAACGGACCAGTGTCTATAGCAGAACCTAAGTAAAATATAAGGTAAATATAAGTAAACATGGAGTTACTGATTTTGCAGTTAGGATTCTTTTTTAAAAAACTTGGTGACAAGTTAGGGGGTAAAATGGACTTTTCTCTCTCTTTTTAACATGTGCGTGCCGCACGTGCGTCTCTGCTAGTGTACCTAAAGGAAAAGTACAAATAAGCGAGACTTTTGTATGTATGGAAAGTATATTACAACTAAAAAAGATAAACAAAGAAAATGATATCTATACTATTTAACTTTTTTTAGAGGAATCTACGATTTAACTGACATTCCTTTTTTTTGTTCATCTATAGGAGTATTTTCTTTTTTTTTTGAGAAACGTATAGGAGTAGTAGTTTTTTTTGTTAAATGAGTCACTGGCCCGCCCCATAGGCCCATACCAACCCACTAGAGCACCATTCATTTACACTATTGGGCCTGTAAGCTGCCTTGAGAGAGATCACCGGCGTCTTTTTCATTTTTATATTTTTCAAAAACATTTTTTACATAAATATATTTTCGATTTCACAATTTACAGTTTTATACCCCTGCCGTCCGTCAGGGGGTGGCATGGACTTATGTGTAAATAAAAAAATTTATTTGCGCGGATGCCCTTGGCGGGAGCCTGCCGCCCCTCCACTGGGCGGCAGGGGGGCGGCAGGCTCCCCCTCCCCGCAAAATTACAGCAGTGGGCCATTAGATGTGATTTTAGATATTTTGGATAAAAAAACCATTAGTAAAGTACATGAATATGAAAAGTATAAGTTATCAATTCATACACATACGCAAATGAGAACGAAATAGGTGATACATAAGAATGAAATAAGTATAACATGACGATATGTCCATAACAAAAATACAGAAACAGCTAGAAGCACATCCTAACCACCCCGGCCACCCCGGCCATGTCGACCTCTTTTACGCTGAGCGTGGACATGGTCTGTAGAGTACGTGTGTCGCTCTGGAGGCCCTACGTCTCTACCTGGACGTCCGCTGGCCACAGGTGTCTGGAAGGTAGGATCGGCCTGCTGGTTAGGTGTAGAAAATAACCGACTCCAATCTTCGAAGTTCGCCTCAAAGGTATCCTGTGTGGGCCCTATACAGTAGCAATTAAGATATCTTAATCATCGTCTTATAAGTCATATATTTGGGTACATATTCATCATACGTACCTGTTGGTGATGGATACGAAGAATGACCCATATCAGGAAGCTGGTGGTGCGATCCTGTAAACCGTTCAAATTATTTAAAATATTCATAGAAATAAGAAGCACATGATAAATTCGGGTTACAGATTAGGTATTTACCTTGCGTTCCTTCTGCTGTCGCCGTAGGGTAATACGAATAAGGTCCAGCATCATATAATTGTTGTGATCCTATATGTAAATACAAAAGGAATTAGACTTCATACCACAATTAATTGAAATTAAGATATGGACTATATGTCTACCGAAAGATCGTGGTGGTGCCTGTGTTGGTTGAAATGACATCCCTGCAGCTGGTGCCATGGTACTAAACTGAGTCCCTCCGTGAGGTTGATAAGGTGGGTTTGCATCACATGTATGGACTGAGAATTAATTGTTGGCTTTAAAGTAGAAAGTCAGTAAGTATCCTCACGTACCTGGATAATGCTGCTGAGACCAATAAAGTGCTTGGGAAGGCTGCTGCTGTGTGGGACCACAAGGAAACGAGATCGAGGCTTGAGACGAACCGTACGAGTCATCGTACGATGTCCGGCCACCAAAGGCTTCAAGCATGGAATGGGCTCTTTGTGAAACTCGGGTCCAGGCCGACTCTTGCTCATTCCTGTCCATCATATATCCCGCTCGAATCCTCATCAAATTCGCCCTGGCATCTATGTCCATCAACCTGCACATTTCAAACTGCAAGCAAGAAAAAGAAAGACATTAACACTGTAATCCAAAGTATTTGAAAAGCGATGATAACTTTGACTCACCGCCCCAGCTAATGCCTCATCCCTATGTCGTGCGTAGCCATCCTGTGGTGTCGCAACATGCGGCTGTGGTTGCATGTCAGCATATATCAAGCGGCAACGAGTCTGAGGCTGGTACCAGCTCAGGTACGCCCTGTACGAAGCCTCCGTGTGTGCAGGGGTCGCAAGCGCCACGTTCTCCTCTGCCTGGTCCCAGCCATCGACCCAAGGCTGCACCCTTGTCACCCACATTTTGGAGAAGGGTTGACCAGTCCTCGACAAATTAAATATTAAAAACAATTTAGTCAAATATGATTAGTTAACTATACAATGCATAGTCACTGAAATGACATATGAATTGTTACATGTGGTCATGGCGTTCGACCCGATCCAATGCTGACGGCACAAGATACAACTGCCTTTGATCGAACTGTCTCCTGACTCTATCCGGGCAGTGAGCCTCAATGTAAACGTCGTACACCACCAACGCAGTAGTTGTCATCCAAAAGGCCTGGTCCTGAAAGCAAACCAAAGATATCCCGATCGGTGCACGAGTGTTTATAGCCAACTCGGAGTAGGGCTCCCACACGACGTCTTCATGTGTCAACCGATCAAAATCAGCCACAAATTCAGGATAGGCCCGACGAGACTATACGTGGGTCTAACTCTTCTTCACAAAATTAACAATAATATGTGCCAATAAGAAATACAAAGAGGGTCAAACAAAGCAACAGAATTGCTAACAAAATAGTACGAGTAGCAGTCATTTCCGTACCTGACGAGCGTACCAGAGAGTCCCCATGGTGGGCCTATCGTCCTCGGTGTCACCGTACATATCCAGCTCATACGGTGAGTGGTCGACAATCGGGCGACCAATTGCTATCCTCTCGTACGACCAAAGCTGTAGCAGAATCGGACATCCTGTAAGAATTGCATTGTGCTTATTTTGCACCGATGCCTTGCAGAGGCCACGGTACGTGGCTGCAAGTACCACTGATCCCCAACTGTATTGAGGCATTTCCTCCACATCTGCCTCTGTGATCTCCTGTGCGTAAGGCACAAGCACCCTATCCACATAGGCCCCGTGTGATTTGTTGAACATTATGTATCCAAACAACCACAACAGGTATACTTCAAGGGATCGAGTGACGCTATCCTCATCAGCATTATGTGCCAAATTGTCAGGCTGCATAGAAAAGATGAACATTTATGAGTACGAGATCAATTATAAAATAAAACCATAACTGCACTAGTCAAAAGCATAACTCTAACATTAATCGTAACAAAACAAGGTATGTACCTAGAACTGCAGGATCCATGACTTGGCAGGCCCTATTGCTTTTGGGTGCTCCTCTACATCAATCGTGATGTCAATATTTGCAAAACGCTCTTCTAGATCGTCCAACCACGTAGGCAGGACAACGCGAGGCCCTACGGCATCCCCACTGATAGGAAGACCCAGCAGCATCGCAACGTCCTGTAGGGTCGGTGTCATCTCCCCACAAGGGAGGTGGAAGGTGTGTGTCTCAGGCCTCCATCTATCAACCAGAGCTGTCAGTAGGGACCTGTCCAGCTTTACTGAACCACTCTCAGCAAGACGACCTATAATAAGAAGACCAGCCTCACTCAACCTGAAAAATAGAACGATCAAAGGTAAGTACATTATGTACGAAACGTATACGAAACAAACGTATTCTTAGAAACATAATCCGACGACATATCACCTGGGCACCCATCGTGGGTCAACAGGAATAAACTTCCGCTGGTGGACGTGGACGCAGCATGTTAAGTTTCACGCGCTGAACCACTGAAAGGAAGGACCGGTGCGACGAGTCTATGACTCCGTCAAGTAGAGCTGGCGTATCTTCGGCCATACCTAACACACAAAAAATATAAGTTTTCTGTATTTTCTACAATTTATTTGAAATTTTCATATAATTTTTCTAGCATTTTCATGCATTTCCTACAATTTTTGTATAATTAATTTTTATAAATATATTTTTCTAACATTTTCTACATTTTTTCTGCATTTTTTACAATTTATCTAAAATTTTCATAAACTTTTCTAGCATTTCCTATAATTTTTGTACAATACATTTTTATAAATATATTTTTCTAACATTTTCTACAATTTTTATGCATTTTCTACACTTTATCTTAAATTTTCATAAACTTTTCTAACATTTTCTAGCATTTCCTACAATTTTTGTACAATATATTTTTCTAATATTTTCTAAATTTTTCTGCATTTTATACCATTTATCAGAATGTTGGTAATCAATACCACAAAATTGGTTGGTAAACCTAATTAGTTTTTCGAAAAACTAATCTTAATTCTACCTAAATAATATTAAAAACATTACCTAAATCGCTAAAATATCATTACTGCTGCATACACTAATTATAGAATTAAACATAAAAAAATTATATTGAGAAAGTTGACAAATATTTATTACCTGCGGTTCAGATCCAAAATCTGGTAGGGCTTCGCCGTTACAATTTCCTCCCTCACCCCTCCTCTCTCCCTCACCCTCTCTGGATGTCGTGGGAAGCAAATGAGGGGGAGGGGGAGAGAAGCCTTTTATACAGTGTGGGGAGCCTGCCGTAGACCTGGGCATCCTCCGGGCCGGGTCGGGTTCGGGTCGGGCCAAAAAAAGCCCGGTGTTTTTTCTAGCGGCCCGTGCCCGACCCGACCCGGTGGCCGGGTCGTAAAATTGAGCCCGCACCCGACCCGACAGCCAGTCGGGTCGGGTCGGGTTCGGGTCGGGTCGGGCCGGGCCTATGTAAAATGTCGGGTTCCTTCGGGTTTTTCGGGTTTCGGGTCAAAATTTTTAGCCCATGCCCGGCCCGTCAGTCATACCGGGTCAAAAAATTTGACCCGAGCCCGCCCATCAAACTCTTCGGGTCGGGTCGGGTCGGGCTATTTTCGGGCGGGTTGGGTCGGGTCCGTCGGGTCGGGCAGCCCATGCCCAGGTCTAGCCTGCCGCCCCCCTGCCGCCCGGTAGAGGGGCGGCAGACTCCCGCCAAGGGTCTCTGCGCAAATAATTTTTTATTTACATATAAGTCCCTACTGGATATAAAACTGTAAATTGTGAAATCGAAAATATATTTTTATAAAAAAATGTTTTTGAAAAGTATAAAAATGAAAAAGACGCGAGATCACCGGCCGTCCGGCCCAGCACTCCCCACAGGCCCTGAATCCGCGTCGTCTGGCAGGCACATCCAATCCTCGTCTCCACCACGAGCGGCCGCGCCGGTGCCACCGCCACCACTCCGGCCGCGGATAACCCCTAAACCCCGGCGGTTCCCGCCCGCCTCGCCATGGCCGAAACGCTCGCCCTCCCGCTCCCCCTCCGCGCACCGGCGCCGCCGCCGCGCCCTACTATCCCCAACCCCATCATCACCCACCGCCAGCCCCACACACCCTCCTCCTCCCCTCCTCGCCTCTTCTCCCCGACCTCCCTCCTCTCCACCTCCCGCCCCAACCCAGCCTCCTCCTCCCGCAAGCCGCGTCTCGGCCGCCCACTCGACCCCTCCCGCGGTGGGACCGGCGGCGATGACCACCCGTGGCACCTGCCGCCGTCCCTCACCCTACCCGCCCGCCGCGCGCTCGTCGCACTCCTAGCCGACCCGGCGGAACACGCCTCCCCGCGCGACATCCTCGCCGCGCTCTCAGAGACCGATCTCTCCGCCGTCCTGAACGCGCTCGCCTCCCGCGGGGGGCACCCCAGCGTCGCGCTCGCCGCGGTCCGTGCCGCGCGGGACCTCCACGGTGACCGCGCCCTCCACCACCCGCGCGTGCTCCCCGCCGCCGTGCGCGTGCTCGCGCGCGCCGGCCGCCTCGCCGAGGCCTCCGCTCTCCTCGACGCCGCGCTGGCGCCCGACGCCAGCGCATACACGGCGCTCGTGTCCGCGTTCTCCCGTGCCGGCCGGTTCCGGGACGCGGTCAACGTGTTCCGGCGCATGGTGGATAGAGGCGTGCGACCGGCTCTCGTCACCTACAACGTCGTGCTTCATGTCTACTCCAAGATGACTGTCCCGTGGAAGGAGGTTGTGGCGCTCGTCGACTCCATGAAGGAGGACGGTGTTGCGATGGACAGGTATACTTACAACACGCTCATCAGCTGTTGCCGTCGTAGGGGGCTTTACAGGGAGGCTGCACAGTTGTTTGATGAGATGAGGGCTGCTGGGTTCAAACCTGACAAGGTCACGTTCAATTCCCTGCTCGATGTGTACGGTAAGGCGCGGAGGCATGAGGATGCAGTTGAGGTGCTCAAGGAGATGGAGAATGCAGGCTGTCCACCCAGTGTGGTGACATACAATTCACTCATCTCAGCATATGTGAAGGATGGGTTGTTGAAAGAGGCTATGGAGCTGAAAACGGAGATGGAGTTGAAGGGGATGAAACCTGATGTGGTTACATACACAACATTGATCTCTGGCCTTGACAGGATTGGCAAAATTGATGTAGCCGTTGGTACATACAATGAAATGGTGAGGAATGGGTGTAGCCCAAACTTGTGCACGTACAATGCATTGATCAAGATGCATGGGGTGAGGGGGAAGTTCATAGAGATGATGGCCATCTTTGACGAGCTCAAGTCTGCTGGGTATGTGCCGGATGTTGTCACGTGGAACACACTCTTGGCTGTGTTCGGGCAGAATGGTCTAGACTCTGAGGTTTCTGGGGTGTTCAAGGAGATGAAGAAAGCTGGATATATCCCTGAGACAGACACATATGTTTCACTGATTAGCTCGTATAGCCGATGCGGTTTGTTTGACCAAGCAATGGAAATATACAAGAGGATGATGGAAGCTGGTATTTATCCAGACATTTCGACCTATAATGCTGTTCTATCTGCATTGGCTCGGGGTGGTCGCTGGGAACAGGCAGAGATGTTGTTTGCTGAAATGGAGGATAGGGATTGTAAGCCAAATGAGCTAAGCTATTCTTCACTGCTTCATGCATATGCTAATGCAAAGAAGTTGGACAAAATGAAATCTCTGTCAGAAGATATATATGCAGAGAGGATTGAACCACACAACTGGCTAGTAAAAACATTGGTCTTGGTCAACAACAAAGTTAATAATTTATCTGAGACAGAAAAGGCATTCGAGGAACTAAGGAGGAGGCGTTGCTCCCTGGATATTAATGTTCTTAATGCTATGGTATCCATATATGGGAAAAATAGGATGGTCAAGAAGGTGGAGGAGGTCCTTTCTCTCATGAAGGAGAATTCTATCAACCACAGTGCTGCAACCTATAATAGCCTGATGCATATGTATTCCTGTTTAGGTGATTGTGAAAAGTGTGAAACAATCCTCACTGAGATCAAGTCAAGTGGCATGCACCCTGATCGATACTCGTATAACACTGTGATATATGCATATGGAAGAAAAGGACAGATGAAAGAAGCCTCTAGGTTGTTCTCTGAGATGAAATGTTCAGGTGTGAAACCAGATATTGTAACATACAATATTTTCATCAAGAGCTATGTCGCCAACGCAATGTTTGAAGAAGCTATTGATTTAGTACGCTATATGATTGCCCAAGGTTGCAGGCCCAATGAGAGAACTTGCAACTCAATATTGCAGGGCTATTGTAGACATGGAAGGATGGTAGAGGCCAAATCATTCCTTACCAACCTCCCTAAACTTTATCCTGGAATATCTAAACAAGAAAAACAGAAACTGTTAGAACTGTTGGCAAAACACAGTTCGTAAGATGGTTGTTGAGAATGAAACCATTTTTGGTATTCCTGAGGATGATAAGTAGATAGCACTAATTTCTTTTTTGTCCTTATTGGCATGTACATCAGAGTGGATTGTACAGATTACATGTATTATGAAGAAGAATCAAAAGAACCTGTTGAAATACATATAGTTCCTCTGCTAACTTTGCAGGGGAACTCATGTTGTAGAACCTTCATACTGGATAACCACCTTGCTTTTGTAACTGCATCTGCCATTTTGGATCTGATCTGTTGGAAGTTTTGCCTATGAACAATTTGTTACATGCACACATTTGTTGTCTTAAGTTTATACTTAAATAGCACTTCTATTTTTTTAGGTTATATGGTTCTAATTTTAATAGGATGTGTGTTCATTAACTGTTTTTGTAAGTTTATCTCTCTGGTTCTCTTTGCTGAAAATTTGAATTGTGTTTGCATTCTCACATACTTAAACTGGTACATCTTGTTTTCTATTTTGGTAAAGTTACTTTTAGAAGTTCTGCACATTTTTAGTCAATGTATGGATGTGAGGGACTGTACCACTTATAAGCCTTGAGTTGACTTGCTTTGTTATAGATCTGTATTTTCATTTGTGGGATTCTCTGAACTGTTATTAGTAGATCTGCAGGATCGTCTTATCAGCAACTTGTGGTTTTTCTCTTTATATTTCAATGCAGGTGAATGTTGATGCAGACTAGTTTGAAGAAGTTATTCCAAAGGCGTGTACGATGTGTCTACTGCACAGCTTTATTTGTCGGTACAAGAAGTCATGAACCTGTGCTAAGTCATGGTCAGACTCCTCAACATTTTTGTTTGTCTGATTTGCTAAATTATTTTTTCCATCGAAGTCCACAATTTCTTTTTTGTTGTTTTGATCCTTACATTTGAATTCTGGAAAAGGTTTTCTTCGATATTTATCCTGTGCTGAGGAAGCTCTTGTGATGACAGTTTATATCCTTACTGCCAGCTGATGGCCTGATGCAAGTCTGCCTACAGTGAAACCTGAGTGAGACCTCGGCATTAGATGCCATATTGCAAAATAACATAGTATACTTCTCTTGGATGTTACATGTACATTCACTTACCATACTGTTCTAATATAGGGAGGGATAATCCACTTTAGCCCAAAATTATCCCACATGTTTGGATGCATGAGGGATAATTTGGGGCTAAAAGGTGAGGGCTAAAGATTATCCCATGTATCCAAACAGGCCCCTAGCACGCTTCTTTCCATATGGTTCTTTGATTCTTTCCCTGTTAACTGACCACATATTATATATGTTTGATTTCAGGCTGCAGGCGGGGCGGGCTGTAAAACGAGCCCACTTAACCGCCCCGCAAAAACAGCTGTTGCGGTCGACGCGGCCCAGCTGCAAAATTTTTGTGGCCTAATAGTGGACAGCCATCCGAAGCCTGTGGACAAAAGTGCCAAGCCCGCAAGACCCGCAAACAACCCGCAGCTGCTCCTCCTCTCGTCCTCCCTCACGTAACCTAGTGGCGGCCACCGCCACCACAACCATCGATCTCCAGTTCTCCACCCACCCGCACCAACTTGCTGTGCTACTGCGCCCTGAGTGGACGTGCGCCTCGGCCTCCCTGCCGCCGCCCTGCGCGAGGCGGGCGAGGCCACTGGCGTGGAGGAGGGAGAAGGCCACCATTAGGAAGCCCAACGACTTACAGCAGCACTGGGAAACTCGTTGGGGCATCCGAAGCCCATCGACCTGCAGTATGTATGTTGTAATACATGTAGTTTTTCTTCTATATGAATTCCATATATAAGTTCCATCATCAGTTCTATCTGAATTCCAAATTTTGAGCATCATGGTGGTGTTGTTTCATCGTTAGGAGGTTCGCCGACTTGCTGGGGCACCCGATGGAGGCAGCAGACGGAGCCGACCTGTTCGGCTTCCATTCCTCCATGGTGGTGCCAGAGGATGGGGATGATGGGGAGGAGGAGGGCTCTGACGAGGAGGACCGGCGGCCGACCGGGAGCACCGAAGTCAGGTAATGAGGATTAAAATTTCAGTACCTCTATAACTACTTGTTTTACTGAATGTCTTACCGAATCCCTCAAGTAAAGCTAATGCTACACCACCAGTGTAACGAAATGTGAAAGAAATGATTTCTGAGCATGGCTACCATTTATGGTCAACATGAAATGTAAGTTCAGTCTTCCTGATAACTGAAGTACTCTGTAAGGGACCTCACCATGAATCAGCTGATCCATTTAGCGGAGGCATTTTATATTAGTAATCGAACAAGTGGTACATTGATGCAAAATCATTTTGTTTAAGTGTCAAGCTTTTCAGTACTTCTGTAGCTACTTTTCAGTACCTCTGTAACTACTTTTCTGTAATTTGTTTATATACTGAAAATCAGTTGCCTCATGTCTGCAACTAGCGCTTGTCAATTCCAGTCATAGAGCACTTGTCAAGCTTTATGATGCGTAATTCTATCCAAGCTTCTTAGGCTCTCTTCCTACTAAACTAAGCTTAAAGCTTATTGTTTACATATTTTTAATTTGTACCTCAAAGCTCACAGGCACAAGGTCTGAACCTAAAAGAAGACATTGACTATCTCTGTTCTGTAGTGTTTGTGATCACTAATTCTGAAGCCAGAAATTGTTGGGCTATTTAAATTGAAATGCCACTTTAGTTCAATTCATTTCAAGCCACAAAAATTCCCAGCTCATGCAATTTTGAAAACAAAGTGCTTCTTTGAAAATTGTTGGGTTGTTTAAATTGAAATGCCGCTTTACTTCAATTCTTAAAATGGTCTCGTTGTTTAAGTTTGTTCCACAATTCAGTTGTGCTCATATAAAGGATTGTTTCAGTGAGATCCCAACACAGCACCTGATCAAACCTTGTAGTTGTTGTTTCTGTAATTCTAGTCATAGAGCACTTGTCAATGCTTGTGGTCACTAATTCTGTGCATAGGTTCTATCAATGACTGTTATTCTATCAATGATTGTTCTGAAATCAGAGCTCTAAACTCTAAATAACTATGATCAGATGTACATAATTGTAGAATTTCATCTACAGATAGGTTCATTTTGATTGAGGTGGACTTTGACTCAGAAATGATTGAGGTGCTGACATCGTAAAGGTTCATTTTGATTGAACTTGATCTGTTGCCTTTGCGGTTCTTTGAATGTTTACTTAATTTTTCAACATGGAAAGAGAATGACTTAGGTGCTGCTGTTTGGTAGGCTGGCTGTAGAGCACTTTTGTTGTTTCCCATTGACCTTGATTAATTTTCTGAGATACCATCTATCTTATTTTGATGCATTTCCTACATGCATGTAGATAAACTATTGTTGTGCTTTGAGATTTTATTAAATGGAATACTGAAACCTGATGGTGTTAGTATTTACAGATGCAAATTGACACAAGCTGACCATTGCCCTCGGTGGTGAAGTATCGAAAGCTGCGATGGAGCAGACTCTCTCTCTCTCTCTCTCTCGCTCTCGCTCTCGCTCTCTCTCTCTCGCTCTCTCTCTCGCTCGCTCTCTCTCTCTCTCTCGCTCTCTCTCGCTGCGATCACATTCGCTGCGATCACATTCTCTGCTCTTGTTTGATGTACATGGGATCAGTTTGCTCTTGTTTGGTGCCACTGGGATTAGCCTGCTCTGCTTTGATAATTTTCTTATTGCCTATCTCATTTGACCTGTTTTGTAAAATAAGGAGAGATAACAGTTCCGTTAAGCATATGCTCATGATATGTGACAACTGACACTAGTATTAGCTTGCTCAGTTTTGGTGATATTTCTATATTTTTATGATTTTTTGGAAGCATTACATAATATTTTTTCTATTGGGCATGCAAGTGAAGCGTTGAGGGAAAATGAAAGCTAGCTAAGCATGCCTTGTATATCGTATTCATTGCAGCCACCTACGACGTGTGTGTAGAGAGGTATGATTAGGGTAAACACCAATATAAGAAGACCCTTTGTCATGATGTCAGCAAACTGATGCAAAGAAGGTACATGAAGAACCCGGACTTCTCCCAAAGCAACATTCTCACGCACAAAGTGAATGTCAATCTCAATATGCTTCGTCCGTCGATGATGAATTGGATTGGCAGTCATATAAACTGCACTGACATTATCACAATAGACGATCGTAGCCTTTGAGAGAGGAATGTGAAGCTCCTGAAGCAACTGACGTATCTAGCAACATTCTACAACAACATGCGAGAGACAGTAGTCTGTTGCTTCGAAGACCAGGAGACTAGAGTGTCACCAAGATATACACAGTAGCCAGAAGTGGAACGTCGAGAGTCGGGACAGCCAGCTCAGTCTGCATCAGAGTAGGCTGAGGGAGTCAACAGCGCCAACACCAATCTGGACCAGAGGACAGGGTACTCTTGACATAGCGCAGGATTCGCTTGACAAGAGCAAGATGTGGCTCTCGAGGATCATGCATAAACAAGCAGACTTGCTGAACAGCATAGGCAAGATCAAGCCGAGTGAGGGTCAGATACTGAAGAGCACCAGCTATACTCTTGTATTCAGAGGGATCAGCAACAGGAGGTCCATCTGATGCAGAAAGCTGGGACTTACAATCAACTGGGGTCGTGGTGGAATGGCAATCACTCATACCAGAGCGTTGTAAGAGATCCAATGCATACTGTCGCTGTGACAAGAATAGACCATCAGAAGACAGAGTAACTGAAATCCCCAGAAAGTGATGAAGAACACCAAGATCAGTCATAGCAAACTAAGAATTCAGTCGACCAATAATAGAGTGAAGCAGGGCATTGAAGAAGCTGTGAGTACTATGTCATCCACATACAGCAGAAGATAGGTCATCTGAGAGCCATCCTTGTAGACAAACAAGGAAGTGTCGGATATTAAAGAAACAAAACCTAGCTGTCGAATGTATGTGGAGCAGAAGATAGGCCATCTGAGAGCCATCCTTGTAGACAAACAAGGAAGTGTCGGATATTAAAGAAACAAAGCCTAGCTGTCGAATGTATGTGGCGAAACGCTGGTACCAAGCACGAGGAGCCTGTTTCAGACCATATAGCGACTTCTGTAACAAACAGACATGATCAGGATGTGCAGGATCAACAAAACCAGGAGGCTGCTGGCAGTATACTGTCCTAATAGTTGCAGGCTTCACCACAGAACTGAAAGTCTCGTCATAATCAACTCCATGTTGCTGTGAAAACCCTCGGACAACCCAGCGGGCCTTATGGCGAGCAAGAGAACCATCAAAATGATATTTATGCTTAAAGATCCACTTGACTGTAACCACATTAGCCCCTGATGGGCGAGGAACAAGACGCCAGGTTCCATTATCCATGAGTGCTTGATATTCATCCGCCATAGCAGCCCGCCAATTGGAATCAACAAGCGCGCTCCGATAATTGGATGGAATCAGAGAAGCAACAAGATGTGCAGCGGACAAATTCTTATAGCTCTTGGGCTGAATGGTACCTGTCTGAAGGCGAGTCAGACGCCGCAAAGCAGGAGGCGGCGAAGAACTGCACATAGGTGGCTGCGGAACCACACTGAAGGAACCAGCTGATGACTGCCACACATTAGCAGACCGCACAGGAACAGGTCCATTTACGGGGCGCCTCACTGGAGGTGGAGACGGCAGGCGATGAGGCGGATCAGCAGCCTGAACGGGCAGCTGTGGTCGTCGAATGTAGACCTGACCAAATCGGCCAGATGGAACAACAGGCTGCTGGTGAGGCCGACGAGTGTAGACCACGCCAAAACAACCAGGCGGATCAGCAGGGGGAGCAGGCTGCTGCGGACCAGCAGATGACCCGCTCGGTCGCGAAGAGTCTGGTGGGGGTACTGAACCACGCCCACCAGTACTGGAGTCGCTCGGAGAAGAGGCCAGTGGGGGTACAGGACCGCACCCACCGGCACTAGCGGCACCAGATGTCGACGAAGAAGACAGCTGCTCAACATCCAAAGATGGAGCGACCGTCGCCCGAACCGCTGCATTGTTAGTAGAGCAAGGCACAAATATATCCAAATCGTTGTCTTGTAGAAAGTCAAAAGAAGAAAACAGGACGGGATCATCGCGAGCAAACGGAAACGAAAACTCATCAAACACAACATGGCGAGAGATGATAATGCGATGAGTCGAGAGGTCAAGACAACGATAGCCTTTATGTGCCGAAGGATAGCCCAAAAACACACAAGCAGCAGACCGGGGGGCTAACTTATGAGGGGAGGTCGCTTGGAGGTTAGGGTAACAGAGGCACCCAAAAACCTTCAAGTGATCATAGGTGGGAGGGCTGCCATGAAGACGCACGTACGGAATCTCACCGGAGATGGAGGTGGATGGGCGCCTGTTCAGAAGATAGGTCGCTACAGATAATGCCTCGGCCCAATACTGTGGCGGCATGGAGGCATGCATTAGCAGAGTACGCACAGAATTATTTAGAGTACGAAGGATACGCTCAGCTTTGCCGTTTTGAGGAGACGTATAAGGGCAAGAATCACGAAAAAGAATGCCACGTGATGCAAGAAAGGTAGTGGTAGGAGTATTAATGAATTCTTTGCCATTATCAGTCTGGAAACATTTTACCGGCAAGCTAAACTGTGTCTGCGCATAAGAAATAAACTGGACAATATGCTCATAAACATCAGACTTATGATGAGGGGGGAAGGTCCAACAATAATGAGTAAAATCATCCAGAATCACTAAATAATATCTGTAACCCAAAACACTAGGAACAGGAGACGTCCAAACATCACAGTGCACTAACTCAAAAGGTGAAGATGTCCGAGAGGTAGAGGTACTAAAAGGGAGACGCGTGTGTTTGCCTAGCTGACAGGCATGACATAGGGAACAGTCTGCTTTAGTACAAGTGATGTGCTTATTCTGGCGAAGCGAAGCAACAACAGCTAGAGTAGGATGACCAAGACGCTGATGCCACAGGGAAGTAGAGGCTGCAAGGAGGGTGTGGGCAGTGGCGGGCGCTGCAGCAGTGATGGTCTAGAGGTCGCCATCACTATTGTAGCAAAGAATCACGCGTCGCGTCCTGAGGTCCTTCACAGAAAAACCAAAGGCATCAAATTATATTGAACAACTATTGTCGCGAGTGAATTGACGAACGAAAAGAAGGTTGTGAACTATGGAGGGAACGACAAGGACATTGTTCAAAACGAATTGGGAAGCTGTGGTGGGAAGGGTAGACTGACCACGAGACATGACAGGAATACGAGTGCCATTGCCTACAACAATATAAGAATGTGGTGAAGGGGTACGGGAGAGCAGTATACCTTCAGAATAGTGCATATGAGTAGTAGCGCCGGTGTCCAAGACCCACGGAGACGAGCCTTGTATAGACATCTGCTGAAGAGCAGCGATGAGGCCAGCCTGATCCCAAGAGGGCGCCGAAGGCTGGGAGAACTGGGATGGGGGCAAAGGCGGAGTGCACCCGCGGGGCAGAGCCGAGCAGGCCTTGCCCGCCCTAGCTGCCCCGCCCAGAGGGCCCAGCGCACGCGCCAGCACCCTGGTGGCCGGCCTGCCATCCCCCCATGTGCGACCCATGGGTTGAAGCAGAACTATGGGCCCGCAAGGGACGGAGGGCGTGCCTGCTGTGCCTGCTGCTGGGTGCCGCCGCCGTTGCGCCTGTTCTTCCTAGGGCGCCGAGGCTGCTGCTGCTACTGTGTGCCGGAAGTAGTCGAAGAAGATCGGCAGGCAGAACCGCAGCCAGTAGAAGGCGAAGAGGCGACCAGGGCAGTGGCAGCAGCGACCTGGGCTTCATTAGCCAGGCGCAGCTCTTTCAGGGCAAGCTGATCGAGGTCTGTGGTGAACGTCATGTCCTTCTACCCGGCGATGAAGTCGGCAGTGGCGCTGAATCGCCGGTTGATGCCGCGCAGGAGGTTGAGGACGAGGGTAGCCTCTGAAACAAGTTGTCCAACGTCGCGAAGCGCATTGGCGGTGACCTTCATCTTCTTGGCATAGTCTTCAACAGAGAGGTCGCCCCGAGTCATGGAGTGGAATTCATGACTTAGGTAGATGGAGCGGGACGCCTTCTTCGCCTGAAAGTGGTTTTCAATGGCGACCCAAAGCTGGCGCGCCGTCTGATGGGGCGCCATGGTGAAGTCGAGGACGGACTCGGAGACGGAGCCGTACAACCATATTCGAACGCAGCAGTCGTTTGGGCCCATGTGTCATCAACGTGTTTGGGAGCAAGGGTCCCGTCAATATGCTTGAGAAGCCCAAACTTGCCGCACATAGCATGGAAGAAGGCGCTCCACTTGGTGTAGTTGGGGGAACGAAGCTCCAGGGTGATGGGGATGTGAGCCTTCACGTTGATGGTCGCGAAGGGACTGATCACGTAAGCCATGGCTGGAGACGAAGCAGCGGAGGAAGGAGGAAGAGGAGCTGCTGTCCCCGGTCATCAACAGATTAGATCTGTTGGGACGAGGGGGCAGCCCTATGAAGGAGCGCCTGGTGGTGTGGCGGGGGCCCAAGGTAGGGCGCAGGGAAGAAGGGGAGGCGCCCTAGGGCTAGGGCGCAGGAGGAGGAGGTGTGGCGCCAATGGGGGGAGTCCCCTGGTCAGCGGCTAGGGCAGCGGAAGGGAGGGGAGGGGGCGCATGGCAGGGCAGGAGGGAGCCCGGACTCGTGATACCATGTAGAGAGGTATGATTAGGGTAAACACCACACACCCAAGGAGGGGGTAACCTCTTGTATATACAGGCCGTATAGGTTTGGAGTACAAGTAAAGTCAGTTACAAGACAAATACAAGTCAAATGCACCTATATACATCTAATAGTGCGGATGCCGTCGGCCACCTGCCAACCACTGAGTCTTTGCGGGACATGTGGGATTAACAATTTATCCCGCAAAGCCCACAAACGATAGTTGCCTGAATGGTTAAGACCATATTTAGTCCGTGGAAATTTTTAGATTTGGGTACTGTAGCACTTTTGTTGTTATTTAATATTTAATGTCCAATCATGGACTAATTAGACTTAAAAAATTTGTCTCGTCATTTACAGTTGAACTGTGTAATTAGTTATTTTTTAACTGCATTTAATACTTTATGCATGAGTTTGAAGATTTGATGTGACGAGTACTGTAGAAATTTTTTTGGAAACTAAACAGGGCCCTGGGCAGCTGCAAACCCGCAAAAAATCATTTGGGGCGAGCTTTGTGGGTTTGCGGTTGGCCACAACCCGCCCCGCCTGCACTTTAAGTTTGATTGATGTCCAAGTACAAATTATATCACTGGCATCTATCTGTATATCACCATAATAATAATTAGTTGCAATCTCCTAAATCATGGGCTGGACTCTGAATATTGAATAAAATAGGCCTCATGTGCTCCAAAATAGGCTGCAATGTTGCAGTCTTCCACTCTGCCTGCTCAGTTGTGCAGTAACTTTATAATGACCATAGCATCAGTAAGAAAAAGTTGATATATTTAGGCCCTGTTTAGTTCTAAAATTTTTTCCTAAGTATCCATCACATCGAATATTTGGACACATGCATGGAACATTAAATGCAGTTGAAAAAAAACTAATTACACAGTTCAACTGTAAATGACGAGACGAATTTTTTAAGTCTAATTAGTCCATGATTGGACATTAATTGCCAAATAACCACAAAAGTGCTACAGTACTCAAATCCAAAAAATTTCGCGAACTAAACTGGTCACAGAGGCCTTTGTTTGAACTTTTCAGTTAGGCCCCGTTCACTTCCCAAAAATTTTTCTACAGTACCCGTCACATCGAATTTTCGGACACATACATGAAACATTAAATGTAGTTAAAAAAATAACTAATTACACAGTCTAACTGATTAGCACGAGATGAATCTTTTGAGTCTAAATAATTTATGATTAGATATTATTTATCAAGTAACAACGAAATGTGCTACGGTAACTTTTCATCACCTTCTCGCGAACTGAACGGGGCCTTACATTCATGAGGTTCACAGAGGACGTCTGCTTTTGTGACAGGTCACTATAATTCACACAACAGTGTCTCGGTTACAGTAAGGTGATACAACTCAGTTAATTGTACTGGATCATGTGTTCCTGACTTTTGCAATAGTGTGCAATCAATACCAATCAGCCTTGCGTGCACCTTCAACTAAAGGCAACCGATTTCTCCGGCCCGTAAACCGTACACATGATCTATGGGAGTGCTCTACAGCTTTCGCGAGGAAGATAACTGATTTCTTCAGCTGGTAAGTTTTTCCCAACGCCATTGCCGCGCATGTTGATACTTCAGTTGGCCTTGCAAGGTGTGCTAACTTTGCGCAACGCACCCGAATTTGCTCCTGGGTTCACTCAGATCCTCCCGCAGCGCCGGCTGTCGCTTGCGTGCTGGCTTGGCCTGCCCCTGCTGGTGAGTGCCTAGTAATGGTAGGTTGTCAAGAGGCATCTTTGCCGCCTCAGATGATGGTGGTTGCCATCAGGCGTGGGATGGATGCGCTTAAATCCCATCATGGTGTTGAGCATCTACGCTAAACCATGATGGGATCTACTGTTCCAACCCAACTTTTTGCGGTGTCTTTTACTCCAGGAATTTTCAGAAAGCATCAATGTAACTTCGTCGCCAACTTTCAGAGAACAAATACCGGTAGATGATACTAAAATGTTGTTATTTAGGGGGCACCATCACAAACCCCATACGCCATACTGAAACTTCTGAAGTAAACAGCGACTGACTTCTCTGGCAATAAGCTGTTTTGCTCCATCCGGGTAGGGTAGGTTCTGAATTCTGATGGGTGTGGATCTACATCTCGTTCCGACAAAAATATTCCAGAAAGTGAGCGCCACATATATTCTCCCTTTTCCGGGGGCAAGTTGCAGCAACTGCAAATCCCTTTTAGGCACCGTTTAGTTCCAAAAACAAAAAAATTTTGGATGTCAAATCGACACTTTGACCAAATGTCGGGAGGGTTTTTCGGACACTAATTAAAAAACTAATTTCAGAACTCACTTGGAAACCGCGAGACGAATCTTTTAAGGATTTTGACCGCATCATTAGCACATGTGGGTTACTGTAGCACTTATAGCTAATCATGTACTAATTATACTCGAAAGATTCGTCTCGTCGTGTACATCATAACTGTGTAATTAGTTTTATTATTTAATTACATTTAGTACTTCATACATGTGTTCAAAGAGAATGTGAAAATTTTTGGGTGAAAATTTTCGGGAACTAAACGCACCCTTATTTCGCGCGGATTGACAATAATTGCTCCGGAGGATTTGTTTAACGTGGTACCGACACCGGTGGCTCCGAGGAAGGAGCCATCAATGATTCGCACGCCCCTCCCGTGAAAAAGGGTTTTCTTTGGTTTTTTTTCTAGAATAGGCTAGAACGTATTTTGACAATTAATTACGGTATCAAATAAAATCAGTTTATAAAACTAACTTCAGAACTCTTATGTTAGGAACCCTAAAGATTCTAATGATCCTTTGATCGCGTGATTTAAGAATGGTTACTGTAGCATCACTGTAGGTAATCATCGATTAATTACTGTTATTAGATTCGTCGCGAAAAGTTACACTCATCTCCGAAGAGATTTTGCAAATAGACTTTATTTAGTACTCTATGTATGTGAGATTCTTCTCTCGAAAAACATGCATGTTAGTAACTCTACAATGAAGGCGCCCCAAACAGGGACAAGGAATGCGCCGGCTGGAGACCGCGACATCACTACGGCTCGGCACAGCGCCGGCCGCCGGGCGCGCTGGAGGACTGAATTGGGGAGGAACCAGCCTGGAACCATCGATGTTGTTGCATTCTCGGGCAGGCTGGACCGGGACGGCGGCTTGCGTCCGGCGCAGGCAGGGGGGTCCCGGGGTTCGTGGTACGGTTCACGGGCGGATTCACCGGGATCCGCGGCGCCAGAGCGTCCGCGCGGTAAGATCTGGCGGTAACCTTTCCAGATCTGTGTGCGTTCAACAGCTTACCTTTCGAGTAAAAAAATGGACGCGTGAATGCAATCAGTGTCAACTATGGTAGCCAGTCGGTTTCCACGGCCAACGGCGACGGAGCAAAATGCGGTACAACAGCTCTCACCGTAAACTGATACCAGCGTTCGGTTGGTTGCGCGTAGCAGTAGGTGAGGCAAAAAGGCTCCGCTCGAGAGCGCTACTAGGGTAGTGCGGTGTGGCGGCGGCGGCGGAAGCGTCGTGGTGACCACCCTCGGCGCTGGCCCGTGGCTCACGCCATCCTACTCGTATGATTGGTACGGCTACGGCGCGCGGAGACTTGGAATCTACGTCTGTTGCCGTGTCACCAGCTATGTCACTTTTGTGTCTTCATGCCGTTCCAATTCCCAAATTTCTCAATCCGCCCGCCGTCGTGTACATGCAGCCATGCAGATGTGACCTAAGCGACCACGTTGAACTGCTGAAGCACCGCACACTTCTCATCTCAATGGCTTGATATTTGCACGAGCAACCGTAGCTAGCGTACACCGACAAATGGCAATGTAGTAGCTGGCCCGTCGCAATTCACACGCGCTGTAGATATCAAGAGGATTGGCTGGCAGGTGTCGCTGCGGGCAAAAACACAGCAGGCGGCCAGCTGCGTCCCGGAAAGCATTTGGCCGCAACCACACCTCTCGCCATCACGACGCCATTGACACCGCTTGTCCCTTGCAAAAACCGCAGATTCATTGAGGGCAAGCGAGCATCTCGACATTATATAAGCAGCAGTGTTTCGTCCGAGCAGGGAAGGCCAATCGACAGACGCGTACGCGTCCCAGCGAACAGATCGGGCCAGCAGGGCGCCGGTTCACTCCAGGACAGGGACCATGGGTGAGAGGAGACAGATCTATGATGAAATTAAACAAGGGCGGAATCATACAATGACAACGATATATAATAAAGATATAAATAAATCATCTCAATGGGGTAGCACCGGAGCAGCAGCAGCTGCTGCAGTACAGAAAAAAGAAGAAGAAGAAGAAGGAATCCGAGGTACGTGAGTGGAACGACACACAGCAGAGGCGTGTGGTCCCGCCCAGCCTGTTAGAGAGAAAAAAATGGACAGGAACACGGCGCGGAAACGGGGTGGCACGCGAGCTCCGGCCAGGCGTCGAGTCGAGCCGTCCGGCACGGCGGCGGCATAATTCTGTCGTTGTGGGCGTGTGGCGTGGCGCGTCGTCCCGGCGGCCGGAGGCGGACCCGGCCGTGCCGCTCGCGCGCGCGCGCGTTCGGCGTCCGTGTCTCTAGGCGAGGAGGGCGGCGAGGCCCAGCACGGCCGCCATGATGCCGCCTGCCACGGTCCTTCCAGCAGCCTACACATCCACCACGAACGGACGAGGGCATTGATCGGTCAGCCACGTAGCAGTGTGAAAAAAAATTACAGACCGTAATGCTCTCGCACTCTCGCAGTGGCTACTGTACATGAGTCTCGTGATCTGTCATGGTAACAGTCTGTACACTACTGTACAAACTACAGACTGACAGACTGTAAATGTGTATCTGACTTCTAATTAGTTACACGACTTTTGATTAGTAGTAAATATGACAGTCTACTGACGATTACTAGTCTGAGCAGAGGCTTCGATAATGCCCGGTTGTTTAGCAGTAATAGTACAGTACCACAAAAGCACTGTGCAAATTGCATTTTAATACTACAACGTACTAGTACTATCTATACTACAGTATGTGACGCAATACTTAAATGGCGGACGACTAATCTTGTGTGTCTCGGCATTCAAATGCCCCGCCATTAACAATGCCCGTGACACGGCTGGAAGCACATGCGTGCTGGCCGACATGTCGGTGCCATCTGGATCTAGTCGGTTAGGTGCTGCTGCTCTTACTAAACAATCAATTGTCAAATCAGTGGCCTTTATCGCAATAAGAATCCATAAATTACTTCACTGTCAGATGTGATCGCCACCACTACTCGCTTTGTTTCTACTCTGAAATCTGACTGCAGCAGCCAGCAGGCCAGTGATTAACTGATAATGGCAAGCAAACAATGGTAGTAAAGGCTAACGGTAAGATGAAGCGAGAGGATTTGTCAGGTCGGTTTTATTACGAGAGGGCGGAATGGATTGCTGTTGAGGTTCAGAGAGCAACTTACCGCGGTATCGGCGGCGACGCCGTCGCCGGCCGGGCCGGGTGCGTCGGCCTCGCTGGCCGCGGGTGCCTTAGCCTTGGAGTGCTTGGAGCTGGTGGGGGCCTCGGCGACGGGGGCTGGGGCTGGGGCCTTGCTCTTCTTCTTCTTGCTCTTGGAGGAGGATGACTTCTTCTTCTTCTTCTTGGACGGGGCGGGGGCGGGGACCTCGGCGGGCTTAGTGGGCGCGGCGGCGGGGGTGTCCGCGGCGGGGGCGGGGGGCGTGGCAGCAGGGGGCAGCTCGGCCACCGGTGGGGTGGCAGGCGGGGTGGCCTTGGCCTTGGGAGCCGGGGCGGGGGTGGCCGCCTTGGGGGAGGACTTGGGCGGCGCCACGGCGGGGGCAGGCGTGGTGGTAGTGGGCGGGGCCGCGGCGGGCGCGGGGGTGGCCGGGGTGGTGGGCGGCGCGGCGGCCGGGGCCGGGGTGGCAGGGGAGGTGGTGGGCGGAGCTGCGGCGGGCGCGGGCGTCTTCTTGGACGGGGCCGGCGGGGTGGTGGCGGCGGCCGGCGCGGTGGCCGGGGCGGGGGTGGCGGACTTCTGCGCCACGGCGGAGTGCGCGGCCAGGAGGCAGAGCAGCGCGAGGCAGAGAGCGCCGGCGCGCGCCATTGCGGGAGGCGTTGGTGTGCGGCGGTTTGCTCGGCTCCTGCGCGCTGCGGTTGCTGCTGCCTTCTGGTCGCGGCGGTGGGAGTGGCAGGGAGCTGGCGCAGAGATGGATAAATAGCAGCAGGCACAGGCAGCGGCAGGGAAGGAAAGCGAAGCCGAACGGCAATGCACAACTGGCGGTGGGCCAGCGGGGCCATGTGGAGGGTGGGTCGCCCGCGCCGGTTGGTGGTGGCACGCCTTCACGTGGTCGATGGGCCGATGAGTTGTGTTCGTGCTGTGCAGGGACGGCGCGACCGGCACCAGTCGGGACGCGCGGCCCAGAGAGAGAAGCGGAGGGGGCTGAGCCCATTGGCCGTTGGGTCGTGTGAATGTGAGAGATTTTTTACGGTTTTACCACTGGTGTGGACTTGGATACTGGGCTGGGTCATGATAGAACGACAGCTTCATCTTTTTATTAGATGGGCTGGCCCAGGACTGTGACCCTCGAACTTCTGGGGTATCATACCTGACGCTGAGTTTCTGACTGAGCTTCCTGGTCCGCATGACCGGCACCGACACAAATCGTCGGCAGTTGGCGAGTCCGCTTAAAGTTATATGATAATCAAATGGATCTGCTAGTGACAGAACATACGATTGGTGACGCTGCTTTTCTTAATCATCGATCCCCAGCGATTGTCCTGGCTGTCTGAACTCTGAAAGCCGAATGCTCCTCCGTTCGCACATGCCTGGACTATTCTTCAGCTATTCTGCTGTTCTGAACAGCCTGCTCCCAAAACAAAGCTCAGTTTTTTTTTAGGAAAAACAAAGCTCAGGTGAAGACCACTTAAAAACTGGTCCTGGACTCATGTATTTGGGCCGCTCAGATTGAGTGCACATTGATCCCACTAATACCTAACCCATTGGGCCTATGCATATCGACTACACTAGAGACCTGTTGGCTACTCGATCAAACCAGAGCGTGAAAAAAGTTCGACACGTTGAAGTGAAACACTGACAAAGGCCGCGACACAATCTTCGGCTGTGTTTAGATTCTGCAAAATTGGCACTGTATCGAATTGTAGCATTTTTTATTTTTTTGGTAAATATTATCCTACCATGGTGTAACTATATTTAAAATATTCGTCTTGAAATGTACATCTAAATTGTGAAATTAGTTATTTTGTTTACCTACATTTCATACTCCATGCGTCTTTTGGTACATTTAATGATTCGATGTGATAGGAATATTGGAAATTTTGGAGGAAGTTGGGGAAACTGAACACAGTCTTTGCTGAAGAGTCCTGCTATAATACGTCGAAATGGTGAAAACTGAAAAGGAGGTCGATGGGACAACAAACGTGACAGAAAACTTGAGCACTCGCGTCTGCACAACAGACGGGAGACGGCTGCACCTGCCCAGCCGCACAGGACCCGCTAAAGCAAAGGGTACTACCCCTACAGTCGCAGTGCCGTCATTTCTTCAGCTCTACTGAATTTGAGGCTTTGCCAGAGCCTGGAGAACACTCTGTTAAGTTCCCGAAAAGTCCATTTCGATTTTATTTGGCAATTATTGTCGAATTATGGAGTAATTAGTCTTAAAAGATTTGTCTCGTCATTTACAACTAAATTATGCAATTAGTTATATTTTTTAACTATATTTAATACTCTATATATATATCGTAAAATTTGATGTGACGTGCATCAACGAAATTTTTTGAGAACTTTTCGTACAACTAAACACGAGCCTGGAGAGCATGGGAAAATGTAGCCGCGCTTCCACGTCCTTTGACATCAAAAGCTGACCGGCCCAAGGTTGAAACAGACAGGCAAGGCAAGCTGGTCGATCTCTGAAAAAGTGGACCAAACTTTGTTAACTACTGTAAACATGAACATGACCTGAAATCGTGGCTTCGGAAATGGCTGTACCTGTACTATTGTTTGTTCGTTTGTTTGTTTTGCTAAGCAGACATCCTACCTAAAGAAGCTTTGTTAGAAAGGCTAAAGCTAGGCGCTAAAACTTGTGTGCGGTGTACTAAAGCCACTTTGGATCAGGATGCGCCCTTCCTGAAATCCGGCTTTGTTCTAATCAAACCGGAGGTGTAGCTACAGGAAAGATCACAAAAGATAAAGGGGCTCCTGCTGATCCGGTGAAGCTTCTGCTGCTTTTTCTTTGTCCTCGAAGATGGCCTGCTTCCAACAGAACAGACATAGGCCAACCTGTGAAGCAATGTCTTCAATTCAGATCTGCTAACACAAGGCTAAAGGTGCATGATCGCCATGGCAGATCGGTTAATAGTGCTACACACAACATAACGGAGGCCTTTTACTGGCTTTGGAAGATGATGCCAGAATTGATTTAAATCTGGCACTTAGATTCCAATTTTTGCTAACCTCTAATAATTAGCTGTACTTCTTGGTACATGTCTAAGGATGGTAAAAAAAACTTTTAACACAAGGCAAGAGAATATATACTGAACATATCTTTCTATTATTTTGTTCTGTAGATAAACTAATCGCGTAGCAGAAACAATGGAGCTGCTAATAATGCATCCGTTCAGAACCTCTAGGGCCAAGATCATTTGGACCATGGGCCATGGCACCGCTGTGGCTAGCCTAGTAGAAAGGTGACACAAAAAAAATTAGATTCCTTCCATCTGGGTGCCTCGATACACGCGAAGCAAATCAATGAAAATACTGTATATTTCGTATGAAAAAAAAATCTGCGACCTTGCTCCTTGTCAATATTACTATGTCGGATGGCACCGATTGGGTCCAAACGAAACAATGTGCATCAGAGTTTACGCGACATGAGGTGATGGATGGCACGGCACCGGCAGCAACCTTGAGAAAATGGCCAGGGCTGTGTTCACTTCCCCCAACTTTCTTCAAAATTTCCAAAATTCCCACCACATTGAATCATTAAATATATCAAAAGACACATACATGGAGTATGAAATATAGGTAAACAAAATAATTAATTTCACAGTTTAGATGTACATTTCGAGATAAATCTTTTGAGCCTAGTTACCTCATGGTAATAATATTTACCACAAATAAACAAAAAATGCTACAGTTTGCTACAGTGCCAAATTTACAGGATTTTGCAGGATATAAACACAGCCCAGATTCACGATGTACCATGTATTCTGCAGGATATTTTGCTGCATTTCCTGACGCGGCACTGCACATTTGCACAGGCCATCTTACTATTACTAATTGGCTCCAAAGGAACCTCCACATGAAGCAACATAGGATCCTAGGTTGATACTCTAAAAAAATAGAAAAATCCTATAAATTCGCACAAAAATCAGAAACATCTGGCCATCAATCTAACAACTCTAATTATAATAACCATCGGATCTATTATTTTCTATTAAATTACTCACCTCTGCCATTATGAAAATAGACTAAAGTAACCCCTAAACATGTATCTAAATTACCAATATCTGCCATTTAAAAAAAAATCAAAAATAACCACCTAATTTTTGTGTAAATTACCCACATATGCCATTATAAAAATAATACAAATACTCCCCTAAATTTGCCTACAAATTATCCAATTATATCTTTATTATTACAAGTTAAATTACTCATGAATCTGAATCTAAATTATACAATTATAACAATATATTAAAGTGCACCAATATAAAATTCTAAATTACTATTTCTATTATTATTAATATTATTATTTATATAAAAATGTTACCCATGATATATGTCATCATATATTCATGTATGATAGAAGAGATAAAAATACCAATTCACAAATAAATAGTTCAAATAAATATATATTGAATACATGTGGAGGTGTTGTAACATCCCAGTTTTCATTATGATTAAGGGGGAGTGTTGAAATTTATAATGCAAATTTCTAGAAGGTTCTATAAAAATAAGGATAAACCATGGCGTAATTTTGCTCACCATGACAAGGTTCTAGAATGTTCCACAAGAATCATAAGAAGACAAGAAGGTTGGATATTTTCTTGCCATGGTAAAATTTAGAATTTTCTAGAATTAGATATTTATAGGGAACTTAGATATTTGTAGGGAACTTCTTAGAGTGTGACAAGTGTCACTCATCCAAGAGGGTATGGGTGCCTATATAAGGAGGGTGCCACCCCTTGCCATGCCATACTACTCCACTCCATACCACACACATCCAAGGGCATGGTAGAAGTGAGCATAGGTAGATTGTGCTAGGTGTGTGTTCCTTTGTTGCTTCAATAAGGTAAGCGTCTTTATAAGTGTTAGTCTCCCGGTTAAATTTAAGTACTTAGTGTATAAGTTGTGATCCATCGAAGGTTGGCTCTGCCACCCGGGATCACAAAAGGGTTTGGGCTTCATCGAATGTTGGCTCTGCCACTCGGAAGCCAGCTTCATCTGTTGGTAGGCTCTGCCTCCCGGAAGCAAAAGGCGGCTCTGCCGTCAAAATGACCCGGTACACTAAGTAACTAGAAGCTGACCGACTCTGAAGTGAGTTGGTGTAGATCCTCAACTTAGTAGGGCCATCTCAAATTCCAAAATAAAACTTATGTTGCAATTAAACTAGTAACGTAAAATAATACTAACATCGTATGATGTATTACATAATTACTAGGCAAACTATTTTATAATCTTGCCTTTTGATAGTACATTCGTTCGCTCCTAGTAACCAGCATACGCATGCTTGCACCTCCGACAAAAGTCATATCGTCTTCATAAAAGCCTCTCGAGTCACCGTACCATGCCATAATTCCCAGACAATCATGACAGCACCTACCTCCTTTGCCATAACTTCATCATTCCCTGGAAGCCACAGAGTACCCACACTATTGACCATGAAAAGACCGTCATGGCAGCGCCCACCTCACTAAAAATCGGGGTCGCCACGCACAGTGCCGGCCGAGATTTTTTCCGCCGAACCGCCTCACCCGCTCGCCCTCGCTCACGCACGCGCGACACGCTGGCCCCACGACTGGACCGCGCACTGCCGCCGGCACCACACCGTGCCGCCCACCCCCACGTCCCCACCTCGCCCACGTCGCTGCAGCGCCCTCGCCGGCTTTGCCGCCTCGACGCCCGCGCCTTCAGCGCTGCCACTATTCGCGTTGACGACGAGCTGCCACAGCCCACGCCGTCGTCGTCCTTGCGTAACACCGCTGCTGCTCTCCTCGCCTATAAAAGGAGCAAGGCCGTGACGAGCCCCGTCACCAGCCCAAGCACACCGAGCCACTTCGCTCCGCTAGCTGAACCACTCCTCCCGAGCCCAGCTCACTCACGAAACGAAGCTCCAACAATTGATCCTCTTCCTCGAGCTGTTCCGCGCCAAGGTGAGATGGCAGGCAGCTCCCCCGACCATTAACTCCACTAATAAAGGCCCAAAACACCCCCAGGCCGTGAGCACTTAATCCAAATCATTCTACCAATCAATACTATAAACTCAAAATCTCCTTCATATCAACTCCTTTTCACGTAACTCTTTTTCCTCCTATTTTCATCTCCATTTGAGCTTATTGCTTGCTTGTGTTTGTTGCCGGTTGTGCCGTTCTCGCCCGTAGATCACGGAGTGACCAAGGAGGAGCCCGCCAAGGAACCAGAAGACCCGTACCACGAGCAGGAAGCCGCCGACGACGACGCGTACGCAAGCGAAGGCAAGTTTCATCGACCCCTACGTGAGCGGTTGCATCCATGTGAGGACGGATAGCTATAGCCTGGGTCTAGGATCGATTACATATACCAGTACTTGAGTGATTGAGTGTGCTCATGCATGCATCTGAGTAGTCATGCATATCCAGAACTGAGAATAGGATACGAAGGGATCTGGCTAAGACCAGGGCAGCTGGGTATGCTGGAGCCGGCGCTACCGTGGTGGTAGACTGGCAGGTGAGTGCTACCGTGGTGGTAGGCTCGAGTTGACATGTTGAGGGATGGTTGCTATCCCTGGTGAACCATAAGGACCGAGTTGTTTTGACATCTCACCTAGCTTACTTTAGTACGACCACAGGTTCCGGTATGGGCCGGACTTAGCCTAATCCCACTGGTTAGCCTGACGGTCGCAGGGATGGTTTACGGGTATAGACCATTGGGGTCAGGGCCCGAGGGTTTGTGCGGCCGGGCTGGGGCGTGACCATGGCTGGGTGTCGGCTATGTCGGTTGTCCGTTCGGACAGCCGAGCGTGTGGGTACAGTGTACGACCTCTGCAGAGTGTATAATCCATTCGAATGGTCCGTGTCCACGGTATGGACAGGCTACGGTGTGGTCATGACAACTAGTGAGCTACCTATTGTGGGTTGTGTCGGGAAAGAGTTGCATACCATTAGTTGCATTGTTAGTAGAATGTGCTTATTATGTGTCGTGCATGTCAGTCCCCTCCCGTAGGGTGAGGTGGAGCTTGCTGAGTACTTTTGTACTCACCCCTGTTGATTTTTCTCCAGAGGATCCTGACTTTGTGCCAGAAGACTACGAGTAGATCGTGTCCACACCCAAGCTGATCGAGTGGAGCCGTGATGGATGAAGAGCTAGTCCTGCATGTCGCTATGCTAGTTGTTATCCTATGGTTGTTCTGTGTAGCTTTGTGTTGTCACTTTACTCCTCATGTACGTGTTAAATAAAGCTCTGTATGACTCTGGACTCCACTTGATGTAATATGTATTATGCCGGAGACTTTATTCGGTAATTAATACATGGTTTAGCCTTGATCTTCGGGTCGGGGCGCTTCAGGTGGTATCAGAGC
Organism: Panicum virgatum; assembly: GCF_016808335.1. Classification (NCBI taxonomy): domain Eukaryota; kingdom Viridiplantae; phylum Streptophyta; class Magnoliopsida; order Poales; family Poaceae; genus Panicum; species Panicum virgatum. The sequence continues at coordinate 64,293,276 of NC_053146.1, forward strand.
CATGCTTGGCTGTAAGACGCGAACCGGTAGTAAACGATGACCGTAGGAGCCCTAGGATGGTAAATCCTTGAAAGTATATTACTCCTTAAATTTTATCCTTGTTATGCTAACCCTACCCTTGAAAATCAGATGGCATATGACTGGACCACCACCTACTGTATCAACGAAGATGGATTCCCCAGGGTGCTTTATGCTGCCACGGTGCGACTTGGTATTCCGGAACGACCGGAGTACGTGGGTCGCGAGTTCGTGGAGCATGGCACCGAAAGTTGTGAGGTCACTATCCATATTGGTGCCAGTGATAAGTACTTGGAGATGCAACCCTGGAGCGTCACCGCCACTGGAGCCCGTATGCCTGACACCATTCAACTTGCAACTCGTAAGGCGCTGCGGTACCTGTGCCAGATGTTTGAATGGCACTTGGGTTCCACTCCCATGAAGTACTTTCCACCGCTGGACCGTAGCCGTCCTGCCTGGGCGGCGAGGATCCGCAACCTGGAGAGCCCCGCAGGGACAGAGAAGAACCCCACAGTTGTCGCTATGTCTGGCTATTTGCTTAGCCTCGATGATTTGTGCGACCAACTGCATCAGCGTGTGAGAGATTTAAACCAGCGTGCTGAGGAAGCGGAGTCCCAGTTGGCGTAAGGCTAAACTGGCCGTAGCCCAGGCAGAAGCCCGAGCAGCCGAAGCTGAAAGCCGCCTTGCCATGGCTGAAGAGAACCTTAGGGAGCAGGCAGATCGTCACAGTCAGCTCCTTAGGGGTGTCTACCTAGTGGACCGTGCCAAGCGCAAGGAACGCCATCCCAGGACTGCCGCGGAGCTGCCAATCCTAGAGGGAATTCCGCTATGTTCCTCGTCCCAACCACGCAGGAGGATTTGTGAATCAGTGCCGCCCACGCCTCCCGCATCTCCCCGAGATCCCGGAAACAGTGACCCCGAAGACCGTGTTGTAGGGCTCAGTAGTCGAGTCGTCCCGGCCGACCCTTAAAAGTCGAGCCGCATTATTGTAATCCGTCGTGTCATGTATCCCTGCTTGTTTGAATGAATGCTTGTGTGGTGCTTGAATGATTTGTTTGTGTGCATTGTACGGTACAAAATATTTTATATATACAAATATACCCCAGCATTATACTAGGGGAGTCACCTAATCTTGCCCTCCTTGACCGTAGATGTCTCGTCGCTCGAGCCGAGTCCAGGCACTCCATGCTCAGGAAGACGGTGACGAGGTCAACCCGAGAAACCAAGCCCCTCTGAATGTAGCCCCGGAAGCACCAGAAAATGGACAACTACCGCCGCTACCTCCCCGTGCCCCAGCACCCATTGACATGGCAGCCCTACTGCAGCAGCAGAACCAACTCCTTCAAGTTCTTGTGACCACTCTCACAGCTCAAGCTCAAGGCAATCTTGGCAACAATAGACCTGCAATGCAACATAATGGCAATGGCAGCAGAATTGCAGATTTCAACCGCTTGCAGCCACCTAAATTTGGAGGATCTGATAACCCGATCGAGGCAGATGATTGGCTGCGAGAAATTGAAATGAAGCTTGAAGTGGTCCACGCAGATGATAGAGACAAGGTTTTGCTTGCAGCACAACAGTTAAAGGGACCAGCCCTTGCTTGGTGGCAGAGTTACCAGTATATAAATGAAAACGCTAATGAGATGGTATGGGCTGACTTTGTCAAGATCTTCAGGGAACATCACATTCCCAGCAGTGTTATGAAGCTCAAGAGGGATGAGTTCAGAAAGCATCGTCAAGGTGGTATGACTGTGACAGAGTATCTTCATAAGTTCACAGAGTTGTCTCGTTATGCACCAGAGGATATCAATGATGACGGGAAGAAGCAAGAAGCCTTTCTTGGTGGGCTTAACCCTGAAATCAGGACCTTGGTTGAAGTCACCACCCACAGTGACTTTAATGCTATGGTCAACAGGGCCATCACCATTGAGAGAAACAGGAAGGCAGAGCTCAGTGAGCGCAAACGTCGGTTTGAAGGCAAGAAGCCCCAGCAGTTGGAGAAGTTCCAAAGGACCCAGTATCCTGGCTCACTCGGGCCCAAGGAGCCAGGGTGCCTTTTCATTCAAAGCGTAGCCCGGTTCTTTCCAGAAGCCCACTCAGTCAGCTCCTGCTATGAAGACCCAGAGTACCTTCCGCACCCAACAAACTGGCGGAAGTCAAGTAACCAATGTGAAGACCTGTTTCCACTGCCGCGAAGTCGGACACTACAAGGCAAACTGTCCGTATCTCAATCAGCCCGCCCCTTCTATTTTCTCCAACTCTGTTCAAGGACCAAAGCAGCCGACTGGAGCCAACCATGCAACACCAGCTAAGAGCCAGCAACAGTCCTTCGGCAAGGCAAAAGTGAATCATGTGAATGCTGAAGAAGCAGAGGATGCACCAGGAGTGATTCTCGGTGAGTTTCTGGTCCAATCAGCTCTAGCCTCAGTGCTTTTTGATTCTGGAGCATCGCATTCCTTTATATCCTCCCATTTTGTGGAAAAGCATGATATACCTACTATAGCCCTTATGAGGCCACTAATAACCCGTTCCCCTGGAGGTCATATACCTTGCCACTTAGGTGTCTTAGATATCCCTATAAACCTAAGTGGGGTAGTATTCCTTGCTGACCTAGTAGTCCTTACTTCCAAAGGGATAGATGTCATACTCGGTATGGACTGGCTCACCAAGCACCGCGGAAACATAGCCTGTGCTGAGAGAGCAGTGACAGTCACCAACCGCCAAGGGTTAACAGTCACATGCCAAATCCAGCCTAACCTGTCAGACTCCATGGTGAACCACATCCAAGCAGAATCCCCAGAGGAGGTGCCAGTAGTTCGGGAGTTCGCAGATGTGTTCCCAGATGAATTACCCGGTATGCCTCCAGAAAGAGATGTAGAGTTCACTATTGACTTAGTCCCTGGAACCAAGCCTATAGCAAAGAATGCCTATCGGTTAGCAGCCCCAGAGCTTGCCGAGTTGAAGAAGCAGCTTGAAGAGCTTCAACAAAAGGGATTTATTAGACCCGCTGCTTCTCCTTGGGGAGCCCCAGTGCTCTTTGTGAAGAAGAAAGATGGAAGCATGAGACTTTGTGTGGACTACCGTGATCTGAATGCAGTCACCATCAAGAACAAGTACCCTCTGCCTCGGATTGATGACCTGTTTGATCAGCTGAAGGGAGCTAAGTTCTTTTCCAAGATAGATCTAAGGTCAGGTTATCATCAACTCAGAGTGCGACAAGAGGACATCTCCAAGACAGCCTTCAGGACCCGTTATGGCCAGTATGAGTTCACTGTAATGCCTTTTGGTCTGACTAATGCCCCTGCCTTTTTCATGACCCTCATGAATAAGGTGTTTATGGAGGAGTTAGATCGGTTTGTCGTGGTATTCATAGATGACATACTGGTCTACTCTAAGAGTGCTAAGGAGCATGGACAACATCTCAGAATTGTGCTGGGAAAGCTCAGAAAACACCAGTTGTATGCCAAGTTTAGCAAGTGTGAATTCTGGCTGCAGAGAGTCAGCTTTCTGGGTCATGTCTTAACAGCTGAAGGTGTTGAAGTGGACCCAGAAAAGGTCAAAGCAGTATCAGAATGGAAGCAACCAACCTCAGCCTCGGAGATCAGGAGTTTCTTGGGATTAGCCGGCTATTACCGGAGATTCATCGAAGGTTTCTCTAAGATAGCCCGGCCTATGACCGAGTTGCTCCGGAAGGACACGAAGTTTGTCTGGTCTGAAGCTTGTGAGAGAAGTTTTCAAGAGTTGAAGAGGCGACTAACTTCTGCCCTAGTGCTAGTTTTGCCAGATAATCAGAAGAGCTTTGTCGTTTATTGCGACGCTTCCCGACAAGGATTGGGTTGTGTGCTTATGCAAGAAGGAAGTGTTGTAGCTTATGCCTCAAGACAGTTGAGAGCACATGAGCAGAACTACCCCACCCATGACTTGGAATTAGCCGCAGTGGTGCATTCCCTCAAGATTTGGAGACATTATCTGATTGGGAATAAGTGTGAAATCTACACGGATCACAAGAGCCTGAAGTACATTTTCACCCAGTCAGACCTCAACCTTAGACAGAGAAGATGGTTGGAGTTGATCAAAGACTATGATTTAGAAATTCATTACCACCCTGGAAAGGCTAATGTGGTGGCTGATGCGCTCAGTCGTAAAGCATATTGCCATCACTTAGTCACACAAGCCCCAGAGCTGAGTGAAGAAATGAGGAAGTTGAACCTAAGGGTTGTACGCCACTCTTGCAACTATAACCTTAGTGTCCATCCCATTCTGGATGATCAGATAAAGGAAGCTCAAATGGAGGATAAAAGATTGGTATGGATTAAAGGTCGCAACAGTGAAGGCAAAGCCCCAGATTTCAGAGTAGATAAAGATGGAGTCTTGTGGTTCAAGAAGAGATTATGTGTGCCTAAGCAAGGTCATTTCCGCAGGACCATCTTGGATGAAGCCCATAATTCAGCCTATTCCATTCACCCCGGCACTACGAAAATGTACCTGGACCTTAAGGAGAAGTATTGGTGGAATGGTATGAAGGGGGATATCGCTCGATTCGTCGCTCATTGTGATGTGTGCAAAAGAGTCAAGGCAGAGCATCAGAAGCCTAGTGGATTACTCCAGCCGTTGCCGATCCCAGTATGGAAGTGGGATGAAGTTAGTATGGATTTTATCACCGGTCTACCAAGAACCCAGAACGGTCATGACTCAGTTTGGGTGATTGTTGACCGACTCACTAAAGTGGCACACTTCATCCCAGTGCGTACCATTTATGGAGGTGATAGATTAGCCAAATTATATATTGAGCGTATTGTGAAGCTGCATGGAGTACCTAAGAGGATTGTGTCAGATAGAGGCACCCAGTTCACTTCGAGATTCTGGAGCAGGTTACACGAAGCACTTGGTACAAAGTTGGACTTCAGTTCAGCCTATCATCCTCAGACTGATGGCCAGACCGAAAGAGTTAATCAGATCCTTGAAGACATGCTAAGAGCCAGTGTTCTTACTTATGGCAAAAATTGGGAAGACAGTTTGTCATATGCAGAGTTCTCTTACAACAATAGCTACTAGTCAAGCTTAAAGATGTCGCCGTTTGAAGCCCTCTACGGGAGGAAGTGTCGCACACCTCTCATCTGGACCGAAGTCGGTGACCGCATTATTGAGGGCCCAGATTTTATTAAAGAAGCAGAAGACAAGATAGCAGAAATCAGAGAGAATCTAAAGGCAGCTCAATCCCGCCAGAAAAGTTATGCCGATAAAAGAAGACGTACTCTCAGCTTCGAAGTTGGAGACTATGTGTACCTTAAAGTTTTCCCCAATTCCCGGCACACGCAGATTCCAGGTACGAGGAAAGTTGGCTCCACGTTACATTGGACCTTTCCCAATTATCAAGAAAGTGGGAGCGGTAGCCTATAAGCTTCAGTTGCCAGCAGAGATGTCAGATGTACACGATGTATTCCATGTGTCCCAACTCAGAAAGTGCCTGCGAGTACCAGAAGAACAAGTGGCCCCAGAGACAATCGACCTGCAGGATGATCTCAGATATTACGAGGTACCAGTAAAAATTCTGGACACTGTGACGAGAAGAACCCGCAACTCAGAAGTCAGGATTTGCCGAGTTCAGTGGAGCAGGCATTCGGAAGCAGAAGCAACTTGGGAGAGAGAAGACGCGCTCCGAGCCGAGTTTCCCAGTCTCTTTAGTGGTGAAGCTGAATCTCGGGGACGAGATTCAACCTAAGTGGGGTAGGTTTGTAACATCCCAGTTTTCATCATGATTAAGGGGGAGTGTTGAAATTTATAATGCAAATTTCTAGAAGGTTCTATAAAAATAAGGATAAACCATGGCGTAATTTTGCTCACCATGACAAGGTTCTAGAATGTTCCACAAGAATCATAAGAAGACAAGAAGGTTAGGATATTTTCATTGCCATGGTAAAATTTAGAATTTTCTAGAATTAGATATTTATAGGGAACTTAGATATTTGTAGGGAACTTCTTAGAGTGTGACAAGTGTCACTCATCCAAGAGGGTATGGGTGCCTATATAAGGAGGGTGCCACCCCTTGCCATGCCATACTACTCCACTCCATCCCACACACATCCAAGGGCATGGTAGAAGTGAGCATAGGTAGATTGTGCTAGGTGTGTGTTCCTTTGTTGCTTCAATAAGGTAAGCGTTTTTATAAGTGTTAGTCTCCCGGTTAAATTTAAGTACTTAGTGTATAAGTTGTGATCCATCGAAGGTTGGCTCTGCCACCCGGGATCACAAAAGGGTTTGGGCTTCATCGAAGGTTGGCTCTGCCACCCGGAAGCCAGCTTCATCTGTTGGTAGGCTCTGCCTCCCGGAAGCAAAAGGCGGCTCTGCCGTCAAAATGACCTGGTACACTAAGTAACTAGAAGCTGACCGACTCTGAAGTGAGTTGGTGTAGATCCTCAACTTAGTAGGGTCATCTCAAATTCCAAAATAAAACTTATGTTGCAATTAAACTAGTAACGTAAAATAATACTAACATCGTATGAGGTATTACATAATTACTAGGCAAACTATTTTATAATCTTGCCTTTTGATAGTACATTCGTTCGCTCTAGTAACCAGCATACGCATGCTTGCACCTCCGACAAAAATCATATCGTCTTCATAAAAGCCTCTCGAGTCACCGTATCATGCCACAATTCCCAGACAATCATGACAGCACCTACCTCCTTTGTCATAACTTCATCATTCCCTGGAAGCCACAGAGTACCCACACTATTGACCTTGAAAAGACCGTCATGGCAGCACCCACCTCACTAAAAATCGGGGTCGCCACGCACAGTGCCGGCCGAGATTTTTTTCGCCGAACCGCCTCACCCGCTCGCCCTCGCTCGCGCACGCGCGACACGCCGGCCCCACGACGGGACCGCGCACTGCCGCCGGCACCACACCATGCCGCCCACCCCCACGTCCCCACCTCGCCCACGCCGCTGCAGCGCCCCCGCCGGCTTTGCCGCCTCGACGCCCGCGCCTTCAGCGCTGCCACTATTCGCGTTGACGACGAGCTGCCACAGCCCACGCCGTCGTCGTCCTTGCGTAACACCGCTGCTGCTCTCCTCGCCTATAAAAGGAGCAAGGCCGTGACGAGCCCCGTCACCAGCCCAAGCACACCGAACCACTTCGCTCTGCTAGCTGAACCACTCCTCCCGAGCCCAACTCACTCACGAAACGAAGCTCCAACAATTGATCCTCTTCCTCGAGCTGTTCCGCGCCAAGGTGAGATGGCAGGCAGCTCCCCCGACCATTAACTCCACTAATAAAGGCCCAAAACACCCCCATGCCGTGAGCACTTAATCCAAATCATTCTACCAATCAATACTATAAACTCAAAATCTCCTTCATATCAACTCCTTTTCACGTAACTCTTTTTCCTCCTATTTTCATCTCCATTTGAGCTTATTGCTTGCTTGTGTTTGTTGCCGGTTGTGCCGTTCTCGCCCGTAGATCACGGAGTGACCAAGGAGGAGCCCGCCAAGGAGCCAGAAGACCCGTACCACGAGCAGGAAGCCGCCGACGACGACGCGTACGCAAGCGAAGGCAAGTTTCATCGACCCCTACATGAGCGGTTGCATCCATGTGAGGACGGATAGCTGTAGTCTGGGTCTAGGATCGATTACATATACCAGTACTTGAGTGATTGAGTGTGCTCATGCATGCATCTGAGTAGTCATGCATATCCAGAACTGAGAATAGGATACGAAGGGATCTGGCTAAGACCAGGGCAGCTGGGTATGCTGGAGCCGGCGCTACCGTAGTGGTAGACTGGCAGGTGAGTGCTACCGTGGTGGTAGGCTCGAGTTGACATGTTGAGGGATGGTTGCTGCCCTGGTGAACCATAAGGACCGAGTTGTTTTGACATCTCACATAGCTTACTTTAGTACGACCACAGGTTCCGGTATGGGCCGGACTTAGCCTAATCCCACTGGTTAGCCTGACGGTCGCAGGGATGGTTTACGGGTATAGACCATTGGGGTCAGGGCCCGAGGGTTTGTGCGGCCGGGCTGGGGCGTGACCACGGCTGGGTGTCGGCTATGTCGGTTGTCCGTTCGGACAGCCGAGCGTGTGGGTACAGTGTACGACCTCTGCAGAGTGTATAATCCATTCGAATGGTCCGTGTCCACGGTATGGACAGGCTACGGTGTGGTCATGACAACTAGTGAGCTACCTATTGTGGGTTGTGTCGGGAAAGAGTTGCATACCATTAGTTGCATTGTTAGTAGAATGTGCTTATTATGTGTCGTGCATGTCAGTCCCCTCCCGTAGGGTGAGGTGGAGCTTGCTGAGTACTTTTGTACTCACCCCTGTTGATTTTTCTCCAGAGGATCCTGACTTTGTGCCAGAAGACTACGAGTAGATCGTGTCCACACCCAAGCTGATCGAGTGGAGCCGTGATGGATGAAGAGCTAGTCCTGCATGTCGCTATGCTAGTTGTTATCCTATGGTTGTTCTGTGTAGCTTTGTGTTGTCACTTTACTCCTCATGTACGTGTTAAATAAAGCTCTGTATGACTCTGGACTCCACTTGATGTAACATGTATTATGCCGGAGACTTTATTCGGTAATTAATACATGGTTTAGCCTTGATCTTCGGGTCGGGGCGCTTCAGGTGTGATGCAAAATAAAATCTATTGTAACTACATAATGATAAATATATATTTTAGAGTATGTGTTAGAATATTTAATAGATAAAAAGAATATGAGATAGACAATTATAATTATTGACTTCATTCTTATTTTTATTTTAATTATCCCGTGCGGGAGCCCGGGTTAATAGACTAGTGGATAAACAAAACAAATGGTGTGTTTAGTTGGTGAAAAAGTTTGGGTTTTGGTACTGTAGCATATTTCGTTGTTACTTGATAAATAATGTCTAATTATGGACTAATTAGATTTAAAAGATTCAGCTCGTGATAATCAGTTAGACTGTGTAATTAATTATTTTTTTTCAACTACACGTGATACTTCATGCATGTGTCTAAAAATTCGATGTGACGGATACTATAGAAACTTTTTTGGAACTAAACGCCCCCAAAGGCAGCTGCAGATTTGTAGCCTTTTAGGAACTAGACAACATGTCGGAGCTCAGATTAGGCACGCTGATCAAAATGGGCAAGGGTGCAAGACGACCGTATGATTGCAGCAAGCAGGATTAGCATGCGTTGGACCGTCATTATACAGGCAGTTGCCTGTCCTTTTCACTGTGTGAGTCCCGCCTAAATTAATCCGGTTTAAGTGCGCTAACCATTACCGAAACGGCAACTAGGATTAATACAAACTTAAAACGGAGTAATCCGGCAGTGCTGTAGGGTAAAATCCCGATTAAACCACTTGAAACAGGATCGACAAAGCAGTTCAGAGAACGTAATATTCCGCAAAATTTACAATACAGAGTATGAAACTAAATTATTATTACAAATTGAATTTAAATTTATAAAAGTGCACCAGAGTTCAAATGTGGCGGAAAATGAACGATAGTCTAGTAACGAGCAAGACGTCATGATGAAGCCCGTATATGACATCAACCACATCCTCAGATGTACCACCTGAAAAACAAAGCCACAAGTAAGGCTGAGTATACTAATACTCAGCAAGGCTTACCCGACTAAGGGTATACATAGTCTGTTATCTAGACATGCAAGGCTTTTGGTTTGAGGGGTTTGTTTTGCCGAAAAACAATAAGAGTATATCCTTAATTTCAGTTTTTAGCTTTCAGGTTCTAGTTCATTTAACCATTCTAAATGAGTATCTATCCAATAGCATACATGATAAAAATAATTATCTTTCATCATCCAACCAGCCATATTTATCATCATCATCATCTTCCACTTCTTACTATATATGATAAAAGAGTTAAGCAGTCTCATTGTCCGTGAGCGGCGGAACGATTCGAATCGATTTTGTTAACCTGGCCAGGCAGATCTAAACACAAGTCACGTGGTTACTCTCAGAGTCACACATGCAACTTTTCCCTTCAATTTCCGCTTCATGGAACAAGCCCACCGCCCTCGACTACAGAGCCCGGCTCTGCACCCGTCATCCCAGATGAGACCAAAGTCAAAACAGTGGGGAGGTATGTTCCGGCCTCGGTTCAATCCACTACTTAAGCTTACCGATTACCATATTCTCGGCATGTGTCTAGTACGTTCAAACGCTTAACCACCACTACCACACACTGCGGCCTTAGCATTTTCTTCACTAAACAGACGGGGTCTCATCCAGAAACATAGTACCCTAACCCCGCCCGTAGACCTTATATTCTGCAGTATGTAGTAGAGAACCTATCATCTCGCGAGCGGCAGGAAACCACTCGACTTTTACTGGTCCTAATTAGCACGGCATCTACTCGCACTTAACTTCTAGTAAACAGTACCTGGGTGCCTAGGATCATGCACCTAAGGTTCCAGTCAACTCTTGTAAACGTAAATGCACAGATACATAATAGGAACATAATAAGTTGCATAAATTTAAAATAGATAGGACATGCTCCGGGACTTGCCTGGAATTAACACCAGATTGTAGAGATTTTGATAAGGATTCCAAAAAGTCTTCATTTTCTATTTTAGGACTTTTCTACGATTTTTAGTTGAATTTCCAAGTTTACTGCAAAAATTTAAAAACAAAACTAATATTATGTTTAGGCCCCTGTGTTTTGCAGAAGGACCCCTAAAAAGAATTGGGAACTCGTGTTTTGGACCTTGGCCGGGAAACAGGGGAGGGGCGGAATGGGCCGGCCGGCTCGGCCGAGCTATGCTCGCCGGCGGCGAGGGGAAATAGGGGCAGGGGCACGAGGAGATCGGGGCAAACCTGCTGATGGCTTTGGAGCTAGAGAGGGTGGTCGGACGGGGGCCGGCCATGGAGCTCTGCTCCAGGCGGCGGCGGCGGGCGGCGGCGTCGCCGCTCCGACGGGCAAGGGGTGGCGGGATTGGGCCAAGGAGGACCAGCGAGCCAAGAGGGACCCGTTTCCAGGGGTGGCTCGGGTCGAGAGAGGACGGAGGAGGGGTCTCCACGGCGGGCTAGGGGCGGCGGCAACCTTGGCGGCAGCGGGAGGTGTTCCGGCAGCCTGGGCGGTGAGGGACCGGGTTGGTGGGCTTTAGGAGGAGGAAGGGAAGGTGGCTGAGTGGCTGGCGTGGTTGAGAGAGAGGCGGAGCAAGGAACTCGACGGGGAGGCGGCCATGGCGGAGGCGGCGGCGCCTCTGGGCGACGGGGAGAGAAGCTCGGCTCTGGAAAAGGCGAAGCTGAGAGAAGAAATCGGACTTGGCTCCCGAATGGATTGGGACGGCTTGAGCGGCGGCGAGATGCTAGACGAGGCGACGCGTGTGGCTCTAACGTCTAGAGCGACGACGGCGAGACGACGGCGTTCGGCGGCGTGTCGCACGGAGGGGCGCCGGGGGCGCGCGGCAGCCGCACGAGGTGCCAGGGATGCCGGTGTGGGGGGCAAACCGGGGGCGGGGAAGGCGGTTTCGGCTGGGGGCGCGACGCGTCGGCGGCCAGTGGCCGCACCGGCGGCGAACGACATCTTCACGGTGAGAAACAGAGAGGAAGGAGAGAGGGAGATGGAGGTGAGGGCAGTTCTGTAAATAACTCGAAGTTCCAAATTCCAGTTTGTAAACTAAATTTTTCTCCCTATTCCAAAGGTCAAATGAAAAACTTTTGAATATCAAACTTACTTAAAATTTCGAGATCTACAACTTTCGTTTTAGGCACTTTTTCATTTGAGGCGTCTTTTGAAAGATAAAATTTGAAGCTTGAGTGCATTTGAAAATGTCCTATACACTTTGAAATCTAAATTTTTCTCCCATTTTCGTGTGGCAACTCGAAAAACTTTGAACACGAAAGTTGTTCGTCATTTAAAACTCTATAACTTTAGTTTTTGGCAAAAGTTCATTTGAGCAACGATTTAAAATTCATTTTTAAAACCCATTTGTTTCAATTTGAAAGATATTTTAAGTATTTATAAACTTTGATTTGAAGAACTCGTCATTTCATGTGTAAAATTTCATTTAATGATGCATGATTTGATGCTAATAACTCTAGATTAGCTAATTAAATATCTGGGCTGTCACATTCACCACCTTGTACTCCTACTCTGCAAGACTACTAGCCGTGCAGGATCGAGTGTGCATTGCCATCGATTGGCGGCAAGGCGGCACACGAGGGGACTGAAAGGGGAGGGGGCGTGGCAATTGAATACAAGAGACAGGAGTTGGTGCTGTTACGTTTGCCCTGGAAATGGAGACCAATCAATGAGCTGGCCCAGGCAAGGAAAGGCGCACCAAGCGCCAAGCGTGGTTAGGGTTCGTAGTTTTTTTTTTGGAAAAAGGAATGATATGCATGCTGCTCTTTGTGTGTTTTGTGCTTAGGATTTCTGTTTAGCAAAAGAGCCTACAAATTAGTCAAAAGATGTTTGCACTAGACAAGTAGTTTGATACTCTACCAAATACTCCACTGGGAGAGCGAGTGGACGGCAGCCTGGAACAAGCACTTCCGGCTTTGCTCGCAGCAGCAGCACCCAAGTGGCCATGTCAAACCTTCGCTTTCCCGTCTCGCAAGTCAACTCCGGCATCAAAAGGGAGGTTTGACACAGACTGCTTCCACTTGACCCATGAGACTCACATTTCGCTTCAGCTGTGAGGTCCCTCAAAAAACTACTACTGTGCAAGCTGACCCTGCCGAGGAATACTGAAATACTCCGAGATGCACGTACTGGTTCAGCCTGCAGCTGACAATGTGACCGACCCATTCCACGTGCCGGAACAGTTTCATGTGCTGCTGTCGTGAACCTCGGCAACCTGCATTGCAAGTTGTGCATGAAAATTTTTTTAGAAGAAAGCAACTTGCAATTTCCCTGAACCGGTCTTATATTTTGCACCTGAGATTGCATTATTTGAGCTTGAGATGCATTTGACACCTGTGTAACCACAGTGCTGGATTTGTTCGTTCCGGGAACGCAAAAACATTGCCAAAATTGGTGGTAGAAAAAGTCGCATCAGACACTGTAGTACACTGTAGTACTTTTCGTTTGTTTGTGTTAAATATTATCCTACCATGATCTAACTAGACTCAAAAGATTCGTCTCGCAACGTACATCAAAACTATGTAATTAGTTTTTTTATTTAACTACATTTAGTACTACATGCATGAATTATTTGCTATATTTAATGTTTCGATGTGATTTCGATGTGATGGAAAGTTTGAAAAGTTTGGAGAAGTTTAGCAATCTAAACACACGCCAGGTGAAACCGTGGCGAAATTCACCGATCCAGGTCGCGCGAGACAGACAGGGCAGCATCATCATGCGAGTCACCAATCCGGGCAGCGCGCGCGCGTCCCGAGGCCACAATAATTCGCTCTGCGCCGAGCGGACGGGGCAACCCCAGCAGCTGACTTCCTGTAGTCGCCGCAGACTCGCAGTGGCGTGGCTAGGGCTCTCAGCGGCTGCTTCCCGGCGTCTTCGCTTCCCCCTTGTCTCTGGCTCTCTGCCTGTCCCAAACTCCCAACGCTGGAACACTCGAACACTGGAACAGTCGAACAGATGCCCAGCCGTTTGGCCGCTCCATAACCACGAGGAGAAATGAAAACCTGAATCTCTATGGCGGATGCAAAGGACTACATCCAAAACCTTTTTTTTCAGACAAAAACACGCATGAACTGCACTAAGGCTATCCGCACTGGGGGATGGTAAACCGTCCTCCAGTGCACGATAGCGTGCCGTTTCGCTGCACCGGCGTCCTCTAAGACCTATGGTACCATTGCGGACGAAAGCAGATCCGGGATTCCAAGCGTGCATGGAGGACGTCCGCGCATACGCGGGTGTAACAGCCATGGGAACATTGGCGGGCCGGGACTGTAGCTCGGTGCTGGAGCGGCAGCGTGCGCGGCGACTGGCGGCGACGAGTAGAGAGGATAGGGAGAACGAGAACGGCAGTGACGAGCTGTATCCGCCGCCGGCAAGTGTGGAGGTCGAGCCCGCTGCGCCCGGCGAGGAGCCGCTGCCCGGCGAGCCGACGTCAGGACGAATCCGGCCGCCACAACAGGTCACCGCGCCGGATCCGAATTCTTGGCCCCGCGCAGCCGGAGCGCGACTGGGAGGCACGGCGAGGGGGCTCCGCGCGTGGCGCGGCGGCCGGCGGGCCCAGGGAGAGCGCCGCGGCGCCTCGCGGTCGGGGGACTCGGAGCCCGGCAGGCCGAGGCGAAGCGTGAGGCGCGGCGCCGGCGAGGAGGAGGAGGTCGGCGTCGGTTGTCCGCGCCCACCTCTGCCCCCCCCCCCCGGCGCGGCCCTCCGCGTCCGCAGCCGCCCCGCGCAGGGCCTCCGCCGCCGCCGCCGCCCCGCTGGTTCTCGGTGCTCGGAAGGGTGAAGAGGAGGTTCGATCCAGCCAGCGGCGCGGAAGGGAGCTCCACCAGGACGGAGGAGGGAGGAGAGCCGCGGATCCGCGCGGAGCTGGCCGCCGGCGAGCTCGGGAAGGGAGGATGCGCCGCCATGGTGAGTGGCGCCGCCGCGAGGAAGGATCTGGTCGCCGCCATGGGAGAGGAGGGAGGAGGGACGCTCGCCGCGGTTGTAGCGAAAATGGCCTCTCATGCCATATTTCAATATAATGTTTTGGCGATTGATGACACACACAACACTTGGACTAATATGATTGTTAAGATGAACATTCTCAGGCTTTTAGGTTCAAGTGATGACAAAGAGAAGATAGGCGTACCTAGGCCCGAAGGGCCGCCCCTACGGTGGTTCCGCTTCGGTCCAAAGGATAAGAATTGAAGAGACCGTGAAGAAATCTAAGTCAAAAAAATCAAGACAGAGATACTTTAGTATCACCGGTTGAACCGACGCTGAGAAAATCACATACGTCGGTGCATTGACTTGGAGCACACCAGGAATTTTGGTTTCACCGGTTGAACCGACGTTAGGGAAGTTGAATACGTCGGTGCAATGGATCCAGAAGCTGAGGCAAGATCTATACACCGGATGAACCGACGATTAGGTCTTGGTGAACGTCGGTGCAGTTGTCCAGAGAGTTGGTTTTTTAGAGTTCACAGGACAAGTACACTCACCGGTTAAACCGACGCAGCATCGGTTGATTGCTCGTACACGTAATGGCTAGTTTTTTAGGCGGACAGTTTAGTATCACCGGTTGAACCGACGATGGCTATTGGAGGTGCGTCGGATTAACCGGCGTTAAGTATTTTTCTAGCAGCTTTTCTCCAACGGCTATATTTGTTTGTGCTGCCTATATATACCCCCAAGGCCGGGTCATTTGTGTGTGCTGGAGTTGCTGAAGCCTACTACACTTGAAGAACACCTCCAACCACCTTAGAGCTTCATTATACATCATATAGGCTTAAGCACACTTGTGAGAGTGCTTAGTGCTTGATTAGGCTTAGTACTTGAGAGAACTAGCTTGAGTGAAAGTCTTGCTGCGGCAAGCATCTTGTGTACTCGTCGTGTGACCCTCCGACTTGGTGTGGAGAGGCAACGACACTTTGTGCGGGGAAGAAGACCCCTCTTGGTGAGAAGCTCCGATAGTGAAGATGGTGCCGTGGGTGACGCTTCGAGAGAGACGGTGGCGGTGGCCTTGTCTTGGTGACTTGGGGTCACTTAGCCTTTGCTTGCCGGGAGCCTTGGTGGCGAACGCAAGACGGTGATCAAGCGGAGAGACTCGGCATCACACTTGTTTGTGTTGGACAAGTGGCCGTGGACGTAGGGAGGGACTTGGTGTCCTAACCGAACCACGTTAAATCGTGTCTTGGTGTCTTCACATGAGTTTGCATATTCTCTCCTTTACCTCTTTATTTATCGTATTACGTTTCCACATTTACTCTATCTTGCGTACCTTTACTTTCCTAGTTAGTTTGATTAGGATTGGCTATAGGTTGCAAGTCTTTTAGAGGTAAGTAGAGTAGTATAGATAAACCTTAGTCATAACTAGCATGTGTAGGACATGTTAGGTTTATCTCATGCAAATAGATTGAGCCCTAGGATAGAAAGCGATTAGCGACCCTATTCACCTCCTCCCCTCTAGAATCGGACACCCCCGGTGATCCTTACAGCCGTCTCCTCTCGGCCGCGCGCCATGGGAGCAGGAGGCCGGAGACACGTGTGTCGCATCCCCGGCCGCGTGCTCGGCTTGCTCGCCCGGCCGCGCACCGCGGGCTCCGCTCGGCCGCGCGCCGCGGCCTACGCCAGACCGCGTGCCCGGCTTCCTCGCCCGGCCGCACGCCATGGGAGCAGGAGGCCGGACCCTGCGCGTCGCAGAGGAGACCCTGGCGGAGAAGGCAGAGGAGAGAACGGAAAGGGAGGGCGACGTGTGAAATTAAAAAAAGAGAGAGAAACCTGACGCTTGGGTCTCGCACTAGGTAATTGGTATAGAGGGAGATATAGAGTATGGATGAATGTGAAAAAACTGGAGATAGAGTAGAGAATCTTGGTGACCGGGATAGAATATTTCTTTTAGAGGAAGAATATAGAGGAACATGAGTGCAGATAGCCTAAGGGGTTGTTTGGTTTGAGGGGCTAAATTTTAGTCCGTGTCACATTAAAGAGAATTTTTGTATTAAGAAATATTAAATAAAGATTAATTATAAAACTAACTGCATAAATCTAGACTAAACTGCGGGACGAATCTAATGAGATATATTATTTTATGATTAGCGAATGGTTACTGCAGCATCACTGTAGCAAATTATGGATTAATTTAGCACATTAAATTCGTCTCGCGAATTAGCACTCAGCTGTCAAAAAAATTATAAACAGATTTTATTTAATACTCGAAAATAGTAAGATTTTTTTTTGATGAAATAGGGACTTAAAAAAGACTGTGGAACCAAGCAAGTCTAATAGTGTGTGGTGCAGTGCAGGTCGGGTCGCCCTCGCGGTCCTTGGTCCAGAAAGGTGAAAATAAAGGCCGGCACGGTGGATGCCGTTGCCACCTGCGATGCCAGTTTCGGAGCTGTTTAGAAACTGGGACTTCAAAAAAGTCATAGGGACTTTTTAGTATTTAAAAGTATTAAATAAATATTAATTATAAAACTAACTGCAGAACTCTGGGGCTAAACTGCGAGACGAATCTAATGAGGTATCTTAATCTATGATTAGCGAATGGTTACTGTAGCATCACTGTAGCAAATCATCGATTAATTAGGCTCATTAGATTCGTCTCGCGAAAAAAGCACTCAGCTGTCAAAAAACATTTATAAACAGATTTTATTTAATACTATAAAATAGTAAGATTCCTTTTGATGTGATAGGGACTTTTGAAAAAAATTTCAAAAGTCCCCGAGCCAAACAAACCCGAATCACGTCGTCATGCCATGGTCTGAAACTGGGCCCTCCCTGCTCTGAGTAACTGTGTTGACTGGTTGGTCCAGCCAGGAGGTCCTGAATGTGATGGGAGGGGAGAGCAAGGCCGTGTTTGGTAAACTGTCCCATCAAATTTTTAAAAAAACAAACGTCCGCATGGAGTGTTAAATGTAGTCTATTTGTAAAATCTTTTTGGGGATGGATGTAATTTTTTGAGATGAATCTAATGACGGTAATTAACTGATGATTTGCTACAATGATGCTACAGTACCATCCTCTAATCGCGCGGTCGAAGGCCTCATTAGATTCGTCTCGCGATTTACACAGAGAATTGTGGAGGTGGTTTTGTAATTAAACTTCATTTAATACTCTAAAATAGTGATCAAAGACTAAAAAGTTTTGGCGGAATTTTTTACAGCCTCAACCAAACACGGCCCAGATTCGCTGCTGGGTCGGGCATGAGCAAGCTGAAACGGAGGGAGACCGCCAGCGCCAGGACAAGCGCGTTGGCGATCAGTGTGATCCGCTCCCAACTCCCAAGCATCCAATGCTGCTAGGTGCTTTGTGCTAATGGGTTAGTAGCTTGCAAGCAAGATCCAAACCTGTTGTCTTCGTACAAGTAAACCCGGGAGAGCCCGTCTCCCCTCTTTTGGAGAGGTTCGCAGAGGCCGGCGCAAAGCACAGATTGAGCATTAGTACGAGGAATCAGGTATCAGCTGTCAAAGTGCCAATTGTGAAGAGACCTCGATCGACGATCGGTACAGGCTACAGAGCTAAAACTTCTGCATTCTGAGGATAAAAGATTCATCCAGACCGGCCAGGGCTGGGATCGTTTATGCTCCTATTTACAGAAATCTAAACCAGCTCTAGATGCAACAGGTTAGTGATCTGATGGACTGGTTGATGATTGGGCTGCGGAAAATTAAACTCTAGTATGAACAGATTGGACTCGGTTCAATTCTCTAGCGCTGCTGCTGCTGCTGCTAACTAAATGCATGCGATTCTTCACACTTCCACTCTCCACATGATCTTCTCGCCGCGGCCGCCGGCGCCGGCAACGCTGGCATTGGCGCTGTGGGGGTGGGGGTGGGCGTGGGCGCGCTCCATGGCGGCCACGCGCGAGGGGTGCACGGCGCCGATTCTGGCGCGCTCGCCGTGGGACTGGGACGGCAGCTCGCAGGCCTCGCCGACGGAGCCCGACCGGATGTCGGCGGGCGGGATGAAGCAGTCCATGGACAGTCCGGGGACGTTGAAGGCCACCTCCTCGATGCTCCAGGCCTCCTCCATCCGCGTCTTGGTGTGGCTCATGGCGGCCTCGCCGAACCGGAACAGTGTGACGGCGGAGCGGCCCGAGTGCGCGATCATGATGCCCTCCACGGGGCGGTAGTCCTCCAGGGCGGAGCTGATGGTGGTCTCCCAGTACACGGCGTCCCCGCCGGCGTGCGGCTGGATGCGGGTGAGGTGCGAGTCCTCGATCTGCACGAGCAGGCCCGTGCGCTGGCTGAAGTAGCCGAACAGAACGTGGCGGATGATCTCCGCCGGCCCTTCGCTGCGGAGCTTCAGCGTCTGCGGGTCGGCGGTCAGCTTCAGGATGAAGCAGTCCTCGCCGTTCACCTTCTTCTCGCCCACGCACCGCGCCTCCGCGAACAGCCCAGCCGTGGTGAGCGGATCCAGGCCCTGCATTGCAAGTTGGAAAAGGAAATGGGATCGTGAGGTGATTTGCTCGAGGCGGAGAAAGAGGAAGTGCGGTTTGGAAGAAATGCTGGGACCTGGAGGACGCGGCGGAGGGGGCGAACGGGGCCCTTGGCGGCGTGCGCGCCGAGCCAGGGGGTGTGGCGCCAGACGAGACGGCCGTTGGAGCCGGCGTGGACCTTGCTGCCGCCGACGGCGAGCTCGACGTACCACATGTCGGGGGCCATCTGCCAGAGCACGAAGCCGCCCTGCTCGACGGCGGCGGCGCCGCGGCCGGTGGGCCCGCGGTTCTTGACAACGCGCGTCGCCGTCTCGAACTCGGACGCCACCATCCGGACCTTGCCCATGGCGTACGCGTTCCGCACCGACTGCAGCAGCTTGTAGCCGCCCGACGCCGCCGTGTACTGGTGCAGGATGTACTGCGCGGACGACGACTCCTGCCATTGCATTTTCTCAGGGTGGTGAGCCAAGAGTGCCAGATGCACGGACCCAGACCGCATCTCGTGGGAGCGACGCCATAGCCAGCGAATGGAGGGGAGGGAGAACGGGAGTGAAGAAGCGGGCGTACAATGGGGGTTCCCTTGATGGAGAGGAGGGGCAGCGGTTCGGCCGGCTTGGACGGGATGGGCGCGAGCGGCGCGCCCATGACGCCGAGGAGGAGCCGGAGGTCGGACCGCCGGAAGGAGGCGCCTGATCCGCCGGGGCCGGTAGCGGCGGAGGCCATGGACGGCGTGCGCGTGAGGTGGCCGCGCACCCAGTTCCCGAACCCCTCCCGGCGGCCGGATTCCTCGGCGTCGGGGTCGCCGGCGGCGAGGCGCTCGGCGTCGGGCCCCTCGATGAGCGGCGCGAGCGCCTCCCCGCCGGGGCGCAGGCTGCCGGAGCGCGCAATGAGCTGCTCCCCGAGGTACTGCTGCAGCACCTTCTCCGGCGGCGACGCGCTGCGCGCCGGAGCCGGGGACTTCCCCCTCGACCGCGCCGGCGACAGCCCCCGCACCACCTCCTCCTTGAGCACCGCGAAGAATCCCTGCTTCCTCTCCTTCTCCATACCCCGCAATGCCGCCGCCGGGACCAAGATTAGGGGGAGGAGCGGTAATGTAGAGAGGTGATTTGGTTTGCTTCACGAGGAGGGCATGGGGAGTGCGGCGAGGAGTGGAGTAGAAGAGGGGGGGGGGGGGGGGGGGGGGGGGGGGGGGGGGTTGGTGCTCACCGCGCGGTTGCGTTGGAGTGAAAGGGAGGAGGGGGAGGGGACGGAGGAAAAGATAAAGCCGTGGAGGGGAGGAGAGTTGGGGGAAACCGTTTGACGTGAGAGCGCAGGTGGGGGAAAGGAAAAGATCAAAAGAGCGCGAGATGGGATGTCGGGAGGCGGGGAGAGAGAAGAACACCTCCGAGCTCCCGTGCTTTTCGTCGTGTCGACGGTGGTGCCGTGCCGGTTCATGAACTTGAACAATGGCGGAGGAGGCTGCCGAAGCTCAAGCGAAAGAAAAAGGTCTCGCATTTCGATCCGATGATGCTCCGGCTTTTGTTTCTCACACACGGATTTGAAAAAGGAAATGGCTTGGGATTTGGAAAGGGAGGGCACGGTTGGAACCCAAAAAAACCGGGTTAATTTCCAGCAGCGTGTATCGTCGAAATTTGCACCTCGCGGTTTCCAGCTTGTCGTGTCCAAATTTGTACCTCGCGAATCGCGCGCTTTGCCAAGTTTAAGCTTCTGTGATTGAAATTTCTTCCTCGGAAATCTCGCGCTCGCGAGGTTCACGTAGTACATGCGTGTGGCGCCACGCCAAGGGGTGGAGGGAGTAGGTGAATGTGAAGGGCATTTGGTTTTTGGACCTTATTAGCGCTAGTGATGGTATAAACCTGTAGGATTTGTGTCAATCTGTTTGGCAAATGGCACTCATCAACATGATTTGGGGGCATCATGCGCCGTACTACTTGCACTGTTCCCCGAGAGCAGAGAAAAATGGCCGCCACTTCCTGTTCAATAATGTCCGAACTGGAGATATTCAAAACGACGACTATACTTGCAATGCTTTTAATAAAGCAGCGGTAGTAGCAACCAACCAATATTCCTGATATATTATAACCCTAGAATTTCGAACAGCTTTACCAACACCTTTCGCTCTCAAATCATGGCCTGATCGCCCAGCTCGGCACACAGGGGCTGTGTTTAGATTCATGTAAAAGATGGGAGAAAGTCACATCGAACATTATAGCACATTGTAGCATTTTTCGTTTGTTTGTGGTAAATATTGTCCTACCATGACCTATCTAGGCTCAAAAGATCCGTCTCGCAACATACATCAAAACTATGCAATTAGTTTTTTTATTTACCTATATTTAATATTTCATGTATGGGTCATTTAATATATTTAATGTTTGGATGTGACGGAGATGTGATGGAAAGTTTGGATTTAAGAGGGGTTTGGGATCTAAACACGCCGCGGCGGGCCCCTCCGCCCTGATCCACCGTGCAACTATCGCTTTCCCCGGCCCCACAGAGCTCGCGACAGCGCCACCACCCGCCCTCCCCAACCCCAGCACGGCGCCGAACGGGGCGGGGCGGGCGCCCGACCCGAACCAGGGATGGCGGCAACCCGCGCGGCCGCTCTGGTGGCGCCAACCAACGGGCACACCGCACACCCCCGCCCCTCGCATCGGCGGCGAAGATGCCAAAAGCGCCGCGCGGGCCACGTGCCCGAGGGGGGCGCGCGGCCGAGCCCGTCCGGTTGGCCTCGCCGCGGCCCGCCGCGCACGGCAGGAGAGCCGAGCCGGGGGCGCTGCCGTTACGCTGTCGCCTGTCGCTCGCGCGCCGGGGCCGCGGGCACGTCCACGTGCTCGCGCCGCGCGGGCAGCGCGGCGTCCCTGAGACCCTGACCTCCCCCCTCACTTCCAAGAGGGTGGCCAGTGCCAGTCCAGGCCGGCGCGGCGCGGTGGTGCTCGGCTGCTCGCTCGGCTGCCAGTGGTGGCGTGACCGTGTGATACATGCCGGGATGATGACGTGGGCGCGGGGGGCTTTGACCTGCCTGTTAGGCTGTCGGTCGGCTGTCGCCGGCTCGCCGCGGCGTTTGTCCTGCGCTGCCGCTGCGGCGCCTTGACCGGGGGCTCGGCGCGGCCGCCGCGCGGGGGGCCGCGGCACGTGAGCGGCATCAAGATCGTGTCGCGCCCCGCGATCACGGGAGGCCGTCGCTGTTTTATTAATTGCGCTTTGTGTGGTTTGAAGTCTCGTAAATAAGAGAAACCACCAGGCCAATCCCTTGTTTAGATGTAAAATTTAAAATTCTAAAACTATCACATCGAATGACAATCTTATATGCATAGAATATTAAATTTAAATGAAATAAAAAACTAATTACATAATTTGCTTGTAAATTACGAGACGAATCTAATGAGTCTAATTAGATCATGATTAGACATTAAATTGCTACAGTAAACATATGCCAATGATGAATTAAGTAGGTTCATTAGATTCGTCTCGCGATTTACAGCTCATCCATGCAAAAAGTTTTGTAAATAGACTTCATTTAGTACTCCATGCATGTGTCCCAATATTTGATGTGACTTTTTTTTACGTTTACAGGGTTTACGGGTAAAAATCTAAACAGAGCCTTTGTTTGTTTGTTTGTTGTGCTCGGGTGTTTGGAGAGTTAGCCCGTTAGGTTTCTGGCGTGTCGCGGGGCGGCATGTGTGACTGGGAGCGGCGGAGTGTTGCTCGGGATGATCTATTCAGATTGTGACGATCCATGCAAACGCTTGTTCGTAAAAAAATACTGTGCTATTTCGACACAGACAGATGAAAGTTGCGGCCACAAGGAGTTACCAGTGCCGAAATCTATAAGCATTTAAAGGCGAAAAGGCAAATATCATCGAGATGAGGTCCTGAACAGTGAAAAACAAACGTGCAACAATTTCGCAAGGAAAAACCTATAATGGAAATCGAGAACAGATTCTGGCATTCTGCCTAGTGGTTAATGGGCCTGAGTTTTCACAATGGCATCATGGGCTGTAGGCCCACTCCATGGCTACCCCCACAAAGCCTACTGCACACTCTTCTTCTGCCACCCTCAACAACATCACTGAATGAAGGTGAGCTTAGCAAGAGCCCAGGATGAAATCGCTCCTAGGCCCACTATTCGTGGTATGCAGCCTAACGACGGCCCACGAGTTGGACCTCGTAGCCCAGATCGCACAACGACTTGAAAAGCTCGATGTGCGCCGCCGCGCTGGGCTGAATGCGTTGGCTGGCCTCTTGAGGACTCCGTTACCGAGGCAAATTTCTCGACGACGAGCGGGGGCGAATACACGGGCACGACTTGGCCCCAACGACCGGGGTATGCGAGCGAGAGCCTTGGCGCTTGCCGGCTTGGCCGGAGCTCGACGAGGTGGCCACGAACGCGGCCCTGCGGTGAACCGTTGGAGGGAGAGCTAGCGCGGCGTCGTAGCCGGCGCGCACCGCATTTCTCCGACCACCGGCGCGGGCGCGTCCATGCCCGTCTCCTTATGACCTTGTGCATGCTGCTGTTGTCGTGTTCCATTTTCAAACAGGAGGATGCCGCGGCAAAGCTGCACTAGTTAGGGCTGCAGCTAGTACTGGCTACTCCAGAGAGTCCAGATTGCAAAGTGCAAAGCATTGCTCCTTTTCTTTTCCGCTTTACTGCCCGCGTTCAAAATGACCAGATCGCACCAGGACAAATGGAGTGGAGTTTTCCCTAAAAAAAATGAAGTGGGGCGGCACGGTTGCCTGACAAATCAGCACGATTTGCGACAGAGAGGAAAGATGTTAAAAAGTTAAAACCACGCACAACATTAATTAAGGTGTTGCTACATGTTACATGAGATAACATTCTGTTTAATTAACAAGTTGCTCTAGGTGAAATCTCCGTGCGGCACGTGTCAGCGCGAAATGAAACATCGACACCAGACGAACAATGAAACCACGACCACGCATGGACCATGGCCACGAAAAGCCTATAAAAGGCCCTTCCGCTCCATTGAGGTCTACCCATCTCTTGCATAGAGCCAAGGAGTCAGTTTGAGTCTGCAAGCAGAGCAGAGTAGTAGTGTGGGTCTCATGCTAAGATGAGCGCCACCATCGTCGGTGCTGCACGCAAGATGGAGGGTCACCAGGCGAAGGAGGAGAAGGACGCCGCAGTTAGTTTCTCGGATCACCTCTGCCTTCTTCCTTCCTCGGCTTCTTGTTCTTCAATCATCTATTATATTATTAAAGTAATGTTAAAAGAAGCCACCACGTTCGTCGAGAGGGTCTAAAAATTCCCACGTTAATCTTAAAAAAAGAAAGATTTGCACCGTTGGATTTTATAAGGATCTAACGGTTCAATATAACTCAAGAGTCCATATTAAATACGATTAAAAATAGCTAATTTCGGATTTAAAATATTAAGAAAAATTAGGACATGACAAATAATTCTTGCCGAATTTGATTAGTAAATAGCTTAATTTGAAATTTAAAAATAAGGAAATTAGGACTTAACCAAAGATACTAAATAGGCAAATTTGAAATTATAAAATTATAAAAAAATAGCATTAGCACTCGATAAAAATGATATTAGCCGAATAGCTAAATTAAATATTTAAAATATAAAAAATTGGCATCGAATATGACTAATAAATAGAAAAATGCAAGAATTAGAATACAAAAAATTATTGTTGATGTGTATAGTTATTAAGAAGCATATTAAGAAGGAAAATAGCTAAATAAATAGTATAGGTCAAATGCAATAATAAATACCCAAATTTGAGTTTCATGCCAAATAAAGTTAATAAATACTCCAATTTAATGGAGATCTACATAGTATTTGTGTATAGGATTTACACCATTCGATTTAATGAAGATCTAGCCATCTAAATTGGCAGAGTCCATGTCTAATTTAGTGAAGATGCAATATTCTAAACTACCCAAAAGTGTTTGTATCCAACTAAAGTTAAATATAGAGGTCGCATGACATAAAAACTCATGTTACCATCTATGTCTTGCATTAACCCTCTTTAAAGATACAAAAAAAATGACAGCAGCATAAGCGTGACAGCGCGACCATAGTTGTATTGTGTTTGTACTATAGAAAGAGATAATTGCTTTCAAAAATCTTCGGAACGCCCTGCACTACGGCGCCACCATAGTCTTAGCCCTAGATTCCAAATCACAACTTTTCGAGTCTCAAGAACGTCCTGCAGTACATACAGATGCATGAAGCACACTAGATTCTACTCAAAATCATTGCTGAACTCAATCAATCCATTTCTTCTAGAGCAACCAAACATCAAGATAGGGATGAAAAAAATAATGACAATGCGTAGAGTTTCAGATATTGCAATCTATTGCAAGACCATCAGCACCTTTATGATTGTCAGTGTGGGCCAATGAATATGCATGCCAATCAATGTGAGAGAAATATCCACCGAAGAATCAATGCTTTCTCCAAACAAGGATTATCATCATAAATGTTGCATATTCCTGAAAAACTTTAGTTATACAAACTAATCTGATGGTGGTCAACGAAGATTCATGATTATGTGGGCATACAAATAGTTCCATACAAGTAATAATCGCTGGGATGAAGAGTAAAGCATTGGGAAAAATCAGAGACTTAGTCGTGTGAGGAATCAAATAGCATAAATAATTCTTAACTTTGTTATCCCTGTCTAATCTTCTATAAATACATGAAAAAACACTAGGCACGGAACACAAATGTGATTTATACCTCTAAAAAAGTATAGAGAAAGAGAATAGAAAAGGATAAAGAAGCAACAACGTTGAATGGGTAAGGAAACTAGAAAAAGGAGAATAGAAAAGGCAGGCAGGCATAAATGTTGCATATTGCTGAAGACCTTCAGTTATACAAACTAATCTGATGGTGGTCAACAAAGATTCACGATTCTGTGGGCATATAAATACAGATATGTACAATATGCATCCATATTCAAGGTGACCCAAAATTAAATTCAGTCCTCAAATTAAGATTTTGCAGGTTAAAAGTACTAAAATATGCAACTATAATGTATAACAAAGCAACATAAAAATAGAATCTGTTCCACTAAAAGATCCCAAAGTTAGATATATACCATCGTGATCTACATGTCATTGACTCATGTGAGCCCCACATGTCAATGATCTAAAATTTAATGATTGATATGAATTCCTATGCATAGAAAGTTGCAGATAGTATTCAACAAGACCAAACGAGAGATAAATAAATTACCAAATACATCTCTTCTGCCAATGTAAAAAAATTTTAAAATAAAAAAAAAAAAAAATAGCTACCCGCGCTATTAGCGCGGGCCACCTTCTAGTTGCCACTAACTTCCCTGTTTCTCTCTGCTACGAGTTTCCCCACTCAGGAGAAGAAGCTCCTCAGCGCAGTGAGGAACTACAGCATCTTCCTCTACGTCGTCTTCGTGTTCTCCACGCTCGCGCTGAGGGTGGCGGCGAAGGCCGCGCCGGCCGCCGTCGCCTCCGCCCAGTGCTTCCTCGCCGGCGGCTACGGCCTCACCGTCACCGTCGCCTCCTTCGCCGCGGCGACGCTGCTCCTGCAGGCCCTGCTCGCGCGCGTCCTCAGGCCCTCCACGAGTGCGCGGCTGACCCCTCTTGCCGCGTGGTCCCTCGCCGCCGTCACTTGGTGCTGCATCACGTCCATCTTCCACAACTGCCTCACCTTCGGCGACGAGAACCTGGGCGGCTACGGCGAGTGGGCGGCCGCCGCCGGCGCCTCCGTCGCGAACCTCGCCATGTCCGCACGCACCGTCAGGGTGAGTCGCGTGCGATCCGTTCACTCCTCAGACTTGGGCTTCATCGATTTTCTTGTGTGCTGCTGCCACTAACACTGCACAACATGGTGTCATTTTCTTATTTCCAGCGTCACCTCGCTTGAGGAGGAAGAGGAGGAGGATGCTTCGCCGGGAGAACAGGGCACTTGCAGAGGGGGCATGCCTGCAGGCTGCAGTATCTTCGTTTAACTATCATGTTTTTCTCTTTTCGTAGTGTTAGAAGCTGGCGAGCTGCTAGGTCGCAGAAGTGGCCCTGTCAATGGCCGTGTGGTGCCTTTGCCTGTCTACTGTGACAGTGTGGTAGGGATTTTCTTTGCATGGTTGGAACCTGAGTCTGTTCTCGATTACTGGGATGCTGTAGGGATTTTCGTAATGTTGGAGAAAAACTTGTGATGGGAGAACAAGGCGTCCTGATTATCTGTGTCTGGTCTCTTGTTATTTGGAATGCATCGATCGCGTTCTTGCATTGCAGGCCTGCTATTCTGAGATGATCCTGCTCGTTGCCATTCTTTTTCGTTCTTCCTTCTGCTTCTCTCTGTCCCCCCACCTGATGCGTTGGGTGAGCCACGCTACAGGAAAGGACACCGCTGCAAGGCTGCAACTGCAAGCATGGCCCGGGGACCGGGGCCTAGCTAGTACTCCTACTTGCTACTCCAGAGTTCAGACTGCAGCCAACTTTTTCTTTCATCTTTAACTGCCTGAGAAACCTGTGCCATTGGCCCATTGGCTCAAAGTTGCTCGAGGTGCAATATCCGTGCGCCACGTGTCCTTGCAACAGCGCAAAACAAACCATCGCCGCAGACGATTAGCCAAACAACGACTACAGTTTTTGTTTCATGGAATCAGGAGGGCTAGGCTATCGTCCTCATCTCGCGCTGCATCCGTCTCTTCTTCTTCAGACTAGTAAGTTGGCCCGTGCTAACGCCACGGATAAAATAAACAAACATATTTAAGTGTAGCATCACGTAATTCTACTCAGAGAGAATTCATATAGAGCTGTGATAAGATCAGGAGCCCGAGCAAATAGCTTGCATCTCTTCTCTTACAAATCCATCTATACAATTCCACACATTGACTGTGTTTTAGTTTAGATGTGAATGAGATATGTTGATAAATTAACTGGAACTAACATCACATGCATGGAAGAAATATGCATTTTCACCAAATCTGCATTTTATTCTACTTTAGTAGTTGAAAGCTACAAAAACAGCAACTGAAATTCCTAAAATCTCGTATCCGCCGCCCATGAACTTCAAACACACCAAGAGCACCATTGACTAATGCAAAAGCAAAACTTTCACATTTTTCATCAGAATTTTCTGCACCAGCCACCTCTGCAAACAAGAATAGATTCTGTCATCTAACATTATAGAGTTCAGAATTTCTCTTCAATAAGACAGTTTCAAAAAAAAAAAGGATTAAGGCAATCTATTCTGTTTATATAATTTTGCTAGTTGAAAACTGCACTTGATGATCGCTCCTTGGAGGTTGACGACTGCTTTGATGATGCATTTTGACCTGGCCGAGGTGCAGCTGGCAGTGTCCATTCTAACACTGTAAAAGGAAGCGCCAAGGACCTAAGCAACAATTGTCGTAAAGTCCACTGACCGAACGCCTTCACTATGCCCACTGACCAACCATGGTTCAGTGCCAGTTTTATCCCATAATCTTCCTTTGTGAGCCCACCAGTTTCATCCTGATAAAGAGTTTAAACTGACCTGGTAAGTTCTATGTATTTTTTACACGTAGCTCTAACGTTAACAATAACTACTTAATACATATCTCATCAGTATTCCCCATCTAAGGGTACACGCCTCTCACTGCAAAACATTGCCTTGCCTGAAAGTGATTCAAAAATGGTCAAACAAAAGTATGCAGATCCTGCTTCATGGTGAAGAAAAATACTATGTAAGTGGTTTCATATTAACGCCACTTTGATGGATCAGACCCTTCACGCGGGAAGATAATTGCTAAAACTGGCATTATCAGCCTGTACTTAGAAGCTAACCTGCACAACAATAAGCATGAAATAATTCGATTGCTTCATATGATGTGAACTTATCTAGAGAGGTGCTGATCTCAGAGTAAATATAGGGCACCTAACAACTCTCCCTGAACACAACAATTGCAGCAGCTTTTACTTTAATCGCAGAACCAACCTAAGAAAAGCAAACAATGGTTCATCACTAATATTCTAGATTAGAAAACCTCTATTTGTACCCAATGAAAGATACGGAGTAGTATTTACCGCTGCTGATGCCACAGATTCCTCATGGGGCATCGGGTGACCAACATGCCACATTACTTTCTTGAATTTAAGTGGCTGGTTATACACAGTCTAGTCTAGAAGATTTAGAACTGATTAGACAAATAATTTGGATGGTTCTACTAAAGTTTATTCTTATAAATAGGTAGAGACATACTTCTGCACATATTCTGCCCACAGTACTCACCGCATCAACAGGATAGAGCCCTCATCGTGTCTCTGCGCTGAGCAAAATACCATCAGTTCTGGAATTTGAACAACGTGAAAAATAAGCAAGGCATTCATTAAGTGGCCAAAATGTAGTAAATGTTAACTGATCATATAGCACATCATTTCAACATCAGTGGCCAAAATAGAATATCTAGAATGCTAGGATTTTAACAAAATAGTGGCCAAAATATATCATATTCTAATAAAGTGAAAAGCTAGGATTAAGACATGATTGTATATCAAATTAAAAGATTTGGATGAGATCATAGAAGCTCTCAAGCTCAAGATGTTCTGAATACACTATCACAAACAATGAAACCTGACAGGGAAGGGAACTCTAATAATACCTTTAGTGATGATGGCCGCAGCTAAAATCTTAAAGACACAGATTATGAATTCATAATTTTTGCTATCCTCGGCTTCTTCATGACCATGTTATTTTATGCACTGATAAATTGGTTCCCTACCAGATTGCCAAAACAATGTCAGGTTCTTAGTGCCCTAATAAATAAAACTAAATTGTACATAAATAAGTTGCATGACGATATAGGTCATTGAAGTAGGGCATCTGACCTCGAATTTATTGGCAAATAATCTGGTCATGTAATCTATTTTTTTTATCAGTCCTTTATTTGAGTTCGTTTACTTCTGTGAATTAAAATTCACCTGACACGCAACAAGTATTGGCCATCAGCAATTATCAATAGAACATGGTAATGGCCACCACTTTGCTCCCCAATGGTCATAGCCATCTCAATAATTGGTGCTAATGTGTGTAAACTACATCCATGGAAGGAGAATTTCGCTGATAATGGAAAATAAATCATTAGCATCGCTAAGCGAGGCATTGCACTGAACTATTGCATTAAGCAATAAAACAAACAAATAGTCCATAAGACCATAAGCGCTAACTTGTCCACTCATTGCTCTTTGTGAAACCAATGCCGACAATAAGATTCAACGATTCAAGCCCAGCTTGAGCTAGGGCATCAGTCTGAATTTGACCTGTGTGCATGACCCATTTAACCCGCCATCACAATCTGAATTTGCGCTGCATCAAATCGGCTGATCCACGACAGAGCATTTTAATCTCCTTTGACATTTCAATTCATTGTAGATTGAGGAACTGCAGAGGAGGAGAAATCAATCATGGTCTCCAAACTTGGGTGCAAGATGGGAAAATGCTTGGACTTCCGACATCTAGACAAGGCCTCAGCGAGCCAGCAGTGAGTTCAAATCGATCTGATTCACCGCAGTTCAAATCGATCCGAGTTCAAATCGTAGTTACATACCTAAATGCTCACGCTCGGCACGAGCCCCCGCAGGAGCATTTTGTCGAACGCCTACTCGATGGCGTCCAACGATCTCGTACGCTTCGGCGGCCATCCCCTCCCGTAGGAGCGCGACGCTGCGGTCTCGCGGGCCCCCAGGGCGCGGCTAACTGGCGGGTCGCCGTCGGGCCCCTAGGGCGCGGCCGCCGGGCGGGCAGCCGCCGGTGCCCTCGGGCAAGGCCTCGGGACGGTTCGCCGCCGGTCCCCTGGGCGCGGCCACGGGGCGGGCCGCCGCCGGCGCCCTCGAGCGCGTCCTCGGGGCGGTTCGCCGCCGGCCCCCTGGGCGCGGCCTCGGGGCGGGCAGCCGCCGGTGCCCTCGGGCGCGGCCTCGGGGCGGTTCGCCGCCGGCCCCTGGGCGCGGCCTCGGGGCGGGGCGCAACCGGCACCTGGGGCGCGGCCGCCGGGTGGACCGCTTCCGATAGCACGGGCGCCGGATCTTGGGGAGAGAAAAGAGAGAAGAGAGGGGAGAAAAAATGCTACCTGTTGGACAGATCGGCGGGAGGCGGACGCGCGCCTATGCGCGAGCGGGGCAACGGGCTGAAGGGGTGGGATGATCCCACGCAGATCAGCGTTGGATGGGATGAGCCACTCATCAGGAGTGTATCAGCCATTGATTTTGAATGAGTTGCTTTCCTGTGTACAGTTTGTTGGGTGCAACTCAGGTTTTGGATCTCAGCGGCGGACACAAATGTGGGTGGCCCAAGCCAAATTTAATGGGTGCTTTAGGGGATTGATTGATGATTGATTGATCGATGGCGACAACGAAGTACTGCAGTAGTGGATGAAAACAGAAGGAAATGGGCGGGGAAACCGCTCAACTATTTCCGTTTTCGTTTTTATTACGGGAAACATGAACGAGAGTGGAATAGTCGGGTACGAGAGCGAAAACGAGATATTACGGTTACGGAAAACAGGCGGGAACCGGAAAATCTACCAGAATGCATTATTATTTAATCATCATTCACTTTTTATGAATATAACACTAGACACTCATTTACACAAATTATTTTTCAAAAATATGATCAATGTTTATTGTTTCTTACGTGAAGCACATATATTAATGTTGATGAACATGTATTGATGTTGAAGAATATGAGAGGATATATGGTGTGTCTATTATTTTTTCCGGATTTTATAAATACGGGACAGGATGGTCCTGGCTAAAAACGGAATCCCGCAAATTCAGGCGGGATACATTCTTTCCCGCTTCTCATCTCATTTTCGTATTTTTCCGTAAATACGAAAGCGGACAGGATAAATATAGAAATATGGACAGAACGGGACGAGATTTTTTTCGTCTGTTTTCATCCATGGTACTCTAGTCTAGGTAAGGCGGCCGCTTATTTCATATCTGCCGGCGATTTCGACGCTATTATCTGCGCCATCAGTACATGGTTTTGCCGCGTTGGAGACTTGGAGCCGGAGCTGCGGACGGTGCGCGTTTGGCACCGAGCTCCCAGCCTGCCGCCGGCGCCGGCGAGGATGCAGTCATGCTGGGCTCAATAGCCTTTTTTTTTCTTGGGCTAATAGCTATGGAATACGGACGGTGAATGGGCCACGTTGATCGCTTGGTCCGTGTGGCGGACCCAATAACCATGGATTCGGCTCTATCCACCTGCTGGGCTGAAGCCTCTACATCACGCATCTACAAGGGCCGCAAAGTGACTACTGCCCCATTTAGCCTTAACGTGCAGTAGTGGCAGTAGCGCAATTCACCTCCAGCAACGGCGCCGCCCCTGCTGAGTGCTGAACAACTCTTTCTCGTTTGCACATCAACAATGGCCGTAGTGACTAGTGAGTGGATATGCACTCATGCACTGCAGCACGGGACCTAGGAAACGAAGAAAAGGTGGTGCAGTGGCACATGAGCTAGGGTCCCTCGTGACTGCCTGTGGCTGGGCATGCCGACCAATACACCTGTGACTGAGACCTGTTCCTGTTCGTCCGCTAGCGCTAGGGCCACAGGCGCAGCGTGCGTTTTGGCGTTCATGGCCGTCCCAGTCCATCAAGAATTCCTGTAGCTCACACCGGGCTTCGAGACAGGTGGTGGTGCATTGAAACCGCGTGCGTACACGGTGGCCCGTGGCCTCGGAACCTTCGTTTTCACAGCGCGGTTATAATAAATCGGGCCCATCCAGGACTCGTGTGCGCTGTGCCATCCTCCTCGCCACTTCACTCTCTCTAGTGTCTAGTGTAGCTTTGCAGTGGTGGTTGGTTGGTTCTGTGTCTTGAGCCGTGCTGAAGATCTCGACGAGCAAAGGGGAGAAGAGATGAAGGGGATCCCTGTGGCTCTCCTGCTCCTCGCCCTGGTCGCCGCCTCCTCGCTCCATGATCTCGCCGCGGTTGCAGGTAATTGAACAACACGTCGTCCCGGGCGTCTTGCTTCGTTCGTTTCCGCTTGCATGATTCCGCAGAGCTTGCAGCGAGGAGCGAGCAAAGTTGCAGGACGATCGAGATCGGCGTCGGTGTATCCCCCTTAACCTGTGTAACCTTGTGGGCGCAAACAGCTCCGGCGCCGCCCCGGACGGTGTGTGCGACGGCAAGTGCCGGAGCCGGTGCTCGCTGAAGAAGGCCGGGCGGTGCATGGGGCTCTGCATGATGTGCTGCGGCAAGTGCGGTAGCTGCGTGCCGTCGGGACCCTACGCCAGCAAGGACGAGTGCCCCTGCTATAGGGACATGAAGTCGCCCAAGAGCCAGCGCCCCAAGTGCCCCTAGGAACTTAGGAAGGAGCTCCCCTCACCGCCGTCGATCTGTGGTTCTGTTCGTGTATCCAGAGAAGTAGTGTGCTGCAATAAACAATGCTAGATCTGTAGTGCTGTATGTCCTGTGAGATCTGAGGTCCCAGAGATCCCAAGCACAATCTATCTCTTCTGTTCCCCGCGAAATTGCCTGTCACAGATCGATGTCCAGGATCGCCTGCCCGTGGGGCACCGTTTGGTCCCCGCGCTTGGCGGCGATCCGCGGAGGGCACCGGCAGCACAACCGCGGGAGCATGGGGGAAACTACGGGCCGGCCGTGCGGATGGCACCGGGCCAATCGTTCACGTGGGGTGGACCGTGCTGGACGGGACGTGTTCGTAGTTTGTGTGACACGCCCAGGTTATTTGCGAACTAAACAATGGAGCGAGCGGTCGCCAAGGATTCCGCACCGCCGGTGTTGGCTGCTCCCTCCCGTACGGCCCCGAGCCGCAGCGCGGCGCCATTCGCCACCTCCGCCTCCCCTAGCCGCCGCTGCGGGGTTCCTGCTCGTCCTTCCCTCCTCGAGGATCCAAACCCTAACAAAGGGGCGCGATCGATGGGGAACGGAAGTGGGCGGCCTCTGGGCCATCGCCTCGTCGCCGTGGCGCAGCTGTAGAACCGCAGGGACTACGCGTTGCGCCTCCGCATGGTGCTGTGGCTGCGGTGCGGCTGGAGGACCACGGCGACGGGCCGTGACGACTCCCCCGCCTTGCCGTGACGTCTCCACTGGTACGGTTTGCCGTTCTGGAACCCGATGTTTGTTTGGTGCTAGAATTATTGTCCTCAAACTATGGTGGTGATTTCGTTGCGGGCTTATGTCGATAGGGCCGGATGTTTGGCTCCGAATTGAGTTAATTTGTTGTCTACGACGTGATTTGTGTATCCTGCTGTTGCACTTGGCAGCTAAATCGGATGTGTGATCTTAGGTTCAAATTAGTCAGGACCGCATCAGGGTTTCTGTTAGGTGGTATGCTTGGCACACTCACCTGCCTTATGATTATACTTGTATATTAGCCTTGAAATATACGTAGAATATATGGATAATGAAGGGTAAATGGAGAAGTGAAACAAATCTCGGAATTCTGACTATTAAACTGGAAGGAAAAGACACTTTGAAATGTTTTAAGCCAAAAATTGAACCTGGGATGGATGAATGAACCCTTCCAAAAGCCCAACCCAGTGTGCTGAGCAACGACCACCTGTTTTATGCCGGTTTATACTGATATATGCTCCGTTTCAGATGTTTGGGCCTTTATTGTAACTTCTGTGTGGCTGAATAATATCTGAAAGAAATTGAGGTTTGCTAGTTAGATTGTCTTATATAGTAGATTTTTCAATTGAAGTTGGTATTCTAGGTGCTAAATTTGTCCATTTATAACTTCTTTCCTTGGTTTTAGGAGATATACTTGGACCAAGACTTCCTGTTGTGTGATTCAAATGTTTGGTCAGCACATTTAGATGGAGCATTTTCTTTGCTTTCATAATTACTGCAGCTCTCCAATGTATTATACTTCTGTAAGATTAACTAAAAAAAGTTTGGCCTTAAATTGCTAATGGTGAATTGTAAGAAACCATTTATTCACTAGTAGTATTTTTGCTTGTGGTTAATTGTTGGAAGGTATCATGTAGGCAATTCTATTTCAAAATTGCTCTCACATGCCATGTTTACATTCTTATTTACCTCTACTGCGATGTGCAAAGTGTGTTTAAGAACGTTCATGAATGTTGCTATTGATTTTGGTTGGCAGATTGCATATGCATAGTCTCATTGTAAACTACATGATAAGGTATATTTCGTTTTATGGAAACTTCCATGTAAGATGCACCCAAATAACACTTCTGGTCTCCTCATTTCCCCTTTTGTTTCCCTTCTTTTTTGTTTCCACTTCTGTTATGGCTCATTAAGTTACTGCTTACCACGCACCTACCATGTTGTTCTTTCATCAGTACATTCTTATCTGCTATGGGATGCCAACTTCTTAATAAAAGGGGTGATAGAGGAATCTTATTGGGTGTTTTATGGTTAAGACTATCCTGCCTAGTTTAAGGATTGAAGCTTTTGTGTTGTTCAAAAGATAGTCGACCTTTGCTTAACTAGATAAATTTTTGGGAACTCAAGGAAAGTCGATGGCTGGTAATTTTTCATGTCCATCCAATACTGCAATATTTTATTGGCTGATGATATAATTTTTTCTGGTCCATGAGCACACTGATGGTGATATCCTGTTTGACTCTCATTTACGTGGTAGGTCAATTTAGGTGGTGCATGCGTATGGTGGGGGGTTGTGTTCTGATCTGACTCCTGGCAAATGGTAGCTTGAATCAGTACAACAACATAGCCTTTTTTCTCAAGCAAGTTGGGGTAGGCTAGAGATGAAATCCGAAAGAAATAAGTTCAAGGTTCAGGCACATTGATAGCTAGTCTCCAAGCGCTCCTATCCAAAGCTTGAATCAGTAGTAATTGAATTTAAATGATATGGGCAGCAAGAGGAAAGAGCAGTGGCATAGTCACTTGAATTGGTACTTTTGATCTAATCTCTTCTTGCCACAAATTGACTAGAAGATTACAGATCTGGAATGTTTCTTTCTAATAACACTTGATAAACAGCTACTAACTAACTAGGTACCAACGCTCCATTTTCTGATTCCTGTTGTTCTGGGACGGGACGAATTGGGTTGCCTTATGATCTGTTACTTTAGATTTTTGGTATGTTCAACACTTCAAATGACTTAGTTTGGAGTCCTTGATTACTTTGCATTTCATGATGCATTTTGATTTGCTCTTGGTGCCTAAGTTCTTACAATGAGTAGCTAGGAGATTCTCTGGTTTCTATAGAAGTTCATGGATATGGCTGATAAGGTGGCAACCATAGCATAATCCTTGGATACTCTTGCTGGTATCCCTAGGATCATCATTGGCCATCATTACATGTCGCACCTCGAATTTAAAGCATGGCATGTCATGGATGGTAAACAACAAATCCAACAAGCTTAAGATACCGAGTGCTGACTCGCATCTTAATCTCTAATGAATGGTTGCAATGGATGGTGTGCCATCCTTTTAGGATGTACACAGTGAAGACTCGCCAGCTCAAGCATATTTTTTTTTTGAAAGCACTTAGATGCTTATACCATAGGATTTGTTCATTGTGATAACAAACATGAGGGCAGATATGTATGTCTTAGTGCCTCATCTTTCAGTTTTTTTATTGTTAAGGATAGTGGTTCACCAAGACACGAACTAAAGCTCTCTTTACCCAGTTTTTGATCTATTGCCCTCCTCTAACATACTGTTTGACCCTCCTTTGCATAGTTGTTATCCTATTATGAATTTCTTGCTGAAAGATTCAGCAATGTTCTGGCTTTATATATTTAGTCACTAAAGGGCTTGATAAAACAAGTTACAACGGTTGCAGGACAAGGCTTTATGAGTGATAGCAGGGGGTGTGAGGTGAGAGAGTCTTGATCATTTGTCACACCCACTGCGCTTCACTTTCTGAACTAATAACAAGCTCAACAGCTTTTTTCAGCATAAAGGTTATAGGACAATACCACAAGGGTGAAAACATCTTGAACCGCTGTTTTTAAAAAAAATGATTTTTTTGGAATTTTCACCTATGATAATATAGAATGGGGAGGGGGGGGTACTCAGCGCTTGCCTTTTCTTTCTCTTCTTGCCCGTTAATACATTTATCTGCAAAAACTACCTTTTGTTTCATGGTATTTTTCATCTTAGAGAAGGCAACAGAAAATCATCATGAGGATTGAATTTTTGTGGAGGGAAAAGGGTTCAGATTGTGGTAGTTGAGTTGAATGTCCTCCTTTGATACAAACCTACGAGTTCCCAGGTATTCTGAATTCTTTACTCTGTGACAATGTGGAAGAACCACTTTTAGCATAGCTACTTGGATGGGGTTACTCTGATCCACATATAGCTATGGTTGATCTGTGCACATTCCCTTTGTTCTGAACCGTGGGTTTTTAGGAAAAGAAATCATCTTTGCTCCTCTAGCAGCATTGAAAAAACATTAGTTATGATATCAGTATTATGCAACATTGGCTTTGATTGAATCTGTACTAGGTTGGAAATGCTGTGCCTCCATTATGATATCAGTATTGCACATTATTCATTATATTATGAAGTGCCTCCATAGCACATTGCCATGATATTCTAAGTTTTAATAGCACATATTCACTGAAGTTTTTTTCATCCCTAGTTCATTGAAGTTCTAAGATTCCGCCATCAGTAAATATGGATTCCCTGCTATTCTGAATTTCTAATAGCCCTCTACAATCTCAAATCAGTGCTTAATTAATCAATAATGTTGAGAACTTGAGATACAAGTTTGTTCTGGTGGCCAATAACATAACTTTCCCTCTTGCATGTTTTGTTGTAATTTGATTTGCTCCATTCTATGTCTTTAACTCTGTTTTCCTCTCTGGATTTGCAGGAACCTAATGGTGGAGTTGAAAGAAGTGGTCGTTGGTGGTTCTTTGTTTTCACTGTCATATGCAAGGTTGGGTACTATTTGGTTACCTCATTTATTTCAGCATGTAATCTTTTGTGTAATGGGCCTTTCTATTTGTTCTGGTTGCATGAGGTGTTTTTTTTTTGCATGCTAGATTTAGGAGTCATTACACTTCAACTTAGTTTCATTTTTTCTTAGGAGGATGAGTTTGATTAGTTAGTACGAGGTCAAAAGTGAGTGTCGCTTCTGATGTACATGAACCGGTAACTGTGATGCGTACAGGTAAGGCTTCTAATAAGTCGGTTATAACTTTCGTGCTAGTTTTTTTTAACCCAGCACTTCGCCTATAGCGGTTTCGTACTAGGCTTCTAATACAACCTGTCTATCAAAGCCCAATTCGTCAGACCAACAAGGAC
Organism: Panicum virgatum; assembly: GCF_016808335.1. Classification (NCBI taxonomy): domain Eukaryota; kingdom Viridiplantae; phylum Streptophyta; class Magnoliopsida; order Poales; family Poaceae; genus Panicum; species Panicum virgatum. The sequence goes on from NC_053146.1 coordinate 64,331,508, forward strand.
TAGAACCTGTCCGAGTTTTGAGCCTACAGAGGTAGAGGTAGACGTAACGTAAGCCGAGGGACGAGTTAAAAACAAAAAAACATAAGCCGAGAGAAGAAAAAAAAACTTACAATTGGCATAAACACAGCCCACGAAGCCCATTTAGGCCAGGCTATTGGGCCATAGATGGGCTAAACAGGGCCTAGTTTTGGCCCTTTAATGCTAAAATTTGTTCGAATGGGCTCCGTTTGGCCCATTAATGCTTTTATGGGCTTCATGTATTCAAAAGCACTATCTGGACCTCCTGAAAGCCCATCAAAGTCTAACCATGTAATCTTCAGAAGGGCCGACGTGGGCCTAGTATGGTCATTGGAATATTAATGGGCTCCATGCGGCCTAAGAAAGCACTAACAGGCTATATCAAACAGTCGTGAGCCTTTGTTAGTTCAACATGAACCAGGGCATCGACGATCTGACGTCTGCACGCACATCTAACATGAACCAGCTAAGGTTTATCGACACATTACATCGGTACCATACATGGTATGATAAACCTCTAAATAGCGGTAATGTGTCGGTTGCGGTGTGTGAGCAAATCGAAGAGGAGCTGGGCGGCATGATGGCACAGAGACTGAGACCATAACGCGTCCTACGCCCGCTGCGACGTCACGGACGAGGCCCAGATCGCGGCCGCGGTGGACCTCGCCGTGGCGCGCGACCTCGCGGACTTCGACCGCGTCATGTCCGCCAACGCGCGGTCGGCGGTGGCCTGCCTCAAGCACGCCGCGCGCGTCATGGTCCCCCGGGGCAGCGGCTGCGTCCTCTGCACGGGGAGCACCACGGGTATGCTCGGCGGCGTCGCGGCGCTGCCCTACAGCCTGTCCAAGGCCACGGTCATGAGCGTGGTGCGCATGGCGGCGGACGAGCTGGCGCGCTCGGGCGTTCGCGTGAACGCCATCTCCCCGCACGCCATCGCGACACCGCTGCTGGTCCGATCGCTCGCCAGGCAGCACCCTGGCGTCCCCGACGAGCAGCTGAAGCGGCTGGTGGAGACGGGCATGAGCGAGCTCCGCGGCGCGGTGCTGGAGCTGGAGGACGTGGCGAGGGCGGCCGTGTACCTGGCGTCCGACGAGGCCAAGTTCGTGACCGGGCACAACCTCGTCATCGACGGCGGGTTCACGGTCGGGAAGCGGATCGGCGTGCCGGCGGCGAGATGAGACGCCGGCTAACCCTTCTGATGGGATAAGTCAATGTCATCCGTGTATCGGTGAATGGACAAGCTGGTTGGTTCTATGCGAACGGATGTACCTATCAATGCTGTCGCTATCATTAGCCTGGGAGTTCAAAACAAAAACTGGCTACATACCATCAAACAAGTCAACAATTCACTAGACATAGTCGAGACTTGGAGATGATCAATGGATATTTTAGTTGAACAATGGATGAAATTGACTTGTTCCTTGTTGAATGGAGAATCGCCTGTAGCTGATGCATTTGACTAGCATCTCTTGCGTCAGTTAAAATCTTGAAAAGAATTGCACGTCACAACTTTCAAACCCATTCCCAGTTGCAATTGAAGAATGAAAATAAGCCGAGACTAAAGGAAACCAATGCCAATTTGCATGCCCCAGAAAATTCAGTTATCAGAGCACACTCGTATCAATGAAACAGCCATGGTCTCCACACTACCAAAAGAAACCGAAGAGGTTACAGTACAATTAATAGAGATGTGCAAAATGACACGCAAAAACTAGAAAGTTCCTAATAAATCATGTCGACCTCAAACTACCTGCAAGTACATGGGGACAGATTTTTGATCGGCTCTGCACTTAAGCAGGCAGAAGCGAATGCGAACGAGATGATTTGCCTTGACAGATGACGGACATCATTCTCAACCACCAGAGCTACACGAAACGAAATGAGCACCAGCCACATCTCTGGCATGCTTTTTACTCCTGCCAAACCTTATCCTAGCAAGGCTGGGCACCAGATCCTTTCCCAAAAAGGCAAATCGGGTTCATTTGCCAAACCTACGAGGGTCAGCAACCTGGGGTGGCATCGATTTTCTTCCTAACTAGCAGATCAAGAATAGCCAATGGAACCAAAAAAATAATGCACCGAATCTTTGAAGAAGCCAGATACCCTCAGCACTTATCAAATAGATATTACATTGTTCCGTTCCACGGGTGTGCTTGTCCCTTCTCTACCCTACTTAATCTACATTACATGAACAAAACCTTCTTCTACCATAAGCACAAGAGGAAGCTCTTGATCTGAATCACTACAGTTTATGAACAACACCTTGAATCGAGAAGTCATGTAATCATATTGTGCTTCTTCTGTAAGCTTGTAGCTTGTGTTACATACAAAGAGGGCTACTCCAGCAGCAGATGCGTGCCGCTGTGATATGTAACCCCACACGACGGTATCTCTACCAAAGAATTGTCTATATGTTGCTCCGCCAAACAGCTTTGGATCATAGCGGCTGGAGTTCTTGCTCAGGAGCCACTGAGTCAACAGGTCTGTAGGCAGTTTGACCACTAAATTTCTTTCTCCAAACAAGTACTACTAAGAAGGCTGACAAAGTGAACAGAACAACTAATAAAATCCCAAGCAGTATGGAGACTACATGTTCTTGAAACCATGACCTGCACCAAAACAAATCGGAAGTTAAATGTAACTTCTAGCTTTTCAAAAAAAAATGTAAGTTCTTACTGAAATCCAATTCAAGCGAATAAGATGGATAGCTGCAGCAGAATTTACTTAAAGAGAACTATCGATTTACACACTACCATGAAGTTACCTCAACGAACATTTCTTTTGGTGCTGCAGAGGGAAGGGGTGTAAATATAACAGAACATGAGAAATACTGAGACAATGGTGTGCTTCTTTGTGGACTTTTAATCTTTTCAAAGCATATGTATAGCTGATTCTAGATCAGGGGAAACTGTGTTTTTTTCTCTAAAAGATATAACACTTTCCTCCATTTTCTGGAGGAAGAGATGCCCCAAACAGAAAATATAGATGCTATCAGACATGATGCGAACACTGCAACTTATAATAGACACTTCCTCACCTTCTGGTTAAAGGTTGCACATTCCACTCGAGCAACTGATAACTGCCAAGATTTTCAGGCAATTGAACATGATGCTGAGTTAACCGGTAGATGATACCCTGGCATAAATCAACACAACAAATTAATCCGTGAAAAAAAAGTGATGCTGAAGTAGTTCTAGTAGGTTCGAGTGGATGCTACCATTGCTGTTGTGTTAGACATAGCATTATCAGGTCCTGCTGGGAAAATACCCCATCTGATCAGAGTAGAGTTTCCTTGGCTTGTAACATTCATAACTCGAACCTGTCAAATTAAAGATCAACTTCAGCCAAATCACCATGAAACAATCTCCAAACAGCTACGGCATTGGCACAAACTGAAGTAGATGAAATTATGATACCAAGACATTCACCCTTGACAGAAAAAGAACTGCGCGCATAACTAGCACAACCAAATAGTCACATACTATACTTCATCCTTACCTGACGGGAGTCAATTTCCAATTCTTTAGCTATCAGCTCGGACAGCTCATGGAGATGAGGTTTCAGATTTGGGTAAGTAACATTAATGGACATATCAATGGTTATGAGACCAACATCAAATTCTGCAAGTGGAAGATAAAAAGGTATGATAAATCATGTCAATCAGTGCAGTAAGGAAAAATAATGGGTATTGGGACAGTCCATCGCTCCTATCTAAAAAAATGATATTGATTTCAAATACGTAATGTACAATAGAAACAAAGCAAACTATTATTGCAAAAAAAGTGCAACTACAAATCTCAGAAAAAAATGCTTAGCTTTAGCTCGCAATAATCAGCCTGGTTATTAACAAAATTGCTAGGCATATGAAATGAGACTTAGAACTAGATTATTAAGCAAGAAAGCAAAGAGTGATGAGTGTGCCAAGCCAAAGATCTAATTAGATAAACAAAATTGAGAAACATGGATAGAGTCCTGGTTCGAAGAACCTTTCAGAGAGGCCAATTGATTGTCTGCTTCATTTCATACAAAAACTAAAGCCCTATCAAGCTCATATTCAGAAGCACGAAACAGCTGGCAACAAAGCAGCCAAAAGGAAAATTACATCACCTAATACTTACAATTGCACTAATATTCATTTTTTGTTATCCATCATATGATACACATGATTGAATAGGAAATATAAAATAATTAGGCACAAACCTGGTAAACCACTAGGGGCAGGAGCAGGTGACATATCAGCTTGTGAACCTGTATCACTTGAAGGTGCTGGTGAAGAAGCACCGCCGATATGGAGCCTCTCCCACAATTCCGAACAGTTAGTTTTCCAAAAGCCAATCTTTTCATTGTGACGGTCATAGGTCACAAGTGTATTACGAACTATGATACCTGCCATTAAGCTCACTACTTTAGCTACTTACAATTGCCAAGTATCCAAATGCATACAAATAATGTGATGTTGTCATGATCCTGTAATTTCCATAGATTATTTTACTATGGCATTTGAATGAATCAAGAATTCAAGATCTTTATCATTTTAGACAGTAGTCATATCAAGGGGTAATATACAATACATCAATAAACAAACAGCTAAATTAAAATGTATTATGCACGCAACCAAAAGAAACTTTAGAGCTTTTCTTTGCCATTATGGAAGAAGAAACTAAAGTTTTATGCCCTACACTGTTTTAGTTTTCAACGTGCAGCTTCCATTACAGAGAAAGTCACATCTGTAGGCTCAAGTTTTGCCTGACAACTCCATAAACATATGGCTCCAAGTTATCTACAATTCTGAACTAATGTCCTGCTTATTTCCTTTTAACAAAAATATTTGTTTACGCTTTTCATAATGAAGACTAAGCTTGTTCATCTATGCTGGTCCGGTTTTGTGCTAAAACAATCATGCTTTTGTAAGTGCAATGTACACTACTGGATTGAATGATGGCCCAGAGCTACTTCTCTGAAAAAATTAGCAAATATTCGGGATAGGGTCGGGGTGGCACCAATTGAAGAGAAACTTACCCAACATCGGTTGAGATGGTTTGGACGTGTCCAACGGAGGGCTCCTAAGGCGCCGGTGTGTAGTGGGGTTCTAAAGCGGGTCGATAATGTAAAGAGGAGTAGAGGTAGACCTAAACTGACTTGGGACAAGTCAGTTAAGAGAGACCTTAAGAAGTGGAATATCTCTAAAGAGATAGCTTTGGATAGGAGCGCTTGGAGACTAGCTATCAACGTGCCTGAACCGTGACCTTTGTTTCTTTTGGGTTCCATCTCTAACCTACCCCAACTTTGTGGACAATGAAACACAAACATCAGATTTTATCATTTTAATTAATCACTCATCTCATGAAAGTTTGAATAGATCAAGTAAATAGTAAACACAAATAGCTCAGATATAAGGGGAGTATTCTAAACATTTCTTCCCAAGCCATATTTAGTTTTCTAATGAAGTTTCCAGCAAATGAAAGTGTATAAGCAGGTCAGAGTACAGCTGTTCATAGATTCACTCAGCCTATGCTACTAATACTTTTTATGTGAGATAAGATTAGAAAGTGCTGTATAAGGATGGCAGACAATATTCGGGTGTAATGCTACAGAACAAATATAGTAAGCTTGTGCACTTTATAAGTCAATACACATAAAGGTCTAAAAATTTTTCAGTACACATGAAAAGTATAAAAAAAAGTCAATGCACATAAAAAGAGAGAGCCCAGACTGTATGAGAAAAGACATTATGAAGTTGTAGAATAGATAAACACTCGAGATGGCGAATATGCCAGCACATGTTAAGAGAAGTAAAGCAAATGGCAGTAATAAGAAATGTTACAAGATCATAACACAAATTGCTTAACACTCTATGAAAGTTGAGTGTCTAACCTCCTAGTAGTGTTGTTGGATCTTTCCCATTTTGGAATACACCCAAACAATAGGCCCCATCAACTTTGGAGTGCTTCATTTCAGAAATGAAGGGAACATGAGTAGAAAGCATAGACAGGCAAATTAAATAAAATCTATCTCAATTCATTTAGATAGATCTAACATCTAAGTAATTTCTCATACCCGAAATAAATAATTTTCTGGTGTAAGTGAGAGCTTCTGTCCATTTCCAAATACCATGTCAACAGCTGGAAATACCTCATGTAGTTGTGAGACGTTCCTGGAAGTAAGACAATAAATATATAAGTTATGCACAAACAATATGGAGAGTGTTATAAGAACATTGAGAATGAGAAACAAATTCATGATAATGATGTGAAAGTCACCTTCCAGCACCTGCAAAGCAGATATCCTTGTAATTTGGATCAGGGCCACGGATTTTCTTGAGAGAATGGACTTTGCTAGTCACCTATTAATTGAGCACATAAAATCATTCAGCATAGTTTATATCAGCATAACCACCACCAGTTCATTTTAAGTAAAATACACCAGCGGTCCTTGAACTTGTCCTGCAGTGTTCTCTAGGACCCTAAACTCTTAAATTGCAGATCTGGGTCCTTGAAACTTGTTATGCATATCATTTAAGGTCCAAATAAATATAATCAGTGAACATGCAATCCAGAACCAACTGATGGTGGACCACGCAAGCAAGTATATGTAGATTATTGAGATTTGGGCCTCCAGTGGCACAATTAAGAGATTTGGACCTCAAGTGGCACAAATAACAAGTTCAATGGCTCAGATTTGCATTCCAAGACTTAAGGGACTTAGATGACACAAGGCAAGTTTGAGGACTGGTACATGTTTCTCTTTTTAGAAGAATAAAGTAGGATGAAACAAAATCATTTATCTTTCATGCAATGCCATGCGAAAACAAACAAAACAAAATATATGCAGGTGAAGCAGTAACCTTGTAGGTCGTAATCCAGAAGCACATTTATAAAGCAACAAGCAAGAGAATAAAGAGGGCAAAAGGTGCACTGGTTAGTTAATAGACGTTAAAAAGCCGATGGTGCTTAAGTAGTAGTAGAATTTTATCTAGGGAAGTATACACTTATTTAGGAGTCAAGAGTCACAAAGTTCATTTATGCAGGGTAGAAAAGTTAAAATGATGACAAGTGTTATTTTAGTCCACAAAAACTACTGTTCACTTATGAAGCTAGACATGACCTATCTTTTTTACATGGTAAATTGCAAAGCACAATCACAAGCAATAGATTCCACATGTAGGGGACCACATGAAGGAAAAATGACTAGAAAAGAACAAAGATCCAACAAAATCAATTCAGGAAACAAATGGAGGTGGATGGCAAATATCTTACAGCATCTTTAAAAGACACAAAAGCTTGCTCTGGCAAATAAGCATATGTGGTTCCACTATCCAAAACAGTCCCGTGTTTGCTGTCAAAGACCCTTGGGTCTACCCGCAATGCCTTTCCACCAACATGTATTTCCCTTAACTCAATGTTGTAATACGGGCTGTCGTCATTTAGAGATAAGCAAGTAAAAATACATCCCACGAAAGGAAAATTATCTGCTGCCGTATACAAAACTATATATTACCTGCGGACAGGGTCCGAACGTGAGAAAACCATGTCAGAAGGAGAAGGCATTCCACCAAGGACCATAGCACCACCACCAACATCCATTCCACCATAGCACAAAGAGAACGAATCACTTATAACACCCTTATCAACAAGCTGATCCATTATGCTAAGTTGACCACGACCCAGCCCCATTATACCATCAGCATGCTGGCTGAACAAATCTCCAGTTTCAGAATTTTCACAGCCAAAAACAGCACGCTGTGGCTTAAGTTCACTCTCTCTACCAAAAGACACAATGTCCTCACCAAGAACCCCACTGCTGGAGCTCATTTCAGCATACTGCCTCTCGTAAGTGCACTGATTTTTGTCATTGTCACAAGTACAGTCGACATTGCATTTTACTGGTGAATATGTACTGGAGAGATCAGGTTGAAATCTTGGATCCTACATCAACCAAACTTCAGATTATCTTACCGTAGATGAATTAATCTCTACGCAATTAAAAATATACAAACAAGGAGACTAGATAATAACAGCAATCTCCAAGATAAATAGCTGGAGCAACTCAAGGGCTACCGCACTTTAGGGAGCTAGCATACTTAGCAATGCACGGCAGCACCCTCGAAAGTGCATAAAAATTTTGATAAAAAAATATGAATAGATTGATGTCATCATTAACGATCATGCTCAAATTTTGCATGATGGTAGATGATGACATGATCTATCCACTCATAATTCTTATTGACTTTTGATGCACCTTTAGGGCCGCTACCGTGTGTTGGTAGCACGCTAGCACCAAGGCTCGGGGTATTACAAGCCATCAATGCAATTACAAAGTTGCATCAAGAAGATTTCGGGAAGCTACAAAAGAAAAATCTATCATCTAAGTACTAGCAATATTGATAAAGGAAAGTCCAATTTGTTCAAGGATAAGAATGTAGTGCCCTCAGGTTTCACTTACGATAATATATCGTGCTGAAATGACACACAAATGTAAGGCCCCGGACCAATGTACTGGCTTGCCAACATTATTACATAGTGGGCAAGTCAAGTATATTTAGTAGTCAGTTTATATTATCGTTTTTCTTTCAAAAATATATGATAATTGACATGATATCAAACATCAATGGGAGGTTTCTAAGATACTCTACAATATAAAACTATATCTCATGGCTAACAATGAAGAAGACGGTGCAAAAGAAGTCTGAACATGTACTAGAAAATATGATGTAAGATATTTTCCTTTGTGCAGTGATGCATTAATTCTATGTATTTGATAATGATATGATCTGCCTACCCCAACTTGCTTGGGAAAAAAGGCTATGTTGTTGTTGTTGTTGTTGTTTTATATGATCTCTCAAATTTTGAAATGGTGAAGCAAGTTAATGGATCTACTAAGTACTAACACAAAGGTATGACAAAACCAAACACTTGTTGGCAATATACACAGGACCCACTTGACATGGAGCGAAAGATAAGCAATTGGCTGACAATTGTTAATGATAAAAGCAAGGCCAATGGCTGGCAATTCAATGCTATAAGTTGCTACCAAGATTGACGTGGTGCATGTCGGGACGTGTGGAACATAGATTATGCATTTCAGGAATTGACCATTAAGAAAAGCATATAAAGTCTAGCCTGCAGGTTGAAGCCACACCCTCAGTCCATACTACTACAATTTATCAACAACCCATGACTAAATGGGAACTCCCTAGTTTACCTATATATCGATGTTCATCAAGTAAAACTAGAGTTCCTATATATCGATGTTCATCAAGTAGCCTCACAAACCCATCTAATTCACATAATCATGAATTAGATAAGTTCACTAGTTCAGCTTCACAAGTTGGTTTCACAAATACATGTGTGCTACCATCCTAATCAATAATAACATCACATGCAGCTCCAAGCTAATAGCTGAGCAGAAAGCAAAAGAATCCAGCCCCACCTGGTGATTGCCGCACTGCTCGCAGGAGGCGCAGGGCACGTACGTGACGGTGCTCCCGGAGTCAACGATCAGCGCGAACTCCTGCGGGGGCGTCCCGATATACAGCCTCGTCGTGTAGTACCTGAACCAGAACGACAGCACGCACCGAGCTCCGCGCCTCAGATCCAACATAGCATCCAAAGAATTGGGCGAAACCAAGAGCATTAAAAAAACCGAGCTGTACCGACCCGTTGGTGAGGAGATCGTCGTGGAGGCGCATGCGCGCGTTGGGGTGCGCCCCTTCGCCTAGCCCGCGCCGCAACGAGCCGGCGAGCCGGTTAGCGTTGGGGTAGGAGCGCGTGAGCGGGAGGAACAGCGGTGGCCCCGGCGCGGGCCGACCGGGGGATCCGGCGGCGGCCGCGGACGCGGCGGCCAGGAGGAGGACGGCGGCGAGGACCTGGAGCGAGCCGGGCCGAGGCCGGCCGCGACTCGCCATGGAGCGGCCTCGTCGCGCGGGGAATGGGGAGGAGAGCTGGAGAGGGGAGGGTGGGGGAGGTCGTCGCGCCGAGGGGGCCGAGGCCGGGTCCAGGCGACGACTTGTTAGAAGAAGAGGGAGGGTGGAGGGGCAATCCGGTAAATGCACGGCGCCTTCCCGGGGCCGCCCCGATCGGCACGTCGGATATATTTCGCTTACCGCTGGAGATGGCCGCGTAGATCCACACCGGCACACCGCAGCTGCGGGTTCAAGTTTTGGACCGACAGGTGGGGATCACTGGTCCTAGGGCCCACGTGTCTGAGTCTCCCGCATCGGATTGGATAGCGCGGGTAACTGTGTAATGACGGGTCTCCTCTTTTCTACTAGTCGCTGTTGGAGTGAACAGTAGATATTGGATTGGAACTGTGGAACGAGGGGGCGTTGACGAGCTGGGCAGTTCTTTGATAATTACGAGATGAGCAGTTGAGCTTGAACACGACACGATCTCACGAATGAAAAATCCAAGGGGGAGCCGGAGACTGGAGGGCGATGTCTGCGGGTCTACATTGGACGGAGGCTAAACTCGGGGTACGGCACAGTGCACACGGTTCAGCGAAATTATGCACAAATTTTGTCCAGATCGGAGAAAATTGTCAGTCTCAGATGGGTCTCTTTATTCTTAGGAAAGACAAATGTTACTGTATCATGCTTTTCGTGACAAAAAATCGTAGGCATGTCGGATTAGCAACTCCAAGCTACGCCTGCTGCAATCTGCAAGTTGAGAATATTATTTTCGTAAAGACTGTCTGCAAAGTGCTTAGACAATTTTGCACTCAATGGACCTTTTGGCTTTTGCAACTAAAACGCAAAACCAGCAAAATATTATCCCAGGAGACTGGGTGACGATGACAGAAGATACAAAACACTCGACAAGTCAGGAATACAGCACGAAGGAAAAAACTGAGTGCAGCGTGCAAGGGACATGTAGCAGGACATGAGTGCGCTTAGAATTTGATCGCCGCCTCACAGGCTTTGAGCGAAACTCTACATCAGTTACACCTAAAACCCACTGCAATGGACGAGGAACAGAATAAGTTACATCCCAGTTTGACGGAAAGTCGGGTTGCCATATCCTGGTATCCTGCATCACCGGGAGGGCATTTTGAGAGAAGTCAATCTATGGCTGCTGGGTAGGGCGATAACCAGATCCTAAATAGTTTGCGTAGCTTCTGGAGGCAGACGGCCCTGAAGCGCCCGAGTAACCTGTATATCCGCTTGCACCTGGCAGCGCTCCTGGGCCACCGTATGCAACTTTATAGGGACTTGAATTGTATGATGCTGCCACTGACCCTGGGGTGTACTGAAATGGTTTGGGGGCACTGAATGGTTCACCGTAAGAAGAAAATGCCCCCGCATCATATGCAGTGGGTGGTGGAGTGTAGTGGTACCGGTCAGCAGCTCCATATCTTTCAGGAAGAGGAGCCATTGGCGCAGGAGTACGGGAGGGCATTGGAGCAGGAGCACGCTGCCAGTTACTGACTGGAAATGGAGGTCTGCGAGCAGCTGAACCAACAGGACCAGCTGGTCTCCGAGGAAATGAAGTGCCAGGGCCTCGAGGCTTCTTTGAGAAAGCACGCCCAGCATCAGATGATGGCCTTTTCTCACTCTTAGGCTTCAGCTCAGAAACACGCTTTTGGAGAGGGCCAAGTGAATACTCCTTCTGAAGCTTATACTCTTCGATGCACTTTATTACGGCCCTCAAAGCAAGTAGCTCCTTGGTCTTAGGGTCATCCTGAAAAATGGATTAAGCAAGCTGGACAGTCAGCTAAACAATATACTCTAACAAACAAAAGTAAAAAAAAAAAACAGAGGACCAAAAGGTGAACATGAAATTATCCAGGCACACAAAACAATATTTAAAAAAGAGTTATACGAATCAGCACTAATACAGTGTGGTTGTTATCCCACAATTGATAGGTGGAGGCGTGGAGCATATGTGCCGACAAAATGCAAGTGCGGTACCAACATTCACAGATAGAAAGTTCTTGAGGTAAAGTTCTCAAATCTCAGTTTGACAAACTTACCAACCATGACTTCCCAGTTTGAATTGTTTTACCAGTAATAGGAATCGATTTTTATCCAGATTTTTGTTCTCTCGCTATTTGTCAACAGATGCTCTCTTATTCAAATCATTAACCTAGACAGGATTTCCTTTTTTCTAACTGGTTCTCTATATTACATGGTGCAAAACCAAAATTATTCAGAAAATCTAAACAAAAGTTGATTATACGTTCAAGGGGTTCCCAAATCAAACAAAATAAAGAAAATAAAGAATTTAATAACCTGAAGTTTTTATTTTACAGTATGTTAGAGAATAATGTATGCCTGTATGGGCTGTGCTTGGGTTGGCCCGTCAGGGCTCATGGCGCCTGGCCACACCATCCATGCTGGATGTATGTCCCGGCCCTAGGTTAGGTGCATCCGGTGCTCCCTTTGTGTACATGGCAAGGATCCCTTGATTGGTGGTATTCTATAAACCATTAGGGTTCAACAGGCTATTGCCCCTTGGAATGCATCTACAATCCCTGGCCATACTCTCTTTCACGGTATTCAAAAAATGCTGAAAATCTGCATTTAAACCATCCTAAAAGCATTCACCACAGAATCAATTCTGCCAATGAAGCAGACTATGCCTATTCATAAGCATTTGATAGTCTCATCAACTCGAAGGATGATAAAACAAACCTTTGAAGAGGTTGCACTGGCATCCCCATTATTGTCAAATGTATCTTTCAATTCATCTACATATGTCTTTAACAGAGATGCAGGGGGAAAGGTCTCCGAAAGCCCAAAAGCTTGTATGAAATGAACTGCATCAATTTGCCTGTGCCTGTTAACCAATTCTTCAATGATACCTGCAAAGATACAAAGTCAATAGAACAATTAAAACACCGACTTCATGCAGAAAATCAATGCTTTGCACAGAACAGTAATGAAATTTCAGTTCCCTAGATGGTCGTGGGGCTTAGCGATATGAACAACAGCAGCCTAGCAAATTAAGGGATGAGAACACCTTGTGGCATTCTGTGTGGATACCAACCTGGTATTCTCTCATTAAGACCAAGAGAGCGACAGGTCACAGCAGTCTGCTTGCGACGAGAGACAGCAACTACGATCTTGCATAGTTCATCTTCGTCAAGCACCGAATCAACATTAAAAGTTGTAAGAAGCTGCAGGAGTGCCTGTGCTTCCAATGAATAGCCATTAGAAGCATCTAGGTCAACCTCAGCTAACTTACTCTTCCACTCTTCGGCAATTGCCTTGGCTTGCTCCTTAATTTCAGAGCTCCAAGAGTCATTGCCACCTTGCTCTTTAGCCCCTAGTGCAGGTGATATAGCTTCCATTAAAACAATACAGCTCCTGCGCTGAACCTCAAGGGCATTTTGTTTATTCCCAGGCGAATCGGTTTGGTCTGGTGGGAAGAAACCCTCCAGGGAATCAAGCACAAGGCGGGCAGGGTCAGTTGCACATCTTAGTGCAACAGGAAGTTCATCACGAAGACTAGCGAGTTTTTTACAATTTTCTGAAAGGAATTTCAGAAGGCCTTTGGTGTCCATCTGCTCACATAGTTCCTTCAATACAGGACGAGGCTTAACCTCAACAGGTGAAGCTTCAGATGGGTCGCCTGACCCACTAGCAGGGGTATTCGCCTCTGAAGCATGAGATGCATTGTTGCCATTGGTTGAGGTACTTACCTTTTTGTCTTTGCTTCCACTGGCATCAAGTATCTCAGCAAGCTCCACCTTATATTTTTGGCGCACTTCAGCTAGAGAAGAGACAGCAGCATCTCTTAGCTCCTGAAGCTGGTTCACAGAAACTCGCTCTTTTGCAGAAACATTAGCCTCTTTTTCTGCAATCAGCCTACCAGCTTCGGTTTTCTTTTCTTCTAATGCCTTCTGCTTCTCTACTAGTTCATCAAACTTGCTTCTGTACGACTTATCAACATTGAGGAAATATTCTTTGATATCACCCCAATTCATGCCATTCTGCAACTGCAGAGATGCTTCAGTGTGGGATTTCAACTTGCCAAATACTTCAGCAAGCTGTTCCAGCATAGACATTGTAGACTCAGAACCACCAGAATTGTTCAAAGTAGCTTCTGTGGCCATTTTGCAACAAAACCAATAATTGCCTGGAGAGACACATGATAATATATTGTGAGTTTGAGAACAGGAAGTGACTGAGAACACATACATATTGTTAACACAACATGACAAGCAAAAGGTCAAGTAAAGAGTAAAAAACAAAAGGTGGAAAGCTTTAGTACAAATAATGTAACCAGAACATGGAATTTTCGTTCTAGCTTTGCCTGCTAATCTGTTGGAGAAAAACACAAACTTGACAGTATCCGCAGTCAAAGAAAATGATATGATATCCCCATATTATTAATATATTATACTGGTGAGTGTTTTCCCTCATTTTGACAGCGAAGTATAGAATACCTACCTTACAGGCTGGCATGTGTAATCTAGAAATTCCTCTTTTATATAAAAAAATTGGTGTTATTGCACCATTAATTTGCCATCCACTGTTAAAAACGAAGGGCATGAGATTGATGCTGATTGCTAAAAAAGGGCCAAACTATGTTCTCTCCTTCCAGTTCATGTACAATTTCAATTTCTACTTAGTCATTATACCTATTTTTTTCACGTATAGCCAACCGGATTGTACAAAAGAACTAGACTGGCTGATCAGGGATTAATTCTGGGTTGGATTGAGTGAAACGTTATAATTATCCTATGCAAAAATAACACAGAAACAACTTTGTAATTAGATTTTGTAGAAGTACTGATAACAGCAAAGTGGCATCTGTTCAGCCAACCCACCATGTAGCCGTCACACAAAAATCAGCCTTGAAACTGGATTTCTGATTTTTGAGCATATATTTTGAAACATATGGTTCCATACAGACAAACTCAAAAATCCAATGCATCCTTCTGTATGATTACAAAATGCAAAGCTGTCCCCAACGATTCATCAAAATATTAAGCACCTAATCAACAGTTCAGTACCAGTAAATGAGAGTAAATGACTAGATCAGTCAATGAGACCATTACTACTCTTTCCCGGATGATATGCAGGAGAGCTGTGCATCAATATATTAAGAAAAAAATTAGAGCTTTACACCCACCGCCATAAACCTAGAAAATTAGTACTCCTGCAGATAAAACAGTGGAGATGAGACAGATAACATACCAGGCAGCGCGACGGGGTGCCAGTAGCCTGCGAGGAGAGAGAGGCATAGAGATAGACTGATAGAGCGGCGGCACTACTGCTCGAGGGGGGAGAGGGGGGAGGGGAGCTGTCCGCCTGCCTGCTGCCACGAGCGAGGTGGGGGAGAGATGGATGGATGAAGGGGGTACCTGCAGGCGCCGCCGCGCCGTAGACGGATGAAGGGGAAGGCCGGTGAAGCCCTCGGCGGTCGCGCTCGCGCCGCCAAGCCCTCTGCCACTCGCCGTCGCCCGCGTGCCGCTGCTAGGGTTAGCCGGTACGGAGAGGCCGAGGCTCGACGAGAAGGGACGGCGTTGGTCGATCGACTGGGGCGGGATCGGGAGTTGGCTGCGAGTTCTGGGCTGCCTGTCGACCGAGTCACGCAAGCCTCGTTTTTCTTTGCTGGTCAGGAACGCCGACTACTAGGAAGTCTCGGTTTTCTCTGCTGTTTACGGCCTACTAGACGTTCCCGAAGCCGCTCGGCCCATGTAATGCAGCCCATAGAACAAATAGGCCTCGTGTCTTCCTAAAAAACAGGCCTCGTGGAATGGCCCAGTAGAACGCCCATGTCCACCTAGAATTTCATTCATTCATGTGGAAGGATAGAATAGAAAGTGAGAAACGACGACAAAACACGTGTTACAAGGCCGTCGGGTCCAGCTGGCTTCCACGACGGCAGGACCAGAAATGCTGGAGGCCATTTTTCGATTCGCGTGGGAGGGAAACAGGGAGCGTCAGAGCCCGAGACGAGGAAGCAGGGCGCTCCAGTCTCCGGCAGACCGGCAGCAGGGCGCGGGCGCGGCGAGGGAGCTCGATCGCCTCGCCCGCCCGGCGCCGGCCCCTCCTCGTGCGTCGGCTCGCTCCCCCCGCCTTGCTCCGCGGATGAGCACGGTTGACCGGCCGGTGGTACAGCGGCAGCGGCACGTGGGCCTTTTTCGCTCTTCGGGAGCAGCGGCGCCTGCGAGCACGCGCTCCTGTGTCCTGCCGAGCTAGCACACCGGCTAGCCCAAACGCCAAACCGCTCCCCGGCTGCTCAACGGCAGAAGAACGCCGGGTTTCATCGCTGCCGTTGATTGGCCATCGGTTAGCATTAGCTGTCTTAAAATTTTTGACCCGTTCCCAGGAGATGATCATGCACTCACTGATGCGCACTGCAGTGCAGAGCACAGTATCGCGTGCACGTTTTGGACACTCACTCGTGCGGCCATGCAAACGGAGTCAACGCAGGCTCACAGTCACAGGAGGCACGGTCACAGGCATATTATCCAGATAGCAACCCGTCAGCTGCGACTGCGAGCACCCTGCATCCACATTCCCCGCGTTTGGCTTTCTGCGCCGTGAATGGAACCAATAATCCGGACGATCTGGACGGATGCACAGCTTGTCTGCTTCTCCGACCCCGACATTCCGCACGCCTCCCGGCCGCGGCAGTACGGGGTACTCTGCGCCGCACGATGCAGCAGCTCAGCTCAGATATCGCTTGGCAAGACGACAAGCACGGGACGAGGACGAGAAGGGCATGGGTCAACGGTCAAAGGCGGCAGCGGCGCGGCTGCCACGCGGCCCGGCCGTCGCGGTCGTGCGATATCCGTCACGAGCCCCGACGACCTCCTGCACAGTGTCTGCGGAGCCCCAGCGCCAGTGCCGAACTTGGCCGCGGCCGCACGCAACGGAAACGACGCACGCCTATCATGCCTTACCGGCAATACAAAACGGCACGGTCCGCGCGACGACGCGCCCTGGGGTGGCGCGGCGGGCGCAGGAAAAGCGGCGCGCGGGACTCCGGCCGGGAGACCCGCATCTGTGTCCCGGCCGGGCGGCGATTCCGACGGCCACCGAGCTCCCAGCCGTCTTCTCCTCTCGTCGGTCGTCCGCCGCTCCCCGGACGGGTCGAAAGGCAGCCAGGCAGGCGGGCGCGCGTGGACCTGCCGCTATCGCGGACGCTGGCCACTCGCAGTCGGACGCGGCCAAAGCCCGCGATTCGCGCGTGATCCGCACTGCGTTCCGCAGGGTTGACCTGACCCCCAACTTGTGTGCCCTGCCCTTTTGACAACTTGTGCTGACTGCTGAGGGAGCTGAATACTTCCACGCTTCGCACATCACATTGCACTACTGCAGCTGTGCAGGCAGGCAGGGCGAGGTCCTTCAAAACGCTCAAGCCGGAGGCGTGTCCGGCAGTGGGCACGACACGACAGATATCCTATCCGCCGGCCAAGACCGAGCTCCTCCCCCTTTGTCAACGAAGCGAAATTGACAAGTTGAAGGTCCTGTCACGGATCATGCAGCCCAATTGTAAAGAGCTCGACCGGACACGTAGGGGTGCTGGGGGCTCCAGCCTCTCTACTGGCCGGCAGCCCATGGAGTTTATGTGCACTATCATCTTATCTTCCATGCAAATAATAGTGATTAGCCCCTCTAAATATAATATCAAGGTTGCTCAGCCCTCTAGCAGTTCAGCCTGGCTCCGCCATTGGATGAACCCAATGCTCGCAGGCTGTCGCAGGCCTTTCGGAGAGGGGAGGGGAAACCGATCTCGCTTTTTGACTCGTGGAAAGTGGGCACGAGGAGCAGAGGTGCAAGTCCTGCAGCAGGAACAGCACCGTGCAGCCACAGGGAAAGTGTGCCGGTCCGTCTCTGCAGCGAGCGACGACCAGACGACCGAGCGGCGTGCCGGATCGTGCACCGGTCCGGCCACCATGACGAGGCACCTCGCACTCTCTCCATTGGAAAAAAATGCCCTGATTAGTTTAATCACGCGTCAACGTCGCGGAAGGGAGCATTCGGCCAGACACTTCGCGTCAGGCTCCCAACCACTCGAAAGACGGCCATCAGTCGCGCCGCTTCTGAAGCGGAACGGAGGTGGTTGAGCGATGGCAATAGCCAATAGGCATAGGCGAGCACTGCCCCAACGCCTGCCTGTGTTTGCCCTGGAGGCCTTGACTGAATCCGCGTTGCCTGAAGTGGAATGTCTGAAGGCTGAAGCCCCCATGGTAATTCCGTTCCGTTACCACAGCCACAGGCGTAGTAGAGCAGTGGCATGCACTGCATCCACGGCTGTATGTAGTGTGTTGTACTATGATACTATAATGAGCCAATGATGGGGGCAGTTTTTACCATAGTGAAGCACCTGACTGAATCGCGTTGCCTGAAATGGAATGTCTGAAAGCTGTAGGGCTCGCCAGTGGACAGCAAAGTGGCAAGCTCTCGTGGACGGTTTTGGTAATCGGGGGATTGCAGGAGGATCTTGTGCACAACTCGTACAGATTTGGAGGAACGTTTAAACTAGCCGCATACTGCACTCGTACGGATAACAGTACCACTACTAGAAGAATCCGCGACTCTTGCAGGCATCGACTACTCGCTTCAGCTGGTCAGCTCAGCCACCTCTCTTCACATCACATCCAAGTTACCCTCACGCCACTAACTGACAGTACTAAAAAATTCTAAAATTAACAAATATTTAGGTGCAGCACGGACATGCTACCTCTGCCACCGAGCAATGCCAACCAAGGACATCGGATGCAGCAGATGGTTCCAGTCTAATTAAGCGCGCCGGAGAGTCCCAGCTCCTCGCCGCCGGTCTAGTCGTCGTTGCGCTGGCCGGGGGTCCAGTGCGGCAGCGCGGGGCTGAAGTGGCTGGACACGACGCGCGAGTCCAGCAGCTCGATGATGGGCGGGAACGTCACGCAGCGGGGCACCTTGTACTGGTTGATGGAGGCGCCGCGGGAGATGGCGTAGTCCATGAGCTCCTCGAAGGTGCCCGGCCGGACCACCCGGATCTCCAGCGGCCCGATGGAGCCGTCCGCCACGCGGCTCTGCCGGTACACCGAGTTGAGCGCCTCCTCCATCTGGAGGCAGCATTGGTCCAGCGTCTCCCTGTCCACCGCCTCGCCGTCGGCGGAGGCGGAGATCTTGGCGAGCAGCAGCTCCCAGTAGATGACGTAGTGGCCGGGGATGCTCTTGGTGTAGGCCTGGCTGGTGTACTCCACCACGGTGGCGCCGTGCGGGCGGAGCAGCGCGGACGCGCGCTCCACGGCGCGCTGCAGCTCCGCCTCGTCCGTCTTGTCCGACTCGATGGAGAGCAGCACGTTCTTGCGGCGCACGAACCGGAACTGCGGCGCCGAGTTGTGGAACCCGGTCACCTGGAGGACGTCGCCGACGCGGTACCGGTTCAGCCCGGCGTAGGTGGAGATCACCAGCTCGTACTCGCGCCCGAGCTCCACGCGGGCGAGGTCCACCAGCTGGCTCGCGTCGCCGCCCGACGCGGCGGCGTCCATGGGCAGGAACTCGAAGTAGCACATGTTGGGCATCAGGGTGTAGGACACCTCCGAGGGGTCGCACATGGGCCGGAGGTTCAGGCCGAAGTAGCACTCCGACGACGCGTACATGGTGCACGCCATGGGAAGCCCGCCGCTGTAGTACTTGAGCGTCGGGATGTACTGTGCCATGGCGCCGGTGACGATGACGTCGAGATACTTGGTGCTGGGCCAAATGCGGGTGATGATGCCCGCCCAGTCGCCGCTGGAGCACTCGGCGCGGATCACCGCGGCGAGCTCGGGGTCCGGGCGGAGGATGCCCGCGACGGCCTCGCGCACCGACGGGTCGGTGACGCGCGGGGTGAGCGCGCCGGTCTCGACGTCCGCGGCGAGCTGCTCCCAGTTGAGCTGCAGGAAACGGATGGCGCGGAGGAGACCGGACGCGAACACGGCGCCGACGCGCAGCACGTCGTGGCGCTGGACGAGGCCGCACACCATCTGCGCGTACATGCTCTGGAACGCGTCGGCGCAGAGGATGGCCGCCGTGGGGCTCGTGTAGTTGTTGTAGGCATCGAACGGGCGGTTCTTGAAGTGGTTGCTCTTGTAGTAGCTGGTCAGCACCGGCCGCGCCGCGAGGCCGCCCGGCGTCCTGGTCTCCGACTTGACGAAGAGGAAATGGAGAGCCTTCCCCTTGTCCATCCCAGGCACATACCTGCACGCAAATCATTGAACGCCATGGCCGCCGTTAATAACTTCACCGCGCACGTGTATGCTGTCGAGCCAATAACTGCTGGTACCGGAGAAGAAAACTTACAGGTTCATGACGGGCATCTGGAGGCTGTAGAGGAGCTGGCGGCGGTTGAGCTCATCCTCGATGGTGGGCATGAGCTTGCGCTCGCCGGCGGACGTGCCGGAGCTGGTGAGGAACTCGGAGACGGGGTGTCCGGACAGGATGGGCGAGCGGTCGCCGTCGGCAATGCGCCGGATGTACGGCTGCAGGTCCTCGTACGTCGCCATCGGCACCTTGGCGCGGAAGGTGGCGCGGTCGGTGGCGCCGGCGAGGCCGCAATTGGTGAGGTACTCGGTGTCGGCGTTGCGGGCGAGGATCTCCGCCAGGACGCGCTCCTGCACGGCGTCCACGTCGGAGGTCATCTCCTCGATGAACCGGAGCTTGTCGGCGTCGCCCTCCTTCACCGGCGCCGGGGCTGGCGAGGCCGGGCTGCGGAGCGCCGCGCCGGTGGTCGTGGACACTTCGGCCATCACCGCCATAGCTGCTGCGTGGAGTGGAACTTGTGGGGGTCGTCTGGACTCTCGATGAGGGAGGGATCGGAGGGGAAGGACAGAAGATGTTTTCTGCTGCTTGGTTGGTTGTGTGCTTGGGTCGGAATGGCGGGGGCATGGCGAGGTATTTATAGTGGGAGGCGAGCTCGGCGAGCTGGGGCGGGCGAGGCCGCGAGGGGCGAGGGGCATGGTCACGCGTGGAGCAGTCGGACGGGGAGAAGGGAAGGACACGGGGTGACGTCGGGGCTGTCGCTCCACGGCGCGCAGCGGCGGGCCCCGGTGTCCCGCCTGGGGTGGACAACCGCCCGGCAAGGTGGGCCGTGGCCGGACGGCCACGTCGGAGCCGGAGCGGCCGCTGTGATGAGGCCACGGAAGCGTGGCCGCTGGGCCCTGGCCGTGTCGACTCAGCTCGCCGTGGTCTCCCGACCGATGCAAATTTCCCTACGACTTGGCCGTGGATTTTGGCAATTTGGCGCATGCACAGCCGTGGCACACTTGGTGATTGATCTATCGTCCAATGATCCCGTCCGTTACGAGTCGTTATCAAGCTACCGGGCAGAGACGCAAGCGCCCGGATTTGGTGAGAGTCCAGAGCCGGGCGAGTTGCTGAATCGAACGCGCCATCTTTTCTAGTTTCCTCAGCTCGTCGCCGAATCGAATGCAAAATCCCCGTTGCCTGCCTGCCGGCCGGCTCGCTCGAACATGCGATGTCGTCGAGCGGGGCGAGCCCAGCACGCCCTTATCCGCGACGACTTTTGCAGGCGCCAGCCTTTGTCGTGCCGCATTGAGCACGACACGGCGGCGCGGAATTCCGTGCCGTGCTCAGCTCCGCCGATCGCCGAGCTGGGAGGGAGCGCGCGCCAGCTGGAGGCCGCCGCACGCCAAGCCGGCGCGGCTGGTTCGGGAAGCGCGAGGCTCGGCTTCCCCTCCCGGGGGGCGCACCGATGGCGACGCCCGGGCGTCACGACGCGGCGCATCGCCGGCTCCGGCGCGGCTGGGCGGTTACGTTGCGCGCGGGCGCCGCTAGCCTGCCGAGGTGTGGTTGTGGTGCATTGAATGGATCGCCGCGGTTGGGGAGGTTCGCGGGCGGAGACCGGTGGGGCTGGGCCTGCGGTCTCGACGAGACTGGCTCGACTCGGTTACGGCTGGCGGCCACGTGAAGGGTAGCCGGCGGCAGCAAGTTGGAACATGCTCGTCGCCGCTCGCCAGGGGGTCCGTCGATCCGGTCCACGGCCGGGACAGACGATTCCTGCCTGGGTGGACGGCGTGGCAATCACCGGCTCACGACCTCCCACAGCGCGCGCCGAGGCGCTGGGAGCAATAAGATAGAGGTGGAAATTCTATCCCGGGCTGCGAGCGAGAAGCGTGCGGAGATCCGGCCGGGATACGGTTCGCGTCCGACGAAACTTCGGATCACCGGCCGCGGCCGCGAAATTTTATTGCAGCACGCGGGGCGGAGGCCGCCGCCGCTCGTGGTCGCCGGCGCCCGGCGTACGTGGCTCGTGCGTGCGCGCGGGCTGGCCGCGATCGTGCGCGTACGGTGTACCTTGTGCCGCCCAGGCATGCGGTTGCCGCCCGTATCGTTGGTTGGTCGGGGGCGGCGGGACTGGCGGCCGTGCCAGCCTTGGGGGGCGGTGGCGACGCGAGGCGGCCGCCGCGTGTGTTGGTTGCGCGGCCGCGTAGTGAGCTAGCACATCACCGTTCGAGCGGCCAGGCCTGGCCACCGCGCGCCGCGGCTGCCAGGCGGCCACGGCGCTGCCAGCCTGCCAGGCCGTGTGCGTGCGTGGCGACTAGCGAGGCGGGCAGCCAAGCCAAGGGCGCAGGGTCCGTCAAAATCCGCACCGGTTGTTTGGACGCGCGGTTAGGAAAAGGAGAGCCGGGGAAGAGTACAGCGAAGCTTCGCTTTTGCGCGACAGGGGGACGTGAAAAAGGCTGGGGTTTTCCGTCACGTGAACCGGAAGGGAACAAGACACTTGTTCGGCATCTTGTCCGCACGCCCGTGCCGAGAATTTCTAGGGGCGGGCACCCCGTACGCGATCGCGGCAGTCGATTTGCCGGTCGTCGCCGTCGTCGATTGCCGGCCGGCCGGGGGGGTGGCCCTGGCCTCTGTAAAAAGCGTGTGTGAACTGTAAAGCCCATGACCTTTGCTGTGTCTTGGCATGGTGGTTGGGTGGCGAGCTTACCGGCTACCTTGGACTTGGGTGACTGCCTGCAAGCGTGCGGAGCACTGGAGCTGTTAATTTTTCCTTTTTACAAGTAGGATCATCTCTGCAAGTAGTAGTATAAAACGAAACGTAATCCACGCATCAGCAACGAAGCCACGCTTGCTGATGCGATTCGATCCGGCTCCTGTGTTTGGAGCGTATCGTACCAGATGCTTACATAGATTAACGTGCGGGAGCTAGAAAATTAGTTGGAAGCAAACAAGAAAGCCGTAGAGAGACAAATCTATGATATGAACTCTCAATTTCTTTTCCATTTTTCTATACCTGGAATATATAGCCTCCCTACATATAGACAATGGTAAAGGTAGCCATCTTTCTACTATCACGTGGTGGCTTTCCACTTCATAAAGAATCCGGTGCCCCTATACACGCATCCATGTTTGCTGTTAGCATATTACTTGCTCTATGTATCATGCATCCAGAATCCAGATGAAGGTCAGCACCGAAAGCTGTTTTAAGTTGTTGGCATGCAAATCGAGTAACTTCCACCGCAGTTCTTCTATCAAACCGGTGTCAGACCGTGATTATTGACCGATGAGTGGTGAAGAAGTTTCTGTCCAGCTTCCTTAATTTTCCTTAGAAAGGGAATCTACTGATTTCATTCGGTAGAGATCGAAAGGAATCAGCTACGGCATTCGAAGGCACAACTATGTTTGTTGTTTTTTTTTTCGAAAGACAAGCCGGCAAGATTTGCCAGGTTTTGTATTAATATGGTAGAGATACGTTTGTTGATTCGATCGAATTGAATCTGTCAAATTTCACAAAAAAAATAATGAAAATCTGTCAAAAGATCGAGCTCGTATATCCTGCATGACGACGCGTGTCCGTATGCGAGTATTCAGCCGGCGCACTTGCACAGCAAAAATATACGCAGGCAAAAACAAACGGCTGCTGCGACACTGGAGTAGTTATTACCGCGCCTCGCAAGAGGAAGTTAAAATTAAACAGTTAAAAAATTCTAGTGTTAACATTGCATTTGATCGTCGATGCTCTTTTAAAATTTTTGAAGTTAGGAATGGCCTGTGCTTCCCCCTCCGTGTGGGCCTGTTGTAGCTTTGAACCCGTTTTTCTTTTGTAGTTAAACAGCCCGGTAGTTGGTGCTTTGTTTAAACTCTTTTTCCAAGTTCGTACTGGTTCTCTGTTTGAGCTCGAATGTTGCTCAGCCTCTGGTAGTCCAGATTGAAGCAGGTTAGGCTGGGGTGTGAGAGGTTTCCCCCTCTCTTTCTTTTCCGTCCTTTTTTTGTGCTCTGTTGGGGTGTACCAAACTTCTATATTTCCGTTGCTAAATGGAAATGGGTAAAGTCTCGATCTGAGAAAAGAAAAGGAATGGCGTGTGGTAGCATTATTATATACTTCAAGTAAAGCAAATTAGACACCGAACAGCATGCAAGTCTCCGTCTTGACCGACCAGCAAGTCTATCGTTGGGCAAAGTAGCATGTACAGACACAAACTACACAAACAAGGACTGTAAAATCACTTCCACGAATGTGTCGCATACGGCGGCCGTTCAAAGATTTACAGTAGTAGACAAAAAAAAGGTGAAGAAGTCCCATCCACTTGGCTAGGTTTCAGAATGGTCGAACGTAGCTACACGCGGACACGTGTCCCCCAGTAGACGGTTTATGTTTATTGCGGTCTGAATTATGGGGATTTGATTTGAGTTGGAGGTACTTGGATCCCAAAATTCCCTCCGGCTAAATACGATGCACATTTATAAAAATATAGTCCATGCTTATAAGCAATTAATGTAATCGTTTAAATTGCGAGCACATATATTCACTGCATAGAAATTAATATAGTTGTCTTCTACCAACCAGTACTAGCTCCAATCCGATTTCTGGGACGAAAGACCGTTCGTGGTTCGCCGCAGCAGCATCGGGTTCATATCCGTTCATTGGTGTGTCATGCTGGCTATAATAAGATGATGAAGCATGCATTCGATAAAATTAAAGCGAGTGAAAGTTATTTTTTTATAGAAAAGAGGAACTACCTAAAGGATATGGTCGTTTAGTGGAAGACTATTTGGTCCCTACATACTTACCATTTTTTATTGCATCATCGTCGATCGGATCATCACTAATTTCGCTCGCTACAAAGAGATTACAAACACATCGTTACGGTCTGAACATCGTGCCATCGGTCAGTCTCGTTCTTTCTCGTGGTAAGTGCCATCGAGAAGTAGCAATTATTACACTGAACTTTCTCCTCATGTAAGATTGACCCCAACAGAGGGCAAATGCATTTTTGCCTCTCCAAACCGCACTGTTCACTCTACGCAACGCCTCCAACAGAGCACGCATACCCGAGAGGCAGTTTGCGTTCGAGGAGAGAGGCGATGTAAAATTGTGTCGCCTCTCTCCTCGAAGGCATACGAGCCCGCAGGGCCAGGCGAGCTCCTGCGGCGGCGCGGCGCGCGATCGCCGTGCCCACCATCGCCGTCCAGCCGCACGACCCCGACCGCCTCCGCCCCCTTCATCCTGCCCGGCATCTCCCGCTCCACCTCCGCCCCTTCCTCCTGCCCGCGCCCTCCCGTCCTCCCACCGCCCACTCTCCGGCTCCGGCGCCTCCGCTCTCCCCTTCACCGTCGCAGCCGCCGCGTGCTCTGCCCGGTTCCGGACGTTGTCGGCCTGCGCGAGCCCTCCGTCGTGCCGGACTTCCTCGCGGGGCTCGAGGCGGCCGGTTGGGTGGCTGTGCGCATGGGGAGCGGCCGGAGCGGCGCGGCGTACCCGGAGCTACTCCGCCGGCCGCCGGCCCCTCCACGGCGGCGGAGGGAGGAGCAGCCTGGGCCGCCTCTCCCGCGCGCTGGCCGGCGGATCGAGCTTCCTCCGCCAGCCCGTCCTCTCGCCGCATTCCTCCCTCTCCAGGCCGACGGAGGAGCAGAGGGGCGAGTGGATCCGGCGGCGGCGGCACGTCGATCCGGGGAGGGGTGGCGGCCGCGAGCAGGAATAGGGGAGGGGCTGCGGCGGGAGAAGGGGACGGCGACGCGGGCCTGCTCTGCGGCGGCGGCAGCCGGGGCCGTTTACCACAGCCACCTCGTCTTCGAGCGGCTCTGACGGGCCATGCGCGACGACGCCACGCTCGCCGCGTCCGCCTCGGCCTCCTGGCGCCGCAACAAGGTGAGCAGCGCCGCCCCGTGGGCAGGCGAGCTCCGCGCGTGCCGCACTATGCGCAGGAGCAGAGGACGCCGAGGAGTAGGGGAGGCTGTGTCTTCCTCCTCTCCGGCGGATCCCGGCGACTGCGCGGCCCCTTCCCCTGCTGTCGGTGTTTACCGCCAAGCCTGCTCAGGGATACCCTTAGCAGTAGGGTTTGTAGGTAGGGATCGACGGCTCTGGAACTCGATGATGCAAGGAACACAAAGATTTAGACAGGTTCAGACCGCGAGTTGCATAATACCCTA
Organism: Panicum virgatum; assembly: GCF_016808335.1. Lineage (NCBI taxonomy): Eukaryota > Viridiplantae > Streptophyta > Magnoliopsida > Poales > Poaceae > Panicum > Panicum virgatum. Next base: position 64,357,840 of record NC_053146.1, read on the forward strand.
CGTCCTGTGTGGTGGTTTGTATTGCCTTAGGTGTAGATGTGTTTCGAGGGGGTCCCTGCCCACCCTTATATATCCGGGGGGACAGGGTTACATGGAAAGTCCTAACTGAGTACAGTTGGAGTTCTTCTACAACACGATCGGGTAGTTTCCTTGTACTGCAGCTAGTACTACGCCTATTCGGGTAGTTACAAAGAGGTAAGGTACATCCATAAGCTATCCCTTACTCTAGAACATTCTATGCCTGTGAGCAGTCCTGTTGTCCCGGGTCTGACAAGCCCCCGAGCTTTTCGTAGCCGAGTCCTGCAGGCGTCGAGTACTTGGACGGCGTCTTCGAGTACTTCAAGTAGTTAGAACATCCTTGTTGCTTCTGGGTCTTCCTTCTGATGCGCCGAGAAGTCCTCCAAGTACTCGTAGTTGCTCCGAGGCTGTGAAGTGCTCAAGCCCCGAAATCTTGATCATATATGATGCGCGAAGTACTCGCGCTTCATATGGAGTAGCCCCCGAGCCTTAGGTTGAATTGCAGAATCAGGCCGAGGGTCACTTCAGTCTTTTTTCCTTCATTATTTTTCAAAAAATTTGAAAAATAAATCTCTGATGCACATATTCCGCAGCCCCCGAGTCTTGAATTTAAATTCCTCCATTTAGATTTAAGAATCAATGTAAACTCGTGGCAAAAACTGAAAACTTTCCTAAGAAGGAAAGAATCCGTTGGCATCCCAAATATTCACAAAATTGCCCTTGAAGACCGTATAAAGCCGATTGAAAACTTCCAAGGGTTTTACCCCTTGAACTCCTGGTCGCCGTCAAACTCAGATTCACATTTGCCTCTTCTCAGTCAAAATCCAAAAGCCACTATCGTAGCCCCCGAGCTAAAACTCGTGACTGTGAGATGGCTCCCAAGAAGAACAAGTCCAAGATTGAAGAGGGAACGATCGCCAACATGTCCACAGGTTGGCGTAAAAGCAAGATGTCTAAATCACTGGTCCGGGAGTTGGAGAGTATGGGTCTCCTCCAAGAGCAGGGCGTAAGCCAGTGGCGCGCTGGTGAAGGAGAAGATTACCCCATGGAAGGTACCCTTGAGACCATTATGTTTCGCGATTTTGTAGAACGTGGTCTCACTCTTCCCGTGTCAGAATTTTTCTATAGACTTCTTCAGTTTTGGGGAATTCAGTTACACCATCTCACTCCCCAATTCATCTTGCATCTTTCAATTTTTACTCATTTCTGTGAGGCATTTCTTGGAATTCTCCCACATTTCCACCTTTTCCAACATTTCTTCTTCCTTGTTCCAATCCCTAATGCCACAAATCCCGCCGTCGTCGGGGGATGTGAATTGGTACTCCGCCCTGAGAACTAAGGCGAGTACTTGGTTTATGATCCGGCGGGTCAAGGAGCCGAATGGAAGAAATTCTGGTTCCATATTGGGAACTTTGAATCCCCACTTCCAGAAAGGACTGCTGGTGCCCCCAAGTCTAGGAGAGTTGGTCGAGTAGAGGACCTGGTGGCAAGCAAGTTGAAACCATTCTTCGTGCGATTGCCATTATTAAGAAAAACGGGGTCACTGGAGATCATGTGGTCTTCTCATTTATCAGTCGCCGGACGTAGCCTCTCCAGCTGCGAAAACATCCTGCCTTTAGATATGAAGGTACGCAGGATCCCACTAGGATGTCCTCAGAACCAATGGCTCAGTCTGAAGTAATAAAGAGATGCTGCAAAGTACTCGATAACTTCGACAAGTCTTTGACGCTTCCAACAATCTTCTCGGCACAAAATCCTCCCGAGAATGCCTGGGTACGTGCTTTGGATACCATGTCGAGTACTTGTAGTCAACCATTTTTGATCTTCTGACTAAGTATTAGCTTCTTTCTACAGAAGAATTATAAATCCTGGTATTGTATGCCTCCGACTTCTGCAAATGCTGATTCTGACGACAGCAAGAAACGGAAGGTGGCTCTCGGATCAATGTTGCAGAGGAAAATTCCTCGTCTCAATGCCGACCAGTAAGTATATAATATTTTGTTGATTGTATCCCATTTGCCTCAGCTTTCTTATTCTGAATTTTGCTTGGCTAGGGTCCAACATCTTTCAGCGCATGAAAAAGATCAAGTCCAAGACTTCCGCAACTGGGTGTCGAGTGTTTCGGAAGGAACTAGTCGATCAACCCCAGATTCTCCTGTAATTGGGTTGATCGAGACCCCGGCTGCCAGTTTCTCGAGTGCAGACATAGCTGAGAGACCAAGCGAATCAAGCCCTGAAACATCTGATACTCCTGCGGCTGCTGAAGGAGCCTCTAAAGCTGGTGGATCTGTGAGTAGTGGAGCAGAAGGGTCAAAAGGTCCTTCCATTCGACTGGTACCATTCCAGTCTATGCCTCAGTCAGTCCAGGAAGAGTTGGGAAAGGAACTATTTGATGATCTACTGTTGTCTCTAGACAACATGAAAAAACTTGCAGATTGTATGCAATGGAGCTTTAAATTTACCAAGGTGAGTCTTTTGCCACTACTTGTCTTTGTCGAGTAGTTGTTGATGTCTGACCAGATTCACCTTGTATGTCTCAGGATGTAGCCAATCGATCTTTCTTAAAGTCTCATATTTTATATAAGACTGTAGACAATTGGAAGATCTTAGAGGAGCAAAATGCCATGATTGCCAAATGACTAGATGAAGCCCTTGCTGCTCGGAACAAACTTTATGAATTAAGTCAGCAACATCATCTGGAAGTTTGTGACATGAAGCACCAGATTAAGAGCCTTGAAGAAGAAAAATCAAAGCTTCAAGAGGAAAATTCCAGGCTTCAGAAGCAATTGCAGTCTGCCCAAGCCTGTAAGCACTGGATCTGATTTTGCTTTGTCATATTAATTTCTGAGATATCTTCCCATCAGGTTCTCCGGAAGGCTATACTCGATTAATAGCAGCAGCTCAAGCTCTTGTGGATGTGGTTGATACTGAAGAAGAGTCGTCAAGTAGCAAGTCTTTGGTGGAGCGTTTGGAAAAAGCTCCCCAGAAAATTTTTGATATCATGATGGCTACTTCCAAGAATTATCTAACCTACATGATAGGAGTTGTCAAGTCATACTTGCCTCAGTTTAATTTAGCTCTAATAGCTAAAGGAATAGCTCCCAGTTGCTCTGATGAGAAATCCTGAGAGTATTGTAAGGAATCAGAAGTGATTGCGGAGGAAATTCTGAAGAACATGGCAGAGTAGACTGCTTGTAACAACTCTTATAATCTTCAGTGAGCTCTTGTCGTTGTTCATAGCTTGTATCCTGTTGGTGTGTCTTCAGAAGCATAATCTGATACCGTAGGATAAGTATGAGATAGTCGATCAATAGAGTAGAATACCCGCATGGAGTAATCCTTAAAGTTAATCAGTTAGGATGAGTCCCGTCGGACTATCCAAATAGAAAAAACTTGTAAAGACATCCAAAAACTACTCGAGCAAGCGAGTAGTATGTCCTAACCAAGGACTGAAGTAATCTGTAAGACAGGACTGTTAGGTACGAACCCCGTCGGGTTGCCCAAGATGTAAATGTCGAAGGGATATCCAAAAATTACTCGAGCAGGGCGAGTAAGGTGTCCTTTAACCAAGGACTGGAGTAATCCTTAATGCAAAACTATTAGGTATGAACCCCGTCGGGCTATTCAAGACGTAAATGCCAGAAAGATATCCAAAACTTACTTGAGCGAGGCGAGTAAGGTGTCTAACTTGTAAACTGGAGTAACTACTAAGATTGACCTATTAGGGCGAACCCCGTCGGGTTGCCCAAGATGGACAAAATGCAGTAGTATCCATAACATACTCGGGCGAGCGAGTAGGTTTGCATTTACAGCAATGCTGGAGTTCCTCATAGTTGACCTGTTAGGATGAACTCCGTCGAGTTACCCAAGATGGACAACTAGTAAAGGTATCCATTCACCTTCTCTAGCTGGGCGAGTAGGTTGTGCTCTTTAAGGGAAAGAATGTGGCTTGTGTAGTTGTTCTGATGGAAAACTGTGTAAGCTTATCCTGAACTGGTGATGCCGTAAAATTGCCTTTAATGTAGTCGATATGCCAATAAGGATCCTCACTTTATTAAAGAAATCAACTGACACCACTAAGCTACTTGGATCAGGGATAAAACTTGCGCAGGTGCTCGATGTTCCAGGAATTCGGTACCTCATTGCCATCTGCATCAGTGATTCTGTATGAACCTGGTCTTGTAACCTTAGTTACGATGAAGGGACCTTCCCATCTAGAGTTTAACTTGTGCAATCCTGTCTCATCCTGAATCCGGCGAAGTACTAGATCTCCAATGTTGAAGGATCTTTGCTGGACGTTGCGATCATGATAGCATCTGACTCCTTGAAGATATCTAGCCGATTGAGTTAAGGCATTGACTCTGGCCTCTTCGACTGAATCTAACTCCAATTGTCGAGCTTCATCTTCTTCTCCCTCTTGATAGGCTTCTACTCTTGGGGATCTCCACATGATATCAGCGGGTAGTATAGCCTCTGACCCATAGGTAAGGAAGAAAGGAAATTGTCCAGTTGCTTTGCTAGGCTGGGTTCGCAGCCCCCAGACTACATGAGGTAGTTCTTGAATCCACTTGCCGCCTTTCTTGGCGTTGGCGTCATAGAGTCTTTTCTTCAAGCCGTCGAGTACTAAACCATTGATGCGCTCAACTTGTCCATTTGCCCGAGGATGAGCTACTGAAGCATATTTGACCTCAATGCAGGAGTTATCACAGAAATTCCAAAAAGATTGTGACGTGAAGTTGGAGCCAAGATCTGAAATAATGGTATGAGGAAAACCAAATCGATGGATAATGTCGGACATGAAATCCACTGCTCTATTTGATGAAATCTTGACAATGGGCTTATACTCGATCCACTTGGTGAACTTGTCGACTTCTACCAGCACATGATTGAATCCTCCTGGAGCGACGGTTAATGGTCCGATCATGTCCAAACTCCAACAGGCGAACGACCATGATGGAGGGATTGTTATCAAGTTGTGTGCTGGGACATGAGTCTTCTTGCCGAAGAATTGGCAGCCAGGACACCGTCTGACCAGGTCTTCTGCGTCCGATACAGCTGTTGGCCAGAAGAATCCTGACCTATACGCCTTACCGACTATTGTCCTTGATGCAGCGTGATTGCCGCAAACTTCTTCGTGTATTTCTCGGAGGATGTCTTTGCCTTCTTCAAGGGTAACGCATTTCATGAGGATGCCTGAAGCAGAGCGCTTGTATAGGTTGTCGCCAACAAGAACCAAACCCTTGCTGCGCCTGATAATGCGGGCAGCTTTAGCGCTTTTAGGATCAACATGTGGTGGGAGCTTGAATTCCTTGATGAAGTCGATAAACTGAGTTCGCCAATCTTCTTCAATCATCAGCACTTCTCTGACTGTGGCCGGGGCCTTCGTGTCAGTGGCTTGTTGGATTTGTTCCTTGGCTGATGGGTGGTGAAGTTCATGGACAAAAACTCCTGGTGGAACAGCTGCTCGAGTGGACCCAAGTTTGGAGAGGACGTCAGCTCCCACGTTGTTGTTGCGATCGACGTGGTGGATTTCCAATCCTGAGAACTTGTTTTCGAGCTTTCTGATTTCAGCAATGTATGCGTCCATTGTATCCTTGTTGACGTCCCATTCTTTATTGACTTGTTGAACGACGAGTAGAGAATCGCCGTAGACAAGTAGTCGCTTGATGCCGAGAGATACTGCAGGTCAGAGGCCGTGTGGCAATGCCTCGTATTCAGCTTCATTGTTGGAGACCTTGAACAAGATTTGGAACACATACTTCAATTGTTCTCCTTTGGGGGAGATGAACAAAACTCCTGCGCCGCCTCCATCGATCTTGAGTGAGCCATCGAAGTACATCACCCACTGCTCTGGAATGCTCTGGGGTGCTGGAATTTGATTTTCCCGCCATTCAGCCAAGAAGTCGACTAGTGCCTATGACTTGATTGTTGTTCTTGGCTTGAAGTTGATTTCCAAAGCTCCCAGTTCAACTGCCCACTTTGAGATTCATCCAGTGGCATCCCGATTGTGGAGTATATCCCCCAATGGGAAGTCAGTTATGACTGAGATCTTGTATTCGTCGAAGTAATGCCGGAGCTTCCTGGAGGTGATTAGAATTCCATACAGAAGTTTCTGAATTGATGGATATCTAACCTTTGATTCAGAGAGTACTTCGCTGATGAAGTAGACTGGCCTCTGAACACTGTAAGTGTGGCCTTCCTCCGGGCGTTCAACTACTATCGCCGTACTGACTACATGGGTAGTCACATCGATGTAGAGGAATAATTCCTCACTGGGTAGTGGGGCTGTTAGAATCGGCGGTGACTAGAGATGATGCTTGAGGTTCTCGAGTGCTTCCGCGGCTTCTGTTGTCCACTCGAATTTATCTTGTCGCTTTAGGAGTTTGAAGAAGGGAAATCCCCGTTCGCCAAGCCTAGACAAGAATCGATTCAAGGCTGCCATGCAGCCTGTAAGCTTCTGGACGTCCTTGATGGTAGCTGGAGCATCCATGGCGATGATGGCATTGATCTTTTCTGGATTAGCCTCAATTCCTCGGTTGATGACGATGAATCCGTGTAATTTTTCAGAGGGTACACCAAAGACACACTTGGTTGGGTTGAGCTTCCAGCGGAATTTTCGAAGGCTGTTGAAGGTCTCTTCCAGGTCAGTAATGAATTGATCCTGGGTCTTCGTTTTGACAACAACGTCGTCAACATAGGCTTCAACGTTGCGATATAGCTGATCGGAGAAGCACAACTGTATCGCACGCTGGTAAGTAGCGCCAGCGTTCTTCAATCCGAAGGACATGGTCTTGTAGGCGTATGCCCCGTAAGGGGTGATGAAGGTCGTCTTGATTTGGTCTTCTTCTTTTAGGGCGATCTGATGATACCTTGAGTTGCAGTCGAGGAAGGATAACAGGACACATCCAGTTGTCGAGTATTACTTGATCAATACGTGGTAGCCCGAAAGGATCCTTTGGGCAATACTTGTTTAGATCAGTGTAGTCGATGCACATCCTCCACTCGTTGTTCTTCTTCTTCTGGACGAGCACAGGGTTGGCTAACCAATCAGGATGGTAGACTTCCTTGATAAACCCTCCTGCGAGTAGTTTTGCCAGCTCTTTCTTGATGGCTTCTCGCTTATCCGGTGAGAACCGCCGTAACCGTTGCTTTTTTGGTGTGGCTTTAGGGTCGACCTTCAAGGCATGCTCGATCAACTCCTTGGGCACCCCTGGCATATCCGCTGGTTTCCACGCGAATACGTCTCGGTTGGCCCTAAGGAAGTTGACGAGCTCGAGTTCCTATTTGTCGCCCAGTCCCGCTCCGATGATGGCTGTTTTAGAGTCGTCTCCCTCTTGTAGCTGGATAGTCTTGGTGCCTACACCATTGGTTGGTTTAACCGATGATTGGCTTGGCTTCTTGGAAGGCATCGACTCCTTGAGTGAGAGTTCTTTAGCAGCAACAAGTATTTCGCTGACAAAACTAGGAACCCGAATAGTAAAAGCATGATCTATTGCTTCCTTGTCGCACTCGAAGGACTTGAGGAGGTCTCCCCGTAGTGAAAGGACTCCTGTGTTGCCTGGCATCTTGAGGAGAAGGTAGACATAGTGCGGCACTGCCATGAACTTGGCTAGTGCAGGTCTTCCCATGATAGCATGGTAAGAGGACTCGAAGTCGGCTACTTCGAATTTGATGTACTCTGTCCGGAAGTTCTGTTCTGTACCAAATGTGACTGGGAGGGTGACCGAGCCAATTGGTGTAGAAGAGTTTCCAGGAATGATGCCGTAGAACGGAGCCTTGTTTGGAGTAAACAGACTCATATAGTTGAGTCCCATCTTTACCAATGTTCTTGCAAAGATCAGGTTGAGCCCACTTCCGCCGTCGATGAGTACTCGAGTAAGCTTGGAGCCCTGAATGACTGGATCGAGTACTAGCAGGAACTTTCTAGGTTCGGAGAAGCTGGTCCACTGATCCTCCCTGGAGAGGGTAATGGGGACCTCGCTATATTTGAGTGGCCTCTGAATTGCTGGCTCGACTGAGAGGATCTCTCTGAGTAGGAGCTTCTGAGCTCGCTTGGAGAAGCTAGGATCTCCTCCAAATATGACGTTGACGACATTTTGCTGCAGTTGGAAAGCATCACGGTCTTTCTTACCGTCTTCATCATCTTTGTCTTGTTCTTTCTTTGGAGCGGTTGCAGGTGCCGACTGGAAGGATTTGCGCAGGATCGTGCACTCCCACATCGAGTGGTTGCTCTTGGGGTGGATTGGACATCTTTTATTGTGAAGGATCTTGTCGAACTGGTCCTGCGGCTTATCGCCCTTCTTACCATGCGGTGTGCGATCCATAGTGCCGACAGTGTCGTCAGGCTTACGCTTACGCGTGGGATCCCGCTGGTTGCTGGGCCCTCCACAGTCATTGTGGCGCTTCCCGATGTTGTCGTTGTTGCGGCGGGTAAAGCGACTGCGTTCTTGCTCCTCTTCATCTGCTCAGCGCTGCATCATGTCACGTAGATCTACCACCGTTTTGGGCCAATTACGCCCAAAGTCGCGGTATAGTGAATGGACGGTGATGCCGCTCTGGAAGTAGTCGATGACGTTGTCGTCGGCGACGTTGGGGATGGTAGCTCTTGTGTCGAAGAAGCGCTTGACGTAGGATCTGATAGACTCGCCTTGCTCCTGCTTGATCATGGATAGGGCGTGGCGAGTAGCTACTCGGTGTAGCGACCCTTGGAAGTTGTCGACGAATGCCTTCTTGAGGTCCTCCCACGAGTGGATTGACTCGCGTGCCAAGCTTTCGAGCCACGTGAGGGGTGCGGGCTCCAGGGCCATCGGGAGGTAGAGGACCTTGGTGTTGGTGTCTCCCCCTGCAACACTAATAGCGGTCGAGTATAATCGTAACCATTGAGCAGGGTCTTGTTTACCATCGTACTTTTGGATGTTCGTAGGCTTGAAATCCTTCGGGTACTCGATGTTGTTGAAAGCCTTGCTCAGGACTTGGAAGCGGTCGGAGTTGTCCGCAAGTTGCGCTCTACATCTTGCGTTGATGATGTCCCGTGCGTCCACAATGGAATTTGCTACCTCTTCCCTATTGTTCCCATGGTTGTTGTTGTTGCTGTTTGGCTGAGGGCCAGGAGCTTGATTTGCTTGTGGTTGGCCACCTCTGGGGCGATGACTACTCGCAGCTTCCTGATCCTCTTGGTTTCTTCGGTTCTGCTGTTCCTGCTGCTATTGAGGCTGGTGGCCTCTGGGGTACGGCTTGCTTGAGGTATTGCTGTTGCAGTAGCCCTTGATCGCGTACCGTGAAGCGAGGACAGGGGGTTCTGTCTCTCGAGTTGTTCAACAACGTTTTTGGTGAGATTTATGACTCGTTCCAACTCGGAATTCTGGGGCATTGTCATGAGTCGCAGGGTTGCTTCTGTCATTTCGGCTATTGGCGTTCTGAAGATGGGATCCACAGCATTGTTGAATTCGTTGTTGAGGTTGCGTGGCGGGAGATGAGCATGTTCGGCCGCACGAGTCCTGCGTACTTCTTTGCGTTGATTCCTTTCCCTACGGGCTGTACGAGTGACTTCGTCTTCATCAGCTGGAGCATCTTGGATCAAATTGTCTGCTGAGATCTGATCCAAGGCTTCGTTTGGATCATGGTTGCTTGGAGCACCTCCGGGCTGGATGATTACCGGAACCAAATGCTCGTGAGAGAAGCTTTCCAGGTCTGATTCGTAATCAGCTAGGACAGTTCCACTGGAGCCAGTTTCCCTCTCAGTTTCGAGGGGAGTGCCGTGTTGGAACGGGAGATCGTCAATGCTGGCGACTTCTTGCAGGTTGTCGAGTAGTTCTGCGAGGGTGTCACCTCGGCAAGATTTGAGTTGCATCTTAGCCAGCGCATTGGTGATGAAATCCAGGCTGTCTTGAGGTGACTCGACTGGATCTGGGTAAACGTCAAAAATGGGTGCCTCCCGATTAGTGGTGGTTGATTGGTTTTCGACGTGAGGTAGGCGATCCAAGCTATTTTCATAGGAGGATCTAATCATCTGTTTGTAAACAGACGATGAGTTGCGCAAGCCAAAGACGGGTTGCGCAATAAGAGTCCCAATCCGAGTGGATTTTGGTTTGAGATTAATCTGAGCCCGAATAGAACTCGAGTTGTATTCGAGTTTCGGCTCGATCTACTTGGCGAGGTCGGAAAGCAACATAACGCCGCGATCATGAGATCTGGCGAGCTTGTTGGAGTCTTCCGACGTGGAGTTCTTCGGCGCGGGAGAGTTGGTTAAGTGACTATCAAAGCCACCTGAACCATTGGCGACGCAGACCCACGAACCGAAGATGAAGGTGGCGCCTCTAGGAGGCGTCATGGTGCTGAAAGCGAAAGTGGCCATTGAACTCGCCAATGAACTCACCGAGTCCCCTACCTGGCGCGTCAGCTGTCGGTGTTTACCGCCAAGCCTGCTCAGGGATACCCTTAGCAGTAGGGTTTGTAGGTAGGGATCGACGGCTCTGGAACTTGATGGTGCAAGGAACACAAAAAATTAGACAGGTTCGGGCCGCGAGTTGGGTAAATACCCTACGTCTTGTGTGGTGATTTGTATTGCCTTAGGTGTAGATGTATTTCAAGGGGGTCCCTGCCCGCCCTTATATATCCGGGGGGACATGGTTACATAGAAAGTCCTAGCTGAGTACAGTTGGAGTCCTTCTACAACACGATCGGATAGTTTCCTTGTACTGCAGCTAGTACTACACCTATTCGGGTAGTTACAAAAGAGGTAAGGTACATCCATGAGCTATCTCTTACTCTAGAACATTCTATGCCTGTGAGCAGTCCCGCTGTCCCGGGTCTGACACCTGCGCCACCGTGGCGGCCGCCGAGGCCGCGGCCGGCCGCGAGAAGCAGAGCGTGCGGCGTAATGGGCGTGCGGCCGAGAAGCAGGCGGAGCAAAGGAGGCCGACGTGCGTGCGGTGCTGCCCCTCCTCTTCCCCGCGGTTTTTGCGTTCGCTGCTGGAGAGATGAAGTTTTTTCCTCTCCAAACTCTACTGTTCACGCGAGGCAAACTCCCTAATGCCTTCCCATTTTGCGCTCTATTGTTGGAGTCAGTCTAATGATGGTCGATCCAGCCTACCGAAGCTGACAGAATAGAATCGGAAGACCAAACCAACATCGACGAACGTTTTCACGAGCGCATCACACCTAACGGCGAACGCAATACTACTAGTATAAACGCACGCGGGCAAAACTAAACCCCCCATTCTTGGAACTAACTTTTACATCAAGCCTTGCCGATCGACGATCGTATCGGATAATTCTCACTGTCAAGCACGTCCACACATTATTATATACTAGCTAATTGTGACACCCTAGGTGTCTGCACAATAAAACTACATTTATTTCCAGTGCTTCAAGTGTGAAATTGTTTGAGCAAGGGCCAATTTTAAAATTTTAAGGACCTTTGTGTAATTATAAATTGTTCCAAGGTCAACTTTATAGTTTTATTTGAATAGGATGTGTGATTCTAGCTTTTGTGGAGGGTTTATTTGCAAAATGTAGTGTAATCATTGCTTGGCAGGAAATCTTTCATTTCAGCCTAGATTTAAAGTGATTTTATATTGAAAAAGACAAAAGTCCTTTGAATTCAAATCCTCCTTATGTTTTCAAAAATAACTCTTTAACCTTTGATCAAATAATTTTTTGCACCATATCAAAGTTGTAGATCTTGAAAAGTTGAACAACTTTCATTTTGGGCACTTTTTCATTTGAGCCTTAGATTAAAAGTTATTACTGGTTTACAGTAAGGTCCCTGACATTTCGAAAATTGCAAACTGGTCCCTTTTCTCCTTCCTCCAGCCTGCTTGCCTGCTCTGCTTTCCTGCTCACCGGCGCAGTGCCGCCCGCCGCTCTGGGCCGCCTCCCCGGCCACCTCCTGCTTGCGATGGCATCCACGCGTCACGCCCAAGCTTCCACCGCCGCTTTTGCCTCGCGCCGTGCCCTCTCCTCTCCGTGCCACGCGCCCAGACCCACCCGCCGGCCGCCACCTCGCCGCCGCCGTGGCCCGTGCAGCGCAGCACCTCGGACCCCTATCTCGCGCGCGCATGAGCACTACAAGTACCCCAACAAGCTGATATGAGAGCTCTTTCGCTTTTTCCCTACTCCGACGCCCCAGAACACCGCCGCCGCCGCACAGAGTTCCGCCGCCGCCGCCTGCTCACCGTGGAGCTCATAGCTCCGGTCCTACTCTGCTCAATCCAACCCCTCCAATAGCTCCGCCTCACCTTCGCGCATCTTTCCGACCACTTCTCATCGACCATCCACCACCGGAGCACCCCCGCCGACGAGCGCCTCCGCCGCCGCGTCCCTGTCCGTCGTGGACCGCCCACCTCCGGTCATCTCTTCGCAAACCAAGGGTACCCAGAGCTTCGCCTCGGTCCCCTTTAGCTCCTCCACCCCCTATTCCTCGCCGCCGATGACCCCTTCCGCCGGAATCGCCAGTCAACCCCCGCTCCTCCTCTCTGACCACAGCCAGGGGCCTCGTTTTAAAAGGAACAAAAGTTCCAGGGGGCTGTCTGCGAAGCCCGTGACTCATGTGAATAGTGCTTTTAGGGACCTCTTTGTGATTTTTGATGTAAACTTTGAAATTCCATAGAAATTCGTAGAAAAAACAGAAAAAGGAAAATCTTGATGTTTTGGAATCCTCATGAAGAGATCTTTGCAGTAGAATCATAATATGTTGGGTGTTAGTTGAGAGTTTTTGCTGTAAAAATATATTTGTGTTACTAGTGTTTAAATGCTAGTTGTTTTTATCTTTTTCTTAACCGATGATTGAAACCATGTCTTATTGTGAAATTTTTTATGGTGAGATGTTCATGTGACTCTAATTTTTATATAAAAATTTCGTGGTCAGTTCTCATGTTTAGCTATTTCTTTGATTTAATAATTCTTAAGTGAGCTTTAATCATGATAAATAGTTTCCTTGTTTAGAAAATCCTGATAAAATTTGTAGAGCCTTTTTTTAGTCATATTTTACTTTATGTAAAATTTGAGCACCAGTTCATGACTAGAACAGAATCTGAAAATGAATCTTGTTAGTTTTCTGTCAATTTTGTTTATTTTCTCAGAATAAATTCTGTGTAGATTAAATCTGGAAAAATTTACAGTAGTTAAGTTAGCTCTGTGTCAACCTCCTGTTAAATTTCTAGCTTCTAGGTTTCTCTAGTCTAACCTGTATAATTCAATCTTTTTCTAGGAGTTGTCTGAATAAATGATTTGTCCTGAATAAATGGTTGCATGTTTTGGTATGAAATTTGCAGGGTAGATCACTCTATTTACCTTCTGTTTGTTTTAAGTTTTGATGAATTTACTACTGAATGTGTGCTGAGTTAGGTAATTATTAGCAAACCATGAATTGCAAGCTATAGGATTCAACTACAACTTGTTTTATGAAGTTAGTGAGTTTTTTGTGTGCTGTTGATCAGGATGCCTTGTGTAGTTAGAAATATTAGTTATCTACTCTATAAATGATTGCTCATATTCTAAGTTGTGTTGCTGTTTGTAGACTACAACTTTACCATGAAATGAGCATATTTGTAATTTCATTTATTGCATTACATATAGATACGACTGCTCTATCAGACGGAACATACGAGCTAATCTCGGAGTCCGAAGGAGGTGATCACGAAGTTCAAGTGAACGCCGCTGTACTGACTGAAGACTCGGACCAAAGTTTGGAAGAGCCTAAGGCTGTGTTAGCTAGCGACTACCGAGAAGGCAAGCCCCGGACATAACCTATATTTCAAATTATTACCAATTATTGTTATTACTTATTTGTGCATTTACAGTTCTTAGGATTTGAATTGAAACCCTAGATGCATGATCCTAGGAACCTATGTACTGAACACTAGACCTAAGTTCGAATAATTGCTAAGCTTATAGGACCGGTAAAAGTCGAGTGATTGCATGTCACTCGCGAGCTCTATAGGAATTGCTTGTTTACTTTCTGTTATCAATATAAGGACGACGGACGGGGTTGTGTTCGATATCATTACCTTATGTGAGACCCCGTCTGTGTTGATGAACTTGCTAAGGTCGCGGTGTGTGGTAGTGCTGGTTAAGTTTTTGAACGTACTAGCCACATGCCGTAAATATGGTACGCGGTAAGCCTAGCCGATTGGACCGGGGAGTGGATATACCTTTCACTCTCTCTTAGGGATAGGTTTTATTTTTATGTTGCAAACACTGCGGCTACGAGGGACGAGGTTGGACCTTGGTGCCATGTAGTCGGGGAGAGTGACCCTATCCACAAGACGGAAAGAAAGGTAAACGGTTGTTTGGGAACGACCCGACGGTGTTCCAAACGTGTGTGTTAGGTCTGCCTGGCAGGTTAACAAATTCGATTCGAATCGTCCGCTTCTCACGGTTTGGGACTGCTTGATCTCTTTGCCACACAGAGTAATAAGAGCAATATTATTATGATCAATCTTGATGATTGCTTAAAGTTCCACCATGGTTGAATAGTAGTTGCTTACATAGAATGGTTAATCAACTAGAATCCTGGAAGCTAAAGGTTGAAAGTAAGGACCTACTCTTTATTGCTTTTCAGCAAAAGAAAAACCAGAGCCTCATAGAACCCTGCATAGTCTAGTTAGGTGGGCTATGTATACCCGTTGACGGTTAAGTCTTGCTGAGTATTAGAATACTCAGCCTTGCTGTTGAAACCCTTTTTTAGGTATGAGTTTTGAGGACCAGGTCGCTAGTTTGTCTTGGCCCTGCTCTTTGCCTCCTGGCTGGTCCATAGAGTGGGATCCGTCTTCGGCCGACATTGACCCTGACGAGTGATACCTTGCTTGGGCTAGCTTGGTATACCTTTGCGACGTGTTGTAGCCGTCGTTGTCTCTTTCCGCTGCTTTTCAAACTCTGAACTTACAGTTATGGTTTGTATAACTGTTTTACTAAGTTTGGACCTGTAATGTTGTTTTAAACTAGTTTGTAATCACTACTGAGCTCGTGTTGTAAAACATGTGGTTGTAATATCTCTGGACTCGCCTTCGTGCGGAGTATGCTTGTTCGATCCGAGAACCGGTGGTTGTATCGGGACGTTACCCGACAGACCAAGAATTGTTCCGTTTGAAGTGCGTTTGAGCCGGTGTTGCCTTTATGGTGATGGCCTGCGCACTTGAGCTGGGATAATTCAGGTGGTTCTGCCACAGCTGGTATCAGAGCCGACTCTCGCGGTTTCACGGGCACGTACGGGCGTAAGTGCATGGGCATGTGGACGGGCGCGTGGGGGCGCAGATGCCACCGGCATGTGGACGGGCGTGTGGCGGGTCAGTGCGCGGGCATCTGGGATGCGCCGTTGGCACTAGACGCACGGACGTCGCACAGGGACCGTTGGCACTAGACGCACAGACGTCGCACATGGGCCGTTGGCACTGGATGTCCGAGACGTGGCCAAGAGAGGACGTTCCTGACTTGAGATTGACCGACGAGGACGTCGGTCTCTTAAGGGGGTGAGGATGTGACACCCCAGCCCAAGGGCTTAATAGAATTGATAGAATACTCATATCAACAAGTTGCAACTTCTTTTCCGGCAGCCGATCTCGAAAGAACTCCAAAGTTAAGCGTGCTTGGCCTGGAGCAATTTCGGGATGGGTGACCGACCGGGAACTTCTTCCCGGGTACGCACGAGTGAGGACAAAGTGCGCAGAAAAGACATGTGTTGGTCTGTGAGGGTAGTCTATGTCCTAAAAAGCTGGCAGATGTAAGCGGGCCTGGCCTCGGGGAGGCGGGACGTTACACTAATATCCCCATGCGGCCGTGTGTTGCTACGGGAAGTCATATAAACTTGGTGCATGGCCCGCGCATTTGAGCGGCTAGTATTTAAAATTAAAAAATTGGCACGTCGTTGTATCCTTACTATTTTTTAAAGATTATACTATTTGTTACCATACATCACCATATTTATTATCGTAAATTATGTCTTATTGTTGGTTAAAACAATCCAAATATGATCTATCTATAATAACAATTTGATTTGTTGAGCTTTAATAATATTATGCATATGATTATTCTTATTTTCTTTTTCTTTTGATTGATTGTTGTTAACTTTAGTTTTTATTAATAATATGTTTGTAACTGATACATACTAAATGATATTTTATATTTATTTTTTCATAATAGCACTGGTGAGTAATTTATAATTAGACACATGGGTATTTTAGGCTAATTTTTATTGTAATGGCAGTGATGGGTAATTTTATTTTTCTATTTTTCTCCGATTAACGTGGGAATTCTAGGTCTTGAGAGCGAATGTGGAGGCTTCATTTGTGGGCCAAATAATAAGATAATAGATATATTGATTAGTATAGCATGTGTCAATCGAAGACTTTAGTATTTTTTTCTATTTTACTCGCCAAATGCTAATTCTAAACGGTCTCGAACCCTTAACTCAACAAGCAGTCACTCGGATTCCGATTAGAATTCTGATGATGGACCAAGGAAATAATCCGTATTTTAGAAATAGGTAAAGATTCATGCAACAAGAGTCCATCAGAATATTATAGTAGGAAACTGATCTAATAACGCTCTACTACCACCACTATACACTGCTGCATGATGAATTGAGGATCGAGTGGGCCGACCGGAACTCACGACAGGATGAAGGAGGGGCCACCGTGCCAAAAGAACTTGTGTCGCATTGCGAGTCTCCCCTGTACCGCACTAGATCTCCCTAACTTGACGTGGGTGCGATCGGCTCGATCGGTTCATGTTGTTCATGCATGTATGGGCACACCGCACACCGAACACGTAGTAATAAGGGGGGGGGGGTACGAAGACGACGACAATGTGACGGAACCGCCAAATTAAAACTCTAAATTAAGCGTAATGGCCGTCATTTGAACACATCGGGCGTATTAGTTTAATGGTTTAATTTGGCGATCCTTTCTCAACCCACGCCCCGATCGAAACATCACCGGAAGTCCCACGCGAAGGCGGGCGCAGATGGTACAAACACGACAAAATACTTGAAAATATACAAGGATGACAACCGATAACGAGAGTTTTACAAATTTAGTTCAAAACACAAGCTCACGTAATTTACATAAATTACATAATTTACAATTTTTACATAGCGTAGCCAAGCTCAAATGGAAAAGAAAACATACAACTACATTACTTCACTGGTTCAGTTCTAACACCACCGGTCAGACCGGTGCTACCTGGCCTAACCAACCACCGGTCAGACCGGTCCACTGACCGGTCGAAACAAAATTGAGGGCTGCACACCTTACCCTCAAGTGTGCAACCTGCCAAATCCCTAATCTAAGGGTCTCTCTCCACCACTTCCCACCCCTCTGCATCTCGGCGGATGAATTTAACGAGCAGGGGCAGAAGTCAACGTCCGGGTGTCCTGTAACAAAAATGTGTGGCAACAAACCCTGAGAAACTAATACTCAGCAAGACTTACTCGACCAGTGGGTATAACTTAGCCCACATACCTAGACATGCACGGCTTTTCGGCTGGTGGTTGGTTTTGCAGAAAAACGCTAAAAGTGAGTCCTTGTCTTCCAAATTTTTGCTCCCATTTATAACAATAAATTTACTAATCATCTATGATTTGCAACTCTACAACACTCAAGGTGAGCAATCATAATTTAATATCACAGCCCTCATTGCATCTTATCTCCTTTCTATTCCATTTTTTTCTTTCTACGATGTGACCAAGAGATCAAGGCTCTCATAACCGCGAGACATGGTGAATCGATTCGATTTAACTTTGCAAGGTGGACCTAACCAACACGGCACGCAAAAGTCCCGTCGGACCCCACGCACCAACCTTTCCCCTCCCCGCCTCGAACTACAGAACCGCCCCACCTACATATAGTCAGTCGAGCTCAACGTGAGACCACCAAAAGTAAATACATGTATCCCAGTTCTCCGCGACTACTCGACTCGCCCTAAGGGGTGGTGATGAAGTTCTGTACTTTCGAAGCGAGGCAGTACTCGGCTTGCCAGTTTCGACTACCTCCTACTCCCGGCATGCGGTTAGTACAATTCAATCCCGGTCAGCACAGCCGACAACGGAACGGTCCTTAATCAACACAGATGGGGCAATGCCTTCCCCCATCCGGTCTCACATCCCATACCTTCCATCTTGAATATAATATTTCATATACTGTAATATAAAGACATCCTATATCTCGCGAGTGACAGAATTATCACTCGACTTCTATCGAGCCCTATTAAGCATTGCAGTGCTAACGACATATTCATACTAGTATGAGACCCAGGAAAACCTAGGGATCATGCAACTAAGGTTTCAAACAATTCCTAAACCTAATGCACAATTATTAGAGACATATATAGGTGTCACAATTTAAAATAGTAGGATGTGCACCGGGGCTTGCCTTGAGTCTGCTGCTCAGCACTAGGGTGAGTTGGGCCTTGGGCCGACTCCTCGCGAGCCTCCTGCCGCGGGGCTTGCCCCTGGGGTTCATGTGGCTTCGCAACCACTTCGTATACCACCTCCTCTGCCGCGGCTGCTACACGTATGCATATGATATGAGTTAATGCAAATACAATTTATAATTACAATTAACCATCGACCGAGTACAACTACTAAAGATCTACCCCAATTGCTCTTGTCCACCCAGAAATACACAAAAACCCGGAGTTTCCGGGTCTATACCCAGAGTTTCTCCCGGAGTGTTCCAATGTCCGGAGTATCTGGGCTTATTCCCGGAGTTTCCCCCAGAGTGTTCCAAATCTGGAGTATCCGAGCTTATACACGGAGTCTTCGGGCTTCACACCATTTTCGTCCCAAAAACTGAAATCTTGATTTTGGCAAAACCAACCCACAAAATTTGAAACCCTTTTAGGCCCAAATAGAATGGTTCATAGGGAGATGATTGACCCCAAAAAATCGGTTTAAACACCCTAGATCAATCAATCCCTTTTTGCCCTAGCTCTTAGTACCTTGAGCAAGCTCTCCTTGCAAGAAAACTCAAAAACGAAGCCACCCCATGGTGGAATACCTGGAGAAGATGATCCCCCACGCTGATTGGAGCTTCCTTGGTCTTGGGATTGATTTGGAATGGGGATTTTTGAGTTCTAGAGTTTTGGGAGGGAGAGAGGGCCCTTGAGGGAGTGAGAGGCAGAGAGAGTAACGAGAGAGAGTGAGAGTGAGAGTGAGCTGTGAGAGAGATGAGTTAGTTTTAATGGTTGTGGGGCCCAGATGGAAAAAATTAGATGACTTAGAAACTCCATGTCCAGAGTATCCGGGCCTAGAGCCGGAGTATCCGGGCGGGGTGTAACAATCCTTCCCCCTAAAAGAAATCTCGTCCCGAGATTTAGGGTGAAAGTGCCAATTTGAAAACAATGCGGAAATATCATGTACCGTGGTGAGTTTGGAGCAATTTCGGACATTTTGACTGAACAAACTCCTCCGTTTCCCAGGTAGCTTCTCGTTCGGAGTGATTGCTCCATTGGACTTTGTAGAAATGGCTGATTTGATTCCGAGTAACCCGAGTCTTGTGATCCATAATTTTCATAGGATGCTCTGGCTAAACAAGATCGGGCTCTAGTTGGATACTCTCCGTATCAATCACCTCAGTGGGGACACGAAGGCATTTCTTGAGCTGGGAGACATGGAAAATGTTGTGGACTGCCGATAATTGTGTGGGAAGTTCCACACGATATGCCACCGGCCCACAACGCTCAATGATAGAAAAAGGCCCAACATAACGGCGTGCTAGCTTTCCCCGTTCTCCGAACCATTGGACACCCTTCATTGGAGACACCCGAAGGTAAACATGATCACCAACTTCAAATATCAGAGGCCAGCGTCTCTTATCTGCATAACTCTTTTGGCGGGATTGAGCGGCTTTCAAATTTGCCTGTATAAGACGAACTTGGTCCTCAGCCTCGCCAACCATATCGGGCCCAAAGAAATTCCTTTCACCGGCTTCCGACCAGTTCAATGGAGTCCTACACCTCTGTCCATACAAGGCTTCAAAGGGTGCCATTTTGATACTTTCCTGATAGCTGTTGTTGTAAGAAATTTCAACGAGTGGCAGACACTCATCCTATTTCTTACTATAAGAAAGCACACAGGCTCGCAGCATATCTTCCAGAATCTGATTAATCCTCTCGGTTTGACCATCGGTTTGTGGGTGATAAGCTGAATTGTGGATCAATTGTGTACCCAAAGTGGCATGGAATTGTTCCCAGAACCGTGCAATGAATTGTGCCCCACGATCAGAAATAATGGTTTTAGGAATCCCATGAAGACTCACAATACGGTCCAGGTACAGTTGAGCATATTTCCTTGCCGTATAAGAAGTCTTTACCGGAAGAAAATGGGCTACCTTTGTAAATCGATCGACTATTACCCAAATAGAATCATACCCTTTTGAGGTGTTGGGTAAGCCGACAATAAAATCCATACTGACATCCTCCCATTTCCCTGATGGAATACTCAAGGGTTGAAGCATACCGGCGGGCTTCAAATGGCTTGCATTAACCCTTCTGCAAGTGTCACATTCCGACACATACCTAGCGATTTCCCGCTTCATCCTTGCCCACCAAAATCATTGTTTCAGGTCTTGATACATTTTATTACTGCCGGGATGGATGGAATACCTAGAGAGGTGAGCCTCATCAAGAATCTGCTCCCTAAGCTCCAAATCTTTAGGTACCACTAATCGATTCTTGAACCATAACACCTCCTCATTATCTTGATGAAAACACTGAACTCTGGGATTTTTTTCACTGAGCCTCTGTCTAATCTTACCCATGCCCACATCACTTTTCTGAGCAGCACTAATCTGATCTTGAAGTGTAGGGATAAGGGTAATATTAGCAATTGTGCCTTCAGATACAATAGCCAAATTCATCTTCTCCATTTCTTGGCACAAAGTTTCTTGTAGAACTGTAGCTGAGACACAGCTGCAACTCGCCTTGCGACTCAGTGCATAGGCAACGACATTAGCCTTGCCGGGGTGATAATGAATATACAGATCATAGTCCTTGATCAATTCTAACCACCACCTCTGGCGCAAATTTAGCTCACTCTGGGTAAAGATATACTTGAGACTCTTGTGGTCTGAGTATATATGCACCGGATTGCCCAGAAGGTAATGGCGCCAAATCTTTAAGGCATGTACCACTGCTGCCAGCTCCAGGTCATGGGTAGAATAATTCTCCTCATGCCGCCTGAGGCCTCGGGAAGCATAAGCAATTACCCTCTGATCTTGCATGAGTACACAGCCGAGACCCATACCTAATGAACGACAATAAATATCAAAGGGCCCAGGAATAACGGGCTGAGTCAAAACAAAAGTGAGAACGCAACGAAAACTCGTACCTGATGCATCACAATACACATCAAAAGGTCGAGTAATATCCGGCTGAGCCAAGACAGGGGCCGACGTTAAGAGCTTTCTCAATGTTTGAAAAGAACGTTCACATTTGTCGTCCCAATTAAATCTCACTCTTTTCTTGAGTAATTCAGTCATGGCCCTAGCAATTTTTGAGAAGTCCGGAACAAACCGCCAGTAATACCCTGCTAGCCCAAGGAAACTCCGGATCTTTGGAACAGAGGTGGGAGCGCTCCAATTCAAGACATCCTGAATCTTGCTAGGATCAACAGAAATCCCCTTTTCCGAGATGATGTGGCCCAAGAACTGGACTTTCTTGAGCCAGAAATCACATTTATTGAATTTAGCATAGAGTTTGTGCTCCCGCAGGCGTTGAATCACAATGCAAAGATGCTCTGCATGCTCCTCTTCATTCTTGGAATATACAAGGATGTCGTCAATAAAAACCACGACAAACATATCCAGTTCAGGCATGAATACCGAATTCATGAGGTACATGAAATGAGCAGGGGCATTAGTTAGTCCGAAAAACATGACCAGATATTCATAAAGCCCGTATATGGTAGAAAAGGCCGTCTTCGGAATATCTTCAACTCGGATTTTGATCTGATGATAACCCAAGCGGAGATCAATCTTAGAAAATACCTTGGTCCCGAATAGCTGATCAAACAGGATATCAATCCGGGGAAGTGGATACTTATTCTTGATTGTGACGGCATTCAGAAGTCTATAGTCCACACACAACCTGAGACTTTGATCCTTCTTTTTAACAAAGAGTGCAGGATAGCCCCAAGGTGACATGCTAGGACGGATATAGCCTTTATCAAGCAGTTCTTGTAATTGCTTCTTTAGCTCTGCTAGCTCATTGGGTGGCATCCGGTAAGGTCTCCTAGATATCGGTGTCGTACCCCGTTGCAATTCAATGGCAAATTCCACATCACGGTCAGGTGGCATGCCTGGCAGATAATCCGGAAAAATATCCGGATATTCACACACCACTGGTATATCGGCGAGGCTTTTGCCCTCAGTGTGGTGCACAGTAGGAGTCACTGACTTATGGTTCATCAGAGATAATGCCATGGAACCATGAAGAGGAGAGTTTACATGCACCACATACGATATCGTATCTAGGAAAATCCCATGAAATTTCATCCAATTCATTCCAAGGATAATGGCCACTTTCTGATTCGGTAACACAATCAGATGAGTGTCAAAGATTTTTCCTTGGAACTTCAAAGGCACTTGCTTAACAGTTTGATTAGTTATTAATTGCCCTCCAGGTGAATAGATATTGTATGGAATCGACATATTTCCTATTTCCAATCCAAGTCTAGTAGCACAATCCTTGCTAATGAACGTGTGAGATGCCCCAGAATCAAATAATACCGTAACAGTTTGATCGTTTATGGAAAACGTACCCGCCATCACTGGAGCTCCCTCTGGAATACCCTCAAGGGTGGTGTAGTGCACACACCCGGGTTTGAAGTGAGCCACTTGTTGCTTTTGGTTCTGCTGGCTCGATGGCTGGCCTTGCTTTGGTGGCATTGGGCAGTTACGGGCGAAGTGTCCCGATTGCCCACAGTTGTAATAAGGGAACAAATTGGGGCGCACCCCCAGCTGCTGCACCCAGAGCTTCTGCTCATTCTGCTGAGGAGCAGGAGGCCTGACGGTCTCCTATGACTGTGTGTCCTGAGGTGCCTGATAGCTCCGCTGCTGCTGTGGCTGGTGCTGAAAAGGGGCTCGCTGTGGGCCCAACTGCACCAGACGGAACCTCTGAGGAGCACTGCTAGAAGATCCCCCTGCCGGTGCCTTTCTC
Source organism: Panicum virgatum (assembly GCF_016808335.1). NCBI lineage: Eukaryota > Viridiplantae > Streptophyta > Magnoliopsida > Poales > Poaceae > Panicum > Panicum virgatum. The sequence goes on from NC_053146.1 coordinate 64,381,012, forward strand.
TTCTTCTCCGCCTTGTGAGCTAGATGGGCATCCTCCTGAATGATAGCCCCATTGACTAGCTCACTGAAAGTGTCAAACTTGATCATGGCCAGGCGATCTTGGAGCTTGCTGCTAAGCCCCTGCCGGAAACACACATGTTTCTTTTCATCAGTATCCACGTGATAACCGGCATACTGAGACAGTGTGTTGAAGACCTGGGCATACTGCATCACACTTTTATTACCCTACTTCAGGGCTAAGAACTCCGTAAGTTTCCTTCTGATCACCCCTGCAGGGATGTGATGCGCCTTGAATGCTTCTCTAAATTGTGCCCATGTGAACCGGGTACCTTCAGGGAATATGGCCACGTGATTGTCCCACCAAGTACGTGCGGGACCCCTGAGCTGCTGGGCTGCAAATCCTGCCTTGTCCCCATCATTGTATGGGTGCAGAGTGAACTTGGACTCAATGGTCCGGAGCCAGCTATCTGCTTCCAGTGGCTCATCTGCTTTGTGGAACAGTGGCGGTTGAGTGCTCAGAAACTGCTCCTATCCGGGGACAGCGAGCTGTTGGTGATGTTCATGCCGCTGCGTTTTGCCCTGCTCCACAATCTCCCGAAGGAGTGCCGTCTGCTCGTCTCGTCCGGTGAGCATGGCCGCAATGGCCTTGGCCAAATCAGGAGGGTTCGGTGGGCCCGCCATTCTGCATTCAACCATGATTGGATTAGTTACATGATTCTTGATTACAAGATAATCCACCATGGAAGAATGTAGAAAGCATAAATTAAACCAAAAAGCCGGAAGTTTTGCAGAGACAAATCCGAAATGTCCGGATTTTTATCCGGAATGTCCGGACACAAGTCCCGGACTATCCGGAACTATATCCGGAGTATCCAGATATTCATGTCGTGTTCACAACGCCCCCACCCTTAAGATGCAGAATTTTTTAAAAAAACAATGAATGACATGATGCATGATCGCCCTACGGTACCTTCTTACGCAGAAACTCCAAATAAAAAGATAAATTAACCAATTATTATATAGGCAATAGCGAATAACTATCCCACCCGATTTATTTTAAGCCAGAAATTCACCGTTAACTTAAGAAATCTTAAAATTAGTCGTACTCGTACCACCCCCAGTGCGTTTCGGCTCTGATACCAGCTGTGATGGAACTGCCAAATTAAAACTCTAAATTAAGCGTAATGGCCGTCATTTGAACACATCGGAAGCATTAGTTTAATGATTTAATTTGGCGATCCTTTCTCAACCCACGGCCTGATCGAAACATCACCGGAAGTCCCACGCGAAGGCGGGCGCAGATGGTACAAACACGACAAAATACTTGAAAATATACAAGGATGACAACCGATAATGAGAGTTTTATAAATTTAGTTCAAAACACAAGCTCACGTAATTTACATAAATTACATAATTTACAATTTTTACATAGCGTAGCCAAGCTCAAATGGAAAAGAAAACATACAACTACATTACTTCACTGGTTCAGTTCTAACACCACCGGTCAGACCGGTACGTCTCACCGGTCAGACCGGTGCTACCTGGCCTAACCAACCACCGGTCAGACCGGTCCACTGACCGGTCGAAACAAAACTGAGGGCTGCACACCTTGCCCTCAAGTGTGCAACCTGCCAAATCCCTAATCTAAGGGTCTCTCTCCACCACTTCCCACCCCTCTGCATCTCGGCGGATGAATTTAACGAGTAGGGGCAGAAGTCAACGTCCGGGTGTCCTGTAACAAAAATGTGTGGCAACAAACCCTGAGAAACTAATACTCAGCAAGACTTACCCGACCAGTGAGTATAACTTAGCCCACATACCTAGACATGCACGGCTTTTCGGCTGGTGGTTGGTTTTGCAGAAAAACGCTAAAAGTGAGTCCTTGTCTTCCAAATTTTTGCTCCCATTTATAACAATAAATTTAATAATCATCTATGATTTGCAACTCTACAACACTCAAGGTGAGCAATCATAATTTAATATCACAACCCTCATTGCATCTTATCTCCTTTCTATTCCATTTTTTCCTTTCTACGATGTGACCAAGAGATCAAGGCTCTCATAACCGCGAGACATGGTGAATCGATTCGATTTAACTTTGCAAGGTGGACCTAACCAACACGGCACGCAAAAGTCCCGTCGGACCCCACGCACCAACATTTCCCCTCCCCGCCTCGAACTACAGAACCGCCCGACCTACATATAGTCAGTCGAGCTCAACGTGAGACCACCAAAAGTAAATACATGTATCCCAGTTCTCCGCGACTACTCGACTCGCCCTAAGGGGTGATGATGAAGTTCTGTACTTTCGAAGCGAGGCAGTACTCGGCTTGCCAGTTTCGACTACCTCCTACTCCCGGCATGCGGTTAGTACAATTCAATCCCGGTCAGCACAGCCGACAACGGAACGGTCCTTAATCAACACAGATGGGGCAATGCCTTCCCCATCCGGTCTCCCACCCCATACCTTCCATCTTGAATATAATAATTCATATACTGTAATATAAAGACATCCTATATCTCGCGAGTGACAGAATTATCACTCGACTTCTATCGAGCCCTATTAAGCATAGCAGTGCTAACGACATATTCATACTAGTATGAGGCCCAGGAAAACCTAGGGATCATGCAACTAAGGTTTCAAACAATTCCTAAACCTAATGCACAATTATTAGAGACATATATAGGTGTCACAATTTAAAATAGTAGGATGTGCACCGGGGCTTGCCTTGAGTCTGCTGCTCAGCACTAGGGTGAGTTGGGCCTTGGGCCGACTCCTCGCGAGCCTCCTGCCGCGGGGCTTGCCCCTGGGGTTCATGTGGCTTCGCAACCACTTCGTATACCACCTCCTCTGCCGCGGCTGCTACACGTATGCATATGATATGAGTTAATGCAAATACAATTTTATAATTACAATTAACCATCGACCGAGTACAACTACTAAAGATCTACCCCAATTGCTCTTGTCCACCCAAAAATACCCAAAAACCCGGAGTATCCGGACACCTGCTCGGAGTATCCGGACTCCCAAGTCCGGAGTTTTCGGGTCTATACCCGGAGTTTCTCCCTGAGTGTTCCAATGTTCGTAGTATCCGGGCTTATTCCCGGAGTTTCCCCCAGAGTGTTCCAAATCCGAAGTATCCGGGCTTATACCCGGAGTCTCCGGGCTTCACACCATTTTCGCCCCAAAAACTGAAATCTTGATTTTGGCAAAACCAACCCATAAAATTTGAAACCCTTTCAGGCCCTAATAGAATGGTTCATAGGGAGACGATTGACCCCAAAAAAATCGCTTTAAACACCCTAGATCGATCAATCCCTTTTTGCCCTAGCTCTTAGTACCTTGAGCAAGCTCTCCTTGCAAGAAAACTAAAAAACGAAGCCACCCCATGTTGGAATACCTGGAGAAGATCTCCCACGCTGATTGGAGCTTCCTTGGTCTTGGGATTGATTTGGGATGGGGATTTTTGAGTTCTAGAGTTTGGAGAGAGAGAGGGCTCTTGAGGGAGTGAGAGGGAGAGAGAGTAAGGAGAGAGTGAGTGAGAGTGAGTTGTGAGAGAGATGAGTTAGTTTTAATGATTGTGGGGCCCAGATGAAAAAACTTAGATGACTTAGAAACTCCATATCCGGAGTATCTGGGCCTACGGCAGGAGTATCTGAGCAGAGTGTTACAGTCAACACCCCCCGCCCCGCTGGAACCTTCTTTCAATTGCTAGTGAGTTGGTCGACACTACGACTCGAGCCTCGCCTCGCGACACAATGCAACCTTTTCTGACGGCATCTCCACCGTGCGAGACATTGCACGACCCACGACCGGCGACCGCCTGGCCGGACTTGGCGGACGACGGTGAGCCCGGCCGGCCGGCCGGATCGTGGATTCCCTTTTCCGGATTTGATTGTTCACAGCCCGTCTACTCTAACTCTAAGCGCCGGCCGGCATGGCACAAGCTTAATCAATCGGAGACATGCAACGGCGAGCTCCACTATCTAGCTAGACTAGACAGCGTTCGTAGCTCGTAGCTAGCCTTTCTTTGCAGGCGGGGAATCAAAAGGTGTGAGGAAAGAAAGGCGCCATGGTGGAGGGAAATCACCAGCAGCGGCAGGTCGACAGTGTGCATGCATGTATCGATGGCATGTACTGGCTCGTATGCACGCACGCACACGCACGGGCGAGTGGGGGTGGGGGAAGCAAAAGGGATTGGCTTGGTGGCGCGACAAGGCGAGCAGACAGGCAGACACGGCACATGCATGCAGGGGGGGTGGTAGCATGGCAAGAGCGGGCGGAAGCAGGCGGCCTCTCTTTCTGCCATGCCCCAATCGCGCCCATATCGTGCGGTCGATCCGTCCGAGTCGTGTGTTTACCTAACGGACGACGACCCATCATGGCGCACGAGGACCGTTGGTCCGGCCGGTTGCCAAGTTGTCCGTCCACTCCAAGGGCGATGGCCATGGCCTGATGGAGTGATGGGTGAGGAAGAGGCTGGCTGGCGGTGCAGAGCTGTAGAGAGCAGTGGCCGTGCCTTTTGTTGTGGGTGGGGCGAAGATCCCTGTGGGCTGTGGCGTCGTCATGCCATGATGGCGAGGAAGAATGGAAGATGCTGGTTTGACTCGACAGGTATCGCGCCCTTCTTCTGCGACAAGCTGTTGCTGCAGCGAAACTTGATCAGCAGTTCAGCACAGAGGTTACGATAAGCGCACTGTGGCGGAATGCTCGCGTGCTACAGGGAGGATTTGCACGGCAAGGCCCACGGCTCACATAGTTTTTTTATTTTTATATTTTTTATTTCTGTTTTTTACAAAAATATATTTTCGAGTTGGAAATTTACAGAAATATACCCCGGCCGCCCTGCTGCCGGGCGGCAGGGGCTAATCTGCAAAAAAAAAGAGGAAACAAAATTGCGGACAGGTCCCTGGGAACCGGCCGCCCGGCAGCGGGGCGGCCGGCATTTTTTTTTGCAATTTAGCCCTTTTCGCGAAATAATTGAACATATGTGCCCTTTTTGTAACTTTTTGCAGAAATAGACCCTGGGGGTGGGGCGCTGTAATATGTGGCGCCGAGATAACACGTCTTGACGCCACAGATCATGGCGCCGAGGTGCCACGCACGCACAAGCAATCTAGTGAATCTTCGAACTTGACTTTAATATTTTCGGACATTTTCAAGAGACTAGAATACTGTGAACCACACATCAAATATAACGGTAAGAATTAAGAACTAAAAACTGCATTACACAATATAAATCATAGGAATTACATCATAATACAACGTTAATGAAACACACATCAAACATGTAGTAGCATGGCAGAACCCGTTGCAACTACGGTAAACAGATTCTGAAATAAGCTAACATGCCTTAGGTAATTTAGAAAAACACAACAAGCACAACGATGCAGCATGTGACTAGCAATAGATAGTCCTAGTAGCCGTACCCCCACGTAGCAAACTGCGTTGAGCCTTCTCCGCAGTATCCACCCATTGCAGGTGGTGCAGGTGGTGGTGGTGGTGCCGGAGGGGCAGTGCCCTTCTTCTTGTGACAAGGGCAGTTGCAATAAGGAATAGTGCATGGTTCATCCTGTGAAGCGGCAGCATTGCTGGTATCATCATCTTCGTCGTCTTTGTTACCCTCGCTCAATTCCTCGTAATGGTTTACCTTGCATTCCAGATCAAAGATCTTTATCTGGAGGTACTCGATGAACTCCTGAACTGAATCAATTGGTGCAGGATCGACCCATCTGGTAAAACCACAGTTTTCTGGAGCATCTGAAGACAGCAAAATAAATTTCATGTAAGGTCTCTCAACGAAGATAAAGAAATAAAACAATCGAGTATTACTCATGCGTGTGGGCATTTGAAGAAACGCCGACCGCCATCCATCTCGTCGGTGCACATCTGCCCTAAGCAGTCCTAACCATGTCTGCATTTTGGCCACGGTTCTCTACGGTTATCGTATTGTCGTAGAGGAGTTTCATTGGTAAAATCACTCTTGTGCTGTGGCGAAAACTCAAACACTGGTTCCGGAAAGGAATCAGGTCCAAGAGGCCCCTCCCATATTATGGGGTCTCCCTTTCTTCCCCCTTTTCCTTTCCCAAAACCGTAGTAATTCTTCCCGCTAGACCCACCTCCAGACATTGGGTATACAATGAGCTTTGTTGTTTGAGTGCTGCTGGGAGTTCACAAACTTCGGAGTATTTATAGGCGCACAAAGGTTTGATACCCGGAGTGTGGAGTGTAAATGGACCTGAAAAGCCTACATGAAAACACAGTGAAGAGACTAGCTGACCGAACACTGAAAAGGCTAGATTCAATTATCGAACTGACTACTCGATGCATCTCTGTGCATGCAGAGCATCTAAGTGCATGCAGACTCACAGCACTGCATTGGCTGCCAACAGATCCAGCTGCAATGAAGTACGAACATTGAGAATAAGAAACACATGAGTTATTTCAAAGCCATCAAATATATCAACACATCGTTTTGTACGAAATTGTACCTGAAACTGTAGGAGCCATGACTTGGAAGGGCCTTTCGACTGTGGGTGCTCATTGAAATCTTCAGGATCAATTGTGGTGGCAACACCTGCAAAACGTTCCTCAAGATCCTCCAGCCATGTAAAAGGTACCACGCGGGGCCCGACAGCGTCTCCGGTGATAGGAAGACCAAGCAGCATCGTAACGTCCTGCAGGGTCGGTGCCATCTCCCCACAAGGGAGGTGGAACGTGTGTGTCTCAGGTCTCCATCTGTCAACGAGAGCTGAAAGTAGAGACCTGTCTAGCTTCACCAAAGCACTCTCAGCAAGACGAGCCACTGTGAGAAGACCTGCCTCGCTCAGCCTGCATCATACAGTGCTCAAATGTTAATACATTATATAACGAAATGTATAACAGATAAAAACAGAAAATATACGACATATCACCTGGGCACCCATCGTGGGTCTACAGCAACCAACTCTGCAGGTGGACGTGGATGCAGCACGTTTAGTTCTTGGTGCTGAACCTTCGCAAGGAAGGACCGGTGACCCGAGTCTATTGTTGGGTCCAGCAACGCAGGAGTAACCCCGGCCATACCTACCACGTAAGATCAAAACAATACAATACAATACAATCACACACATCTAAATATTTCTAATATTTCCTTATATTTCCTAAATAATTTATAAGATTTTCTAACCATTAATAATAATTCCTAATATTTTGTAACATTTTAGAAATTTTCTAATATTATCTTGCAATTTTTAAGATTAATTAATTAGATTGCTAATGTACTATATCAACGCTAATCACTACAATTAACTACACCTAAATGTACCACTAATCAGTCCTAATAATAATTAAAATAATTATTATAATTTTCTATAATTTTTTATAATTTTCTAACATTCTCTACAATTTTCTAACATTCTCTACAATTTTCTAACATTCTCTACAATTTTCTATAATTATCTACAATTTTCTAACATGTTCTACAATTTTCTAACATTTTCTACAATTTTATAATATTATCTTGCATTTTCTAATACTTCTCTAACAATTTTCTAGTATTTTCTAATACTAAATCTAACACTTAATGTACTATATCAACGCTAATCACTATAAGTAAATGCATCTAAATGTACCACTAATCACTCCTAACAATAATTGAACTGATTGGTAATCTACTGTTTCAAAAAAATAATTACAACATAATCTATTTATAAAATGTGGAAAATTTTAGTTACCTAAAGTCGCCGGCTTGAAAATCCGACAAGGCTTTGCCGCTTTGCCTCTCCCTCACCCCTCCTCTCCCTCCCTCCCTCTTTTTTCTTTTTTCTAGATTTTTAGTAAGGCAAATGAGGGGGGAGGGGCAACCAACACCCTTATATCCAGCCGGGCGGCCGGTTCCCAGGGACCTGTCCGCAATTTAGTTTTCTTTTTTTTTGCAGATTAGCCTGGCAGCGGTGCGGCCGGGGTATATTTCTGTAAATTTCCAACTCGATAATATATTTTTGTAAAAAACAGAAATAAAAAATAAAAAAAATAAAAAAACCGCGCTACGAGCCAGGCAGTGCAGCCCATAGAAGTCACAGCCCATGACCAATGAGGAGAAGGCGTTCGATTGCGTGTGGTGTGTGTTGGGTGAGTTGTTGGTTGGTCTGGTGCTGTGGCGGGCTCGCCGGGTACAGTAGCGGCCCGCCTTCTTTGTTCCCTGCGCAGCCCATGGGCCAACTCCTCCGCAACAGTCCTCACCATTTCTGCCCCGCTTCGCCTCTGTGCTTGTAGGATCTCGTTTGTCGTTTCTGTCCGGAATCGTCGTCCACCCAGCAATTTCAGCACGGGATTTATATACACTTATATTATACACACAGCTCAGGATCATACACACACTGTTGGCCAGGATAGTACAGGGTTCTCCAGCAAATAATTCGAGTTTCCTTTTTGAAGGACCAAATAATTCGAGTTTCGAGGGGCTCCAAGACATATATTGCAAGAGCATAATACGCAGATCATGATCATAGATTGTGACCGCAAATCCGAATGGAAATCATAGAAGATGGGATCTGCTTGGAAGAATCACAAGGATCCCAGTACAAGTACCCCCATTCTTCCTGGCTTCCCGCGCCAGAATCTGTTCCCTGCCAAAGGTGTCGCCCACCCAAGACGATGCCACGCCAAAGAGCACAAGGAACAAACCCCCAGCCCACTTGAGTTCACCACTGGCGATCGATCAATCAACCTCACCTCAACACTGCGCAACTGTAACACGAAGGAAGACAAGAAGTGAAAGCTGCTTATGATAGCAATCAACAAAGCGACATGGCAGGCGTCACCTGCCTACAGCGATCGCCGATAGACCAAGGCCTGCTCTGCTCGATCGCCGCCACCTCCGGATCAAGCCGCCGCCCGGAGTTACCATTCCACTAACACCATATCAGCATCAGGATTTTTTCTTCTCTGACTAGTCCAAAAGAGAGCAGCAGGTGTCTATTTCCCGTAGGGTTCCCCATCATCAGAATACAGTTCTGGCTGTCTCGCCCTCCCCCAAATCCAGCCGCATATACCACCAGGGCAGGTAAGAGCAGACACCCATATCGCTGCACAGGGAAAAAGCACAATCATTTGCGCTGTGAGTGCATCATCCACTCGCTTCTCAGCGGAAAGCCTCTGTTCTTTAGCCCGGAGATTGTCCAGTGCTAATGGCGTGTAGGCTTTGGCTAGCGGGAGGAGTGGTAGCTGCACTCAGTCACTCACCTGAAGTCATTTGAAAGCCACCGATGTGGTGATGTAGCTTGAGGAGGCTGAGCTAGGCTTTAGTGTTGAATAATGCCATTGCCAAGCGTCCGTGCCTGAGCCTGAAGAGACAGAGAGTGTTAAGGATAAGCTCAAAGATGAGTAGCGAAGCACTGATTGATCATAGCACGTCTCAGTAAAGCATGCTATTTGTCAGCTAAACAAATGACCCTGGAAAGAACTGGTTTCAGTCATCAGTCCACCTAGACGAAAACATTGCCATTCCAAGGAATATGAGTAATTTGTAGGTCAAGTATTATTTTTATTGGTAATTTTTACTTTGCTAGTTAGAGCTTAGAAGACTTCCTCACACAAAAAAAGGGAACTTAGAAGACTTCCTCACACAAAAAGAGGGAACTTAGAAGACTTCTTTTTCAGCATATACTCCAATACTTCTCTAGAAAAGGACAATTCAAAGTGCAAGCATCCTGAGATGACAAGCACACAAAATAGGAAAACTAACCAATCGTGGCCCTGTATGGGGTTATAGGACTGTACCTGATAGAAATGTATAACGCTGCTATCCAAAGCAGGTGCAGATCTGATCAGGAATGAGCTGGACATGAAACTGAAGTTTGTTGTAGCCGGTCACTATACATGACAGGCATATCGTCTTGCAGAATTACAAGAACCAACATGTTTGCCACTACTGCAAACTAGCATATCCTGGTCCACTTCAAAGTACCAATAACTTGCCTTCTTCGTTGAATTATTGCCACCTGCAGACCCCAGCTTCTTTTTATAGCAAAGCAGAGCGAACCACGATAGCACAAACCCTGAGCAACCCTCTCCTCATTTACTTCCAACAAAGGGAGGAATGGAGAGAGTACCTAGGGTGGGAGAGCAGAAGTCAGCAAACCAAGTTGATGAAGGTGGCCAGGCCAATGATAATACCTCAGTACCATGGCTGAAGTTGGGTCTTGATGCGCCAAAAGGTGAAGAAGCTAAGCCTCCGGAGGTCAAATCGGCGGCCACTCCACATAGGACTTTCTCCTGCAACTACTGCATGAGAAAGTTCTTCAGCTCGCAGGCCCTTGGTGGACACCAGAATGCACACAAGAGGGAGAGGTGTGCAGCAAGGAAGTCACACAGGTTTCAAATGATGATGGGCCTCCCTCCAGCTGCTTCCATTCTCCAACCTTTGAGAGTGAACTCCCACTCCACAGTTCTGAAGGAGCATGGTGATAGAGCTGCTGTTGTCGTAGCAAGATTTGAAGGAGGCCAGATGAGTGCCTGGATGCCTTTTGCAATTGAAGAAGCTGGAGGGTTGGTATGGCCGGGGAGCTTCACAGCAAGTTCACAGGAGTCCAAGACGCAAACAGAGAAAAATCTTGACCTGACCTTGCGCTTGTAAATTTGTTATTCACAGATAGGCCATTATATATAAGCATTTTCTGAGAAGTGCAATCTTTTTTAACAATTTCTGTTGGGTGAACAAGTATAAAGTGTACAGTGAGAATGAAAATTTTAAACCTGCCCCTGTGCACATTCAGCAACTGCACATTTATCTGCTCTGTAGTTTCTTGCATCATGCTGTCCCATAGGCCATATGAACCTGGTTATATTGGATCAGTTTCAACCAATCTGCAGCTGCATACTTAAAACTGGTTAAAGATCTAATCAACTCAGTCAAGCCCAAGTCACATCTTTATGGATTTTTTGTCATGATAAATTGATATTTCTGTTTCTGTAGAGACACAGACCAAACCAAAAAGTAAGTCACCTTAGCTTGCACTCTGCATCTTTGTGGTAAATAGGTTATTTTTTTTAGTCCAGTTCACATTCATACATTTGTTTCATTGGCAAACACTGTTATAAGAGATAAACCATCTGCAAGAAATTTGCCTCTTTAGCAATAATTAATATTTATATGCTGGAAAATATTTAATTGTCATGATTGTTTGAGACTTCAAGCCTATCATGCAATACTATTTGGCTTATCATATTAGTCTTGCAAATATCTAACAAAGCAGCTAGCATCTACAAAAACATATATTGTAGCCAATTGATATGACCAAAATTGTATCATCAAAGTGCAGCTACCAATGAATCCATCAAAGTAATGCGAAAGAATATGAAAAAGAGTGATAACACCTTGACATATCAATGAAGTAAAGTATACATGGAAAGAACAAGAACACATTCTTTTTCAGTTGAAAAGGAAGTGCTTAGCACTAGAATTCTCTAGTGAAAGCATAAGAAGAAAGTGAGCTAAGGGTAAATATGTGATAAGTGAGATGCCATGAGAAATATTTGGAAAGTCACCAGGTTGTATCATGAGTAAAAGAGCAAAACAAAACAAACAATTGAATTGCAATATTTTCACTGCAGTCCTTCCAGTGGTTACACCGCATGTATCAGCAAAGACATTGCGTGTGGGAACAGAAACAAATTTTATGGAAGCAAGTTACAGTCCTCTGGGAAGCATCCCCTGGTTGTATACGATTTTAAATTTTACTGACAAATAAAAAAATTAGCTGATCACAATGTTCTGAGCTTATGCAGAGCTTATGCAATTCAGTATATTCTTCTATCATAGACAAACCTCAAATCAGTTTGAAACAAGCATCAAAATCAACACTGTAAACAAGCATCATAGGCCACTGGAACTATTTTCAAAATATTAATTATGAGTAAACTTAGGATTTCAATTCTCAAGACACTAAAAACAAAGGTATTCACTATTTCCAATGCTCTAGTTGTCATTCTGATGCTCTCTTGCAGAATTAAATTAACTATATTTTACTGTGAAATATATGTATTCATGAAGAGGCATATGTGCCAACATCTTCAGGTTGGATAAATCTTGGATTTTTCAACCACACTTCACCCTGTGATATAGTATCTTCTTTCCACTGTTACTCAAGCATTGCTACAATAAGGCATCATAGAAACGAGGGAAAGAACAATATATTATCAAAAGAAGGCAATAGATAAAAGAAGCACATGAAGCTAACTCAATAGCAAGTGAACACCGAACACATTATGCTCATCTAAATTCATCAAGTAGTTCACATGACTATGCATACATCAGGCCACATTCTTATAAGTTATTTGTTCAATATAAACTAAAAAAGGATGATGATGCAATGCCGACTCCATCGAGTTTTCTGGCACGCCATCTTCCTATTGTAGTCTGGATGCATAAATACTTTGCATCAGTGTTACTGGGCAAGGAGACGAAAGTAAGAAACATTTCATAAGTGTTTTGTGCATTCTGAAGAATTCAAACTTTCACACTCTCAGAGTTTTGCAAGCATTTGTGCGAGCTCCTCATCTGTTACTTCCATCTCTTGGTGTTCACCTACAGCCTCTGCAAGCCGCGCCGCTAATTGGTGCTTACACTGCAAATACGAAAATGATATCAAAATATTTCAACTATTACTTCAGCAGCCACGAGCTAACAACTGACGAATGCTAATCCATCGAACCATTCCATAATTTGCACAACTTTGTTGTTCATGACACAGTAGCTGCAGAAAGGACACTTACGCAGAGCTGCTCGCCGCGCCCTACAATGTCGTAGAAGAAGGAGCAGCAGGTGCAGAGGTGCTCTGGGAAACAGAGGTACTCCTCCTTCCTCTTCGACTCCCCCATCACCTGCAGTCGAAACACAAGCCAAAGGTCAAGTGGCTCCTCGCTGGTTTGGTTGGAGCACGAGATATCCGAAGGGATCAAACGACGGGGGAGCCGCCCACCAGGAAGAGCGAGCGGCCGCTGGGCGCGCCGGTGACGCGGCGGACGCCGCGCTCGTCGACGATCTTGCAGGAGCGAAGCATGTTCTTGCCGAACAGCGTCTCGAGGCTGCGGAGAGCGCGATCACGTCAATGATCCGAGTGAAGCATGCGCGGGACCGCGGGTACAACATCGCGCGAGACGGGGAGGCAGCGAGGGCGGTTCGGTGTTACTTACATGGATAGGTGCTCGTCGGATGCGCGGCCCGCGGACTTGATCTCATCCCAGATGGCGTCGGCGACGGCGAGGGAGATGCTGGTGGCGGCGGACATTGGACGGCGGCGAGTCGGCGACGACTGCTGCTGGTTAACGGCAAGTGGGGTGGGGTTGTGGTGGCTGCGTCGCGCGCGCGAGCTGTTCGACGTTTTGACGCAGCGAGAGTGGAGGAGGAACCCGGCCACCGGACCGGGGTTGCGTAGTGAGGCTAACAAGTGGGTCCCGGCCCCGTTTGCCTTTTCTCCAATTTTTTTTGTGCGACGAGCCGTATTAAATTTAGCAGAAATGACCTGGATAAGAAAAAAATGTACGGAACATGCACTGTGCAGAGTTGCAGACTTTCCAAGCTCCTTGCATTAATAGAAGAACTGTAGAATTGAAATGCGCCTGATAAAATCAAGCATCCTGAACTCCTCTATGAACTGCACTTAGGCCCTATTTAGTTGGTGAAAAATTTTCTGCAGTACCCGTCACATCGAATCCAATTATATAGTCTAACTGATTAGCATGAGATGAATCTTTTAAATCTAATTAGTTTATAATTAGATATTATTTGTCAAGTAACAACGAAATGTGCTACGGTACTAAAACTCAAACTTTTTCACAAACTAAACACACCCCTTACTTCAGATGATACAATCAATCATCTTGATCTCATCTATGAACTGCACTTACTTCAGATGATACAATTAATCATCCTGATCTCATCTACGAACTGCACACACTTCAGAATTCAGATGATACAATCAATCATCCTGAACTCCTCTATGAACTGCACTCACTTCAGATGATTCAACCATAGACAAATCGAAGGAAACTTATATACACATGGCGCAAACTGCCGATGAATTTGTGGTTACAACAAAGCTCTCGAGCTGTCAAACCAGCCAAACCAAAATCAGCTACACTTACTTGTATAAGCAATTCAATTCTCTGAACTCTGAACACTAAGCCACATTATGCAGCCTAAAAGCATCAGACCAGAAGTAACTACCAACAGAAGTTGAAGCAGCACGAAGGAATGCATGCACCAATGGCATCAGCGCCTCAGCGGTTGTGGAGGGGGTCCGACGAGTTGGGCACCCTCCGCTCGCTGCCCGTGACGAGGCCTTCCGTCGCCGGGAACCGCCACCACTTCCTCGCCCGCACGTCGAGCGTCCCGCCGGCCGGTGGCCCCGCGCCGGTGGTGGCATTCGCTCCGTCCGTGCCGGTTGCAGAAACGCCGTCGCCTTCTCCGGCGACCACCGCCGCGAGCATCGTCAGAAGGAGCAGAGCCAGGAGAAGCAGGAGCCTTTGACTGCCCATCTCGTGCATGGAGTAGGGTAGAGTGGGAGAGTGGACAGTCTCTGTACTCTACCTGTGCTTGAGAGGAGCTTCTTGTGTTTCAGGGCGTGTTTGGTTTCTTACCTAAGACGCCACGCCTAAGGTTAGCAGTTTGCCACATGTGTGGCGTCCGAATCAAGCGCCGCACCTGCGGCGAATTTTTGTGTGACGGACTCCTGTATTCGCGTCTAAAAAAATGTGACAGCCTAACGTTAGGAGAACACCAAACACCTACCTAAAAATGTTTGGCACGCCTAAGGTTAGGCTGTGGCGCCTTAGGCGTGAAACCAAACAGCCCTGCTGTCCTAATGTAACAGAACAATGGGACATGCATGCGAGAGTCAAAGCTGAATTAAAAGTTGAAAAGGCCTTTTGTGGCCTAACAAGGTAGGGGCTGCTGGCACGCAATCATTCGCAAAGTGAACCTTTTCTACCATGGGAATCTAAAATCAACAATGCTTAGCAAACTCTGAATCATTTGCAACAGGAACAGCAGCAATTCAAAAGGGAGACATGCTGTGTAGCTGAAAGTTCCCCCCGGCTCTATCATTGTGTAGCTTATGCAATATTCAGTCGGGCTGCAAGGGGACCGGGTCAAACCTTTTCCAACGTCGCCCCGCTCCTCGAATCAGCCGATTGATCAAAGCGGACTGACCCTAAGAAAAAGAGGAGCGGCAGGGTCATTATCCTATTGACCCCCGGAGACCCTAGGGTCGAACCTCCACTCTTAAATGCTTCTTGCCGCAGCCTGGTTCCGTGAGCCATTCCTGCTCCTTGCAATTTCTCTGTTGTTTAATCATTGAGCAAGTATATGCATGCATCAAAGAGGTCACTAGTGCTGAGAGTTAATCAACCATTAGCCCTCCCGCTCTGTTAAGTTTTGTTTTTGCATGTGCACTATGACTTGCTAGACTAGCCAGCTAGCTAGGGAGGTTCAATCCGTGGTGCTCCACGGATCATCTCTGGCCAAATGGAAGGAGGGGCGGGTTGACACTTGACCCTGTCTTTGATGAAATGGGGCAGCGGATCAGCATCAGGAGCACCCCGCTCCGCCCCCTTTGCAGGCCGAATATTCAGAAACCACTTAATCTGCAAAAAATGAGCCATCTCTGGTGTGGTTTCAAATTGGGTGTCGTGCTGGGTTCCTTTCTCTCGAGATGCTTTTAGGTGGGGAGGTTAGTTAGCGAGAATCGGAGGTTAGCGGAAGATGGCGGTGTGATTATGATTAAGTAAATGGAGCAGGTGAAAATGGCCCGGGAAACAGGGGACACAGCTTTCCACGAGGAGAAAGGAAGGCCTCGAGGCACCAAAGCCTATGCGCGCTGCCGCTGCGTGCAGCGCCGGGGGGCTTCTTTTTCTCTCCTCTGGCCGGACCGGAGAAAGCGCGGCGGCAGCGGCGTGCTGTGCTGCGTGCGTGCACTGTCGCGTCGCGGCTGCCGCCCCTGCGGCCGTGACCGTGGCCGCGGCGGTGCCTTGGCTGCCTCTACACTGTCTCCGTGGCTCAGCTTTCCGGTGGCATGGGACAGGGCCGGGGCTTTTGCTGCTGCGGTTCTCCAACTGCTCCGAGTCTCCATTGTCGGAGCGGAGCGGAGCCATCAGACATGGGGACGGGAATCTGGATTGTCGAGTCATGTTGCAGCGCTCTGCTGAATAGTATGATGCTCCATGAGGATCAGTACTCACTTGCTGTGTGTCAGACATCGCATCCGGACCTCGGACAGGAGACGTCATCTACAACGTGCCGGCTGTGCGACCAACAAGAGGAGACGGCTGACCATTTGCTCTGCACCTGCAGCTTTATCTGACAGGTTTGGCATACCCTGCTCTTGGTTCTTGGGATCCAAAACTCACCGTCTCCTACCGGCCTCAACCTTTTGGAGTGGTGGCTCCTCCTGCGGCAAGGGCTGTCGAAAGAATATAAGAAGGGGCTAAACACTGCTGTAATGCTAGTGTCTTGGATGATTTGGAAAGAGCGCAACGCCATGGTCTTCAATGTCACCCAGCAGAGCTTGAGTCAGCTTGTTCAAGGAATTCTCGAAGAGGGAAGCAATTGGATTCGAGTTGGTGCAAGCAAGCTTGCGGGGGTAGGTTGGCCTCACCAGTTGAGGACGAGTAGTTTTGTTCCTGGCTGGGCTGCTTTTTCACGAGCCTCTCGGTTGTAATGTAGTGCCGTATAGTCTTATTCTTGCTTGTTGAGGTGTGCGTGCGCCCTTTATGACCCGCATTGTAAAAATACTCATTTCTTTTCTTCTTAATGCAATATGATACGTCTCCTGCGTATTCTCGAAAAAAAACTTGCTGTGTGTCAGTATGTGTGGTTTTAAATAAAGAGGGAGCTTTACGAGGCTTATAGAAGTCTTACATTCCTGCTCGACCAGCTGTTGAACACAACACAAACATACCTTGCCATTCTGCAAGGTACAACCGTTTGGCAAGGCTAGCTAGCAACTTACCTTACCATGCTCCGTGCAATCATATTCTGCTCTATCGTTTCATGGACGAACGCAATCTTTGGGGTCTTCTTGGCGAACTCCAGTTTCTGGACAAACAAAGCATCAGGCCGACCTTTTTAACCTTGGCTTGGCTAGCTAGATACTCCGTATTAGACAGTCGTAACTCGTAAGCTAGCACAATCTGTCTCCAGGATATCATGATGTGGAGTCATTCCAGGGGCAGGGAGGAGCCGTTCTCTGCACGTAGCCACGTAGGCCTCTACTTCCTGTCTTCCTCCGTACTACCATGCCTCAGATATAGGGAGCTGGCCGAGCTGTTAGCAGCGCCTTGCCAAAATGATCCCTGATCATCAGCACCCAAACACCAGCTGACCAGCATCAACGTTCTGCTCCATATAGGCGCCATCCACGGTTGATCTCGGTCAGGCATCCAGGGTCCGGGTCCGGGTCCGGCGGTACTAATGCCTAGACGGTGGGTTTCAGGTTCTCCGAAATAACTGCTTCCCTTTGTCGTTCGGCTTGGCTTGTTATCGGACGGATCATCACTCACTTTTGTTGTTTCGATGAGAGTGTTGAAGAACACTGCAGTGGGCCAGTGGATCCACTGTTAATCTTCTTCCCCAAACCAGGGGAGGAGGGAGCGGCCGCCGGCAAGCTAGGAAATGGGGAGTGGGTGGCCAGGGGTGGTAGATGGGTGGAGCGACCTAGGAAATGGGGAGTGGGTGGCCAGGGGTGGTAGATGGGTGGAGCGACCGCCAGCGAGATAACTGGTGGCCGGGGTGGTGGTCGAGGTGATGGAGTCTTTAAGGTTCTGGGGTTGCTGAGGCTTCTATCGCCGGTCGCGGCGGGGCCGGACATCCAATGGACAGCGACCGGCGGTGGTGTACGGATGGCGCGGCAGCAAGTTTGGTTAACGTCCATGGTGGTGAAGGATACTGGGCAGGCGAGGGAGGCAGGGGCGCTCGATGCTACGATCCAATCGCACGCGGCGAGAAACAGACAGCCACCACCCACCCACCCAATTAAGGAGCGTGACCGCGTAACCGGGCTAAGTATACTAAATTAGCAAGGTGGCCTGCACTAATAGCACGAGTAGCTAGTTTTTTTATTTTTTAAATATTTATATTGACATAAGAGATGTATTTGGTAATTTATTTACCTCTCGTTTGCTCTTGTTGAATACTACCTGCAGCTTTCTATGCATAGGACTTCATATCAATCTCACTTTTTATGTTGCTTTGTTCTATATTATAGTTGCATATTTTAGTACTTAAACCTGCAAAATCTAAATTTGAGGATTGAATTCAATTTTGGGTCACCTTGAATATGGATGCATATTGTACATATTTGTATTCATATAAAGTTTTTTATAATTATGAAATATATTTATATGTATTTGTTAGTTATGTTTGCCAACAATCTGTAACTTAGATGTTGGAGTTCGATTTGTATCTTGCAATATTTTGATTATTATTTAACAAAAATATATCTAGTGTAGTTGTTAGAGCACTTAAGTAGCATCTAGCAGATCTAGATCTGACTCATCATGGGAGCGAAATAAAAATGATCATGGATTAAACAAAAAAAGTTATGTTAAAAATAAGTTGGGGCATCCTGCTGGCTTTGGTAAATAAATGTTATGCAAAACTTATATATACGCGTGCTATGTTAATGCATATAAATTTTAAATTTTTTATTTAACCGAACCTATTATTATTTTTCTCACTTTGGTTACTGTACAATTTATTACTTTTTAGCCCATATGCATAATTGGCCTACTTTAGAGTTTTGTCATCTCGGTGATAGATAGTTCCATATATATATATATATATATATATATATATATATATATATATATATATATATATATATATATATATCTTTGCTGTTGTTTTTAACTCTTTTCTTTATCTTCCATTTTCTCTAGCAATTTTTATTGATTTCTCCGTCTTCTATTTTATTCCTTGGTATATGTCGGTACCCCAGAACTGGGGTACCCCATCTTTCTGTGTCTAGGCAAGAGCCTCGTGGTTATCCTTGACTACGTCCAAACAGCCAGATCCCTGCAGTCCGGAGCCCCGTTCCCCCAACGGTCCCGGACCCATCCCCCGGCTGGGAAAGGTCTGGGAGCACCACATGTACCGGAAGAAGCAGGCGCTCAGCCTGAACAGCTGGGGGCTCCGGGCCTCCTGTGGAGGTCCGGACCCCCGCGGAGTCCCGGACCCCCATGGGGTCCCGGACCCCTGTATAGTAACCGGACCCCTCGCTAAGGGAAGGGATTGACGCCCCGCCCAGGGGAGGTCCGGAGCTGCCACGTGTCTGCAAGCACAGACGTGTGTGTAAGGCCCCTTTGGTCTCCATACTAAGGATCACCTACCACTGCATTCATTGCGGTAGACGTCCACATTGATATAGCAGAAGCAGAGGCGATTCTTCGACCAAGGGACACTATTGATCGCGTATTACCAAGACGTCTGGTGGAGCCGCTGGCGCCGCCCACGCCGCGCCTGTCAGTCTGGCATGACAGATGGACACGACGGCTCGGCTTCATCCATTATGACGCCTACATAATAGCCTCAACAGGCCACACCGCAAGCTACGTCCCCCCAACGGGCACCTTGCTGACGGGACAAGAGAAGACCCCCCTTGAGTCAGAGGGGCAGCAGGGCATGGAAACATATCAGAGAAAAGACTCACAACTACTGTAGTCATTTAAGTACTCTGCGCAGTATACTACACAGTCACGTTGGGCCCGCTTGTCGGGGCCTCAACGACCGATGTATCTGCACCCCTTGATCTATAAAAGGGGGGCGCCCGTTAGAGGAAGGTTTAAGTCCAAGGGGAGACTTGGGGGCAGAGGATAGACTCATTCATTCCTAGTGCAATACACCACACAGTGGATGTAGGGTATTACGCTCCGGCGGCCCGAACCACTCTAAATCCGTGTGTTCTTGCGTTCTTGCCCCGGAAGCTAGATCGGCCTAATAGCTTAGCACTTCCCCGAGTACTCCCCCTCGGGGAAAAGGCGGGTGCGTTCCCCACCCGGCTGTGGGTACCCCCAAAAGCCCACGACATTTGGCGCCATCCGTGGGGAGGATGCAGGCATTGGCTAGATCTCCAAGCTTTCGAGGCTGAGCTCATCCTCTGCGACAGCAGCGAGAAGATGAAGAGAGGCATGGTGGCACCTACGCCGCATGTCACTGCGTTGAGGCACCAGCGCCCTCGGTGCGGTGGTGCACGGCAGCGGCGCCTACTGTGCGTCGCCACTGCGACACCCCAGAGTCGGCGCGGCGGCGCACAGCGGAGGCACCGCTGGGCGCTGCCGCCCCTCCATCGACTCAAGGTTTTCTCTCAAGCAACGGCCACGCTTCATCTGCGGTGGCATGGCGTCGGCTCAAGGCTTTCTCTCAACATGGAGCCTGGAGCCAACGGCCATCCCGGAGGAAGTTGGCCGTGTCGTCGCATCGTCGCTAGCACCACCCGAGGTGCTTGGTGCTGCTGCAGACAGGGCCCCGCCACCAAGCGCGGGGGGCCCTGGCGCTAGCACCAAGGACAAGCCGGCGAACAACCGCACCTCTCCGCGCTTCGTACCGGTCCTTCTGCTACGCAAGGGCGTCGAACTGGCTTCAGCTCACTATGAGCGGCCATCAGGCCGGCTTCCGTCGGCAGCTGGCGACGGCAGGGGGCCTCTCCCATTCAAAGCCAAAGAATTTGTCTCATGCTACCTAAGCATATGACAGCTCTTAGGCAAGTAGTGGTCCCCCGAGCACCCGAGGTGATGCTGGATGATGCTGTACAAGCACGTCCAGGGCGCCATCGCCCCAATGACTCAGAAGAGCCCCCAAGATGGCAGCTCCACTACGACCAGCAACGTGCACGCCTTACGGGGCGACGGCTATAGGTTATCACTAAGATAGGATTGAGTGTGTTTCTCCTTTGTAACGATTTGGTGCCTACGTGTGATCCAGAGTGGTAAAGGTCCGCCCTTGTAAACCCGGCCTCTGGCATCATTGCACAAACAGGTGACACCAGCAAGTGGTCCAGAGCGGTAGAGGACCGCCCTCGTAATTCCGACCTCTGATGTACACCACGAGTCAAGCAACAAAGGAGATTTGCTTCCTCAGTCCTGTCTTTACTTTAACCTAATAGCACTTGTTTGTTCAACTTGCATGTTTCTTTCTTCTGCACAGAGTTTTTTCTTTTAGTTGCTAACAATCCAAATTGAGTTGCTAGCTTGTGGTCAGGTTGGGACACCCCTTCTAGTTGGAAGGCAGTTCGGACCCCTAGGGACCTGCTCAGGAGAAGTGGTGCTCGTATCCTGGGGTAGAGAAGTTCTGCGTAGCTTAGCCTGGTAATGAACCCTAAGCCTACGTACTTCACTACCCTGTTACGAGTCCCCTAGTATCCGAGTCTGCTGTCCCTAGAGGTCCCGGGCTCCTTTCTAGTATAAGGCCTGGTTTCCTACACCTTGCTGCAAGGCCCGGTGACGTAATTCATGGGATCGTCAGCAACGCTCCAAGTCCACTCCGGTGGCCCGCTCCGGCGGAGACCGCTCGCCACGGTCGTCTCAAAGTCCACTCCGGTGGCCCGCTCCGGCGGAGACCACTCGCCACGGTCGCTCAAGTCCACTCCGGTGGCCCGCTCCGGCGGAGACCGCTCGCCACGGTCGTCTCAAAGTCCACTCCGGTGGCCCGCTCCGGCGGAGACCGCTCGCCATGGTTGTCTCAAGTCCACTCCGGTGGCCCGCTCCGGCGGAGACCGCTCGCCACGGTCGCCAAGAGCCGGGTCCGGGAAGTGGTGCTTTCTCCCTGAGCGATCCGAAGTCTGTGTAGCTGCATAGCTTGGTTCCGCACCCTAAGCCTACACCTTCGTCGCCCTGTGGAGAGCACTCTAGTACCTGAACCTGGCAACTGGTGTACCGGCCTCAGGGGTCCGGAGCGCCCGCTCTCTGCATAAGCACACCGACGCAATCAAGTTTGCGTGAAAACACATCACGATAGTAGGCCCCACCCGCGGGTTCGTACCTCTCCCGAGGTGGGCCCGGGGGCCACTGTCGGTACCCCAGAACTGGGGTACCCCATCTTACTGTGTCTAGGCAAGAGCCTTGTGGTTATCCTTGACTACGTCCAAACAGCCGGATCCCTGCGGTCCGGAGCCCCGTTCCCCCAACGGTCCCGGACCCGTCCCCCGGCTGGGAAAGGTCTGGGAGCACCACGTTTACCGGAAGAAGCAGGCGCTCAGCCTGAACAGCTGGGGGCTCCGGGCCTCCCGTGGAGGTTCGGACCCCCGCGGAGTCCCGGACCCCCCATGGGGTCCCGGACCCCCTGTATAGTAACCGGACCCCTCGCTAAGGGAAGGGATTGACGCCCCGCCCCGGGGAGGTCCGGAGCTGCCACGTGTCTGCAAGCATAGACGCGTGTGTAAGGCCCCTTTGGTCTCCATACTAAGGATCACCTACCACTGCATTCATTGCGGTAGACGTCCACATTGATATAGCAGAAGCCGAGGCGATTCTTCGACCATGGGACACTATTGATCGCGTATTACCAAGACGTCTGGTGGAGCCGCTGGCGCCGCCCACACCGTGCCTGTCAGTCTGCCATGACAGATGGACACGACGGCTCGGCTTCATCCATTATGATGCCTACATAATAGCCTCAACAGGCCACGCCGCAAGCTACGTCCCCCCAACGGGCACCTTGCTGACGGGACAAGAGAAGACCCCCCCCCCCGAGTCAGAGGGGCAGCAGGGCATGGAAACATATCAGAGAAAAGACTCACAACTACTATAGCCATTTAAGTACTCCGCGCAGTATACTACACAGTCACGTTGGGCCCGCTTGTCGGGGCCTCAACGACCGATGTATCCGCACCCCTTGATCTCTAAAAGGGGGGCGCCCGTTAGAGGAAGGTTTAAGTCCAAGGGGAGACTTGGGGGCAGAGGATAGACTCATTCATTCCTAGTGCAATACACCACACAGTGGATGTAGGGTATTACGCTCCGGCGGCCCGAACCACTCTAAATCCGTGTGTTCTTGCGTTCTTGCCCCGGAAGCTAGATCGGCCTAATAGCTTAGCACTTCCCCGAGTACTCCCCCTCGGGGAAAAGGCGGGTGCGTTCCGCCACCCGGCTGTGGGTACCCCCAAAAGCCCACGACAGTATATTTGAAATCGATTAGTGTGTATCGCATCCGATGCATCTAATGGAGAAGTTTTCTGTTTAGTATTGTGCCTTAGGGTTTTTTTTTCTAAGCGAAGAGGAGCAGCGACAACGTACATTTGTTTGAATCATTAGTTTTGTATTGTAGGCAATCGAATTTGGGATAGATTAGCAGGACTTCAGGCCTGTAGCTGTGGCTAAAATAACTCTAGTTGTGGCTTCTTTGATGGAGCAGCTTCTATTATAGATATAGAGCCGTTTTGAAAACCGTTCGGTAGAACCGCTTAACCTATTTTTTTATGAATATATGGAAGATGTCAAATGTCCAACGTGACATGGCTATAATTTAATATTTTCTCATTTATAATATGATTTCGTAATAACATAACTTCAGATGAAATAACATACTATTGACTAATGATATTAATTATAGACTAAACCCATAAATTCACTTTTGTCCTTTTCTTTTGCTCTCATTTTCTCATTTTTCCTGCCTTCTTTTTCTATTCTCCTTTTTCTACTTTCCTTACCCTTTCAACCTTGGTGCTTCTTTATTCTTTTCTCTTCTCTTTCTTTATACATCTTTAGAGGTATAGATCACATCTGTGTTTGGTGCCTAGTGTGTACTTATAGAAGATTAGATGGGTATAATAATGTTAAGAATTATATATGCTATTTGATTCATCACACGACTAACTCTCTGATTTTCCCATGCATCTATTTAGATTGAGATAATAATAGTCACATTTATTTGTAGGTTTCGGTGCTTTACTCTTTATCCCAGCGATTGTTATTTGTATGGAACTATTTATATGCCCACAGAATCATGATTCTTTGTTGACCACCATCAGATTAGTTTGTATAACTAAAGTTATTCAGGAATATGCAACATTTATGATGATAATCCTTGTTTGGAGAAAGTATTGGTTCTTCAGCGGATATTTCTCTCACATTGATTCGCCTGCGTATTCATTGGCCCACACTGACAATCATAAGGTGTCGATGGTCTTGCAAAAGATTGCAATATCTGAAACTGCGCATCATCATTATCTTTTTCATCCCTATCTTTACGCTTGGTTGCTCCTGAAGAAATTGATTGATTGAGTTCGGCAATGATTTTGAGTAGAATCCAATGTGCTTCATGCAACTGCATGTACTGCAGGACGTTCTTGAGACTCGAAAAGTTGTGATTCGGAATCTCGAGCAAAGACTATGGTTGCGTCGTAGTGCAGGGCGTTCCAAAAAAATTTCAAAGCAATTATCTCTTTCAATAGTACCGATACAATACAACTATGGTCGTGTTGTCACGCTTATGTTGCTGCTATTTTTTTAATCTTTAAGGAGGGTTAATGCGAGACATAGATGGTAACGTGAGTTTTTATGTCATGCGGACTCTGCATTTAATTTTAATTGGATACAGATACTTTTGGGTAGTTTAGAATATTGCATCTCATTAAATTGGACATGAACTCTTTTGTCCAATTTAGGTCGTTAGATCTTCATTAAATCGAATGGTGTAAACCCTATACACAAATACTATTTAGATCTTCGTTAATTTAGAGTAATTTAGCTATTTAGCTAATATTAATTTTTTGTTGAGTGCTAATGCTAGTTTTTTTAATTTTATAATTCATAATTTTCCTATTTAGCAATTGTATTCAACATGGACTCTTTGGTTAAGTCCTAATTTTCTTTTTTTAATTCCAAATTAAACTATTTATTAATAGTATTCGGCATGGACTCCTTCCCATGTCCTAATTTTCTTTAATTTTTTAAATTCGAAATTAGCTATTTATTAATCGTATTTGATATGAACTCTTGAGTTAATTTGAACCGTTAGATCTTCATAAAATCCAACGGTGCAAATTCTTCTCTTTTTTAAATTAACGTGGAAATTTTTAGACCTTCTCGACGAACGTGATGACTTCTTTAATAATATAATAGATGGGCTTCCATCACAAGATGCTAACCAAACCTGTTTAAACAAAAGTGGGCTATAACTTGGACGGCCTCCTAGCCTATGCCCACAGCCCGAAATAAACCCCCACCAGCCACGCGTCCGTGCGGAGCGCGTGCTCACCTGCCGAGCTTCCTTCTCTCTAAAAAAAAAGCTGCTGAGCTTCCCAGAGCCGTAGCCGAACCAAACAAAAACCCGCCTGCAAGTCTCTCCCTACACACCACACACTCTTGTCTTGTGAAGCAAGAAAGGCTCAATGGACTGGCGGACAATTGCATTTGAAAATGATATTTTGGAGAAAATTAAATAAGAATATATAATTGAAGATTTTATATCAAAGAACATTAGACAAATCATGGTTTTTAACATAAGTTAAAGAAGATTTAGGTATGGACATTTCATTTTTAATTGTTTTAGCATTAAATTTAAGGTACCATTACTTTTGATTATTTGTATTATCTAAATGTAAAGGGTTTTATATTGTATTTTGCACCGGGCCTCGTTGGGCTTGCCATCTAGTGGGCCCTATAAGGCCTAAAGAAACAAAGTTTTAGCACTTGCCATTAGGGATCGATTCGTTGTTGGGTTGCCTTTATTCCTTTTCTTTTTATTTTTTTTGATGGTCGAGGGGGGGCGGGGGCGGGGGGCTCCCCACCTGATATTTCATTGATTTCGGCTCTCAACTAGCCAGATATAGCAGCAGATAGTGGTTTCAGGGGGTACAAAAAATAAACAGAGTTTATTACATTGGAGATAGACATGAACACCAGATCTCAACTATTGCTGTGTCAGTTCTTGGCATTCTCCATGCCCACACCCGTGCTTCTTCCTGGCAATTGCGTAGTAAAGATTGCAGCGACGGTTCTGCTGCGTCGAAAACCACCCGATTCATGTGCTTCCATATGTTCCAACAGCATAGGAAGATGAAGACTGAAAATGCGTTTCTGATATTGCATTTGGCCGTTGCAGCGCGCCCAGGTTGTTGACAGTGGTGCTGCTGTTCCTTTCGATGCCCACGTGTTGCCACAAGCTTGCTGCCATGGGGCAAGTGAAGATGAGGTGGTCAGCGGACTCGTCGCAGTTGTGACACAAGGCGCAGGTAGCATCTGTGATGATAAATTTCTTGAGCAGGTTGCTGCGGCTCTGAATCCGATTTTGGACTAGCAGCCATATGAAGAACTTGACTCTTGGCGGTGCACAGTTGTTCCAAACCATCTTGGCAAAGTCGCTCGGCGGGGCAGTTGCCGCCATCAGCGCTTTGTACAGCAAGGACGTTTGAAACTTGCCTTCTGTTCCCTGGAAAATGCAGTTTCTCATGTCTCCTCCATCCGTCAGGTGAGTGTGGGCGATCAGCGCTGATAGTTGGGCTTTCTCCTATACTGCGGCTCGCGTTTGGCGTTGTTGTATGTGGTGATCAATCCCAGTACTCAGGATGTCGCTGACGGTGGCATGTGGCGAGGTCGCGTGGCTGTGCAAGGCTGGTAGGAGCTCCGATAGCGGTCCCTCTGGCAGCCAGGAATCGTTCCAGAAAGACGTCGAAGTCCCATCTTTGATATCCACTGTTGTGATGGCACGTTACAAGGGGAGAAGTTCTCGGAGTGAATCCCAGTGCGCTCCATGGACGTCACCTGTCAGAGTGGCGAGGTTGATGCGCTGCCGTGCCCAACGTGCCTAGGAAGATGCTTCATGGTGGTGGAGGCGGTGGATGAGCTTAAGTAGCATGCACTGATTCTAGATAGATAGGTTTTTCAGGCCAAGCCCACCCCCCCAGATAGGTTTTTCAGGCCAAGCCCACCCCCCCCCCCCCCACTTTCCTTTGGCAGACAGACTTGTTCCCAAGCCACTTAGAACTTTGCACCACTTGCCTGCTCAGCACCCGTCCAGACAAATGTTCGGCGCTTCCCCTCCAGGGCTTTCAAGGTGCGTTTTGGCAATTCCAGAGCACCCATAGCATAGATCAGTAAGCTTCCCAGCATCGAGTCAGCAAGCACTGCTCTCCCCATTGTGCTTAGTAGTGCTGCTTTCCATCCTGCAAGGTACTGATCATCGGGGCAAAGGAGCTTAATCTCAGTTTTTCATGTGACAATGGCAGCCCCAGGTATGATTGGGGAATTGTTCCTCCCTGCAGCCTAGAATGGCACGGCATTGTTGCAGGATGTCTGCCTCGACGTGCATCGGCACCACAGTGCTCTTGTGGAAGTTGATCTTTAGCCCTGTGACTGCTGCAAAGGAGTCGAGGACATTCTTAGGTCTCTGAACTGAGATGAGTTCCGCCTTCACAAGGATCAGTGTGTCGTCGGCATATTGTAGCACCGGGCAGGGGTGATCTGCTGCTAACGGGTGCCGTATCCCACGGTCATGCTGGATCATGCGCTGCAGAACATCGGCAATGAGCAGAAAGAGGTAGGGCGACAGTGGGTCACCTTGGCGCAGCCCTTTCCTGCAGGTGAACCACGGCCCTAGTGTGCCATTAACGAGGACCGCGGACTTGGATGTGCTGAGCATGCAGTGGATCCAGGCGCACCACTTCTCAGGAAAGCCGCGTGCAAGCATGATTTTCTGCAAGCTGCTCCAGATCACAATGTCGAATGCTTTGGCGAAGTCCAATTTCAGCACCAGAGCCTGCGCTTTCCTTTTGTAACAGCACTGAGTCAGCTCCATGGCGTAGATGAAGGTTTCAGAAATGGATCGCCCGTGGAGGAAGCCCGTCTGGTCCAAGTCAATGAGCTCGTGTAGCTCCTGCTGCAGGCGAGAGGTGAGGATTTTGGAAGCAATTTTGATGTCACAATTCTGAAGGCAGATTGGTCTGAATGCAGTCACAGTCACCGCAGCCGGTGTCTTGGGGATGAGCACGATGTAGGAGCGGTTGATCCTCTCAAGGTCTACGGTTTGGTTGTGGAATGCCTCGAGGAACGCCATCACTCGGTCCTGGATAGTCGGCCAGGCTGCTTTGTAGAAGCTGGGTCCAAACCCATCAGGGCCTGGGGCACTATTTGAATTCATGCCCCGCACTGCAACAAGAGCTTTAGCACTGGAGAATGGTTCGACGAGTGCTCTAGCCTCCACTCGCTTGTGTGCTGCATAGAGAGGTTCCACTGCAAAATCCCAGTTAGCTTCTCCGGCGGCCCCCATGGTCTGCACAAAGTGTTCCGTGAGGGCTGCAGTTTTGGCGTCGTGCGCGGTAACCGGCTGCCCTGTAACCTCAATCATTCGGATTTGGTTCTTGCGTAGTCGCTGGCTAGCACAGGCATGATGGAACTTTGTGTTGCTGTCTGCCCCCTTGATCGCGTGCACCTTCCCTCGCTGCTTCCAGAACGCCGCGTACTCGCGCAGAGCGAGGGCGAGGCACTCTTGACTGATGCGCCAGAGCAGCTGTTCGCCTGCGGACAAACAACACCCTTCCTCCGTGATGTTAAGTAGATAAATTAAGAAGCGGCAATTGTGATGGAGATGGGGGGATCATTTTACCCTGGACCATACCTTTGCCTCGCGACGCACCGCTTTAAGTGAAGCGGCCAGAGCCCCCGCCGCGTCGATAGGAGTAGTGGCGCTTTGCCAGGCAGGGAGCACCAAGGGCAGGTGTCGGTGTCCCGACCCGGGGGCCTGGATCCCAACTAGCAAATGCTGCGTGTTTCCTCGTCCCAGATGATGATGCAAGAGGCAATCACAGTAACGCACAGTTTTATCCTGATTCCGGCCGCGGGGCCGTACGTCCAGCAAAGGAGGTGTGCGAGGGCACTGTATTATCTTGCACCCGGGGTGCTTGTAGTAGGGGGTACAAGCGAGGCGAGAGAGGGAGGAAAGCTCCCAAGTCTCTTGCTAGAAGTGGAGTCGGTTGAGATGAGTGCTCAGTAGGGCTGAGAGTTCTCTTAGGAGATAGAAACCAGAGACACCAGCAGGCTAGAGTCTCGCGTCCAGATGAGCCCAGAGTTTTGGCGAGAGAGTCTAAAGGAAGCTCGCCTCCTCCTTTTATAGTCACAAGGAGGGGGCGGCGTACACAAGTGTAGGGCGCGGAAGTCGTCGTTTTCCAACGAATCGCGGGTACAGTGGTCGAACACTGTAGGAAGTACACTGTGGGAAGGCGGCGCGCGTTGCTGTTGTCCTGGATTTCGTCCTTGGTCCCGCGGGGATGGCGCTGGTCGTCCTGCAGTGCACCGGCGGTAGTAATGGCGCGAGTCGGCCCCGGACCCCCTGTCGGAGCGCGGGTGTGCACACTAGAAGGTCCGGGGGACACGTGACGTCGCCGGACCCCTTCCTCAGTGGGGGGCGGGTCCGGAAGGTCGGCGGGAGCAGTACCGAGCCTGTCTTGTCCGGCGTCGCAGGTCCCAAGGCGCTGCTACAGCGTCCGGGGTGGCGGAGTGATGACCAGGGTCAGCGGATGGGACCCCGGTCACATCTACTGTGGGAGTGGCGTTCTGACGCCGCCCATCCTTTGAGCTGTGGCGGAGTGGCTGGCCTTTAATGCCTTCGTACGGCGGGTGGTTGGGCGGCGAGGCCGTTTGTCCCTTGTGCCGAGAGACGGCCTCGAGCGAGGCGGAGATGAGTTACCCGCTCGAGGGTAGATCCGCTACCCTCGAGCGAGGCGGAAGTGTGTTGTGCGGTCGAGGGTCCCGGGGGGGACCCTCGAGCGAGGCGGAGATCGTTCCGCGGGTTCGAGGGGGATGTGAATGGGCCGCGTGCTGGGCTTTATTGAGTCTTTTCCTTTCTTCAGGATTGGAAGGAGGCCGTGGGCCTAGTTGACTTAACAGGTGTTTGTGTTTTTAAAAGCGGTCTTAGTACCCCGATTAGGGTGTCCCTAATTGTGGCACCCGACAGTAGCCCCCGAGGCTTTGGTCGAGTCAATGGATTCGGCCAAAGGGTGATTCGGTGATTTCCCTTTCGACGTGATCAGTCAATGTCGCGCACCCGCCAGACGCGCCAAAGCGCCAGCCTAGCAGATGTGACAACACGCCGGTCGGGGTAGTACGCCCGAGGGGGGAGTACTTCGAGGCGCGCGCCTCTTTGTTTGTTTGTTTGTTTGAAGGACAAGACGTGTCCGTGCGCTGAGGGGGGCCAGGGCGATGGTAGCGCCCGCTGCTTGGCAGCTGGTGCTTCCGTCGCGTTGTCCCGTCCGTATGGCCTGGGCCCCGGCGTTCCTGGTTGCTTTACGGCGCGCCGTTCGAGGGCATCCGGCCAGAGCCGATGCTGCACTGCTTAGCATTCAGGGGCTCAGCTCCGCTTTATTTCATTCGGTCGTGTCTCGGCGCGGGGACCGAGGACATCCTTTGCTCGTGGAGCGCCGCTTCGTCACGGGCGATACAAGCCTCCGCTCTTTGATAAGCTTGAAGCTTTGTGCCTGGCGCAGCTATAAATAGGGGTCGTGGGGTTTCCCTTCTTCTCCAGCCTCCCGACTCTTTCTTCCAGTATCACCCTAATTTTGTAATGTTTTCTCTGCCCTTTTGTGACCGGCCCCCAGGTGGGGTGGCCTGGCTTTTTTAGGCTTTTGGCGCTAGAAGAATGCTTGCGAGCGGTTGGGGAAGACCGGAGTGGGCGTGCGCTCCATCCCTCAGGTTCAGTGGGATCAGCAGAAGAGCATTGGGCCCGTGGGGTCATGCTTCCGCGATGTCCCCTAGCCTGAAGGGGGATGGAGATGCCTGACTGGGGCGGTGGCGCCAGGTCCGGCGGCTGTTTTTCGCATCGTCCCCCCCGGCGACAAGGTTGCTCTCGGGGAGACGGTGCAGAGGGCGCTGTCCGCCAGCTCGACCCCCCGCATGGTCTTCGGTGGAGGAGACGCTAGGAGAAGGCTTGCGAGGAGAGCGTCCCGCTGGACCCGTGAGGTCTGGGGGCCGCTTCTCGCATCCCTAGCAGCCTCGCTGCTGCGTCAGCTAGGGGATCAGTGCCTTTCTTCGTCGCTTGCTCCTCCCCAAGACAGGGAAAATTGCCACGTAGGTGGAAACGTGTTTGTATCTTTCGATGGCTTCGCGCCGTTGACCCTTTGTAATCTTTACTTGCATTTGAGCAATAAAGTTCCCTTTCCCCTCTGCGGGGAGGATTACCGAGGGTATAGGGGTGTACATAGAGTTACGACCCTCGAATGTGTGAAGTCACCTTCGCGGGGGCGCGTCAGCGCACCCGCGGGTGTAGCCCCCGAGGCCTTGGAGGAGAGTTTGTGCTCGTCCAAGGGCTATAAACGTTGTCCCGCTGGGTAGCTTTACTGGGATGGCCGTCCAGCGTCTTTTTCAGCCGGCATCGGCACTTTTTCAGCCGGCCTCGGCACTCTCGGTGCTGGTACAGCGATCCGGCGTTCAGCTTTAGCCGTTAGGGGAACGTACGCTAATAATAGCGGCGGGTTCGGTTTACGCATGGAGCTTCATAAGTGACGGTTGTCGATTTATTCGAGGGTGTGGTTTTGAACCGTGGTGTGCGAGGAGCCCCCGAGCCTAGGCCCGTGTGAAGGCGTTCAGGGGAAACCTTCGACTTCGTCTACGACCCTCGTCGCCCTTCCGCAGGGAGGAGGGGTGAAGCGCACCATGCTACCCATGCCCGGGCCGCGAGCTATGGCTGCTTCAGTGAGCTATTAGCGGGTTGTTCAAGCGGACGTCCGTGCCCCGTTCGATAGGGGTCGGCTCGTGGTCCATAGACACGTCTCATAAAGCACTCGCGAGGGTTCGCTAGGCGGGGCTCGAACCCATTCGGTAGGGTTCGAGGGCTCGATGCTCTCCCTCGATGGGATCCCCCTTCTAGGCACCCTCGACTGGCCTTGAACACTGCGTAGGATGTCTCGAACTCCACGCTCGAGGGTAGCTTGTACGGCACATCCCCGCAGTCCCTGACTCTGGTGATCTGGGGTGCCTGTCGAACCCCCTGAAGGGCCAGGCTTCGACCCCCTGATCAGTAAGGCCTCGAAATGCGATTCCTTCGAGGGTAGAGAGACCCCTATGAAGGAATATTCCGTCGTGGTCTGAAAACGTCGCAGAGCCGCGAGCCACGCGCGCGCGGGTCTTCCGCCGGTAGCGGGCGACGTGGCCCGATTTGGGCGGCACGGCGTGGGCACGCCTTTTCAGGCGTCCGCCTCGGGCAAGCGAAGCGGCGTGGGCGACGGCTGACGGATGGGATAGTGCAACAGTTGCGCCGTGCCCGCCGGTTACCGTGCCGCATTTATTGTCGCGTGCGCGCGTGGAAGACTCCGCGGTCGTGGGACCCACCCGTCAGCGATAGCAAAATCTACCGCCTTCAATGCGGTAGATTTGGGCCATGGTTGCGGATGCGCCCGTAATGGTGAATAAATATAAAGAGAAAGGGGAGGTTCCGGGTTCACCTGGCCATTTGCTTTTACTCTGCTTCGCCTTCTCCGCATCCCTGCATCCTGAGCCCGCAGCCAAGAGCGGAAGGAAGAGAGAGAGAGAGAGAGAGAGAGAGAGAAGCACCTTAGCCATCCACAGCTTTCGTTCCCACATTACCCTTTGAGTTGAAGAAATGCCGGACATTCAGGAGCCCTTGCCGTGGGGGAAGTCCTCCGCCACCGTGGCGGTCCTGGAGTAGCTGGTCGCCGACCGACTGCTGCCACGGAACCCGGACTTGGGGGCGCCGGCGTGGATTTCCCCGCACCCGGACGAGACCGAGCCGAGGCCTCCGCAAGGCTATGTCGTGAGCTTCGTGCGCCTCCACGAGCGGGGCTTCGGCGTTCCCGTCAGCAGGTTCATGCGGGCCTTATGCGACTACTACGAGGTGGAGCTGCACAATTTCAGCCCCAATGCCATCTCGCAGGCGGCGGTCTTCGTCGCCGTCTGCGAGGGGTACCTGGGGATAGAGGTGCATTGTGATCTTTGGATCCATCTGTTCCGCGGCGAGCTCTTCATCGAGAGCGGTCGGGGCCAGCCGAGGCGGTTCGCGCGCGCCGGCGGCCTGACATTCCACGTGCGCCACTCCCGGAGGAACCTCTACATCCACAACAGGATGACGACGAACAACGCTGGGTGGAGCCGGGGGTGGTTCTACCTTCGGAACTTCAATGGCGCGCTCCTGGCGTTCACCGGCAGGGTTCTTCGTGAGCAACCGCCGAAGTGGGATTGGGGGGTGTCGCCCCCAGCGCAGCAGGACAGACTTGAGGGCCTCACCGACGCGCTGGTGCATCTGGCGAAGAAGGGGCTGACGGCAGCGGCCGTCATTGCAAACTTCCACCGGCAGAGGGTTATCCCTCTCGTGGAGAGGGCCCTGCCGATTTTCGAGCTCACCCCCAGGAGCAAGGTTGAAGGCTCGAGGACGTCAAGCAAGCTTCTCTCCCACACCAACGCCGCTCGGAGGGCGAAGTATGCGGTGGCGGATTTCCCCCAAAATCCTGAGGATCTTTGGAGGATCAAGATGCATCCCGAGCCGGGGTACATTTCTCTGGTAAGCTTTGGTTTTGAATTCGTCGTGCGTCGTATAGTCCTTTTCCTGACCCCATCTCCGGGCGTGTTCTACAGGGGTTGAGGTGCGGCTCCTCGAGGCCCCCGGTCCCAGAACAGCGCCTGATCAATCGCCTCCACGCGGAGAAGATGAAGAGGCGGAAAGACGCGGCGGAGGCGAAGGCCGAAAGGAAAAGGAAGAGGAAGGCGAGGCACGACAAGGCGTGCAAGCTCGCTCGCGCGGAGGGGAAGCCGCAGCCCGCCACACTTGAGTCCTCGGAGGAGGATGAGGAGGAGGCCTCGGATGCCGAGGACCATGCTCTGAGGAGCGACGGGGAAGGTGCGTGCGCGAGCCCCCCACCGTTCTACCTGTGGGACGAGGACGAGGGGGAGCCGGTGGTGGCGGAAGAGACGAGGGCCGTGGCCTCGGCGCGCCCGACCCTCGAGGGGGCGGAGCGGGAGTCATCCCCGCCTGCGGCCGGCGAGGGGACGTCCGCGCCCCAAGTGCTGATTCGCGGCAACGAGGCTGTGGCAGGCGAGGAGTCGTCTGCGCTGGCAGCTTCGAGCCGTCAGGCCGACACGAGGGGGGCGCCACAGTGGCTCGGGCTCGAAGAAGCGCCTCGAGGAAACGGAGCATGAGTGCTCGATCTGGGAAAGTAATTTGGATTTCGTTTTTGTTACGTGTTCGGTGGGTCTCTTGATCCCGTTGTCCTCAACTCACGTCTCTTGATTTCCAGCCCCGGGGCCGTTCCCAAAGATGCGGTGCAGCTCGCCCCGGCCAAGGCTCTCAAGACCGGGGCGCGCAGCACGCCGCACACGGCGCTGCATCCCCAGCCTGCTGTGGATCTCGAGGCGGCGGCCGCGAGGCTACGGGAGGCCCTGGCCCGAGGGGCCCGGGCGGCGCAGCAGGCTCGGGCACAAGAGGAAGGCGACGCCAGCTAGAGTGGCGCCGAAGCGGCTGCTCAGGCCGACGATGCCGAGGAGACCGGCTGGGGCGGTGCCGGTGGCGCCGCCCAGGCGGCCATTGACATCGAGGCCGGTCAGGGCGACGCGGCCAGCGCCGCCCGACCGGATACGGAAGGAGAAGCTGGCGGGGGCGAGCAGGAGTGCCCTGACGGCCAAGCAGAGGAGGATGCCCTCGTCCACGAGCCCTCGAGAGCTGAGGGCGAGGGTGTCGTAGAGGAAGAGACAGCGCAAGAGGCGCCAGGGGTGGGAGGAGCTCCCATCTCGGAGACCGCCGAGGCCCGGGACGAGGGTATCGTTGCGGTAGTACCCGTGCCAACGGCGCAGGAGGGCGCGACGGCGGTAGTGGAGCTGCCAGACAGCAGCGAGGAGTACGGGGACTCGATGGACATCGACCCCGCTGCTGCGGCAAGTGCTGCCGCGCACATCGCCGAGTTCGCATCGGCCGGCGCGGGCACGCTCGAGGCGGGGACGTCCGAGGGGGGCCATCTCGGGGCGATCGTTCCATCCGGGGTCCCCTCGGAGTTCCTCCGCAAGGAGCGAGAGGAAGAGGAGGCCTGGAATAAACAGATAGGCGTGGGTCGGGAGATTTTGCAAGCCCTCGATCGCGCCTATCAGCTCCATCAGAATGTGGATTACCAGGTCAGCCAAGTAAGTATTTCCCTCCCGAAAATTGCTCAGATTCGGTTTTAGTTTTCACGCTTCTTCACCCACGTCTTCCCCTTTTGCAGCAGCTGAGGGAAATCTCGCGTGAAAAGAGCGTTGACATGAACCGGCTGTACTCCCAGCTGAGCCAGCTCGGGCAGCACAACGCCGAGCTGGTACTCAAGAATATTGACGCCAACGCGAAGATGACGGATCTGGGAGCGCGCAAGCAGGCGTTGGAGGAGGAGCTGGCGCGGGTTACTGGTGAGCGGGACGTCCAGAGGGCGGCAGCGGAGGAGAAGGCCCGCGAGGCCGAGGCACAAGCTGCCGAGCTACAGCGCCTTCGGACGGCGCTCGAGGAGAGGGCTCGCGAGGCGGAGGTGCAGAGCGCTGAGCTGCAGCGCCTCAGCGCGACGCTCGAGCAGCAGAAGGCCGAGCTCCTCCATAAAGAGGTGGCCGTGATTGCGCTCGCCGGGTCCCTCCGGGAAAAGGGCGAGGCCCTCGAGGGGAAGGAAGTGGCCCTCCAGAACATGGGGGCCGCCTTTAGAGAAAAGGAAGCCTCACTGTCCTCACTCGAAGAGGCCGCCCGGACCCAGAGGGAGGAGGCGCAGAAGAATATCACGGGTGAGTACCTTCGATTTTTCGTTGATTTGTTACTTTTTGTAACTGACGTCGGTTTCCTTTGCTCAGAGCTGAGACAGAAGGCGGCGGACGAGACCGCGGCGAAGGAAGCGGTCCATACCGCGCTCACGGCGGCACAGATGGAGTTTGCTGAGCTGGAGCAGACCGCCGTGAGCGTGTGTCAAGAGCTCGAGGGGGAGGGTGCCGTCTCGGGCAGTTTGGTGATCAGCCGCCTATGTGCGCTAGGCGGCCGGATTGCCGAACACGCCAAGAGCACCTTCCGCCTCGGTGTCCTGCGGGCTCTCACCGTGGCCTCGACGCATTACCTCATGGATCTCCAGAGGGTGTCGTCGGAGTACGTCGTTCCCGATGATGCTGACGCGGACGCCGCATCGGCCATCATGGATGAAGCTGACGCAACCGCGGAGGAGTTCGCCGCCGTCCTCGCCGAAAAGCTCAAAGCGGACATCCCTCCCATCGCCAAGTTCGACGCCCCTGAGGGCCCGCAAGGGGGGATGGTAGCCTGTAGGAAAGCTGGGCCTCGAAGCCCGTTGTAAATAGATTAGTGTTTATATCGTAGTCACGCTTTGTAATCGCATCCTATGAATATAAAAGATTTTATTTCATAATTTGAATGTGTGGGCTGTCGAGGCCTTGTGTGTTCGAGCCTGTGTTTCTTTACTTTATTTCCGTGTTCTTCGTATGCGACTTAGATAAACACCTGCGAGGAAGTTCGCGTTCATAAGCAACGTAGGCGTAGGGTGGTGAGGGGGGTGCCGTATCCCAGAGGCGTAGGCGGCCCCACGACTCGGCCAGCCCCGTACCGTAGTTGCTTACGCCTCGTGTTCGTTTTTTTCCAAGGATACGAGAAGCTTAGGGTCGAGACGGAAATATTTCGGAAAAACATTGGCGACTTTTTAGGGACGTTCGGGGGTTCCCCCCGTAGTAGCCCCCGAGGGAGGCTCGGTTTTGCCGAGGGTAAAGCCGGGCGTACCTCAGTGTTTGTGCGCATCCGAGCCCTCGAGGGTCCGGAAGGTTCCCAAAAAGCAATAAGTAAAGCGTACTTCCTTATTATTTTGGGAAATTTAAAATGCGAGTACAAACAATATAGAAATAGCTTGAAATGCTAAGGATAGAAACGACGTAGCTGTTGTATATTCCAAGCGTTGGTGAGGACTTCGCCTTTTTCGTTGTCCAGATTGTACGTGCCGGGCTTGAGCACCTCGGCGATTATGTACGGTCCTTCCCATGGAGGTGAGAGCTTGTGGCGGCTCCTATTGTCCTGTCGAAGCCTTAGCACCAAGTCCCCTTCGTTGAGGTCCCGGTGCCGGACCCTCTGCGCTTGATACCATCGCAAGGATTGCTGGTAGCGCGCAGAGTGGAGGAGCGCCATGTCTCGAGCCTCGTCCACTTGGTCCAGCGAGTCTTCGCGAGCTCGCTGGTTTCGTTGTTCTTGATACGCCTTAAGCCTCGGCGATCCATACTCCAAGTCAGTGGGGAGGATGGCCTCGGCGCCATAGACGAGGAAGAACGGAGAGAAACCCGTAGCTCTGCTTGGGGTCGTCCTCAGGCTCCAGATGACCGAGGGTAGCTCCGTGAGCCACCTCCGGCCGAACTTGTTCAGCTTGTTGAAGATTCTTGGCTTTAGTCCTTGGAGAATCATACCATTGGCACGCTCCACTTGCCCGTTCGTCTGTGGGTGTGCCACAGCCGACCAGTCCACACGTACGTGGAAGCTGTCGCAGAACGCCAAGAACTTCTTGCCTGTGAACTAGGTGCCGTTGTCGGTGATGATCGAGTTCGGGACCCCGAATCTGAAGACGATGTCGTTGAAGAATAGAGCTGCTTGCTCGGATTTAATCTTGCCGATAGGTCGAACCTCGATCCACTTGGAGAACTTGTCGACCGCCACCAGCAAGTGGGTGAAGCCCCCGGGCGCCTTCTTCAGCGGACCGACGAGGTCCAGTCCCCACACGGCAAACGGCCATGTGATGGGGATCGTCTGCAGGGCATGGGCCAGGAGGTGTGTTTTTCGAGCGTAGAACTGGCAACCCTCGCAAGTCCACACGACGTCAGTGGCGTCGGTGACCGCGGTGGGCCAGTAAAAGCCTTGCCGAAACGCGTTACCCACGAGGGTGCGTGGCGCGGCGTGGTGGCCGCAGACGCCAGCATGGATGTCGCGGATCAGCTCCTTGCCCTCGGGGATGGGGATGCATCGTTGCAGGACACCCGAGGGGCCACGCTTGTGTAGCTCATTGTCGATTAGGACGAAGGACTTGGCCCTCCTGGCGAGGCGCCGCGCCTGAGCACGGTTCGAGGGTAAGATCCCTCGAATCATCCAGTCAAGGTACTGGATGCGCCAGTCTCGCGAAGTGGGGGCCTCGTCGACTTCCATTGCTTCGGCCTCATCCGCGGAGGTGGTCCCGAAGTCAATGTCCATGGGCTCGACCCCGTCCGCCGGGGGGTTCCCGTCGGGGGACCCGGTGGACGAGGGGCCCGGCTCTGACCGGTCCTTGAATTCGGCGGATGGCTTGGTGATGTCGCGGGCGAAGATATTCGGGGGGACGGTGGTCCGCCCCGAGGCTATTTTGGCCAGTTCGTCGGCGTCCTCGTTGTACCTGCGCGGGACATGATTGAGCTCGAGGCCGTCGAATTTGTCTTCGAGGCGGCGCACCGCGTTGCAGTATGCCTCCATCTTCGAGTCGTAACAGCTAGACTCCTTCATTACTTGGTCGACGACGAGCTGAGAGTCACCGCGCGCGTCGAGGCGTTTGACGCCGAGCTCGATGGCGATGCGGAGGCCACCGAGGAGGGCCTCATACTCTGCCATATTGTTCGAAGCAGGGAAATGCAAGCGGATCACGTATCGCATGTGTTCTCCGAGGGGCGAGATGAAGAGGAGTCCGGCACCGGCACCAGTTTTCATCACCGACCCGTCGAAGTACATAGTCCAGCATTCGCCCTGGATTTGTGATGGGGGTAGCTGAGTGTCCGTCCACTCAGCCACGAAGTCAGTCAAGATTTGG
This sequence comes from Panicum virgatum, assembly GCF_016808335.1. Classification (NCBI taxonomy): domain Eukaryota; kingdom Viridiplantae; phylum Streptophyta; class Magnoliopsida; order Poales; family Poaceae; genus Panicum; species Panicum virgatum. The sequence goes on from NC_053146.1 coordinate 64,419,741, forward strand.
GACTTGATCGCTCTGCGGGGGGCGTAGGTGAGAGTCTCTCCCATCAGCTCCACAGACCATTTGGCGATTCTACCCTCGGCTTCCCGGTTGCGGGCTATCTCTCCCAAAGGGAAAGACGAGACCACGGTGACGGGGTGGGCCTCGAAGTAGTGGCGCAGCTTGCGTCGAGCCAACACTACTGCGTAAAGCAGCTTCTGAATCTGCGGATAGCGTGTCTTGGTTTCAGACAACACCTCGCTGATATAGTACACCGGCCGCTGGATGGGCAGAGCCTGACCCTCCTCTTGTCTTTCAACCACGATCACCGCGCTGACCACTTGGGTCGTCGCATCCACGTATAGATAGAGGGGCTCGCCGCCCGTAGGTGGTGTAAGAATGGGAGCACGGGTAAGCAATGCCTTCAGCCTTTCGAGGGCTTCTTGAGCTTCGGGGGTCCATGTGAAGCGCTCGGTTTTCCTCAAGAGTCGATACAGGGGCAAGCCTTTCTCGCCGAGACGCGAGATAAAACGGCTAAGGGACGCTAGGCATCCCATGACCCTCTGTACCCCTTTAAGTCTCGAATCGGTCCCATCCGAGTGATGGCCGAGACTTTGTCAGGGTTGGGTTCGATGCCCCGCTAGGAGACAATGAAACCCAATAGCATGCCTCGAGGCACCCCAAATACGCACTTCTCGGGGTTAAGTTTTACCCCTTTGGCCCGTAGGCAATCGAATGCGATCCTCAGATCGACAACCAGGTCGTCCGCCTTCCTGGATTTTACAACGATATCATCGACATATGCCTCTACGCTCCGCCCGAGGTGGTCCCCGAAAATGTGGAGCATACACCATTGATAGGTAGCTCCGGCGTTTCTGAGGCCAAAGGGCATCGTAACGTAGCAGTACATGCCGAAAGGTGTGATAAAAGAGGTCGCGAGCTGGTCGGACTCTTTCATCTTGATTTGGTGGTAACCGGAGTAAGCATCAAGAAAGGATAAGAGCTCACATCCCGCAGTAGTATCTACAATCTGATCGATTCGTGGCAAAGGAAAGGGAACCTTCGGACATGTCTTATTTAGACTAGTGTAGTCCACACACATCCTCCAGTTTCCACTCTTTTTCTTTACTAATACTGGATTAGCTAGCCACTCGGGATGGAATACCTCTTTGATGAATCCGGCCGCTAGAAGTTTCTGCAACTCCTCGCCGATCGCCCGGCGCTTGAGCTCGTCGAAGCGTCGCAGGCGCTGCTTCACCGGCTTGGAGTTGGGTCGGACATCAAGAGAGTGCTCGGCGACCTCCCTCGGTATGCCAGGCATGTCCGAGGGGCTCCACGCAAAGATATCTGCGTTGGCGCAGAGGAAATCGATGAGCACCACTTCCTATTTGTCGTCGAGGGTGGCGCTGATCTGCACCGCCTTGTCGTCGGAGTGGCTCGGGTCGAGGGGTACCTTCTTGATACCCTCGGCGGGTTCGAAGCTCCCGGCGTGTCGGTGCGTGGAGTCTAAGGCCTCGCTCGCCATTTTGTCGAGGGTGGCTGTGAGGGCCTCGTCCTCCGCTTGAGCTTCCGCGTGCTCAACGCACTCGACGTCGCACTCGTAGGCGTGCTCGAACGAAGAGCCGATGGTGATGATGCCCTTCGGACCCGGCATTTTGAGCTTGAGGTAGGTGTAGTTGGGGACGACCATAAACTTGGCGTAGCAAGGACGACCAAGGATGGCATGATAGGACCCTCGAAATCCCACCACCTCGAAAGTGAGTACCTCCTTGCGGAAGTTGGCTGCTGTGCCGAAGCACACAGGTAGATCGATCTGGCCGAGGGGTTGGACTCGCTTCCCCGGCGCAACGCCATGGAATGGCGACTTGCTGGGGCGAAGCTTGTCCAGTCCGATCCCCATGAGCTCCAAGGTGGGAGCGTACATGATGTTGAGGCTGCTGCCTCCGTCCATGAGCACCTTGGAGAAGCGGGTGTTGCCGATGATGGGGTCGACAACGAGCGGATACCGTCCCGGATGCGGGACGTAGTCGGGGTGGTCCTCGCGGCCGAAGGCAATGGTATCCTTCAACCAGTCGAGGTAGGATGGCGTGGCTTTGGTGACGAAAAAGACTTTGCGGCGCTCACGCTTGCGCTGCCGAGGAGTCATATTCGTCGTCGCTCCTCCAAAGATGAAGAAGGCGTTCTCCACTAGGGGGAACTCGTCATCTCCACCTTTGTCGCCCGCATCCTTCTTCTTGTCTTCGTCGCGACGCGCGACGCGGTTATAGTACTTCTTGAACATCTCGCACTGCTCGAGGGTATGATTGATCGGGCCCTTGTGGTAAGGGCACGGCTTCTTAAGCATATCGTCGAACTAGCCACCGCCGCCTCGAGGGGGGCCTCGAGGTCCCTTGCGGTCTGGGGCGGCTGCGAAGGCCTCCTCAGAGTCCTCTGCCTGCCCCGACCCGCGCTGGTTCGGCGGGACCGGCTTCTTTCCCTTCCCGCCCCGCTTCTGTTTCTTGGTGGGGGCGTTGGGCTTGACGTTGCCGCCCTCCGCGGGCGCATCATCCTTGCGCTTGCTTGATTTGTCGTCGAAAATGGCACCAACAGCCTCCTCGCCGGCGGCGTAGTTGGTGGCAGCGTCGAACAACTCATTGGTGTTGACGGGTCGGCTTCTGGCAAGCTCATGCACCAAGTTCCTGCAGGTCGTACCCTCGAGGAAAGCGTTAATGACCTCGACGTGGGTGACACTAGGGAGCTCGGTGCACTGCTTGGAGAAACGTCGCACGTAGTCACGCAGGGACTCGTGGGGCTTCTGGCGACATCCTTTGAGATCCCAGGAGTTCCCAGGGCGCACGTACGTGCCCTGGAAATTGCCCACGAAGATATGGACCAAGTCGGCCCAGTTGTGGATCTGATCCGCAGGCAGGTGCTCAAGCCACGTTCGTGTGGCGTCGGCAAGATGAAGAGGGAGGTTGCGGATGATGACCGCGTCCTCCGTTGCGCCGCCTAACTGGCACGCTAGGCGGTAGTCATTGAGCCAGACTACAGGATCAGTCTCGCCCGAGTATTTGACGAGGGTGTTGGGTTGTCGAAAGCGCGGGGGAAAAGATGCTGTTCGAATCTCCCGGCTGAACACCCGAGTGCCCGGAGGCTCCGGTGACTCACCCCTGTCGTGCTCAGGGTCGAAGCGTCCACCCCGTCGAGGGGTGTATCTCCTGCCGTTGATGACGTTGCGGGCGTCGCCGTCGCCAGCGTGCCCGCGAGTATCACGGATTCGCTCCCTTACGGGAACTCTTCTGATGCGCTCGTGCACCGAGGGTGCCCTCACGCCTGGAGCTACGGCTGCCTTGCCCTTTCCCGCTGGGGGTGTGTGCACAGAAACCTCATGGTCCTGATGCGCAGTCCCATCACGCTGCTCCGCGGCCTTCGAGCGCATACGAGACGCATAACTCTCGGCCTGCTGCACGGCAGCTTGCTCGATGAGCTCCTGTGCCTCGCGGCACAGGTTACGGCCCAAAGGTGTCGATGGCTCGGGCATAGCTTGGAGTAGGTAAGCCGCAGCGACGAGCTTCTCGCCCGCCGTCTTCAGTTCCGGAGATTTGTCAACGTTGTCGTCGACCAGGATGCACTCCCGGGCAACACGTCCCGCCGCCTGGGCGTGTGCACCAGGCGCGGTACGCTGCTGCTCGAGTGCGGCGCGTAGCTCCTGGGTTTGTTGACGCTGCTCGTCGAGCTTGGCTTGAAGCTTGTTGAGCTGCGCCAGTTGAGCTTGTCGCGCCGCTGAACTTGACGAGGAAGGGGCTGCAGGCGGGACCACCGGTTGCTTTGCCCGTACGTTCGCCCCGCCGTCCTCGTCGTTGGCTGGAGCATTATCGTCTTGATCGTCCGCGAGGTCCGCCATGAAGCATTCCCTGGAAGGATCGAAATCCCCCTCGCTGGAGTCTTCGGAGCAGGTGAAGCAGTAGGCCGTCGCCAGCTGGAACGCGCGGAGAGCGTCGGGGTCGCGGACCCCGGAGTAGTCTTCGGCCTCCTCGGCTACGAAGTTGTTCATGAAGAAGTCGATGTCGTCGGCGATCGAGCTCGCCGTCTCGGGGTAGGATTCGTCAGGAGATGACGCAATGGGGATGCCAATCGACCGAAGACGATGACCCGGCAGATCCCCACGCTCGATGAAGCTAGCGCTGGTTGATGAGGCATGGGCGGCAGCGTTGCGCATCCTGAAGGGGAAGGGCGACGCCGAAGTCAAGCCCCCCTGGGAGGCATTAGTGCCGCAGCAGGTGACGATGTCGGTGCAGATGATGCCGAGGTACGTGATGACGAAACGGTGGCCCCGTTGGCCGTGATGCTGAGTTGCGACATGCCAGCCTCAACCCACGTGGGGGAGCTGTGGCGTGCCGCACGACGCCGCTCCGTGCGTGCTTGTCGCGAATGCTGACCCGAGCGCCTGTTGCGCCGGGCTGGCGAAGTCGGAGCGATGGGGTTGCGTCCGGGAGAGAGGAGCTGCATAAGGTAACCGTTGCCGGTTGCCCTGAACTCGAGACTCCCGAACGAGATCACGCGTCCCGCTGGGAACGGATCCGAAACACCCATAGGGTATGGGTTGGATCTGCTTGCCATCCGTAGAGATCAAATGGGAAAAAGAGAGAAAATATCACGCAGACCCCCCTACCTGGCGCGCCAACTGTCGGTGTCCCGACCCGGGGGCCTGGATCCCAACTAGCAAATGCTGCGTGTTTCCTCGTCCCAGATGATGATGCAAGAGGCAATCACAGTAACGCACAGTTTTATCCTGGTTCCGGCCGCGGGGCCGTACGTCCAGCAAAGGGGGTGTGCGAGGGCACTGTATTATCTTGCACCCGGGGTGCTTGTAGTAGGGGGTACAAGCGAGGCGAGAGAGGGAGAAAAGCTCCCAAGTCTCTTGCTAGAAGTGGAGTCGGTTGAGATGAGTGCTCAGTAGGGCTGAGAGTTCTCTTAGGAGATGGAAACCAGAGACACCAGCAGGCTAGAGTCTCGCGTCCAGATGAGCCCAGAGTTTTGGCGAGAGAGTCTAAAGGAAGCCCGCCTCCTCCTTTTATAGTCACAAGGAGGGGGCGGCGTACACGAGTGTAGGGCGCGGAAGTCGTCGTTTTCCAACGAATCGCGGGTACAGTGGTCGAACACTGTAGGAAGTACACTGTGGGAAGGCGGTGCGCGTTGCTGTTGTCCTGGATTTCGTCCTTGGTCCTGCGGGGATGGCGCTGGTCGTCCTGCAGTGCACCGGCGGTAGTAATGGCGCGAGTCGGCCCCGGACCCCCTGTCGGAGCGCGGGTGTGCACACTAGAAGGTCCGGGGGACACGTGACGTCGCCGGACCCCTTCCTCAGTGGGGGGCGGGTCCGGAAGGTCGGCGGGAGCAGTACCGAGCCTGTCTTGTCCCGCGTCGCAGGTCCCAAGGCGCTGCTACAGCGTCCGGGGTGGCGGAGTGATGACCAGGGTTAGCGGATGGGACCCCGGTCACATCTACTGTGGGAGTGGCGTTCTGACGCCGCTCGTCCTTTGAGCCGTGGCGGAGTGGCTGGCCTTTAATGCCTTCGTACGGCGGGTGGTTGGGCGGCGGGGCCGTTTGTCCCTTGTGCCGAGAGACGGCCTCGAGCGAGGCGGAGATGAGTTACCCGCTCGAGGGTAGATCCGCTACCCTCGAGCGAGGCGGAAGTGTGTTGCGCGGTCGAGGGTTCCGGGGGGGCCCTCGAGCGAGGCGGAGAATGAATCACCCGCTCGAGGGTAGATTCGCTACCCTCGAGCGAGGCGGAGATTGTCCAGCGGGCCCGGGAGGGACCCTCGAGCGAGGCGGAGATTGTTCCGCGGGTTCGAGGGGGATGTGAATGGGCCGCGTGCTGGGCTTTATTGAGTCTTTTCCTTTCTTCCGGATTGGAAGGAGGCCGTGGGCCTAGTTGACTTAACAGGTGTTTGTGTTTTTAAAAGCGTTCTTAGTACCCCGATTAGGGTGTCCCTAATTGTGGCACCCGACAGCAGGAAATCAGCATGCAGGAGCCAAGCGTTCTCAAAATGGAAGGTGCTGGTTTTGGGAATTTTCAAGGACAGGTGGACCAGGAGGGGCGTGTGGTCAGAGACGTCACGAGTTTGTGAGGTGATGGAGGAGTTGGGGAAGAGGATGCTCATCTCCGAGTTGAAAAAGATTCGATCCAGACGCTCCATGGTAGGGTCGTCCCGGCCGTTCGACCAGGTGCAACGGCGGTCAAGGAGAGGGAGTTCAGTGAGTGCCAGAGCATCAATGGAGCTGTTGAACAGGAAGCATAAGGCATGGTTTATATTGCTGTTGTTTTTGTCAGCTTCCCCCCTGATCAGATTAAAATCCCCGGCGACCACCCAAGCGTCCAAAGTGCTGCGCGTCAGCATGGACGGCAGGGCCGTAAACATTCGTGATGGAGAAGGTGAAGTCAGACATGGTGGAGGCTAAGGTAGTAGTGAGGGAGTACTGTTGGGTTGAACTCGATACGAGGCAAAAGGCGTTTGGATCCCAGGCAGTTAGTACTCCTCCTCTGCTTCCCGATGCATCGAGGCATCGGAATTCCGAGAGGGAGGTGGGGAGGAAGGTTTTTGCTTTAAGAAAACTAGTGGTGGCAAGTTTTGTCTCTTGAAAGCAGGCGATCGAGGTGTGGCAGTTAGCAACGTGATCGCGTATTGAGTTACATTTATCACGATCGCCAAGACCCCGAACATTCCAGCAGAGAAGGTTAAAGATACAAACTTCACTTGTCATTTTCAATCGTTAAACACCCAGGTTTACATGCGGCTACGGCCACACGATCGAGGAACTGACAGGTGAACCTAATGACACCGGACGACGAACCATCACGCAGGATGGGGATAAGGCGGCAAGCAACGGACGCAAGCCGGACTACAAGCGACAGACTACTAGGGGGGGGGGGGGGCAGAAGCATCGTGCTTCTGATGATCAGGACCCGACCGGTTGGTAACAGAATGTGGCAAAGCAACTCGAAAGCCGTGATCGATTCCGCGTAGGGACGAACTCATTCTGGCTCAGCGACCACCGTGTCGATGCTCTTCTCCGCCGCGCATCCCATCCCCACCGCGCTGACGAGCTTGCGGAGTGCAGCAGCGCTCAACGGCTTGGAGATGCCCGAGAGCAGGCCCTTCTTCTGCACCTCCTCCTTGAGCTTGCGGGAGCAAGTCTCAAGAGCGTTCTTCAGAGCTTTCAGCTGCATGGCCTTTGCTTCCACGGAGATGAAGCGCCCACCGGCAGCGCTCGCCAGGAGCTCGCTCCCCGTACGCGGCTCAGGCAGAGGCGCCGTTCTGCGGGTCCTGTGCGCCCTTCCCGGTTGGAGCGCGGGAGACGGCGGCGGCGGCGGTGGAGGAGGTGGTATGTTGTCCTCGGGAGGGAGCTCCGGCAGTGCAACGGTGATGACCACCGGGAGCTGGGGCAGCGGTGGGAGGAGCTGGGCGACAGGGGTGCCGTAGTAGAAGTCGCGGAAGCCTGGCAGGTTCACTAGCTTTTTCGTTGAAGAAGCAAGGTATCCACATGTAGGAAACTGCCAGATTAACGTACGGCGAACAAGCAAGGTATCCAGTATCCACACACATGAACCATGCGTGACGTTTCGCTGCTCGTATCTGAAATACTTCATCAGTTTCCTATTATCTCAAATATAAATTGAATCACTCAAAAGAAACTGAAACTGTAATTATTTTTGGGCTAAATGTTCGAACTGACATTGTAGCAGGACAAACGTGAGAGGAAATACTAATGACGTTTGTCTCTGAGCAACTCTATAAGCAAGGGTCACATTCAAGGCCAGCAATGTACATTTGTAAAGGCAAACAAATAGGCACAAGCAAGCACCTTTAGAAAAAAGCTTAGTGTGCTGGAGCGGAAGAAGAAAGGAGCGCATCTTGTTGGCACAGGCGCTCGCTCAACATATAACCATCCAAGGGAAACATTTCGAACAAGAGCGGCCGGACTAAGAAGAAAGGAACGCGTCTTGGAACACAGTCGTCCGTAAGCTCCTTTGATCACCTTACTGTAACTTCTTTAATCTCTTCTTATTGTCTCCCCTTAGAATTAAGATGAAACTAATGTCGTCTCCGATCAAAAGAAAAATAACAAGAAACTTATGCTTGGTACGTTTATGCTTTGTTTTTTATATGCATGCACACCTCTTCCAAGTTCGCGCCTTACAATTCCTTATTACTCGACCTGATTTCCATTGATTAGAGCATGAGTAATCCCTTGCACGCAGTACGTTTGTACCAACTGCTTGTTCTAACCTTGAAATTAATTAGGAAATCAGGTGGACCATGGATGCATGGAAGTCCACAGCCAACTGTTCCTACGATGGAATTTCGGAATGCTCCTATCACATAGCAAATTGCTCCTCCGACTTGAGGAGAACCTTCAACAGGAGCATCAGAATGCAGCTGTATTGGCGAGTTGATGCACTGCTACTCGTCAACGCCGTCCTGGCTGTAGTCATAGTAGGGATAGGCGCCTACGGCCAGCGCTACCGCCACCACCCCTTCACCCGCTTGATATTCCTTGGAGCAACCACACTCTTCTTGCCCATCATATCCTCTGTCGCCTCCACACTTAACGTCGACCCTAGCTACGTGATGACCCTTAACAAAGACTACCAGCTGGTTGAAGACCTGCAAGCGATGCTCGCGATTTGCGAGGCATCCACTCACGCGACCTGGGTCGTACAATGGGCATTCCTTGTTCAGCTCACCATGATCAATACCTGCACGGTAGTCTCCGTTGATGATAGAGAAGATCGAAGCAAAGGCCCACCTTTCGAGCTGCTTGTTCAGGGGTTCTGGACCCTTTACCTTGGTTTCAGCGTCCTCAAGCAGGAGCGAGGTACTGTTGATGTGACCGACACGGACCGCCTGGTGGATTTTTGCACTCGGTCATTCCTGCCTTTTGCTATCCTATGCTCCAAAATAGCACTAAAATATTATGCATATGAAAAGGCGCGGCGGTCCTATGCACTTGGGCGCAATCCTGGACTTATTTTTGTTTACATGCAGCAGCAACAAGCACGAGATCAAGCAAATCCAAGTGGTGAACCGCCGGTAGGTGAGGATAATGTACCTCCTCCCGCGCTCTTGATTATGGGAGAGGAGGAAAAACATGTGGAGAAACACTCTTACGGGTACGCATTCAAGGATGATCCGGGAACAACATTGGCCAGCAACGTTGGCTTGGTGACAATCCACAGAGTTTGGCAGTTGGACAACATGCTTCCAATGCCAAGGCCACAAGAACAGAAAGATCTTTGCTTCTCTTTTGCATTGTTCAAGTTACTGCGGTGTAGATTTGCAAGTTACAAGCTCACTAATGTGGGCTCTATCTTTTTCCGGAGCTTGTTCCTCAAGGTTGGTGAACATGACAGGGCATTTCGTGTGATTGCGGATGAGCTTTCTTTTCTTCATGACTATTACTACTCATCCCTCCCGATTTCCTACTCACAGAGCTGCCTGCCCATGTTGAGTATATTTCTCTCACTCTTGAGCGTAGGCTACTGCATCTATTTCACTGTGATGGCCATACTGGAATTTCCTACTTCGGAAAACGAAATTCTCTGTTCCATGTGGTGCATTAAACAACCCTTGATATCCTTGAATTATATTCCTCCAATTTATAACTTCGATGCGGTGCCACTTCTTTTGGTTCTTGTGGTAGTCATAGCAGCTGAGTTGAGGGACATGGCTTCCTACATCTGCTCCAACTGGACCAAAGTAACCCTTATCTGCCGCTATGTAATCCGTGCTTCTTCGCAGCATTCCCTTCGTGTGCAGAAATGGGTTACACTTTTGTTAAAAAGTAGATGCAAGCTAATGAAGCATTGGGATGAAGAAATGAGGCAATGCTCAGTACTGGTACCTCAGCAGAGAACATCACCACTAGTTCTTGTCAGGCGTCTCCTTCGTTTGCCAGACCAGAAGAGGAAGGTCAAGGTGCCAGCGGCTGTCAAGGTTTGCATCATTAACGCGCTGAGAAGCAGCATCAACAACATCAGTGGAAGATTGAGTAATGGTGTAGCTTCTCTTCGTCGAAACCAAGTGGGCGAAAGCTTTCTTTGGGCCTGTGATGGCAAAGGTACATCTGACACCATACTTGTATGGCACATCGCCACATGTATCCTTGAGGTGAAGCACCCATACCAGCACGATCAGGAACAAGGTTCTCCACCGATTACCAACCCTAATCATAAGATTGCTGCCACTGGCCTGTCGCGGTACTGCGCCTACCTTGTGACCATGTCCCCGGAGCTACTTCCCGACAACAGTGCATGGAGCAAGAGCTTGTACGAGGCCGTCAAGAAGGACACGGAGCGCGCCCTCGCTGACCATACTGTGGCAGGGTCGTCGTCGACGCCGGAGGATGAGTGTCAGCGGGTGGTCGAATTGCTGAGTCGCAACTCAATGCAAGAGGTGGTCAAGAATGGCGTGAAGCTCGGAAAGGAGCTGCTGGCGATGGAGGCGATCCACGGTGAGGAAATGGCATGGAAGTTGCTGGCTGAGTTCTGGTCGGAGATGATCCAGTACGTCGCGCCGTCGGACAACCTGAAAGGGCACTCGGAGGCCATTGCTCGAGGCGGAGAGCTGATAACACTTCTCTGGGCGTTGCTCTTCCACGCCGGGATCGTCAGCAGGCCAGGTGACGACGACCATGGCGCTGCTGCTACTTCAATTCCTGCATGATTTGCGCTTGAGTGGTCTTCTTGATGTAGTTTGTCTCTAAAAGCTTATTTTGGATTTTTATTAACCATGGTGTGTTGTGTACATGTGAATTTCATTTATTGTTGTTGTGGCACTAGAAGGGAATTATTAGTATTTTTTTTACATCGAACCGATCATTATTCAAGGTTTGTTTAGTCACAATTGTAAACAATATCGAGGATATTACATCAAACTTCATTTAATTTTTTACATTGAACCGATCATTATTCAGGGTTTATTTAGTTATAATTGTAAACAATATTGGGATCGCGGCCGGTGGCCGGCGGCGGTGAATGGGAGCTGCGGTGACGAACTTGGTTAACATCGGTGATGGTGGAGAACACCGGAAGAGGTGAGGAAGATGGGGGCGCTCGCTGCTACGATTGGATCGATTCACGTGGTTAGGAATAGACGCCCCTCCCCCCCTTAATGTGTGACCGTGTGCGAGATGAAAACGAACTAAACGGACTTCAATCACTCAAGATGCTAACCAAGCCCGTTTAAACAAAAATGGGGGCTTTGAACTCGATTTCGATTCGATTCGATTCCTGCAACTGCAAGGCGCGAAAGAAATCGCCGCTGCAAATGGAGACGCTGCAGAGATGAGTGACCCGCCCCCTCCCCCCGAGCACCCCTCGCCCCAGCCCGCCGACGACCACTCCAGCGTCGGCGGCCACCCATCCCAAGCCTCCTCCCCTCCCATTCCGAGCTCCCTGAACCCCAATGCGGCTCCTTTCTCCCCTTCGCTGGGCGCAGGGCCCAGTCGCCCCCCTGGTGGCTCACCTGAGGGGATTTGTTTCAGCATCCCCTCCGACTCCGAGGAAGATGAGGAAGAGCTCCTGTGGTCCTCGCCACGCCCCTCCTCGAAGGGCAAGGAGCCCTTGCCCGCTGGTCGCGCCTCCTCCCCGCCTCGTCGCAGATCTGGTGGTTTCATGGCAGATGCTAGGCGGCTGCAGCCGCGGGGGGAGGTTAGGGATTGGTCGGAGATCCAGGTTCCGCCTCCCAGGTCGCTCGTCCCCCCTGTGGACGCTGATGGCTTCTGTGAGGTGGTCAACAAGCGCCGTCTGCGGCGGGAGGCGCGACGTGCTCGCTCCCCACCTCCTCGACGGCCCGTCCCTGCAGATCTGGTAGGCAGGTGCTTCAATTGCCTGTCCTATGGCCATGTCGCGGCGCGCTGCTCCTTTCCCTCGCAGTGTCTTTGCTGTGAGCGGGAAGGCCACTCCGCTAAGAACTGTCGCTACGGTCGCCCGAGGCCACCACCACCGCCGCGGGGCCGTGGGCAACCCGCCCGCCGGATGAGGACTTACCGCGACGTCGTGGCCGCGTCGCTCCTCATCCATGCGCATCACTCGCCGGCGACTGCTACCACGGCATCTTCGGGGTCTGCCTCTACGGGTCGCCAGTACTCGGGTCCTCCTTCCATCTGCAAACCCTCTCCGGCACCGTCAATTCCTGACTCGCCTCCGCCGCCACTACCGCGTGGTCACCCCTCTCGCCGGCCCGCGCACGTCACACGCACCATCCCGCGTTCCACCGAGCTGCAGTCCGAAGACGACACCCTCTCGGAGGTCGCGCTCACCGCCCTGGTCGTAGGTACTCGGCCTGCTCTTTTCCGTGTCCGACGTGCGTCGGTTCCTCCAAGACAACTATGGGGTCGCTGAGCATGATTTCTCCCTGCATCACTTTCATCCGGAGGATTTCCTCATCACCTTTCGTCAAGCTGCAGTTCTTGAGCGGGTGCTCCGCCCCCCCCCCCCCCCCGCCCCCCTCTACTGACATAATCCTCCGGTTCCGCCGATGGCGGCGCGTCTCTTCTGCTGATGCCGACTCCATGCATTACCGAGTGCTGGTCGAATTGCGGGGCATCCCCTCCCATGCTTGGTCGGCGGATACGGCGCAGCGCATCCTTGGTGATGCTTGTGCCTGTCCGGAGCCAACCCCTGCCACTTTAGCTCGTGAAGATCTGCGGCGCTTCCATGTGGTGGTTTGGTGCAGTGACCCGGATCTCATTCCAAACTTGGCCACCATCCGTATACCGGAGCCGGTCAACAGGAACATCGGTGCGGAGCCATACCTCCGGCCAGAGGAAATCATCTTCCACCAACAGCGCCTTCTCCGGCACAGGATTGAAGTGGAAATCATTGAGATACAAGACTGGACGGATCATTCTTCCGATTCCTCTGATGGCCCATACGACCTGCCTGATCGTTTGGACAGTGAGTCCGATGGTGAAGATGAGCACCCTGGGGTCCGGTGTTACTCTCGCTCGCATCCTTGGCCGAGACGCACGGTCTTTCGCTTGCTTGATGGTGGGGCGAGCTCAGGTGGCGGAAACCACAGCAGGCATTCTTCCGGCGGGTCTATGAATGGCGACAGCCACCATGGCCGGCGCTCATCCGGCGAACCTTCTGCTCGTGGTCGGGGGAAATGCCTCGTCGTGGATGGTCGTCGTTCGGCAGCGGACTCGCTGGTGCCCGGCCTGGAATCCCTTCTGTTTGGTCGCTTGCCTCCGCCACGTTCCGACCGTGGCGTGCAACGGCATGGCCAACGGTACCCTAGCGAGGCCCCACGGGTGCCTAACTCCGACCGGTCGCCCCGTTTCCCGTTGCGCTTCGGGAGCGGGTTCAAGGCGCATAGCTCGAGGCTGCTTGCTACATGCCCCCGTGACGACCCCGCATTGGCTCTGGCTCAGACGACGCCATGCCCTGCAATTTCTGAGCCTGGGGTTGACCGTTGTGACCCAATGAGGGATGAGGCTTCTCTCGCACGCCGCTGCTGCTCTGCTTTTTTTGAACGCCTCTCATCTGGGTACAGCTGTAGCATCTGTTCATACATGCACGCACGCACCACCCTACACACGCACACCACACTCACACCACACGTGTACAAGCAGACCTACAACTACACACAGATATGAAGACCGCGTCCTTCTGGGAATCACCGGAAACCTCCAAGGCTCCGTAGGCAACGGGCGCGTTGCAGTCTCTTTGTGGCACCACGCGTGAGAGGTAAACACTTGGAATCCATCTAAGCGGAGACTATACAACAGGGAACTACTGTTCCGGTGGGAAAATCACAAGTTCGAGCGCGCTCGAACCGTGACCGGCGGCCTCCACACCCGGAGGTCTCGCCACCCGAGCTACGGCTCGGTCCCCGCCGCTGCTGCTCTGCTGGCGGTACTCGGGAAAGGTCCCCTCCGCTGACTCCCAGGGGGCGCGACCGCCAGGCCCAGTTGGGTTGGACCCAATGGCCTTTGAGGCCTCTTTCATTTCGGTCGCTGACTTCCAGGGCCAACCTCCTTGTGTTGCTGTTGGGCCATCTGCTCACCTTTCAAACCCGGGTGCTCCCGCGGCGTTCGCGGAACCAAGTGAGGTGGAGTTTGAATCGGTACGATTTGACAATGGGTCACCGGCGTGCTCGCTCCCTACCCCACCATCATCACTAAGAAATGTAACTGTGACAAGAGGCTCGCGGCAACCATTACCGCCTGATATTCTGGTGGGCGTCGCCTCACCGGTCAAGGAGGTCGCTAATCACTTTGCCTCGGCATGTTGCCGTGTAAACCCGCCACCCGTGCTGCACACCTCTCCACCGCGCCGTACAGCAAAAGCTCCGGAAGGACAGATCTCAGTCCGGCGCAGCGAGCGTCTTGCAAGAAAATCCCGCCATCGCGCAACGAAGCCGGAGCTCCAAGCGCAAAATGTCATGATGCGGCGCCTGGGACTTACTTCTACTACTCACCCGCCGGATGCCTCTGCCTTCCGCCAATATGTGGATACTTTCTCGTCCCAGCTCTCTACCTCGCAATGTGAGGCGCTAGATACACTCCTGCCGGCCGGCGCTCCACACGCCCGCCTGTCGAGCTCAGTGTCGGTTGCTTGAGTACCCCAGTGTCTCTTGGTCGCTTATCTGTGTATCCATGACTACTGAAAATTTACTTATTTGGAATGTACGTGGGCTCAATGCTAGAGCACGCCGCAATGTTGTCAGAGATCTTGCTGCAGATCAACATGTGTCGCTAGTGTGTTTTCAAGAAACCAAACTCGATACATGCACTGATGCTATCGTTCGTGATCTGGTGGGGATGAATTTTGACTTTTTTCTCACTTCCAGCGGTGCATACTTGCGTAGGTATTCTTCTTGCCTGGAATCGAGATATTTGGTCGGCTAATACTCCCATTTTTCGTGCACACTCCATCTCTGCTCATATCACTCTCAAGGCATCCGGGGAGTCATGGTGGCTAACTGTTGTCTACGGGCCCCAAGGTGATCAGAACAAAATCCAGTTCCTAGAGGAACTCAGAGCCCTGCGTCAGTCCTGCTCTAGGATGTGGATGATTTGTGGGGATTTCAACATTATTTATAAAGCTACTGATAAGAGCAATGGTCGCCTTCACCGCCGGATGATGGGACGTTTCCGTCGTCTCATTGATGTTACACCCTGAAATTTTTGGATTTCAAGATGTGATTAAACTTAGAAATAAAACAATAATTTTCTCATGATTTTAAAATTTTTGCAACATTTATTTTCTTTACCAGGAAATTTAGTAAAAATAAATAAAGATTGTTTGTTTTTATAAAATTAAACAAGGTTGTTTTGTTTGTTGTGCACTCATGCAACTTCGCATTGTTTTATTGTTTGCCGTTCAATTTGAATTCGAATTCTTCAAATTTGAATTTAAATTGAATTTGTTTTGGTTTTTTTAAAAAAACCCAAGCCCGGCCCAGAGTCGTTTGCGCGTTCGGCCCAACAGCTGCCTTGCAGACCCGCTTCGCCGCCTCCGCCCCAGCCCAAGGCCCATGCCGCGGCCTGCGTCTCTATAAAAGCGCCACCGCTGCCCTCGAACCCTCATCGAGCCTCCGCCATCACCCGTCGCGCAAACCCTAACCCTGGGGCATCCTGTTCCCCTGCATCGCCGGCCCTCGATCCTTGCTATGCTCGCGAGGTTCTCTTCAGGAACGCCGGACGCAGCATCGTGCCCCTGCGTGCCTGCGCGCCGCCGCTCCTGAGGCCTGCGTGCCTAAGCGCCATCGCCCCTGAGGCCAGCGCCGCGCGGCGCGCCGCCCAGGCCAGCTCCGCACTGCCCCTGCCCCTGCACCGCTAGCCTGTGCCGCCTGCGCGCCTACCCCTGCGCCGCCAGCCTGCGTTGCCCAACCTGCCGCCACCACGTGCGCCTGCCCAGTGCACACCAGGCAGCCACCGCCCTATGCCAACCGCATGCCGCCGCCCCTGGAGCCAGCACGCAAGCGGTCAGCGCCGAGCACTGCATGCCGCGTCGCCCCTGCGTTGCCCGAGTCAGCTGCACGCGCCCAGGAAGGCCCAGTTGCTGTACGCCCAGAACAGGGATGCCTCCTCCACCTTCCGGCTTCGATTCGACCTCCTCGATCCATCCCCGCCATGGGTAAGCGGTAAAACGGAACCTCCTCGACCTCCTCTTCAGTTTCCCCCACTTTTCCCTCTCGATTGTGGTTTAAATCGCATCAATTTTAGCCATGGGAGTAAGCATCTAGCCATGGAAGCACTTCTGTACGTAACCTCCTGGAGAAGAAGGTAGCTTTGCGTTTAGGCCCCTGAAGAAAAAGGAAATCCCTGCTGTTTTTTTTCTGTGTCTTGCAAAAGTTTCCAGCTAGCCCTTCACGCCTATGGTTAATCGCATATAGATCCTTGCAATCTTGTTTTATGCGTAGTTTCCGCGTTTTAGATCCGTTTCGACTCGTTCTTTTTGCGTTAGCCTTGTTTTAGCGTAAGCTATCGTTTAGTAATGTTGTTGCGCCATAGTTCCTGTTTTAAAAATTAAATATAGATTTAATATGAATAATGTTCTCTCATCTAGTGTTTTCAATTAAAATCAATTTAAGTTTTTACTCCGGATTTTATAGTTAATGTTAACTTAATTAATATCAACTCAAATATGTTTTAAATTTAATTTGTTAGTTCAACATAAATCATATAAAGTTATGCGTTTGGATGCTCTCACAAATTTTATTCTTTAATTAAATTGTTGATTAGAGTTAATTTCTACATAGACAACTATATATAAAATTTGATTAAGTTTAACTTCGCTTTTGCAAATAATAAAAAAATAATATAATATGAGTTAATTAAATTAATAATATTTCTTTTTCAATAAATTTTACCTGTGGTTTCTAATTAAAATAAATGAAGTTTATAGTTCTTTAATTTTCTTTTATAACGCAAAACTTCCGATAGTGTTTTTTGTAACCCTAGTTCTGTTTTTCGCGTTTCTTGAGCTCTCGTAACCGTAGCAGCGACCCCTATCCTTTAGTACATTCTTTAAAAGCCTTTCTTTGTTTTGGTGTATTGTTCTTAGTTGAATCTTGTTGTTTGCTTTGTATGTTTGCCCGATGTTTGCTCCGAGTAGAAGGATCGTTGTTTGAAGGTTGAAGATCAAGAGTTCCAAGTGAGAAAAAGCTGAAGAGCAGTAAGAGTAGCTTTTCGTTGGAGAAAGGCAAGTGACCCTAACCATCTTTCAGTCTATACTTATTTACAAGAGTATTATGATGATATAATTGGAACATGGAGAACCACCCAAGAAAACCGTACAACCACAATACTAATGGGCTCTGGTCTTGGCTGAGTAATTAGATGAACTATATGTTGTGTTGGGGTTGTTCCGCTTGGTGGTTATGAGTTTGTGTTGTGGAGCGGGTGAAGGAAGCTGCGTCTTCTGAGGGACCGCACGGCAGGGACCAACACATACATATAGGAATTCTTTGTAAAGGCCTCGTAGCGTCCCTATGCAATCACACTTCGGAAGTGTGGTATTGTGCCTGATCAGCACATATGCGTGGTTGGGTTCAAAGTTCTTCGGAACTTTTACGCGAATTGTGGTGAAAGTGTACAACCTCTGCAGAGTTAAAACTAACCGGTTAGCCGTGCTCACGGTTAAGAGCGGCTTGGACCCTCACATGATTAATAAACTTAAAGATGGATTGAAATCACATTGTGGTTATTTCTTGTGGCCTTGCTGAGTACCAACCATAAGTGTACTCACCCTTGCTTACTGCTGCTCAGAAGGGAAAGTTGCTGTGAAGTATTTTGAAGATGATGCTGAGTTCTAGGCGTACGCAACCCCCAGTCGTTTGCCTGTGAAGTTTGGAGCCTTCGTTTCCAGGATAAACTATAAACTCTGATAGTCTTTTATTTGTTGTATATCTCTTTTTCGTGATATTGTTGCTGATTATTCACTCATAATGTCTCTATATGTATGAAACTTGATCCTGGCATACATATAGTTATCCATTCGGTTTTGTCCTTAAAACCGGGTGTGACAGAAGTGGTATCAGAGCTGTATCGACTGTAGGACGTAGCCTAGATAGCAATGGTCGCTTCCTAAGGTATATTTTGTCACAAAAGCAATTCCTACTTTACCCTTGACCTCTTTGGTGAATAATTTCACTCTTTGACCATTTTCTTTCCTCAGTCAGCCTTGATAACTCACCTTTCTCTCCTGACTATCTTTTCATTTGCACTTCATTATTTTGCAAATGTTAGATCCTCAACCTGTCTATTTATTTATTTTCGTGGATCACTTCCTGAATTCGATCATACCTCCCCCCTTGATGTATGATTTTCCAAATTTCATCCAGCTCACCTCCTTTTGATACGCTGGTGAAGTTGCTCCTTGAAATTCTTTTTAACTTACCTTTTTGGACCTATCTCCCCTTTGCTTTATTCACAATGTGCTCAGTGTCTCTCCTTTCTTTCCAAATAAATGCCGCTTTGGATTCATCCCTTGACTTTTGATTCCAAAGTATATGTTCTAATTCAAAAAAAAATATTTAGATGATCAGTGCCCCGTGT
This sequence comes from Panicum virgatum, assembly GCF_016808335.1. Classification (NCBI taxonomy): domain Eukaryota; kingdom Viridiplantae; phylum Streptophyta; class Magnoliopsida; order Poales; family Poaceae; genus Panicum; species Panicum virgatum. The sequence goes on from NC_053146.1 coordinate 64,438,263, forward strand.
CCTCATGCTTGTCCAAGTCATTTGAAGAATGGAGCTGCTAGTTCATCAAGAGCAACAATAAACAAGATGAGGGAGGCACATGCCACCAACGCTGAAGCAGGAAGATATCCCCATGTTTAGGATGTCCCCTTCTAACACTATTAACAACATTTAGCATCGTTCCTTGACTGTTGATTAGTGGAATTCAGTGCTTGCGTGATGATTTTTGTCTTTATGACCTTGTCTGATTTGCTTCTTTGTAATGATTGTTGGTGTATTATGGGTCATCTACCTACAATGACATCAGTTGACTAGTTGGGTTCCTCTTTTTGTACCTCCCACCTCCTTGTTATCTGCCGTCCTTTTACCCAATCCACTAGAGGACATCAGAAGGAGAAACTAAAGGCAACACCAACATCCACAAGCAGAAGCTACCGTCACCACCACGGTCCAGGTAGAAGCAAGTCAAAGAACGGAAGACCCTACTTTGGTTTCTTTGCCACCTTGGAGATTCGTATTCTTCAGTCTACCCGACTCCGATGACAGCCTCAATAACCAAGAAAGAAGTTGAAGGTAACACTGACATCAACAGTAGAAACCTACAAATATCTACGGTTGTCGACACATGAAACAAGCTGAAGCCAAGAAGGCTCTTTTTCCTTTTGTTACCCCATGCCATTCTTCCCTTTACCTTGATTTATCTAAGTCATGTTTTTTTAAATATATATATATATATATATTTTACCATATCCTTGACTTCCTTGATGTTTATTCTGATTCCTTCTTCATTTACCGAATCCTTGATGCTACTTCTCTCTAATTCCTTTATCTTGGCCTAATATCCCCTCCTTTTGATTGCTTTTACATTTCCCAATTTCCTTCTCCACTTGTCCTCTCATGATTGAGTACCTTATATCCATTGGTTCCAATTCACCTCCTCCTTAACTTTCAAATATGATCATTTTGGAAATCCCTTTATCTCTTATTCTAAAGTGTTTTTCTCTTTTCTTCTTGCTACAAATGTTAGATTGCCCGAACTTGTGCCTGCAATGGCATCATTCACCCCTTAGTTTTCTCATCAACACCATCTTCTTGTTCTAAAGCAAAAGTCAGCACAGAAGACTCGTACCTAAATTCTCCCCCTTTCTCGATTCTCATCTTATCATCTCGTTTTACCCCTAGTCTAAAGCTCTTTGCCCTATCTCTCCTTTCTATCTCCAAATCATGCGAGTCTCTCATCAATATGTTTTGCTAAATTCCATCAATAGCAAGTGAAGAAGACCCGAATCCAAACTCCCCTACTTGCAACAACTTTCTTGTTATCTTGCTGCCTCCTTGATGGAATCTCTCTGCCCTCTCATCTCTCTTTTCTATCGCCAAACCTAGCAAATCTCTGGTCCACGCTTTCTACTCAATCAGGTCAAAAAAAAACAAGTGATCAGATCGTCAATGGCATCTGCTTGAAATAGAGTGAAGAACACCATGTCCAAATCCTCTCAATTTCTCAATACCTATCTTGTTACCTTGTTTGTCTTCATGAATTCTCTTTGTCCTATATCTCCTTTCTATCTCCACAACTTATGAATCTTTGACTAATGCCACTTGCTCGATCCAATCGGAAGCAATGGAAGAAGATCCAAATCCTAATTACCTCCTTTCATCGATACCCGTTGTTTTCCCTTGTTGCCTCCTTGATGGAATCTTTGCCCCCTATCCCTCCTCTTTTGTCGCCCCTGCCTTGTTTCCCCTCTAAAGCGTGCTCCCCTCGCATGCACGAGGCGCCGTCACTGCAAGGGGCTCGACAGGAGCACGTCGAAGCCGACTGCCGACCGGTGCTCATCGCCGATTCGCCGTGCCCGTTGGCCGCTGGACCAATCCAGCGCCACCATGGCGACTCCCACGTCGAACCGAACCCGCTTTGCCGGTCTTCGTCGTCCCTTCATCGCCGAATGCCAACACCCACGGTGCTGCCACCACCCGTCTGCTCAATCCTGACCACAGTTCCGACTCGTGCCTTTCTCGGTAGCGTCTCGGTGAGAATCCCTCCATGTCTTTTCCCTCCACTTCCTCTCTACCGTCTCTTCATGTTTGCTATTGCCGCTGATATCGTCTGCCGCTACAGCATGCTAATAAGTTTTTGGGTGCCATGCTATTATAAGTCACGCCGGCCATCACGCACACCAGGTGCAGGAGTATATCGCCATGCATGCTTATGTCCATACAGGCAAGTAAAACTCCCTGCACGATGAACATGCCTAGCCTGAACAGCTGACCAGAATCATTCACATCGAGTCCATTGCTTCCACCAATATTTGATTTGTTCCTCCATATTCAATTATTTAATCAATTTGCTTTCTTTTCATTCAACTTCAGCCATCAGTCCTGATTCACACCACTGAATTTCTCCCAAACATCTTGTAGTATTATTTTTTTAGAATTATATGGACACTGCAGATTGGTATCATATTAATAATTAGTTTTGTATTGATTCCATGGTATAGTATTTAATTATCAAATTATTACTATGTCATTACACCGCAGTATGAAATTAAATTATTAAAGTGATATACCACTTTCTGATGTGAACATGTCTTTCTAATGATTTATCCTTATATCATCATCTTATGTGCAATATCTATAATGCTCTTCTTGTCCATGGGACCTACCTAAACCTTTATCCCTTGTTAGCTTTCTGAATCTCGGGACGAGATTCCTTTTAAGGGGGGTAGTTCTGTCACACCCTGAAATTTTTGGATTTCAAGATGTGATTAAAATTAGAAATAAAACAACAATTTTCTCATGATTTTAAAATTTTCGCAACATTTATTTTCTTTACCAGGAAATTTAGTAAAAATAAATAAAGATTGTTTGTTTTTATAAAATTAAACAAGGTTGTTTTGTTTGTTGTGCACTCATGCAGCTTCGCATTGTTTTATTGTTTGCCGTTCAATTTGAATTCGAATTCTTCAAATTTGAATTTAAATTGAATTTGTTTTGGTTTTAAAAATAAACTCAAGCCCGGCCCAGAGTCGTTTGCGCGTTCGGCCCAACAACTGCCTTGCAGACCCGCTTCGCCGCCTCCGCCCCAGCCCAAGGCCCATGCCGCGGCCTGCGTCTCTATAAAAGCGCCACCGCTGCCCTCGGACCCTCATCGAGCCTCCGCCATCACCCGTCGTGCAAACCCTAACCCTGGGGCATCCTGTTCCCCTGCATCGCCGGCCCTCGATCCTTGCTGTGCTCGCGAGGTTCTCTTCAGGAACGCCGGACGCAGCATCGTGCCCCTGCGTGCCTGCGCGCCGCCGCTCCTGAGGCCTGCGTGCCTGAGCGCCGTCGCCCCTGAGGCCAGCGCCGCGCGGCGCGCCGCCCAGGCCAGCTCCGCACTGCCCCTGCCCCTGCACCGCTAGCCTGCGCCGCCTGCGCGCCTACCCCTGCGCCGCCAGCCTGCGTTGCCCAACCTGCCTCCACCACGTGCGCCTGCCCTGTGCACACCAGGCAGCCACCGCCCTATGCCAACCGCATGCCGCCGCCCCTGGAGCCAGCACGCAAGCGGTCAGTGCCGAGCACTGCATGCCGCGTCGCCCCTGCGTTGCCCGAGTCAGCTGCACGCGCCCAGGAAGGCCCAGTTGCTGTACGCCCAGAACAGGGATGCCTCCTCCACCTTCCGGCTTCGATTCGACCTCCTCGATCCGTCCCCGCCATGGGTAAGCGGTAAAACGGAACCTCCTCGACCTCCTCTTCAGTTTCCCCCACTTTTCCTCTCGATTGTGGTTTAAATCGCATCAATTTTAGCCATGGGAGTAAGCATCTAGCCATGGAAGCACTTCTGTACGTAACCTCCTGGAGAAGAAGGTAGCTTTGCGTTTAGGCCCCTGAAGAAAAAGGAAATCCCTGCTGTTTTTTTTCTGTGTCTTGCAAAAGTTTCCAGCTAGCCCTTCACGCCTATGGTTAATCGCATATAGATCCTTGCAATCTTGTTTTATGCGTAGTTTCCGCGTTTTAGATCCGTTTCGACTCGTTCTTTTTGCGTTAGCCTTGTTTTAGCGTAAGCTATCGTTTAGTAATGTTGTTGCGCCATAGTTCCTGTTTTAAAAATTAAATATAGATTTAATATGAATAATGTTCTCTCATCTAGTGTTTTCAATTAAAATCAATTTAAGTTTTTACTCCGGATTTTATAGTTAATGTTAACTTAATTAATATCAACTCAAATATGTTTTAAATTTAATTTGTTAGTTCAACATAAATCATATAAAGTTATGCGTTTGGATGCTCTCACAAATTTTATTCTTTAATTAAATTGTTGATTAGAGTTAATTTCTACATAGACAACTATATATAAAATTTGATTAAGTTTAACTTCGCTTTTGCAAATAATAAAAAAATAATATAATATGAGTTAATTAAATTAATAATATTTCTTTTTCAATAAATTTTACCTGTGGTTTCTAATTAAAATAAATGAAGTTTATAGTTCTTTAATTTTCTTTTATAACGCAAAACTTCCGATAGTGTTTTTTGTAACCCTAGTTCTGTTTTTCGCGTTTCTTGAGCTCTCGTAACCGTAGCAGCGACCCCTATCCTTTAGTACATTCTTTAAAAGCCTTTCTTTGTTTTGGTGTATTGTTCTTAGTTGAATCTTGTTGTTTGCTTTGTATGTTTGCCCGATGTTTACTCCGAGTAGAAGGATCGCTGTTTGAAGGTTGAAGATCAAGAGTTCCAAGTGAGAAAAAGCTGAAGAGCAGTAAGAGTAGCTTTTCGTTGGAGAAAGGCAAGTGACCCTAACCATCTTTCTGTCTATGCTTATTTACAAGAGTATTATGATGATCTAATTGGAACATGGAGAACCACCCAAGAAAACCGTACAACCACAATACTAATGGGCTCTGGTCTTGGCTGAGTAATTAGATGAACTATATGTTGTGTTGGGGTTGTTCCGCTTGGGGGTTATGAGTTTGTGTTGTGGAGCGGGTGAAGGAAGCTGCGTCTTCTGAGGGACCGCACGGCAGGGACCAACACATACATATAGGAATTCTTTGTAAAGGCCTCGTAGCGTCCCTATGCAATCACACCTCGGAAGTGTGGTATTGTGCCTGATCAACACATATGCGTGGTTGGGTTCAAAGTTCTTCAGAACTTTTACGCGAATTGTGGTGAAAGTGTACAACCTCTGCAGAGTTAAAACTAACCGGTTAGCCGTGCTCACGGTCAAGAGCGGCTTGGACCATCACATGATTAATAAACTTAAAGATGGATTGAAATCACATTGTGGTTATTTCTTGTGGCCTTGCTGAGTACCAACCATAAGTGTACTCACCCTTGCTTACTGCTGCTCAGAAGGGAAAGTTGCTGTGAAGTATTTTGAAGATGATGCTGAGTTCTAGGCGTACGCAACCCCCAGTCGTTTGCCTGTGAAGTTTGGAGCCTTCGTTTCCAGGATAAACTGTAAACTCTGATAGTCTTTTATTTGTTGTATATCTCTTTTTCGTGATACTGTTGCTGATTATTCGCTCATAATGTCTCTATATGTATGAAACTTGATCCTGGCATACATATAGTTATGCATTCGGTTTTGTCCTTAAAACCGGGTGTGACAATTGACGAGATTGAGCTTCAAGACCTTCACCTCAATGGTCGTCATTTCACTTGGTCGAACGAGCGAGGCACCCCAACTCTTGAGCGCCTGGATCGCATTCTCGTCACGGATGATTGGCTCACTGCTTTCCCTGACCATAACCTCACGGCGCTCTCTACTGAATGCTCAGATCACGCTCCTATGCTACTCCGTACTGACTGTGCTATCCCTCACTTCAAGCACTTCAGATTTGAAAACATCTGGCCGAAATTCGACGGCTATCTTGATACGGTCGCTCAAGCCTGGAACGCGCCTCTGCCGAGAAATGATCTTGATGCATTCAGGATACTTGATATCAAGCTGCGTGCCACTGCTAAAGCTCTAAAAAGCTGGAGCGATAAGCATGTCGGCAGTGTGCGACTTCAGCTTGCTATTGCCAAGGAAATTGTTCTAAGATTTGATTGTGCTCAGGAGATGCATATTCTTGCGCCGCATGAGCTGGCTTTGCGTCACAAAGCAAAACTCCATTGCTTGGGTTTAGCCTCCCTGCAACGTACCTTGATTCGGCAACGTTCACGTATCACTTATTTGGCGGAAGGGGATGCAAATACAAAATTATTTCACTTGCAAGCCTGCCACCGAAGCCGTAAGAACCACATAGCATCTGTTCAGGTTGGCGACTTGAGGCTGGTTCATGAAGATGAGAAAGCTGATGCCTTCTTTCAGCACTTTGACAGCATGCTTGGTTCTAAATGCACTCGTGAGGCCAATCTGGATTTTAATTTTCTGGGACTACCCGCTATTGACACATCTTCACTTGACTTCTGCTTCTCTGAGGAGGAGGTGTGGCAAACCATTCAAGACCTCCCGATCGATCGTGCACCGGGGCCTGACGGCTTCACCGGCCTTTTCTACCGGACTGCGTGGAGCATTATCAAGCCGGACATCATGCGTGCCTTTCATGCACTCTGGGCACTTGATGGTCGCAGCCTTTACCTGATCAATCAAGCTTATATCGTATTGCTCAAAAAGAAAGGAAATGCCTCGGAGATTACTGATTATCGGCCAATCAGCCTCATTCACAGTTTTGCCAAACTGTTTACCAAGGTACTGGCTACAAGACTGGCTCCATACATGCACCATTTGGTTAGGCCAAACCAGAGTGCATTCATCCGGGGTCGTGTGATCCATGAAAATTTCCGTGCGGTGCAGCTCACCACAAAACTCTTATGTCGCAAAAAGAAACCTTGTGCCCTGATCAAGGTCGATATTGCGAAAGCTTTCGACACGGTCAGCTGGTCGTTTCTTTTCTCACTTCTCGTCCACATGGGTTTCTCCCGTCGTTGGATTGATTGGCTTTCCTTGCTACTCTCATCAGCCAGCACCAAGATAATCCTTAATGGCATGCCTGGTCGCCGCATCTGTCACGCTAGGGGGCTGCGCCAAGGCGATCCTCTCTCACCACTCTTATTTGTCATTGTGATGGAGGCACTTAACGCCATGCTTAGAGCTGCTGACAGTGGGGTTCTTCTCACTCCTTTGGACGACAAAGCTAAAGAGAGGGCCTTTTTCTATGCTGATGATGTCGTCATCTTTTTGGCACCAAAACAGCAGGATATCATCTTGGTGCGAGGGATCTTGGAAATTTTTGGACAAGCCACTGGACTCAGAGTAAATGGCAACAAATGTCTCATCTCCCCAGTACACTGTGATCTGGAAGACACGGCAACACTGCTGCATTTTTTCCCTGGCAAGCTTGCCCCTTTCCCTGTTAACTACTTGGGAATTCCACTAGCCCCGAATAAATTGAAGAAATCGGACCTGCAACCTTTGGTGGACAAAGTTGCTAATTGTCTTCCGGCTTGGAAAGCTTCGCTTCTTAATAAGGCTGGTCGGACGGTGCTGATTAAAGCCAAGCTCTCAGCCATCCCCATCCACACTTCATTGGCCATTGCCATCTCACCCTGGGTCGTTAAATGCATCGACAAGATAAGGCGTTCTTTTCTTTGGAATGGTAGCGCCTCAGCAAAAGGGGGATGCTGCACACTTTCCTGGCCTAAGGTGTGCCGTCCACCTGAGCTTGGGGGATTGGGCATCATCAACTTGGAAATTTTTGGGTATGCACTTCGCATCAGATGGCTATGGCTGCAAAAAACAGATAATTCCCGACCATGGTCGCAGCTACCTGTCGCACACGAGCCAATCGTCGTCGCAATGTTTAATGCCTCTACCTCTATGCAGCTTGGAGATGGCACTACCACTTTGTTCTGGGAGGACAGATGGTTGCAGGGACTTTCTATTTCTGAGCTCGCACCGTGTCTATACAATGCCATTGGAGCTTGCACTTGCCGTTCAAGAACCGTGGCTGATGGTTGCTCTCACAGAAGTTGGGTGCAGGATATCACCGGCGCTTTGACCATTCAGGTACTTCTTGATTACCTCAGGGTTTGGGATTTGGTGGAAGCCACAGAACTGCACACTGATACTAAAGATAAGCTCCTCTGGAAGTGGACGCCCGATCAAAATTTCTCGACTGCGTCGGCCTATCGTGCTTTCTTCCTTGGTCAATCCTCGATTGCTGGCGCCAAGGTTCTTTGGAAGGCTAGAGCACCGGGGAAATGCAAATTTTTTGGCTGGCTCGCTCTGCATGATAGATGCTGGACCGCAGAGAGACGAATGCGTCACAATCTTCAACAAGATGATCACTGCGCCCTTTGCAGTCAAGAACCGGAAACCATTTCACATCTATTGGTTGGTTGCTCGTTCTCAAGGCAAGTCTGGTATAGAGTCCTTTTGCGCGGACGATGGCAATCGGTGTCGCCACAGCATCCGGCCACCAACTTCACAGATTGGTGGCTGACAAGTCGCAAAAATTTTGACAAAGTCGAACGTAAAAGTTTTGACAGCCTGGTGATACTCATCTTCTGGATTATTTGGAAAGAGCGGAATCGCAGAACCTTTGATCATACTTCTCGCTCGGTGATTGAGGTTGTTAACTTAATTTTTGAGGAAGCCTTGTCCTGGCAGCAGGCGGGTTTTAGGTCTCTCGAACCTTTTTTTCTTTGTTGTGGTTTATTTCCTACCTAGCTTGTAGGTCGCTTAACAATTGCTTTGTAATCGCCTACTTCTGAACTCTCGGCCTGCCATGAACTGCGGTTCATGATCTCGTCGTTGTATTCTCTTTTTCTTTATCCTCTTAATGAAATACGTGCTCAGGCACGTTCGCAAAAAAAAAAAACAAAAATGGGCCATAACTTGGACGGGCTCCTAGCCTATGTCCACAGCCCAAAATAAACCCTCACCACCGCGCGTCCGTGCGGAGCGCGTGCTCACTTGCTGAGCTTCCTAGAGCCGTAGCCGAACCAAACAAAACCCCGCCTGCAAGTCTCTCCCCAGTCCCCACACACCACAACACACTCTTGTCCTGTGATCGTCTCTCTCATCCCCCTCTCCACGCCACAGACAGATCTCCCCCCTTCCGCAGCCATGGCGGAGGACGCCCCCAACGCCGCGGCCGAGGGCACCCAGCCCGCGCCCCCCGAGGGATCCGCCGACGCCGCCCCACCGGCCTCCGGCGCGAAGGCCGCGGAGGCGCTGCTCCCGTCGCTCAGCATCTGGCCGCCGTCGCAGCGCACGCGCGACGCCGTCGTGCGCCGCCTCGTGCAGACGCTCGCGGCGCCCAGCGTCCTCTCCCAGCGCTACGGCGCCGTCCCGGAGCCCGAGGCCGAGCGCGCCGCCGCCGCCGTCGAGGCCGAGGCCTTCGCCGCCGCCTCCGAGTCCGCCGCCGGCGCGTCCCCGGCCTCCGTCGAGGAGGGGATAGAGGTCCTCCAGGCGTACTCCAAGGAGGTCAGCCGCCGCCTCCTCGAGCTCGCCAAGTCCAGGTCCGCCGCCGCGGCGCCTGCCGCCGAGGCTAGCGCTCAGGAGTCGGAGGGATCGTCGGTGACCGCGGCGCCCGCGGAGGCTGCCGCTTCCGAGGAGTAAGGCGCTGGCCCCGCGCTTTGATCCACCGAAGTTTGCTGTTATTTTGGCATTTCGATGGAAATTATCCGTGGTTTGCTCTGGGCCTCTGGCTAGTAGTATCCATTGTCTATTAGAGATGCGCGTGAGAGGAGGAACTGGTGTTTGTTTCATGGACCTGGTATGCTGCTATGATATTAAGCTATAAACCGTGAATCCTTGCCATTGCATATGTAAAGGTTGTGCGTGCATGTTTGCATGAGTTCATCTATTCCTGTTTCCTGGTTGTGAAGTGGTTAATGCTCAAGAATGATTGCATCATTAGGATTTATGACTATACTTGAACTGCATCAGTTATTGGGCTCTAGGAGTGATTGCTTTCTTGATCAATGAATAACGCAGGTTTGTTAATCTATATTGCCTCTAATTTACAAAATCAAACCCAACCACATCTATTTTGCAAGCGCACAATTACAGGGAGGTTGCAGTTATTATCTAAACAAGTTAATCTTTTGTTGTGAATTGGACATGATGCTTGTGGGGGTTAGAACAGTATTATTTGATCTAGTACATAGCTAACATTCACCAGCTGGCATTTCAATGAAGAATACCTAACTGCAAGGACAATTAGTTGATACTCCCTCCGTTCCGAATTATAGGTTGTTTTGGCTTTTCTAGATACATAGGTTTTCTTATTTATCTAGACATAATGTATATATCTAGGTGCATAACAAGTGCTATGTATCTACAAAAGCCAAAGTGACCTATAATTTGATTTGGAACGGAGGGAGTACTTGATAGCTGCATTTGCATAGTTCATGATTTGTAGTTAAAACTTGACTTTCTAGAATCTAGATGAGGTGTACGAAATTCGTAGTACTTTGTGGAACACCATTTCAAATCTTCAAACTAAGATTAATAATTAAGATCTAACATTTTACAGATTCCCTATATATATTTCTATTTGTTACACTATTTCTGTTATGTGAGCCCACTTAGCTCAGAGGTTAGAGCATTGCTTTTGTAATGCAGTTATTGATAGACAGAAAAATCATGGTATGCATTTCCTTGTATTAGCTAAAGCATTGCGTATGTCGGGGGGAGATCATATCCATGCCAGTACTACAGATGTAACTGTCACCTTCAATCACACAAACTTCACTTTGAAATTTTATTTGTACTGCTGTAACTATCCATGAATCAGAGTACATATTGCATTTTTATGATTGAAGATTTTAAGTTACGAAGCAGTCCTGGTTGGTCATGAGTCACTAGATGAAAACTGCAGGTAGCCAAATATACCTTTGATTCTTTTTTACGAAACATGTTACCATGTTAACTTTATGTTGATTCTAAATCATGGAGTTTACAACCAGCTAAATCAGTATGTAGTCTCATTCAAAGTTTACCACTAAGCTGTTATTGGGTTAGCTACTTCTCAACTTGCAGGCCTGATGGTTGATATTTCAGTGAAAGTGTAGAATGTTCACTTTCATGTATTAGAGATTTGAGTCAAATCACCTGAATATAAATAGTCATGTGGTCTCTGCTTAGGATATCTAGTTTCCTGATATTCTGGTAGCCACTAAAGCAGTGTGCTGCTTAAAAAGAACTGTGTTGCCAATTTGCCATGTGAATTTTAGCTTGTCATCATATATGAATATTGATGTCAGGGCAACAATGGTCCTTCCTTTTGGTTGCCCCTGAATACCAGGTGTTATGTCGTACTTAGTTTCACACAGAATTATTGATTTTGGTTCTTGAGCATGGAAGTGCTGAAAAGAGAAAAAGAGTAGACAGTCCTACAGAAGATCTTTAAACTTGTACTAAGAGTAGGCAGTCCTATAGAAGATCTTTAAACTTGTACTTCACATCTTTTATGAAGTTGTTGGTTCGTTGATAGATGTATGCAGTACTACTTTGCGAAGCAGTCTTCTTTGTTGCAACTACAAGATAGGCTTTGGTCACTTTATGTCCTTCAAATTTCGCTTGATTGTTTCTTGTTGAATTGCTATAGTATCAGTTCCGAGACAGACCTTTCCATGATTAAAATATGAGTTGAAGTGATTGAAAGCGATACAATGGTTGCAAACTTGCAACTAAGAAATGAGAATGTTGTGTTTAGCCGTTTTAGTTCCAGCCCATGGGGAGATTTTGCCAAACCCAAGGGATCGCCCTTTCTGTAACGGTATAACCGGCCGAGGCCAATGGTCAGTGATTATGTTTTGCAGAGGCTGAACAATCGAGCTCTCCTTTTCTTCTACGATGAAATTGAACACGCGGCCTGAGTTTGCCTGTTTGGGCAGTCTCTATGAATGTGTAGTTCTCAACCTCACATTTGAATTTCCTCCGCCAGCCATCTTGTTCCATCGACACAAACGGTTGATGGGCATAAATGAGCTAAATGAGCTATATTTCGGTCTTGGAGGACTGACGGGTTAGAGCATCTTCAACAGTTTCCTATATTTTTTTTTCCCAAACTTGTTGTTTACCAACTCCTCAAATAGAAATGGGGAGACAAAAAAAATCCTTCTCCAATAGTTCTCTATTTTTACTCCAAAAAGAGAAATTGTGGCATGAGAGACGTCGTGCTCCCGCGAATTGTTTCGTCGTTTTTTCCGCGCGCCGCCGCCTACAGCCTGGCGTCCGCCGCCCCTCTCTGATCGGCCTCACCATATGCTGCACGCCCCTCTCTGATCATGGAAGATGGGGAGGTTCAATAGCTGAAATAATTTTGATCTCAACTGACTAAAACCAGAGCAGGCCGACCAATAGCTGAAATAATTTTCATCTCAACTGACAAGAATAGAGCAGGCCTACCAAGGCAAAAGGCACAGGCGCACAGCATGCCGACCATGGATGCAAGGCGGCAGGCGGCCGGCCAAGGCAAGGTGCAGGGCGGTGCCACCAAGACAGGCGGTACAGGGCGGCATGCCTCCGCCAGGCGCAGCACTGCAGTGCGGCAGGCCTCCGCCAGGGCAGCAGGATGGCATGCCACATGCCTCCGCCAACGCGGCGGTGCAGGGCGCAGGCCCTCCGCCAGGCGCAGCACAGCAACATGCAAAGCCCTACTGCCGGATAAATAAAACCTAGAAGATAAATGGGATCTATGGTTACCTATGGCAGCGGCGGCGGCGGCGGCCGGCTTTCCTCGACAGCAATGGCGCGAAGGAGGTTCCCGCGCGGCGTGAGGAAGGGCGGGGAGAAGAGGCGGCGACGAAAAATCGTCCGCGAGAAGCCGATCGGGAGTCACCGAGTGCGCACTGATGCCCGATGTAGTGAACACGCAGCCTAGTGTTGGGGTATCACGCAGCTGCACCGCGATACACAAAACCTTGCTCGTAATGCCAGCCAAATAATTGCCTCCTGACCTCTCATCACCTCTATATATCTTCCTTCGGATCATGTGATACACGTAACCAACTAGGCCTATTAGTTTGAGTTGCAATTTTTGAGTTTTTCTGAAAAGTTGTGGCTGGTTTTTCTGTTTTGAAAATCCAACACTAGCTTACAGAAGATGTGTTTAGCTTTCTGAGCTCAAAAAGCTACGAAAAGCTCATAAAATTGAGCTTTCCAGCTTTTCATATAAACTCAATTTTTTTAGGATTCCGGCTTTCTGAAATTGCACGAGAAGTTCACTGTTTGTTTAAACTTCTGGCTTTTCACGCTGAAAAGATGCCAGAAAACTCAAATAAAAAGGCCTATCACTACCTCATCACCAAGCTAAAGTCTCCCAAGTCCCAAGTGCCTTGCCTGAAAGTTCAAGTTCAGTTTGATGCTCAACACCTGTCGGAAGCATTTTTCGAGTTGAATGTTCAAATCCAAATCCAATAAGTTGTATGCCCAATTCCCAAATATAAAATTCTGTCCCTTGAACCTGTTCTCTCTGGATGATAGGTAAATTGCAATTGCACAAGGTTTCCCATCTGATTCTAGTTCCCAGATTGAGAATTCTGTTGATGGCCCAATCCCCAAAACCATGTTTACAATTGAAATCAATTCCTTTTTCAAAAGAAAATGAAATCAATGGGAGTTTCATATTTGAATCTATCTTTTAGAATTAATTGGAAGTCCAGAAGGGTGGCTAACGATGTCTCCACTCCTCCAGGCTCCAGCGAAGGCCGCAGCGCACAATTTCAGGCTTTCAGCCAGCGTCGTCAAAAAATAAAAAATCACAGCTTCAAATCATCAACGGAATCACGCCTTGAGAAAATAAAATATATTTTCAAAATAAAAAGGAAACTCACCTCCCTTTCCGACTCGAAATTTGCCAGGAGAAACGCGTCACGCGCGCTTGAAACAACCTACTTGAGTTCGTCTCGGTTTGGCGCTCCAAGTCCGACTGCCGGCGCCGCGGCCATTATAAAGTCACCATTCGATCGCGGTGTGAGGAACCAGCCCAAGTTGATTCCGCCTAATCGAGTCATCGTCCATTGATCAACTCGATTAGAGAGAACCAACCCCGGTAGTCTTTGGAATGTGTCATGAGCACTGCCCAGGATTTAAACACACTCCACTAGCACAACAGCAATACCATTACACAATCACATCCACACACAAGTGAATATTACAAAGGGGTTTAAAGTGTAGTACATCAAGTCTCAGAGTTTTGCAGCGGATAGTTCTACTACTAGCACTCCATACATCGCAAAATAAGAAGATAAGCACTATATGCCGATAGTGCCCTTTACAAAGCCACCGGCCATCTACTCCTCACCCGCACTTCCGTCCGCGGGGTAGAAGTAGCCGAACACGGCCTCCGGCTACGCATCACCTGCATCAACTTAACGATAGCACCATGAGTACAAAGGGTACTTCCAGGACTTATCCAACATGGGTAAATATATCCCGACCTCAAGGAGAATGCATTTGGTTAGTAGCAATGTTAAGTCATGGCATTTAATTTGTTTTGCAAAAAGGCATCTAACTTTGACCAAGTTGTGATAAGTAAAAGACAAGCATCTATAATATCTAAGTCATACATCAATACAATTGCATAAGTAAAGTGATCATATACAACTCGAGATCAATCTTCCATGAACTCATCACGCAACTTTACAATGGTGCGAACCTCAAAGAGCGTGCTCACTGTCCGAGAGCGCGACTATTGCAATAGATTAAAGGACCTGCAGGGGGTACAACTTTACCCACACGAGGCTAAGAACACCGCCCATACCCACGGCCAAGGATAAGGGTTGATTCATACATCAACCGTTCACACAAACACAACCGACTATGAGCGAACGGTCGGGAAGGACAAGTTCACCGAACCGACGATCACACTCCATCACGACCCGCACCGAATCCGATCAAGACAAGGTGTGACTCATGCTAATTGGCTTGCCTTCCCATTATTAAGCATGTGGTGTGTACTAAAAGGTGCTCAAGAGACCCGCGACCAAAGAGACGGCCCTTAACCAACTCAAGCAAGACTAACCAATAGGACTCCTTTCCATCATGGCCCTACCATTCTTGCTCAAGTCTGATTCCACAATTCATAGTTGCTCATATTTTATTCATCATTATCTAGGAGTGTAGAATTAATCAAATATCCTATAACTCGCGAGTGGTGGTGTCTTGCCACCTCTCGTCTTCTATTGAAGCTAAGCATGGCTAAGCGTTAAATCTGTGACTCCTAACCAAACATACTCAACTATGAGGAATTATCCTAAGCAAGGTTGGTAATGCATCAAATAGGTTCTAAGCAAACATTGATACATATATATAGTAACTCATGCGCATTCAAGACACATCTATAAACTTCATTGATCCAAAATAGAGGGTAAAGAAATGCATAGGTGCCTGCCTTGAGTCTCAAAAGAAGCATCGTCTCCCATGGGCTCCGAGTCACCCTCCTCTTGCTCCGGCGTCACGGTCTCTACACGAATGCGATGATGCTTGAGAATTGAGCATGCCATGAATGTATGCAATGTTGTGCAATTGACACGAGGGTACATGTATTAACAAGCCAAACTATGGTATAGAGGCTGGACATAAGGTACATGGGTGGGTTGTTCATGCGTGAGAGAATGAGTGCTGAGCAGGTAAGGGCGGACCGTCCGGGTTAGGGAAGCGGACTGTCCGGGTTAGGGAAGCGGACCATCCGGTCTGAACGGCGGACCGTCCGCCGGTCAGTCGCGGACCGTGTTGGGGGTGAAAACATGCTCTCTGACTAAATCGCAGACTGTCCGTGTGGGTTAAGCGGACCGTCCGCCTCTTAATTTTTGAAAGGCTGAAAATCATACAGAGGCTCTGTTGGTTTGGTTGGGAACTGGCGGACCGTCCGGCCATGTCGGGCGGACCGTCAGCGACACGGCCTAGGCTCACCGGCGAGTTCGTCGCCGGCGATTCCGGCCAAGGTTTGGGGTGGGGTTTGTTCCTAAAGGTTCCTAGAAGCTTAAAGGGTTCACTTTGAGAGCTAATTCCTACATGCATTACGGTTTCAAAGCTCTAGGTCATCAATGGTGATTTGTGCTATAAGTGAGTTCTTGGCTTTAAATCCTAGGGCAATGGGAACGGATCGGGGAGAGGGTGCACTCAACGGCGTCGAGTAGGGTACCGGCAAGGGCTCCAAGGCGACGGGGAAGACTTGGGGAAGCTCGGGGTCATCTCCCTTGCTTGAAGCTTGAGGGAGGGGATGAAGTAGAAGAAGAAGCTTGTTGGGGAAGCTCCTCCCCAAGGAAAAAGAGGAGATCGGGGTGGTGCAGTTCACCGGCGTCCTCCGGCGAGGTGGAGGGGCTTCAATGGTGGGGGAGAGGGTGGAGCTCCTCCATGGCTTGGGGCTTGAGAGAGATGGTGAGGGGAGCGAATGAGGGAGAGAGAGAGAGAGCTGGGAGAAGGCTCCCAGGTGATGGAGGGTCGGGCTGGCGGGTGGGGCCAGGGGTGGGACGTGGCGGCAAGTCCCTGCGCGCAAGACACGCATCGGAGATGCACTAGCGGACCGTCCGCGAGTGTGGCGCGGACTGTCCGCGGATGGGTGACATGGCAAGGGAAGTCGATGTGTCCGAGGTTGACCGTGGTTGGCCACGTGGCACAGCCGCAGACCGTCCGCCGTATAGGGGCGGACTGTCCGCCACTACCAAAATCAGTGGACTAGCCTAAGTTTTAATTCTCTCCTTAAGTGCGGGCTAATTATGCTTAATGCTTAATGATGCACATGATGACATATTTAATCTGTTAGTTAATATAGGGCTGTTACAAATTCTCCCCTTGTTGGAAAAATCTCATCCCAAGATTTGGCTAAGGACCTATAGAGAGGGTAGACTGTCCGCGTGATCCGACGGACCGTCTGGAAGTCAGTGAAGAAAAATTACCAGAGAGGGGTGCACTCGGTTGGGTCCTGAGTTTATCTACGGTGGACTGTCCAGTCCAGAATGGCGGACCGTCTGCTGTTGAAAGGCTGAAAACTCTAAGTGTTGGGTTGGTTCTGTGTAAAACTGGGCGAGTCTACTGCGGACCATCCACACAATACTAGCGGACTGTCCGCGGGTCAAGTTGGTGGATCAACAAGTTTCTGGGATGGTTTTGGTACAAATTTTGGAACTACGGCGGACTGTCCGGGGTTAAAAACCGGACCGTCCACAGGTGATTTCGGCTGGGAAACACAGATGACAATCTCTCTGGTGGATTTGGAATTTTGTACGGCGGACCGTCCGCGGCAGAGAGCCAGACTATCCGCGAGTCACGAAAAATGCCCAGAAACAGCACAGCTGAGAGTGGACATTATCAAAGTATGAAGTATCCAACACAGAAATTTCTCAGAGTTGGTGACAATCAACTTAAGATCAATAAGAAGATGTTGAGTAAGATAAATGGGAGGATTTGTGAGTGCACATACTCGTTCTCAAATAAATCGGGATAAGATTGTCGAAATTGATCCTCTTGTTCCCACGTTGCCTCACGCTCTCCGTTGGACTTTCACAAATTTGGTAGTCTTGTTTCTAGTCTTGCGCTCCGCTCGATCAAGAATTCGGATAGGATGCTCTTTGTAGGAAAGATTTGGTTGGATATCAAGATCTTCATAATTGGTGGCTTCCATGGGAACTCTTAGACATTTCTTCAATTGAGAGACATGAAATACATTGTGGATTGTTGATAGAGATTGTGGTAATTCCAATTGATAGGCGACAGCCCCACGCCTTGCCAAAATCCGAAATGGACCAACATAGCTAGGAGCGAGCTTGTCTTTCTCTTGAAACCGTTAGGTGCCCTTGGAAGGTATAACCTTGAGATAGACATGATCACCAATTTTGAAACATAACTCTCTCCTACGCCAATCCGCATAGTGCTTTTGGCGGGATTGTGCCGCTCGTAGTCGTTCTTGGATAGTTTTCACCTTCTCTTCGGCCTCCATAACAATATCCGGGCCAAAGTATACTCGCTCTCCGGATTCCGACCAACCCTACAACTCCGCCCATACAAAGCTTCAAATGGAGACATCCCAATGCTTGCTTGGTAACTATTGTTGTAGGAAAATTCAGCAAATGGCAAATATTCATCCCAACTCTTTCCATAAATAATTGCACATGATCTGAGCATATCTTCCAGAATTTGGTTAACTCGCTCGGTTTGTCCACCGATTTGAGGGTGATAAGTTGTGCTAAAAGTGAGATCGGTACCCATAGCATGATGGAGACTTTTTCAAAATTGAGCGGTGAATTGGGGACATCTATCGGAGACTATGGATTTAGGAACTCTATGAAGACAAACAATTTTGGTGAGGTAGAGCTCAGCATATTTGTCAACGATATATTTATCTTTCACCGGAAGGAAGTGAGCTGATTTTGTGACACGATCCATAATGACCCAAATAGAATTGTACCCATGAAAAGTACGAGGAAGTCTGGTAATAAAGTCCATGGATATATTTTCCCACTTCCAAAAAGGAATAGGTAGTGGTTGTAGAGTTCGGGCCGGCTTGAGATGTTCGGCCTTCACTCTTTGACAAACATCGCATTCGGCCACATATCTTGCAATCTCTCTTTTCATGCGAGTCCACCAAAATTTCTTCTTCAAATCTTGGTACATCTTGTTGCTACCTGGATGGATAGAAAATTGAGATTCATGGGCTTCATCAAGAATTTTCTTTCTAAGCTCAAAGTTCTTGGGAACTATCAAACGTTTCCCAAACCAAAGAATTCATTGATCATCGAGCTTGAAACACTTGACCTTGTCTTCATTGATTCTAGTTCTAAGTTTCATCATGCCTTTATCTTCAAATTGAGCCTTCTTGATTTCATCAATGAGATTAGAGGTGATAACTAAAGAAGCAAGTGACCCATGCTCTACCATAGAGAGATTTAGCCTCCGGAAATCTTCACAAAGAGTGCTAGCTCCGGATCGGGTGCGCAAGTAATGACATTGTGCCTTTCTGCTCAAAGCATCGGCTACCACATTGGCCTTGCCGGGATGGTAATGAACTTCTAATTTGTAATCCTTGATTAATTCCAACCACCTTCTTTGTCTCATATTGAGTTCCGCTTGAGTGAAGATATACTTGAGACTTTGATGATCGGTATAGATATTGCAAGAATTTCCAAGAAGATAATGGCGCCATAACTTGAGAGCATGCACAACGGCTGTAAGTTCAAGATCATGGGTAGGATAATTTTCTTCATGACGCTTCAATTGGCGTGAAGCATAAGCAATGACTCGGCCTTCTTGCATAAGAACACAACCGAGTCCAATTCTAGATGCATCACAATATACATCAAATCCCTTAGTGATGTCCGGTTGAGCAAGAACAGGAGAAGTAGTGAGCTTGGTCTTGAGGGTTTGGAAAGCCTTCTCACAAAAATCGGTCCACTTGAATTCCACACCCTTCTTAGTCAACTCAGTCATGGGCTTAGAAATTTTGGAGAAATTTTCAATGAACCTACAATAATAACT
This sequence comes from Panicum virgatum, assembly GCF_016808335.1. Lineage (NCBI taxonomy): Eukaryota > Viridiplantae > Streptophyta > Magnoliopsida > Poales > Poaceae > Panicum > Panicum virgatum. The sequence continues at coordinate 64,457,659 of NC_053146.1, forward strand.
CGCAAGTCCAAAAAAACTCCGGATCTCACTAACATTTTGGGGTTGCTTCCAATTAAGCACATCCTTCACCTTGCTTGGATCCACAGCTACACCATTTTCCGAAAGAATATGCCCAATAAAAGCCACTTCCTTGAGCCAAAACTCGCACTTGCTAAACTTGGCATAGAAACGATGATCACGAAGTTTTTGAAGAACAATGCGAATATGCTCAGCATGCTCTTCCTCGGTCTTGGAGAAAATAAGAATGTCGTCGATGAAAATTACCACAAAGACATCAATCTCTTCAAAGAAGATAGAATTCATGAGATACATGAAGTATGCCGGGGCATTGGTTAACCCAAAGGACATAACCGTGTACTCATAAAGCCCATATCGAGTAGAGAAAGCCGTCTTGGGGATATCCTCCACTCGAATTTTGATTTGATGATATCCCAAAGGAAGATCAATCTTGGAGAAGAATTTAGCACGCACTAATTAATCAAACAAGATGTCGATCCTAGGAAGAGGATATTTGTTCTTCACGGTCACTTCATTCAACGGTCGATAGTCCACACACATCCTTAAGCTACCATCTTTTTTTTTGACAAATACTGTAACACCCTAATTTAAATTTCAGCATTTATTTAATAAATTAATTGGCTTTATTTAATTTTCTAAGGTTTATTGTGTTTAGTTGGCATTTAATTTAATTTTTGTTCCTAATTAATTAAAATTTATCATAGGTTTAAATTTTTGTTGCATTCATGCTGGTGCATAATTTTATTTGAGTGTGGTTTGAATTCAAATTCAAATTTGAATTCAAACTTTGATTGGTTTAGAAATAGAAAAGTAAGGGAAATAGAAAGGAAAAACCCAAAACCAGCCAAAACCCAAATCCGGCCCAAGTCAACCCAGCCCAGCAAACCCCAGCCCAAGCCCACTTCCCCCTCTCCCTTTCCGCGGGCCCCCTCCAACCCAGCAGCAGCCCAGCCCGCTCTCCCTTTCCTCCCCAGCCCGCTCGCCCCCCGCTTGGCCCGGCTCCGCACGGCCCACACTGCGGCCTGCCTCCGCCCGTTCCCCGCTCGCCAGCGCCCGGCCCGCAACGCGCGCGCCTCGCCCGCCCGACCTGCCGGTCCCACCCGCCAGCGGCACCCCGCTCGCGCTCGCCCCGTCTCGCTGCGCCGGGACCCCACCGGTCAGCCCCGTCGCCTTCCTCCCGCAACGCCCGCCCGCGACTCCCGCCGGGGATCTCGCCGGCCTTCCAACCGGGCACGCACGCCCAAGTTGGCCGCCGCCCTATAAGTAGCACCCCCGCGGACCCCTTTCCCCCACCTCGCCTCACAGCGCCGCCCCTAAACCTAGCTGCCGCCGCACCGCCCCACTCCGCCGTGCCGCAGCTCTGCGCCACCGCGGCTACGCCGCTCCGCCACACCGGAGCCCCGGCCGAGGAGCGCTCCGGCTCCGCCTCGACCTCTGGAGCATCTCCGGGCCCGCTACACCCCACCACGACCCCTGCTTCGACCACGCCGCCGAGCTTCGTCCGAGCGCCGCCCGGACCTCGCCGCCGGTTCCCTGCGCCGCGCAATCAGCCTCCCCAAGCCCTCGGTGAGCACCCCGTTACCTCCCGCTTCCTTTTGCGCTAGCTGGTGTGGCCCTTGGTTCTCATCTGACCCCTGGCCGCCGCTGCGGTCCGCGCCGGCGAGTCTCGCCAGGGCGCAGAGCCGCCACCGCCCTTGCCATCCACGCTCCGGCCTTTCCCGAACCCTGTCAACCCCTCAGGTGGTTTGTGCTTGACGCCTAGACGCCCCTAGACCCCAGCCCCGCTCAAAACCACCCCCGGAGGGCCGGAAATGGCGAACTCCGGCGAGCTCAGCCCGCGCCACCGCAAAACAGAGCCGCCGGCGGTGACAAATCGCCGCCCCCACGCGCCCAACCTCCCTGGACCGCCCAATCTGAGATGCACGGCCTAGATTAGATCGTGCCTGGATTAGATCCTAGCCCTCAGATCCAGATCTGACGATCCAGATCGGCGCGTACCCCTTCGCCCTGGCCTTTTTGCTAAAGAGACCCTGGGGTCTTTCAGATTCAACCCGCAGTCCTGAGTTATTCAAAAATAATTGCAGATTGACCCATGTTTTTACTCGGACCCCCCTGACCTTTTTAGTTTTAGCACCCGCAGTCCAGTTAAGGTTGTTTTGCGCGTTAGCCCCTGGATCTAACCTTTAATTACGTTTTAGCCCTCGGTTTTAGCAGAAAAGCCCCTGAAACTTCAGTTTTCTTACAAATAAGCCCCTGAACCTTGTTTTAGGCCTAGATTATGCGTTTTAGCTCCGTTTTTAGCGTTCTTTATATCCACGCGATCGTTGTAACGCGTAGAATAGTTTTAGCTTAGTTTTTCTTGCTGTTTTTATGTATTGACGTACTGTTCTTTAGCTTTTTGTTAGAGTTTGCTTGTATGCTTATTTTCGTGCATTGTTTTGGCCATGTGTTCGTGAGTAGACGTTGATCCATCTGAGGAGCCCCAGTACCAGTACCCGGAGCAGCCGTCTTCGGATCAGTTTGAGCAGCAGCAGGAGCAGTACGAGGAAGGCAAGTATAACATGAACAACCTATCACCTTTAAATACAATTTCATACTGCATTTTAATACTGTATGCCTATAAGGACTGTCCTAGCCACTTTATATCCTTTATATATACCTTTGGGTTGCATTTTGGTTAGTTGTGCTAGGTTGCTGCGCTATAACACACTCTGGTCCTTTTTAATTAATTTGATTAATGGTTTACTTGAACTTAATTCTGAGAGTGGCACTCTGTGTGGCTTGAGTGGCTCACTTCTCATTAAAAGATGTTTTTTTTAGAAACATGGTTTAGGGGGCCAGCACGGTGCTTACTGCCTGGTTGGCCACTCTCCATAAGGACCGGTTCATAGAGCGACAACCTGGGACAACAGCGCTACCACAAGGCTAGAATGGGATAGACTTGGCGTAATAATTAGATCTTTTTGGTTTGGAGTAACTTACCTGCGGGGCAAGAGTAGTAAGCTTCAATGGTCCCTGCTCCTCCGGCTTGGTCTGTGCTTGGATTGCGCTCCTGTGCTTGTACCCCCGGAGGTGGGCCCCATCGTCGCCGACCTAACTCTCGCGGTTACGCCTTACCAACGAGATTCTTTTTAAAGGCCTCGTAGTGAGTCGCTGGCCATCTCACCTAAGGAAGTGTGATGAACAACTAGCGTAGCTCACGACTTGTGGGTAAAGATGTGCAACCTCTGCAGAGTGTAAAACTGGTATACTAGCCGTGCTCACGGTTATGAGCGGCCCAGATCCTCCTTTTGATTAGTGAAGTTATCTCCTTCCGACGAGGGAGGTGCTTCTCGGGGTTACCTTGGTGGCTTGGTCTTGGTTTGGTTCTCAGTAGTAGTATAATTAATTCTGATTAATTACTATGTAACTGGGTTTATGGTAATTCATCAACTCGTAGTAAATAGTTTTAATAAAATCTTGCCAACACTTAAAAGCTAATGCAGTTGAGTCAGCCAACCTTAGAGCCTCATAGTTTGTGTTATACTTGTTGAGTACAAGTTGTGTACTCACTCTTGCCTCTTCTCTACTTTTTCCTCTTGGCTACGCTACTGCTGCTCAGTTCCTGCCGACACGAGGGAGTTCGTCCAGCGCTACCAGGACTACGAGGACTTCTAGGTGTTTCGTCTCCCAGTCGACGTCCCTGTGGCGCCCTGCTTCGTCTTCAGAGAGCTTTATCGTATTTTTGTACTTCGCTTCCGCTGTATCAGACATTTTGTCATTATTGTAATAAATAACATTCGTATTTCGATTTATTATGTCTTATTCGTGATATGTGCTATGATATACTGTTCATTCTGTTGTATATACGTGTGACTTGATCCTGGCACGTATATGATTGCTCGGTTTATGTTCTTTTATAAACCGGGTGTTACAGAGTGGTATCAGAGCCATATCGACTGTAGGACGAAGCCTAGATAGAACTGGTCGAGTTTTAGGACTTCTTCTCACCAATCCTTGCCTGCTGAAACTATTTTACTATTATACCCCTTGACTTCTTTGACTTTTTACCCCTCTTGCCTTGATTTCTTTCTCTGAAGAATAGTTTCGTAGATTTTGGCCTGAATCAGTCATCTGACCACCATGAGTTAGCTAGGTGACCTTTTTATAATAACACGATAGCACGTTCTGCGACGCGTTGTGTTAGTCGAGTCTATTGTTAAACTCGGCTAAGTCGTGAAAATTGTCTGCTTGTTATTATGCTACATGTTTGATTTGGATTTTTGAATGATTGCATAGCTTAGAAGTTTAAATTTGTTTAAAGAAAATCACTCAGGTGTTAAAGTTAACTAATTAATAAAATGACTTAGATCGTTGGGGGTAAAACCGTCAACTCTATCCTGTCTACTTTATCATGGCTGAGTCTTTTTCCGCTAAGAGTTATCATATCCATCTGAATTTATTCCTGCAATATCCTTACTCGTGAAATCTTTTGTTCAAATCAGATGGTGAACACCAGGAGCACCGGTTCAGGTTCTGGCCAGCAGCAGGGTCAGAACAACCAGGGTACTGGGATCCCGATGCCGCCGCCTTTGACTCCGGAGCAGTACTTCCAGCTCCAGATGCAGATGATGGCTACCCTGAACAACACTGTTCAGGCTCTTCAGCACGCTCACACTCAGCCTCCGCCTCCTCCACCGCCGCAGCCTCGCGACAGGCGTGCTGAGTTCCTGAGGGGTCACCCGCCGACGTTCTCTCACACGTCCGACCCTCTTCAGGCTGACGACTGGCTCCGTGCAGTGGAGCGTCAGCTGGACATCGCCCAGTGCGATGACCGTGAGCGCGTCTTGTACGCAGCAGGACAGCTGCGAGGGGCAGCTTTGGACTGGTGGGAGTCCCACCCGGTCCATGACCGCGAGGCTCTCACCTGGCTCCAGTTCAGGGAGCGTTTCCGCAGCCACAACGTCCCCGCGGGCGTTATGAAGATGAAACAGAAGGAGTTCCTTGCACTGAAGCAGGTAATCTTAAGTATAATCATTCGGCGTTTTCTTTTGAGCTTATGCCCCTTGTTCTATCCTTATGAATCTTGAGTTAATCTTGAGATATCTATCTGTCTTTGTGAATTCAGGGGACTATGTCGGTCACGGAGTATCGTGATCGTTTTCTTCAGCTGGCACGCTACGCCCCTGCCGAGGTTGCGGATGACCGCAAGAAGCAGGAGCACTTCATGGAGGGTCTTGAGGACTACCTCCAGTACGCGCTGCTCAACCTCCGCTTCGACGACTTCAACCATCTGGTTGACAGTGCGCTCAACACTGAGCGTAAGCACTTGGAGATGGAGGACAAGAAGAGGAAGGTTGTCCCCGTTGCTTCCGGCAGCAACACTCGTCCTCGACTCCAGCAGCCCCAGCAGTACCAGCAGCAGTACCGGCCCCCTCAGCAGTACCAGCAGAGGCCACCCCAGCAGTACCCGCCTCGACAGCAGCAGGCAGGTCAGGGCCCGAGGTTACCGGCACCTCCGGCTCGTGTTCCACCGGCTCCACCGGCACCGCAGGCTCCACGTCCGGCAGCTCCTACCGGACAGCAGGCTCAGGGACCTCCTCGCACCTGCTTTCACTGCGGCCAGCCGGGGCACTACGCCAACGCTTGCCCCCGGAAGGCGCAGGCGGGACAGCAGGGGCGCCCAGCTCAGCCCAGGGCGCCAGCACAGGGCAGGGTGAACCACGTGACGGCCGAGTCAGCGGCCGAGGCTCCCAACGTGGTCATTGGTACGTTCATGGTTAATTCATATCCAGCTACAGTGCTTTTCGATACTGGTGCTACGCATTCCTTCATTACTCAGTCTTTTGTCGAGCATCATGGTATTCATACTAGCACATTAAAGAGGTGCCTGTTAGTATCTTCTCCGGGAGGACAGTTGAGGTCTCACACTTACTGCCCGAGAGTCAGTGTTTCTTTGAGGGGAGTAGAGTTCTGTACTGATCTGATGGTGCTAGACACCAAGGGCATTGATGTCATTCTGGGGATGGAGACTCTGGCCAAATGGGGAGTTCGTATAGATTGTGCTCAGAGGACAGTCTTGCTATCAGCTTCCAGTGGCCAAGAGGTTGTTATCAGTGCAGTAGAGCCTTCTGGATTTCTTCACCATATGGAGGCTAGACCCACGGACGGTATTCGCGTGGTGTCTGAATTCCCGGATGTCTTTCCGGATGATCTGCCAGGTATGCCGCCCGAACGCGCCATTGAGTTTTGTATTGATCTCTTGCCTGGCACAGCTCCTATTGCAAAGCGGCCCTACCGCATGGCACCTATAGAGCATGAAGAGGTCAAGAAAACTATTGATGAGTTGCTAGCCAAGGGCTATATCCGTCGCAGCTTCTCTCCTTGGGCTTTTCCATTGCTGCTAGTAGATAAGAAGGATGGCTCGAAGAGGATGTGTGTGGATTATCGTGAGCTGAATGCAGTCACTATCAAGAACAAGCATCCACTGCCCCGTATTGAGGATCTCTTCGATCTGCTTCGAGGTGCTCGTATATTCTCGAAGATTGATCTTCGTTCGGGTTATTTTCAGCTGAGGATCCGTCCTGGGGATATTCCGAAGACGGCATTCACCTGCAAGTACGGGCTATATGAGTATACAGTCATGTCCTTCGGCTTGACTAATGCCCCGGCTTTCTTCATGCATCTGATGAACATGGTCTTCATGCATTATCTGGATGTCTTCGTGGTGATTTTCATTGATGATATTCTGATCTTCTCCAAGACAGAAGAAGAGCATGAGGAGCATTTGAGGCTCGTGTTGCAGAGATTGAGAGAGCATCAGCTGTATGCCAAGTTCAGCAAGTGCGAGTTCTGGATTGACGAGGTTCCATTCCTCGGTCATGTTATCTCTCAGGGAGGCATTGCTGTTGATCCGAGCAAGGTGAAAGATGTGCTCGAGTGGGAGACACCGCAGACAGTGAAGGAAGTCAGATCTTTCTTGGGCTTAGCTGGATATTATCGGAGGTTCATTGAGAATTTCTCCAAGATCGCGAAGCCTTTGACTTCTTTGCTGGAGAAGAATGTGGCTTTTGTATGGACTGATGAGCGTCAGATGGCCTTTGATGAGCTGAAGAAAAGGTTGACTACGGCGCCAGTCCTGACTCTGCCGGACCAGACGAAGAGGTTCACGGTGTATTGTGATGCTTCGAAGGATGGTCTTGGGTGTGTTCTGATGCAGGAGGGCAGAGTGATAGCTTATGCTTCACGGCAGCTACGCCGGCATGAGCTGAATTATCCTACTCATGATCTTGAGTTAGCCGCAGTTGTGCATGCTCTGAAGATTTGGAGGCATTACTTGTATGGGCAGCGGTGTGATATCTACACTGATCACAAGAGCCTCAAGTACATTTTCACGCAGAATGAGCTGAACATGCGGCAGAGAAGATGGCTAGAGTTAGTCAAGGACTATGACCTGGAGATTCACTATCATCCGGGCAAGGCCAATGTTGTAGCAGATGCTCTGAGCAGAAGAAGTTATGTCAACATGGCCGTGGCTTTCCAGATGCCTCCAGAGTTATGCGAGGAGTTCGAGCAGTTGAGTCTGGGCTTCTTGCATCATACCTCCAGTGCAGCATTCGAGGCGGTACCGACTCTAGAGTCAGAGATCAGGCAGCATCAGAAAGATGATGAGAAGCTGCAGGAGATCCGTGAGTTGCTCAAGAAGGGCAAGGCCCCACATTTCAGAGAGGATGATCAGGGTACCTTGTGGTACAAGAACCGGATCTGTGTTCCAGATGTGAAGGATCTTCGGAAGTTGATTCTGAGTGAGGCCCATGATACAGCTTACTCTATTCATCCGGGCAGCACGAAGATGTATTATGATCTGAAGGAACGTTTCTGGTGGTATGGGATGAAGCGTTCAGTGGCAGAGTACGTGGCTATTTGTGACACCTGTCAGCGTGTCAAGGCTGAGCATCAGAGGCCAGCAGGTCTGTTACAGCCTTTGAAGATTCCAGAGTGGAAATGGGAGGAAATCACTATGGACTTCATTGTTGGATTGCCTCGTACTCAGAAAGGGTACAACTCCATTTGGGTAGTAGTGGACCGTCTGACGAAGGTTGCTCACTTCATTCCAGTGAACACTACTTACTCTGGTGCTAGACTTGCAGAGTTGTACATCTCTCGGATTGTCTGTTTGCATGGTGTGCCGAAGAAGATCATATCTGACAGAGGGTCTCAGTTCACTTCTCGGTTCTGGGAGCAGCTTCATGATTCTTTGGATACGAAGCTGCGTTTCAGTACAGCTTATCACCCTCAGACGGATGGGCAGACAGAGAGAACCAACCAAGTGTTGGAGGATATGCTGAGAGCTTGTGCTATTCAGTATGGTACTAGTTGGGATAAGTGCCTGTCATTTGCTGAGTTCTCATATAACAACAGCTATCAGGCCAGTCTAAAGAAGTCCCCATTCGAGGCATTGTATGGCAGAAAATGCAGGACTCCTCTCTATTGGGATCAGATTGGTGAAAAGCAACTCTTCGGCCCTGAGATCATAGATGATGCCGAGCAGATGGTTCAGGCTGTGCGAGAAAATCTGAGGATTGCACAGAGCAGGCAGAAGAGCTATGCTGATGGCAAACGGAGAGACCTGACTTTCAGTGTTGGTGACTATGTATATCTGAAGGTGTCTCCGATGAGAGGAATCCGCAGATTTAATGTCAAAGGGAAGTTAGCACCTCGTTATGTGGGGCCATTCAAGGTGCTAGAGCGGAAAGGCGAAGTTGCTTATCGCCTGGAGTTACCTCTCAGTCTCTCAGGAGTTCATGATGTCTTCCATATATCTCAGCTGAAGAGGTGTCTGCGAGTACCCGAGGAGCAGGCACCCCTGGATGGAGTCGATGTGCAGGAGGATCTGACTTATACTGAGCATCCGGTGAAGATTCTGGAGACATCAGAGAGGGTTACTCGGAACAAGCGCATCAAGATGTGCAGAGTTCAGTGGAGTCATCACAGTGAAGCTGAGGCTACATGGGAGCGAGAAGATGAGTTGAAGAAGACATATCCGGATCTCTTTGCTAACCAGCCCAGCTAAATCTCGGGGACGAGATTTCTTTAAGGGGGTAGGGTCTGTAACACCCTAATTTAAATTTCAGCATTTATTTAATAAATTAATTGGCTTTATTTAATTTTCTAAGGTTTATTGTGTTTAGTTGGCATTTAATTTAATTTTTGTTCCTAATTAATTAAAATTTATCATAGGTTTAAATTTTTGTTGCATTCATGCTGGTGCATAATTTTATTTGAGTGTGGTTTGAATTCAAATTCAAATTTGAATTCAAACTTTGATTGGTTTAGAAATAGAAAAGTAAGGGAAATAGAAAGGAAAAACCCAAAACCAGCCAAAACCCAAATCCGGCCCAAGTCAACCCAGCCCAGCAAACCCCAGCCCAAGCCCACTTCCCCCTCTCCCTTTCCGCGGGCCCCCTCCAACCCAGCAGCAGCCCAGCCCGCTCTCCCTTTCCTCCCCAGCCCGCTCGCCCCCCGCTTGGCCCGGCTCCGCACGGCCCACACTGCGGCCTGCCTCCGCCCGTTCCCCGCTCGCCAGCGCCCGGCCCGCAACGCGCGCGCCTCGCCCGCCCGACCTGCCGGTCCCACCCGCCAGCGGCACCCCGCTCGCGCTCGCCCCGTCTCGCTGCGCCGGGACCCCACCGGTCAGCCCCGTCGCCTTCCTCCCGCAACGCCCGCCCGCGACTCCCGCCGGGGATCTCGCCGGCCTTCCAACCGGGCACGCACGCCCAAGTTGGCCGCCGCCCTATAAGTAGCACCCCCGCGGACCCCTTTCCCCCACCTCGCCTCACAGCGCCGCCCCTAAACCTAGCTGCCGCCGCACCGCCCCACTCCGCCGTGCCGCAGCTCTGCGCCACCGCGGCTACGCCGCTCCGCCACACCGGAGCCCCGGCCGAGGAGCGCTCCGGCTCCGCCTCGACCTCTGGAGCGTCTCCGGGCCCGCTACACCCCACCACGACCCCTGCTTCGACCACGCCGCCGAGCTTCGTCCGAGCGCCGCCCGGACCTCGCCGCCGGTTCCCTGCGCCGCGCAATCAGCCTCCCCAAGCCCTCGGTGAGCACCCCGTTACCTCCCGCTTCCTTTTGCGCTAGCTGGTGTGGCCCTTGGTTCTCATCTGACCCCTGGCCGCCGCTGCGGTCCGCGCCGGCGAGTCTCGCCAGGGCGCAGAGCCGCCACCGCCCTTGCCATCCACGCTCCGGCCTTTCCCGAACCCTGTCAACCCCTCAGGTGGTTTGTGCTTGACGCCTAGACGCCCCTAGACCCCAGCCCCGCTCAAAACCACCCCCGGAGGGCCGGAAATGGCGAACTCCGGCGAGCTCAGCCCGCGCCACCGCAAAACAGAGCCGCCGGCGGTGACAAATCGCCGCCCCCACGCGCCCAACCTCCCTGGACCGCCCAATCTGAGATGCACGGCCTAGATTAGATCGTGCCTGGATTAGATCCTAGCCCTCAGATCCAGATCTGACGATCCAGATCGGCGCGTACCCCTTCGCCCTGGCCTTTTTGCTAAAGAGACCCTGGGGTCTTTCAGATTCAACCCGCAGTCCTGAGTTATTCAAAAATAATTGCAGATTGACCCATGTTTTTACTCGGACCCCCCTGACCTTTTTAGTTTTAGCACCCGCAGTCCAGTTAAGGTTGTTTTGCGCGTTAGCCCCTGGATCTAACCTTTAATTACGTTTTAGCCCTCGGTTTTAGCAGAAAAGCCCCTGAAACTTCAGTTTTCTTACAAATAAGCCCCTGAACCTTGTTTTAGGCCTAGATTATGCGTTTTAGCTCCGTTTTTAGCGTTCTTTATATCCACGCGATCGTTGTAACGCGTAGAATAGTTTTAGCTTAGTTTTTCTTGCTGTTTTTATGTATTGACGTACTGTTCTTTAGCTTTTTGTTAGAGTTTGCTTGTATGCTTATTTTCGTGCATTGTTTTGGCCATGTGTTCGTGAGTAGACGTTGATCCATCTGAGGAGCCCCAGTACCAGTACCCGGAGCAGCCGTCTTCGGATCAGTTTGAGTAGCAGCAGGAGCAGTACGAGGAAGGCAAGTATAACATGAACAACCTATCACCTTTAAATACAATTTCATACTGCATTTTAATACTGTATGCCTATAAGGACTGTCCTAGCCACTTTATATCCTTTATATATACCTTTGGGTTGCATTTTGGTTAGTTGTGCTAGGTTGCTGCGCTATAACACACTCTGGTCCTTTTTAATTAATTTGATTAATGGTTTACTTGAACTTAATTCTGAGAGTGGCACTCTGTGTGGCTTGAGTGGCTCACTTCTCATTAAAAGATGTTTTTTTTTAGAAACATGGTTTAGGGGGCCAGCACGGTGCTTACTGCCTGGTTGGCCACTCTCCATAAGGACCGGTTCATAGAGCGACAACCTGGGACAACAGCGCTACCACAAGGCTAGAATGGGATAGACTTGGCGTAATAATTAGATCTTTTTGGTTTGGAGTAACTTACCTGCGGGGCAAGAGTAGTAAGCTTCAATGGTCCCTGCTCCTCCGGCTTGGTCTGTGCTTGGATTGCGCTCCTGTGCTTGTACCCCCGGAGGTGGGCCCCATCGTCGCCGACCTAACTCTCGCGGTTACGCCTTACCAACGAGATTCTTTTTAAAGGCCTCGTAGTGAGTCGCTGGCCATCTCACCTAAGGAAGTGTGATGAACAACTAGCGTAGCTCACGACTTGTGGGTAAAGATGTGCAACCTCTGCAGAGTGTAAAACTGGTATACTAGCCGTGCTCACGGTTATGAGCGGCCCAGATCCTCCTTTTGATTAGTGAAGTTATCTCCTTCCGACGAGGGAGGTGCTTCTCGGGGTTACCTTGGTGGCTTGGTCTTGGTTTGGTTCTCAGTAGTAGTATAATTAATTCTGATTAATTACTATGTAACTGGGTTTATGGTAATTCATCAACTCGTAGTAAATAGTTTTAATAAAATCTTGCCAACACTTAAAAGCTAATGCAGTTGAGTCAGCCAACCTTAGAGCCTCATAGTTTGTGTTATACTTGTTGAGTACAAGTTGTGTACTCACTCTTGCCTCTTCTCTACTTTTTCCTCTTGGCTACGCTACTGCTGCTCAGTTCCTGCCGACACGAGGGAGTTCGTCCAGCGCTACCAGGACTACGAGGACTTCTAGGTGTTTCGTCTCCCAGTCGACGTCCCTGTGGCGCCCTGCTTCGTCTTCAGAGAGCTTTATCGTATTTTTGTACTTCGCTTCCGCTGTATCAGACATTTTGTCATTATTGTAATAAATAACATTCGTATTTCGATTTATTATGTCTTATTCGTGATATGTGCTATGATATACTGTTCATTCTGTTGTATATACGTGTGACTTGATCCTGGCACGTATATGATTGCTCGGTTTATGTTCTTTTATAAACCGGGTGTTACAAATAGAACCGGGCATCCCCAAGGTGAGGAGCTCGGATGAATAAACTCCCTGTCAAGAAGAATTTGCAATTGCCTTTTCAATTCGGCTAGTTCATCGGGAGGCATGCGATAGGGTCTTTTAGATACCGGGGCCGTTCCAAGGAGTAGCTCAATAACAAACTCGACTTCCCGATTGGAAGGCATCTCCTGCAATTCTTCGGGAAAAACATCCAGAAATTCGCACACCACCGGAATTGCCTCTAACTCTGGCATAATGATGGCATTTAGAGCATGGAGTTGAGAGCACAATTTCATATGAAGATAAAGATAAACTCGCTTTCCGGAGGGGTGCCTAAGTTCAATAGAGTGAGGGTTGCACCGAATAATCCCATCATGCTTAGTCATCCAATTCATCCCAATTATGACATCCAAGTCTTCTAAATCAATGACCACAAAGTTTACCATGAAAATCAGCCCCAAAACTTCAAGTTGAGCTAGATTAACCACTTCTTTAGATACTAATGTGGCTCCGGGAGCATCAATGACAAACGGAGTAGGAATATTCCGGATAGGAAAATTATGTTTTAGGGCAAATTTTCTACTCATGAATGAATGAGATGCACCGGAATCAAATAATTCCCGAGTAGGTTTAGAGTTGATGGAAACCATACCAACAAGAACTTGCGTGTCTTCCTTAGCTTCTTCCGCCGTGATATGGTTTAGCTTGCCATGCTTGGAATTTTGCCCATCCTTTGCAGCTTGACGAGGAGGAGGAGGAGCTTGAGGGTTCGGAACATTGCTGGCCCCATTCTTCTTCGGTGAGGGACAATCCCTAGAATAGTGGCCCTGACCACCACAATTGAAGCACGGCCCACGGGAGGCATTTCCACACCGCCTCCCGGCTGTCCCGGAGCACGCGGAGGTTGACCTTGGGGAGTCGGAGGACGGCGTGGCATCCAAATGGCTTGAGGAGCTCCAAAACCGAGCGCACTGGGAGGAGGAGGAGGTCCCATGCTCGGGCGTCGCGAGGTACCACCGGTCGAGGAAGAAGAAGCAGCCTGCTTGCGATTTTCCACATCCATCTTGCGGTTCTCATTCTCAAGAGCATTCATCTTGTACTCGGTCTTGATTACCTTGCTAATCATGTCATTGAAATCCCAGAAGTCAGTGGTAGAGAGATGAGATTGAAGCCTCAAAGATAACCCATCCATGAAACGATCTTGCTTCTTCTCATCCGAATTGATATCATCTAGAGCATATTGGGCAAGGTAGTTGAAAGTGTTGACATACTCCATCACAGTTTTGTTACCTTGGCGCAACCTACGGAATTCATCTCTCTTGATGTTGAGCACACTCTTGGAAATATGATAAGCACGGAAAGCTTCACGAAATTCAACCCAAGTCACTTGATGTCCTTCGGCAACTTGTGCCATATATCCATGCCACCAAGCTCCCGCGGCATCCCGAAGTTGATGAGCCGTGAAGTTCACCTTCTCTTGATCATTTCATTGAATAAGACCAAATTTTTGCTCTATGGCACGCAGCCAAAAATCAGCACTAGAGGCTCCTTGGACCCGCGGAAGATAGGAGGGTCGGTGGCCATGAAAGTGGAATACCCTTGATGTTGCCCACCATGACCTTGTCCGCCCATATTTTGTACAAGAGCTTGCATGATTTGATTTTGAACTTGACGGCTCTCCTCCGACCGCCTAAGAATTTCCAAGAGAGCGGGGTGCACCGGAGGAGGAGGAGGCAAGTTGTTATCACCACCGGCGCCTTCATCTTGAGCCATCCTGCTGCCAACCACAAATGAGGTGAGCGACTGGGAGAAGGAAAATTGATATAATACAATTGCACGAGGAGAAATTGTACAACCATACAATATATCAACCACAAACGTGTCAGAATAATAAAGAGATCGGCATCGTAGTTAGGATGGATCAAGAATGATGGAACCAAGAAATTTTGGACAACAACTAGAGAATTATTTATATGAGAGACCCATGGTTCAATATTTAGTAAGCCATATAGTGCCATAAAACATATGTATGAGTGATGATAAATGATGACATGTCGCAACCGTATGCATAAATCATACGCCACACAACTAGGATAACGGAGGTTCACATAGATAAAAATAGTACAATACATAGGCATCGTAGCTAATTAGTGTCTCACACGGTCTCACCAATTAACTATCCAATTACATAAAATAGGCGGTGCATTACAATGAGTTACATAGCTCGAGGAGTCTCATAACCGCCACATGATTACATAAATATTTTAGAATGGACCATAGGGACCTCTCACGAAGTAGGGTGGGAAATCATCCAAGAGGTGGTATTGAGGGGATCCGGTGTCTTTGGGGTTCTCCGAATGAGTAAGAGCTGCATGTTCACCTCCAAAAATAATCTCCCTAGTCAAGGTTGTGGGGGCAAAGCGGCATACACGCAACCCATTAGACATGTGTGCTTGCCTCACAACGGGTTGAGGAAGGTATATGCCTTGAACTTGAGGAAAATGGAACTCCAAAGGTGCCGCCTCATGTGGAGTGTAGTCATTGGGTCCATGCAACACACCATGAGGCACTTGTGTAAGGATCACCGGGGTGTCCGACCCTAGAGGGGGAGGGGGTGAATAGGGTCGCTAATCGCTTTTTAACCTAGGGCTCAAACTACTTGCATAAGATAAACCTAACACGTCCTACACATGCTAGTTATGACTAAGGTTTATCTATGCTACTCTCTACTTACCCCTAAAAAGACTTGCAACCTAGCTAATCCTAATCAAACTAACTAGGAAAGTAAAGGTATGCAAGGTAGAGTAAGTGCGGAAACGTAATGTGGTAAGTAAAGAGGTAAGTGCAAGAGGGATGCAAACTCCCGAGTAGACACGGTCATGTAACGTGGTTCGGCATAAACGCCTACGTCCACGGGACACCGAGGCTCTTCCGATCACCGTCTTGCACTACGCCACCAAGGCGATACCGGCAAGCAAAGGCAAGTGCCCACAAGACACTAAGTCTCGTGCACCACCACCGTCTCTCTCAGTCACCCGGCCGAAATCCACTACGGAGCTTCTCCACCAAGGAGGGGGCCTCCTCTTCCCCCGCACAAAGTGTCGTTGCCACTCCACACCAAGACGGAGGGTCACACGACGGATCACAAGTTGCTTGCCGCAGCAAGACTTCTCTCAAGGGAGCTCTCACAAGAACTAATCCCTATTACAAGCACTAAGCACTCTCACAAGTGTGCTTAAGCCTATATGATGTACAATGAAGCTCTATGGTGGTTGGAGATGATCTTTAGCTCTTGTATACTTCCTTGAACTCCAGCACTTTCAAATGACCCAGCCTTGGGGGTATATATAGGCAGCATAAGCAAATATAGCCGTTGGAGAAAAGCTGCCAGAAAACTGCGTAACGCCAGTTAATCCGACGTACCCCAAAAGCCATCATCGGTTCAACCGGTGTATGTAAACTGCTAATTGAAAAACTAGCCGTTAGCAATCAACCGGTGTATCGCCGGTTTAACCGATGCAATCAACCGGTGTATGTAATATTAGCGTCGGTTTAACCGGTGAGTGTAACTTCTTCACGTTCCTCCAAAAACCACCTCTCTGGACAACTGAACCGATGCAATTGACCGATGCATCATCGGTTCAACCGGTGTATGTATTTTCCTCGGTCTTCATCTGCCAATGCACCGACGTATATAACTTCCGTAGCGTCGGTTAATCCGGTGTAAAACCCTAGCACGCATACCTTCTCTGTGATTGCACCGGTGAGTTCATTTTGCCCTACGTCGGTTTAACCGATGATAGCAAAATGCCTCAAATCTTGTCCCTTGGACCGAAGAGCTTTCAGGGCGCTGCCCTGAGACCCGCGAGGGGCGGCTCCCCCTCGACCCCCGTAGGGGTGGCCCTTCGGGCCTTGCTACGCCTCTCTTCTCTTTGTCATCACTTGAACCTAAAAGCCTGAGAATAGTCATCTTAACAATCACATTAGTCCAAGTGTTGTGTGCGTCATCAATCGCCAAAACATTATATTGAAATATGGCATGAGAGGCCATTTTCGCTACAACTTGTCCCATACAAACATATAGCTCCACGGCGCGTTGTAGTCCATTGAAACGGCGTCTTGTCTCCCTTAGCTCAGCTCGGATGCAACGAAGGCTTCGGTCTTGTGCCGCCACCAACTCGAACATACGCCTTTCATACAATGTGGTACCTTCCATTCCCATCTCAAACACATTCACATCTTGCAATGGTCCTTGAATTGGGAAGTGAGTGAATGGGTAACGCTCCAACTCGATCACTTCTTGGCGGAGAATTACCATGGCCTTGTATGCTACTTCTTGAATTGCCATCTCAATTGAGGTTCCATGTGCTGAAATGTGGTGAGCTTCCGTGACTCCTTCAACAAAGCGCCTTGGAATGAACACGGTGGCAACATAATCCACCATGCCCGGCCCAAGTCCCCTCGCATAGACCGAATACTCCGGCCTCTGCGAGAAGTTGCCTCTCCAAAGCATCTCGGCAAGGAGGGGAGGAAAGCCTTCCGCCTCCTCAGCACGAGTCACCATGACCAATTGGCCCAAGTTTCCGTTCATCTATCATGAGCAAGACAAGATGAGTTAGTGAACATATAAGGAATGATTAATATGCAGCCCATAAGATGAGAAAATCAGCTCCAAGAGAGGTACGAGTTATATACACCATAGAAGAAATATAACCTTAGAAAAGTCAAACTTTTACGAGTACTTGATCATTAGTGATTACCATTAGGTTTCTAAGCGTGCCTCACACTAAGTTTTAGTGGTAATCATGCATGGAATGCAACCATAGCTCTGGTACCATGCTGTGAGGAACCAGCCCAAGTTGATCCCGCCTAATCGAGTCATCGTCCATTGATCAACTCGATTAGAGAGAACCAATCCCGGTAGTCCTTGGAATGTGTCATGAGCACCGCCCAGGATTTAAACACACTCCACTAGCACAACAGCAATACCATTACACAATCACATCCACACACAAGTGAATATTACAAAGGGGTTTAAAGTGTAGTACATCAAGTCTCAGAGTTTTGCAGCGGATAGTTCTACTACTAGCACTCCATACATCGCAAAATAAGAAGGTAAACACTATATGCCGATAGTGCCCTTCACAAAGCCACCGGCCATCTACTCCTCACCCGCACCTCCGTTCGCGGGGTAGAAGTAGCCGAACACGGCCTCCGGCTGCGCATCACATGCATCAACTTAACGATAGCACCATGAGTACAAAGGGTACTTCCAGGACTTATCCAACATGGGTAAATATATCCCGACCTTAAGGAGAATGCATTTGGTTAGTAGCAATGTTAGGTCATGGCATTTAATTTGTTTTGCAAAAAAACATCTAACTTTGATCAAGTTGTGATAAGCAAAAGACAAGTATCTATAATATCTAAGTCATACATCAATACAATTGCATAAGTAAAGTGATCATATACAACTCGAGATCAATCTTCCATGAACTCATCACGCAACTTTACAATGGTGTGAACCTCAAAGAGCATGCTCACTGTCCGAGAGCGCGGCTATTGCAATAGATTAAAGACCCTGCAGGGGGGTACAACTTTACCCACACGAGGCTAAGACCAACGCCCATACCCACGGCCAAGTATAAGGGTTGATTCATACCTCAACCGTTCACACAAACACAACCGACTATGAGCGAACGGTCGGGAAGGACAAGTGCACCGAACCGACGATCACACTCCATCACGACCCGCACCGAATCCGATCAAGGCAAGGTGTGACTCATGCTAATTGGCTTGCCTTCCCATTATTAAGCATGTGGTGTGTACTAAAAGGTGCGCAAGAGACCGGCGACCAAAGAGACGGTCCTTAACCAACTCAAGCAAGACTAACCATTAGGACTCCTTTCCATCATGGCCCTACCATTCTTACTCAAGTCCGATTCCACAATTCATAGTTGCTCACATTTTATTCATCATCATCTAGGAGTGTAGAATTAATTAAACATCCTATAACTCTCGAGTGGTGGTGTCTTGCCACCTCTCGTCTTCTACCGAAGCTAAGCATGGCTAAGCGTTAAATCCGTGACTCCTAACCAAACATACTCAACTATGAGGAATTATGCTAAGCAAGATTGGTAATGCATCAAATAGGTTCTAAGCAAACATTGATACATATACATAGTAACTCATGCGCATTCAAGACACATCTATAAACTTCATTGATCCAAAATAGAGGGTAAAGAAATGCATAGGTGCCTGTCTTGAGTCTCAAAAGAAGCATCGTCTCCCACGGGCTCCGGTTCACCCTCCTCTTGCTCCGGCGTCACGGTCTCTACACGAATGCGATGATGCTTGAGAATTGAGCATGCCATGAATGTATGCAATGCTGTGCAATTGACACGAGGGTACATGTATTAACAAGCCAAACTATGGTATAAAGGCTGGACATAAGGTACATGGGTGGGTTGTTCATGCGTGAGAGAATGGGTACTGAGCAGGTAAGGGCGGACCGTCCGGGTTAGGGAAGTGGACCGTCCGGTCTGAACGGCGGACCAAGTGGCGGACCGTCCGCCGGTCAGTCGCGGACCGTGTTGGGGTGAAAACATGCTCTCTAACTAAATCGCGGACTGTCCGCGTGGGTTAAGTGGACCGTCCGCCTCTTAATTTTTGAAAGGCTGGAAATCGTGCAGAGGCTCTGTTGGTTTGGTCGGAAACTGGAGGACCGTCCGGCCATGTCGAGCGGACAGTCCGCGACACGGCCGAGGCTCACCGGCGAGTTCGTTGCCGGCGATTCCGGCCAAGGTTTGGGTTGAGGTTTGTTCCTAAAGGTTCCTGGAAGCTTAGAGGGTTCACTTTGGGAGCTAATTCCTACATGCATTAGGGTTTCAAAGCTCTAGGTGAGTTCTTGGCTTTAAATCCTAGTGCAATGGGGACGGATCGGGGAGGGGGTACACTCACCGGCGTCGAGTAGGGTACCGGCAAGGGCTCCAAGGCGATGGGGAAGACATGGGGAAGCTCGGGGTCGTCTCCCTTGCTTGAAGCTTGAGGGAGGGTTGAACTAGAAGAAGAAGCTTGTTGGGGAAGCTCCTCTCCAAGAAAGAAGAGGAGATTGGGGTGGTGCAGTTCGCCGGCGTCCTCCGGCGATGCTCCGGCGAGGTGGAGGGGCTTCAATGATGGGGGAGAGGGTGGAGCTCCTCCATGGCTTGGGGCTTGAGAGAGAAGGTGAGGGGAGTGAATGAGGGAGAGAGAGAGAGCTAGGAGAAGACTCCCAGGTGATGGAGGGTCGGGCTGGCGGGTGGGGCCAGAGGTGGGACGTGGCGGCAAGTCCCTATGCGCATGACACATATCGGATATGCACTAGCGGACCGTCCGCTAGTGTGGCGCGGACTGTCCGCGGATGTGTGATGTGGCAGGGGAAATCGATATGTCTGAGGTTGATCGTGGTTGGCCACGTGGCATAGCCGCGAACCGTCCACCGTATAGGGGCGGACTGTCCGCCACTACCAAAATCAGGGGACTAGCCTAAGGTTTAATTCTCTCTTTAAGTGAGAGCTAATTATACTTAATGCTTAATGATGCACATGATGACATGTTTAATCTGTTAATTAATATAGGGCTATTACACGCGGCATCTGGTACATTCCCTCCATCTCCCTCTCCTTCCAGCCATCGGATCAATACGCTACTCGATCGCGTGCGCGCTATCTAGGGCAGATCTCGCGAGTCGCGAATGGCACTCCGCCACAGGAAGCCGTTCCTGGGTGCGTTCCCACACATCGACACTGCCATCGAGGCCGCTGACGCCGACGGCCTGCTCTCCTGTGACGAAATCCGGAACACGAGGGTGCGGATCGTTGAGATGCTCTGCGACGCGGCGGACGACGACGACGAGAAGGCGGAGGCGCTCTGCGCGCTGCTGGACGAGGCCATGGCGGCGTCGCTCACCACTTTGCAGGCGGTGCCCGCGGAGAGGATCGCGCTGGCGTCCGGCGACCTCGTCGGCGTCGTCGGCGCGCTGATGAGGGACCATACGTCGGAGCGGGTTCGCGGGCTCGCGCGCGACATTGTGCACGGGTGGAAGGCGGGCGTCAAGGTCCAGCTTTCTCGGGCCAAGGCAGCCATGGACGTGCTGGACGGCCTCTCGTCTACTCCGCCACCGCCGCCGCCCCAGGACTCCGACACAAAGGCGAAAAATATCCTGGAGGAGCAGCCTTGTGAAAGCATCAAGGCCCCTAATTCGAGTTTTGGTAATTAATGACAACGGATTGTGGATTAACGATTTCATTTGAGATAATGAGTATAGGTTGATCCATGGATGAAAGAGATTTGGTTATGAACGTATGGAGTTTTGGAGATGATGAGCAAAGCTCGGGCACAAGGCAAAGGTATAAAATAGGGCTTTTGCATTTTACCGGTCACAAGGCGTTTAGTGGATGAAAAGTGACCGGATTTGTTGGATAGATAGCCATACTATCAAGAGGGGGTCATGTACTCATGCTTGACGGGTCTTTAGTGCCACTTTGCTCAAAATGTCTAGTTGCATGCATGAGGGCTAACGTGTTTTGAAAAGATTTGAAAAGACTAAGTTTGAGAGCTAACTAAGTAACGGCGGACAGTCTGCACCCGAGGGGCGGACAGTCCGCGACCATTCCAGAGAGCTTGCAGAGGTTCTGGTGGGCTGGTGGACAGTCCGGCCCAGGTGGGCGGACGGTCCGCCACTGTATTTCAAAATTGTACCAGAAAGGGTGTCTCTCTGGTGGGCTTCAAAGTTGAACGGCGGACAGTCCACCCATGGGGCGCGGACGGTCCGCCGGCTAATCTTAGATTTGTACCAGAGAGGTTGTTTCTCTGGTTTGGGCTGAAAGGTGAACATCGGACGGTCCGCCCTTGGGGCGCGGACAGTCCGCAGGCTAACTTCAAAGTTGTTCCAGAGACGTTGTTGGTCTCTGGTGGTGTGGAACACATAACTGCGGACGGTCCGCCCCTGGGGCGCGGACGGTCCGTCGGGGTTTAACGGCTAGTTCTGACACGCATTTAATGCACTCTGACTCACTGGTTTATAACGGCGGACAGTCCGGTTTTTGAAATGCGGACGGTCCGCGATTTCGTAGAAAAGAGTATAACGGCTAGTTTTTTTAGGGATGTCTATATATACCCATTGCCCGGCCTTTGGGAGTCTCTCTTGGCCATTTGGACTGCATACTTGACATCTTAGAGCTAAGGCATCTCTCTCTTACACACACTTGCTTAGAGATTGCATCCTTGAGGGTGTGAGAGCTTCCTAGTGCATTGCATCAAGAGTTTGAGCTTTGTGGCACTAGGGAAACTTCAAACAAGCTTCATCGACTTGTTACTCTTGGGAGTTGCCGCTCTCTAGACGGCTTGGAGAAGAGGATTTCGTGGAGCTCATCCAAGGAGATTGTTGAGGAGCCCCGATTTCGGTTGTGAGAGGTCTTGTGCTCACCTCACCAGAGTGGTGAAGAGCAACTCTAGTGGAATCGAGGTGTGGAGCGGTTCTTTGATTCAAGCCGGCTCAAGATCAAGAGGTTCTTGATAGAGGAGCGGTTGATTCTTGGAATCCACCTCAACGTGGATTAGGGGTGACCGGCAAGTCATCGACACCACGGGATAAATTCTTGTGTCAAGCTTGGTTACTTCTCTTGCTCACTTTAATTCTTATTTTACTTTGAGCAATTTACTTTACTAGAGCTTGTTTTGCATCTTGTCACCCTAGGTTGCAAACCCATCTAGAGATAGTAATAGCTTGACATAGGGCTTTCCTTTGTTACTAATTAAATTTCTCTAGTGTTGTTGGCTTTAGTTTTTAAACCGCCTATTCACCCCCTCTAGTCGGTGTTCTTGATCCTACACCTTGTCCAAGGAAGACCGCTGTAGTCAGCAGCTGCCGTATCAGTACGGCGGATTCGAAGAAGATCCCGGAGAAGAAGAAGCCTTGTCCAAGGAAGACCGCCGTCGTGAGCAGCTGCCGTATCAGTACGGTGGAGTCGAAGAAGATCCCGGAGGAGGAGCCTCGTCGTCCAAGGAAGACCGCCGTCGTCGTTAAAAGCTGTCGTGTCAACACCGCGGAGTCCTACGGCCCATTGCCCAAGAACAGAGCTCCGGTCGTGAGCACTAGCTGCGTGAAGCCGTCGTCAGCGAGCATGGGAGCTCCCGCGGTTGTCCCAGTCCCAGCACGGCCGAAGAAGATGCCGCCCGTCGTCACCTGCAGCGTCGCCGTGGAGAAGAAGATGGACGCCACGAAGCGCAAGCTCCACGAGGAGCGGTACCAGGAGGCTGAGGACGCAAAGCGGCGGCGCACGATCCTCCAAGTGATCAGGCCACCACGGCCACCGACGGGGCAAAAGCAGCGCAACGCGCACCTGAAAGGATCGGGTGCTCTAACATAAGAGGGGGAGGGGGTGAATTAGGTTCTTAATAAAAAACTTGACCTATGGCTTCAACTAGTTTGCACAAAACTTAAACTAAAACAAGCTATCTAGATGTGCAACTAGGTTGTTCTAGTGTGAAATCCCTATCCCAAAAGAGTTTAGCAACCTATAGCCTTTCCTATCAACAAACTATTCTATGAAAGTAAAGGCACACAAATTGCTAGTAGAAAATACGGAAGCTTAATGAGCGGGATAGGAGATAGCAAACTCTTGACGCGGGTGTTTATCCCGTGGTTCGGTTAGCCACAAAGGCACACCTACATCCACGTTGTTGTAGCACTCACTAAGAGTATTGCTACTCGGTCACCAAGTCTCTTCCGTGAACACAATCACGGTCACCTTGGTCCCGGGTTCCACTAAGGAGCTTCTCCACAAAGGATGGGGGTCTCCACGTCCCCCGCACAAAGTGTCACCGCCGCTCCACACCAAGTCGGAGGGTCGATGACGTTGCCGGCAAGCTCCAAAGCTCCAAGGTGCCGGCGCACCAAGCTCTTATTTTGGTTCACTAGAGAACCACAGCACAAAGGCTCAAGACCTTGCAATCACACTCACTAAGAGCTAACCTTTACACAACACTCTCAAAGTGTGCTAAGGGCTAAGGATATGATCTTGATGCTCTTGGATGGCTTGGAGATGTTTTTTGGTGTGTGTGGGATGTTCAGCAACTCCAGCAAGCTTCAAATGGCCGGGGTGAGGCATATATATAGGCCACCAAGTCTTGTAGCCGTTGCTCCAACAGTCAGCCGAAAAACTGCGTATCATCGGATGAACTGATGCCTCTGGCATGGGTAGCGTCGGTTCATCCGGTCACTCTAAGCAACTGAAGTAGCTGTTGGCTTCTCTGACGTAGTTGCAGCGACTCCAGGGACCATCGGTTAAACCGATGCTTATGGCGTCGGTTCAACCGGTCACGCACAGCAACTTGTTGGGCTCTTCTCTTCTGCTGACGTCAATACACCGACGCAATACTCCGATGCACCGTCGGTTGAATCGGTGCTGAAGAAACTTCTCCTGGGCACTTGACATCGTCTCTGGTACACAGTACGCCAAATGCACCGATGCACTTTCTTGGACCGTCGGTTCAACCGGTGCATATATGCTGACTTGGCTTCGATTCCCTTCTGCACCAAACATCATAGCGTCGGTTCTTCCGACAAGCGTCGGATGCACCGATGATTAGGCATCGGTTCTTCCGGTGCTCCGGATGCGGAACCCCCGTAGGGGCGGCCCTTCGGGCCTAGCTACGCCTATCTTCTCTTGTCTTTGTCATCACTTGAACCTAAACACCTGAGAATGGTCATCTTAACAATCATATTAGTCCCATTGATTGTATTGTCATTCGATCACCAAAATCACTCGAAATGGCATAAATGATGCCATGTTCGTTTCAGCACCCCGCCGGGAGGGACCGCGCGCCGGCGAGCTGCGCGTAGTCAGGGGTTCTAGTTCTTCTGGATGTAGACGATTCGATCACTTGAGTCGTGTCTTGACGCTGTTGTGTATAACTGTTAACTGTAAGCTAGCTAATAAGTTGGCATTACTGTTGTGACTGATGCCAGCACTCCAGTTTGTCCTGTACATCTGAAAACGGGATTGATGCTCCTGCGATCTGCTAAAAAGCATTGGACTAAATTCCACGGATTGTTTGTTTTTTCTGCTGCTATGCTGCAAGCAGAAACCCCATATAGAATGGATATATACTCAGAAGAATCGAACTGAGCCAATCAGAACTTCCCCAAGCAACTCATGTCCAAAGCTTCCCTTCTGGATTCCTCTGGAGATTCTGTAATTTTACATCTCACCGCATTCCGAGTTTTTTTTTCTGACTTGAATACTTGATGCCTCTGTTCCAACACTCAAACTTGATGCATCAGAATATGCCATGTCTGTTGTTTTGTTTGTCACTCAAACGGAGGAATAAAATAAGGAACAGTACTTTTGACTTTTGAGAGTGAAATATTATTTCTACCCTCATGCACAACATGAAAGAATGAAACAAGAAACACTGTTGGAAAAAGGGCCAGATTCCAGATACAGATCGAAGTGAAACCAGTCCTTCAAATGAATGCTCTTTCTTTTTCTGCACAAAAGAACCCCCCTCCCAATTCACTAATCTGTAAGGAGATATTGGATTTTTGGGTTCCAAAAAGATATATCTAAAGTAGATGGTGATCGATCGGGCAATTCCTGCTCATAAGTTCCAATCTGTGAACGGGAGGTTGCTGCGGGTGAGCGCAGTTTCATGGCACGGCTCGCCTCGTACGTATTGCATGTTCCGGGTTCCAGCACGGGGTTGCCACAACTGAGTTAGGCTGCAGCCGGGTCTGGTCAGTCTGAAGAGGTTCATCAGTTCTTCACCTCAAGGGGCATTTCTTGCTCACTTTCAACACTTAACCAGAAAGATGGAATAACCACATACCACAGCACTCGCTCCAGCTCTTTGTTAGAACATGACGGTGTAAAAAGATGGCATTGCCTGTTAAGATTCATAATTTCTATGAGTGAAAGAGTCAAATTGATATGTATGCAGGTGGTGGCTCTGAAAGAATGCATGCCTAGGCTGGGAGATTCAATTTGTTCATGTGCTCATAGTACAAAGCTGAATAGTCATATGCTCATAGTCGAGTATTTTATCAAATTTGCAAGTAAATTCACATTATGTTTGTTAATTTCCCCCAAAAATCTTAAGTTGTCTGATTCATTCAGTATGAATTTTGGTTATTGTTCAGACAATTTTGGGTCTACCCTGTTTTGGAATTCATGCTGCTTGTTGTTTCAGTTCGAATTCATGTGGACCTGTTTGAGTTTAGCTGGAATGCTGGACGCTTCAAAGGGGACCCTAGGGAGAGCTGCCGCTGCGATGCAGATAAAGAAGGTCACTTGCAACGGTAACTAAACTATATATCCAGAAGCTCACTTGCAAATATAAAGAAGCTCACTTGCAACGGTAACTGAACTATATCCAGGAGCATTTGATGAATGTTTAAATGTAGTTCGTGGTCAATGATGTGATAACATTGATGTTTGCTTTTGTACAAATGGAGCTGTCATTTTGATGATGGGATCAGCTCACGGCATTGAGAAATGTTACAGTGTCCTTTGGATGATCTTGAATTGATATGCATCCATAAGTACATAAAAATGCTAATCAGTTGGACTCAGACGGCGCGGAGGACTCGAGCGGCGCAGTCACCGGAATTAGCACGAGCAGAGGCAGAGGTCGGCGGCGCGGAGGACTCGACGATGGCAGGCCGATTTGCTCCCCTAAGCGATGGCCGCGTGTGCGCACTGCAGTGACATCTATGGCCAGTTCTACGACCTGATCGAGCTCTTCCAACGTCTCTCTCTCTGATTGTTTTTGTTAAGTCTTGAAACTACCCTATGAGTGTTGAGCTGGAATACATAAAAGAAAAGAAAGCTACGCTGGAAGGCGGCTGTCGAACCATTTCATCTTGCTAGCATTGTCCAAGCATAAATCTTAACACCCCAATAACTGTGTCATGTTATTATGCTTTTGATTAGTCAATTTGGGTATCTGTTGACTGACTTCAAACTCAATTTTATGCGGATGAGAGGTTAATGTTCAGCATATTTATTTTTTTAATGAAAATGAATGCATTTCTTTAAAAGTGTTTTCATGCCTTCTCACCCATTGCGAGTGTGTACTGTCTATATGAAGTATGCTCATAATTTTTCAAAGAGTTAGAAGAGATGGCTCAGTTGAAGTTATTGTTTTCACCAACACTCTGAAGTTCTTTTTTAACATTGTAGATGTGCATTCCTCATGTTATAGGTGTTACCACTGTGTATATATATGCAAACTTGCTAGCAGAAAAAAAACAGAGCTTAATAGTAAGAGGAGGAAAGCCTGCCATTAAAAAAAATGCCCAGATTGCAGTTACTAACAATAGTATCAAACCACCAGGTACCTTGTCCTTCCAATAAACTTGCAAATATGTCAGGTTAAGAAGCCGCTGACTCAAATGTCTTTACTGTAGGTGTCATCCTTACTGAACCAAACAAATACAGAAAATGGCGCCATGGGACAATGAGATTGTGAGCAATGGAACGTCTGATTTTTATGATAGTTGACTGCATTGTAACAATCCTTTTGAAAGGGCACAAATAGTAGTTTGATGTAATCTAATCACTTTTAAATAATTGGACTTTAAAAACATACATCTGTCATGTGCTGATATGGAAATGGAGAGTCTACTCAGGGATTCAGGGATGGAAGGCACCGGGAGAAAGGAGTGAGTGAGGGTTTGTTGCTCTCTGCCATAGTGCTACGCATATGTTCATAAGAGCTATTCATTTATTTTTCGAGTCTTGGCAATTTTTTGGTGATATTGCAAAATACCAGTGAAATATTTGTATAGGCAGTTATCACTGTTTTATTTTGTAAGTTAAATTTAGTTAGGCTTGCTCCAACGGTGCCCTCTATATGGCCCCCCACCCCACGTAGGGGGAGCTTTGGGGGGAAATCCGATCCAACGGTTCCCCCCAAAGCTCCCCCTATATACGGGGGGAGTTGAAACTCTCTCCATATATAGAGTGAGTTTCAACTCCCCATATATCTCTAATCACACTGTTTCTTCATGATATTAATCTCGTTTGAGCCCCGTCACATGATGATAATGCGTATTATGACAGTACAAATACTGTATGATTTTTTTAAAATTCAAAAATGATAAATAAATAGTTAGTTAATGAGTGATAGTATATAGAGGGAATAGATATGGGGGGAATGGTTGGAGAGAAGGAGTTATAGAGGGAGGAATTTTTTGGAGGGAGGTAGTAAAATATAGTAAATAGTACGTTTGGGGGAGTTGGATGGGGGGAATGGTTGGAGATAGCCTTATTATATTATCATAATTAAGATATAGCACGTGCGTGTCGCACGAGCATCCATACTAGTTTGTAACAGTGATACTACAGTAATCATCTTCTAATAATAAATTAATTACCTTCTAACTACCTTCATTAGATTCATCTCGCGATTTACTGTCCATCCATGTAATTAGTTTTATAATTAGTTTATATTTAATACTTCAAATTTGTGTTGTAAAAGTTGCCAAAAGTTTTTGGCCAAAATTTTTTGGTAACTGAACAAGCCTTATTCTTACATAATAAAGTGGGGGGGAAATCCTCTATCTAAAAAATATTTTGGATCTTTAAATAACCACAATATCCACTTCCATGAGTTGCTTTGTCCGAAGTTACAAACTAATTAACATTCCTGCTAGCATCGATGCGCTAAAAACCATCCCAATACCACACTCAGTGTAAAAGATGTCAGTTTTGCTAGCCTTTTGTACAGCTGCCATTTGTGGAGCAGCCATTTCCTTTCGGAACGGATCCTTCGTCCTTCATTCATATTTGTGCCTTCATTTTGGACATGTGTTTTGATCTATGCTGAATGTAGTAATAAAGAGAAACACACAAACTACTATCTTCCAAAAGAAAAATATTGACTTGTTTAGTACCTTGCACCCTAACCTTTTGGAAAAAAGGAATCTTCCTGGACAAAAATGTGAAACAGACCATTTACATGTATGGATAAGTACGGGAGAAAGGAGAGAGGGAGAGCTAGTGGAGACGAGATCGCAAGGAGAGAGGGAGAGCTAGTGGAGACAAGAGATAGCAACAGAGGAGAGAAAGATGTTTTCCCTTGGCTCTGAGTGGATGTTTTTTCCCTATGAAATGTGCATAGATGGTTCCCTTTCCTCTGGAATGCAAATCTGCAATTCTACGTTCCGAACGCAGTCACACAATTCCTTTCCAAAGGAATGGAAACCTTCAAAATTTCTATGAAAAACCTTTGATCCAAACAGGCCTTCAAGATTTCTCTGCACTCCATGAGCATAGAGCAAGATTTCTCTGAATGTTGAGGATGTGAAGTGTTTGGCAGATACTACTCCTATTTTACCTGGAGACTTAGCCAAGCATGGTGGGCCACTTATTTGCTAAAGAAAATATGTTAATCAAATGAGAACCTAGAAGAGAAAGAACATATGTTTGCGAAACAAAAAC
The DNA here is from genome assembly GCF_016808335.1 of Panicum virgatum. Taxonomy (NCBI): domain Eukaryota; kingdom Viridiplantae; phylum Streptophyta; class Magnoliopsida; order Poales; family Poaceae; genus Panicum; species Panicum virgatum. Next base: position 64,486,589 of record NC_053146.1, read on the forward strand.
AATAATTGAACATAACAATTTAGAGGGCGGGCCCAAAAGGTAGTCCGGGTAGGCCCAGGACTACCCTAAATTGGGCCCAAAAAATTAGATCTTAAAAAATGTGGCCCAACAACTCCCACAGTCCAATAACAGGTCACATCTCCCTCTCACTCAGCCCAAGCCCCCGTCTGGCCATCTCGCACTCTCCCCAATCCCCGAGCCCGAGCCCGAGGGCACCGCCGGCCGCCGCCACCCGCGTCCTCCTGCCGCCGGCCGCCACCCGCACGGCCGCGCCTCCCGCTGGCTGCCGCCTGCCGCACTGCGCCCGCGGGCCGCGACTCCTGCGCCCTGCTGGTGCCTGCTGAGCGCCTGGGCGATCGCGCACCTCCCGCCGGCCGCGGCAAACCCGGCGCGCCGGCGCCTCCCACCGCCGGTCCCACGCACCCGTGCGGCAGAACGCCGGCCACCGCCCCGACCCTTCGAGCCGGCGCCCAGTTGCAGCAGCTAAGCAGCTAGCTGACCAGCTCCATTGCCAATCCCCTCACTGGTAAGTACTTCTTTTTCAGAAACATGAAGCGATTCCGTGATTTCATCTCAATCTCAATTAATGGAAACATTGCTCTATTTATATAGTTTCTTATCGATGTATAACTATTTATATTGCAAATTATTCGAGTTCTGAACTAATTTGTTGAATTGAATGTATTATGGGACCTTTTTACTTATGTTATTGTAAATTTAATCATTATATACCGTATTGTTGCCGAAGTGCTATTAGAGTATACCGGATTGCGCTTTGAATTTTTTTGCCAGAACTACCCTAGTTTCAATTCTTGGATCCGCCATTTAGAGTGATTTACTTCAGTGGTGCAGTTTTGCAGTGACAATGTAATTTCAAAAACTACGATGTTAGTTTTAGAGTGTCCTTAATTGTCATTTGTCCTTTCTTTTGGTTTAATTCAGTTGCTGTAACCATGAGGCGTTGAATTGCCACAATCGATGCGTATCATAATGAACAGTCTCTTATATGTGCATTAGTAATATTAGGAATACTTCCACTGAACAACGCGTATTCTCACTTCCTCAAGGCTTCCAGGATTTTCAGACTTCAGAGGTCAATAATGCTAGGACGAGATCGAGAACTATGCAGCATTTGCTCCACGTATTAGTGCACTGTGCTATAAGGGGACACTTAATGTGTTTGCATTGTCACCGCAAGTACGAAGTTACTAGTCAATGATACTAAATGAACACGACCATTTCAATCAGCAATGGTCAGAGAAGAAGAATGCAAGTAGAAAGGTTAAAATGGAACTTAAAGAATTCGATAAGACCAGGAGTATTGGGCTAACCTACTTCCCCCTTCGTGGTTTTCAGCCCACCAAAACCAAAAACCGAAACAGACCAATCTTTTTACTCATGGATCGCCACGTGTAGCCCAACATAATGGTAGACCGCCTTTGATAGTTACAAATTTGGGCCACCTAGGCTCATTTCGGCTGACAACTATCTCCTCTCAATCAGTTTTCCATAACCAGCAGTTCCCCCAGCCCACCGGTGGCAGCACACGACGAGCTCGGCGGCGTGGCACGAGGCGGGTAGGGTGCGTGGCCGGCGGGGTGTTTGCTGCACTGAAAACTAAGCCGAACCAAAGCCACGCTTGGCTGCAGCAGCGGTCCAGAACGGCACCGTCCTCCGTGATCGGCGAGCTGTATCGGGGGAACCCTACTGGGGCCCATGGCCGTGGCCGTGGCCGTGGCGGAGGCACGGGCGCGGCAGGAGAAAGTGAGGAAGTTCGAGGAGTTCGTGGACCAGCATCTGAAGCCCGACCTTGCCAACGCCATCAAGCAGCGCGATAAGGTGTTTGAGCAGCAGAAGACCTTGTAAGTCCCTCTGAACTTTCTGTAGGCCGACTGTCCATGGTTCTGGTGGTATGAAATTTGGAAAGCCTATCTCTATCATATTAGCTTTGTCTATTGCAACTTGTTCTGAATTCTGATGATGTAACTTTTTTGGATGCCGGCAGCTTGGATTTGAAGAGGAACATCGAAAATTTGGAGATGAATGGTGTCACCAGCATGCGGTCCATGGTCAATCTTGGCTCGGAGGTGTACATGCAGGCAGAAGTGTAAACCTCGCCCCCTTCACCACTCCTCTCAACGAATCCAGACAATGCTTATAATATTTACATTATTGATTGAACAGAGCGAGCTTTTTAATTGAAATGTTTGCTATTCAATGAATTCAAAAAAGGCATGGCATATGACTTCCTTTTGTTTCTGACGGAAAATTAGAGATATTTGATACTGTGACTTCCCTGTTCTGATACTAGGAGTTTGGCTGTTAATACATATTTTTTTAAAACAAAGACAGTATAGCAAGCAGATTAGTTTTATATGCAGTATTCACAAATTGGTGTTTTATATGCACTATTCACAAATGGGTGTTCCAAAAATAGGTGTTTGGTTGTCTATACATATGTTTAAAAAGACAGCATAACAAGCAGCTTAGTTTTATATGAATTCACAAATTGAGGCTCTTGGTTGTATGATATAATACAGGGAGCAAACTTGGAACTTGCTCAACTTGATATGCTCTCATGCTAGTTTTTACTTTTAAACTCAGTCTTAACTTTGCCCTTTATCACCGTTCTTTAAGTTGGAGTGGTTGAAGAATTTAGTAGAGAACTAGCAGAATTGTTTTTCACGAAACATGGATGACAGTCTTTCAGTATATTTCTGTAATCAGATTTCATGAACTGCTGAGATCTAACTGTTCTTTGTTGTGTGGTGATTTCTGCAGACCAGATACAAGGCACATTTTCGTGGATATTGGTCTAGGTTTTCATGTGGAATTTACTTGGCAAGAAGCTTTACAGTTTATATCTGTAAGAGAGGCAAGGTTGGCTAGGTAAGTCAGTTCCAATGTGTGACTGTTTGAGTATGTTGTATTTCTTGTAAGGCAGCATTCTATTCTGTTATATGATTTTCCGGAATGATTGAGATTTGGGAAGGATTCTGGTAAATTGTGTTTTCTGTTCAATACCATAACTTGTTAATTACCTCCAAAGGAAAAGGAAAAAAGATGCAGATTTTAGATCAAAGGAAAAGGAAAAATGTGGATGCAGATTTTAACTTAAGCATGCCAATGGATCTAAATCTTGTTAATAATTTATGATTTAGGAGCATCTAGGTGTACAGACTTAGTTTTGTTGGAGCTTGTCTTCCTCGGATATGGACTTAGTTTTGTTGGAGCTTGTCTTCCTCAGATATCTTCTATAGAATATGAGTTCACTTATCTGTCACAGCATCACAGGTTGATGTGCCGCATATCACAGAGCTAGTCATGGCATGTTACTGGTGTGCCTCTGACATTCAATTTATAAACATGTAAAAGTTTGGTGAAGATTACCAGTATCACCATGTCATTTCTTGGCATTGTAAGCCATATTATTTGCACTTCAAGATGCCTGAAATGATTGAATGAGTTTTTGTTTATTGGTATGGCAACATTGTCTCACAAACACAGACGCTACTCTGTTCTAAATAATGAAGACACATTCTTGCTTGTTTATAAGGTAGTTGTTTTGTGTTGGGAGATTAGTACTAGTAGTTTCTTGTGTCATGTGGTCAACGCTAGATCTGACAGAACAAAGCATCACCATGTTGAAATCAGTATATAACAGTGAAATGCAGGTTGACTGTTGCCTTGATTTATTGTTTAGGTTTGACAGTTAGCATCATAGTTTGTATCTCTTTGCTCGATATGGTGCTTGTTTCGCTTATGGTTGAATGCTTTCCTTCTGCATTTTTAGGTTTCCATGAATAGAGTTATTGTTTTATCCATAGTGTGATGTTTTATTTCAGAATTTTTATGCTGAAGTGCTCTTATTCTGTTACATACCTATGTATATGTCACTACAGATGCATTTATTCAGATGTTAACCCTGGAAGTCTTGCATGTTTGCAGGCAAATAGATGAATACACGCATCTCATTGCAAGCATAAAAGCACAGATCAAGCTGGTACGTACAGTGTATTACACTTCACTTAAAAATAAGTGGTGCATACTTGCATCTCATGTTATCTGCCTAAGTTCAGATGTTCCTCGTCTTTCTACTTACTCTCTGCAATTCCATATGCAGGTATGTGAAGGTATCCGTGAGCTGCTGCAGCTACCACCGGAGACAGAGTTATCACCTAGGAATACATGGTATAATAATAGAATTTGATAGAATAATCGAACTTGTAAAATGTGGTGCAGTTCTGCAAGATGGTTCCATTTTTATATGGCAGCAACTTGGCTTAAAATCTGGTGACCTTCTGCAGTTGAAATTAACCAACCCTTGTAGTAATCTGAAACCAGATCATGAGGTTGCCGATCGTATAACAATCTCGTTTTGATTACACGGTGTAATTTACACCCACTAGACCTTAGCATTCTTAAGATTTCATCTCATGGCGTTGGTGTATATTACATCCATGGGTTAGCGATGTCGTGAGCTCACATCACCGGGTAGTAGGGCATGCTGGCGATGCCGCACAAGCCTTCCATGGCCTGGACACGCCTCTCCATGCGCACGTACCCACCCGTCGCCCCACGAGTTCTTGACGATCCAGTACCTGCGGCCGCCGGCGTCGGCACCGTACCCGACCACCGTGACGGCGTGGTTGGTCCCGGCGGCGCAGGGCCCCGAGAGCACGCCGCCCTTGGAGTGCTGGAAGGTGGCGGCGTTGATGGTTACCACGACCGGCTACCGTGCCACGGCGAGCTCCAGCGTGGCGGCCTCGCTGTTGCGCGCGACGGCGGCGGCACCGCGGATCCAACCCACGCGGATCCTGCCGCGCCTGCACTGGCCCTGCTTGCTCTCGTAGGGGTACTCCCACGCGGTGGCCAGGCCGCCGTTGAGGGCGACCCACCACATGGCCGACGCGGGGGAGCCGCCGGCGCAGCCGCTGTCGGGCGGGGTGCGGTCGCAGTCCACCAGCTCCTGCTCCGACAGCGAGACGAGCCGGCCCGTCCGGAGCTTGTACAGGCTCTCGATCGACGCCACCGCCGCGAACGCCCAGCAAGAGCCTGCAAGGACGACATGCCATCGTCCCGAGGTCATCCAGACACGCATGGGATGGCAACGTGTGCAAGGCGCGTCGTCGTCTTTGGCTTACTCACCACAAGTCATCTGGTGCTTAACGGGGGTCACGGCGCCACTGGTCCTCCAGTCGACGCTGTAGGGGACCTGGCCGAACGCGTCGCCGGAGTAGCTGCCGTTGCAGCCGCTGCCTTCGGCGACCAGGCCAGCGGCAGCGCGGGTGGAGTTGATGAGCAGCCGCGCCACGGCCTCGCGGGCCGCGAGCACCTGCTCGGGCGGCATGGTGTGCGCGGCCAGGAACTCGTCGCTCGTGAGGTCGGTGAACTGGTTCTCGCCGAGCTCGTACGAGAGCACCCCGCGCCGGTTCGTGGCCTCGATGTACTCCACGTTCCGGCGGTACACCTCGAACCGGTTGTGCGCGGCGCGCCACGCGTGGAAGCGGTCCATCATTAGCAGCACGTCGCCGGCCAACATCAGGAGGCTGGCGCACACGAGGGCGAGGGCTGGAGAACGTGACGCGGCAGCCATGGCCGTCGATGCGATGAGAGAGAGAGATGCTTCAGCTGCTGTCGCTTGGTGCCCAGAGTGATCGATCGAGCAGCCATGGCTGTAGTGGGCTTAAATAGATGCACATGGCCGTGGCGAGGCGAGGTGATCGGTCACGACACGCATCATCGTCCTTGGCTCTCGATCGTTTGAAGAAGTAACTACTATGGAATCAGAGATCAGGATTAGGGTACATTGATCTGATAGAATTAGATGCCGTCTTGGCAAGCGACGGTGCGCGGCCGCTCCGGCCGGTGGAGGAGCTAGAAACGGCCGCAGCATCTTTTGGAGCAACGTGAATGGCATGGTGGTGCAAGTAGCCTAGCACACGTGCCCTTCCAGATGATGGAAGTTTTTGCATCTCCTAGCTCGGCATACCACCCCCGTTGGATGTGATCTTGACCGTGTGTTTGGCATACGAAGTTCTTGGCCCTCTTTTAGTTGTGCTGTTAAGACTTGGCGCTGCGAGAATAGCTGTCGAACTGCACAGTGAGGCGTGTGCTGCGTGCCACGCAGGGGGTTGGTGGTGGTGCAACAGCGGGGTCGCGCTGGAGCGCGCCGCGGCCGGTCAGCCCGTCGCCGTGCTCATCAACGGCTCCGGCCGCGCCTTCCAGTTCTACAAGGGCGGGGGGGTGTCTCGGACCCCTGCAACACCAACCGGGACCGGTACGGCGCTGAGCCCGACGGCGGCCGCAAGTACTGGATTGTCAAGAACTCGTGGGGCGAGGCCGCGAGGAGGATACGTGCGGGTGGAGAGGCCCATCGCGAGGCCAAGGAAGGCAGTAAAGCACGTGCGGCTTCGCCATGGCGCTGTGCTATACCCGGCGATGTGATGAGCTCAGTTCACCAGGCACCAGCACGAGCTCCACCGGACGGCCGCCGCGCCGTGCTGCTACAAGCAGCTGGAAGTCTGGAACTGACGGGCGTGTTGGAGAAGGCAGGGGCACTTACCTTAAGGGCTGCGCGGAGCCAGAGGGTCTCGTGCTTATCGCCGGCGGCTTTGTCGTCGTTGAAGAAGTTTGCAGCTGGTCGGAGTCGGAGGTCGTGAGCGCGGCCAGCCAACCCGTCGCCGCTGGCGCGCGCGGCAGCGGCATAGGCGAGGCGAGGTAGGGGACGGGCGCTCTGCCGGTCTGTATCTAGCAGAGGCGGAGGCGGGCTTGGATTGGGTTAATCTCAGCCGTCCGGATCCGATCCAACGAACATAAGACACCCGATGGGTGGACGGTATTTCATTTACCGTCCACCCGGTCGGCATTCCATTCAGCGTCCGCCCCAGGCCCCCAGCGTGCTGTAGTGCTCGCGCTTCGCAATTCACCCACGTCTCGCCGGAGCGCCGCCGCATCCCGCTGCAGCGCTGCAACATAATCATGTGTTCGGAGAGTTCTCCTTTGCTCCTTGACGCCGACGACGAGGCTGCGGCGGAGGACCTCGGGAACGTCCGGCGGCGCCGCGTCCTTGTCTACTGGCGTTGCCATTGAGCTGCTCGTGAGTCATGGCGTCCGGCGAGACTCGTCCGGACACAGCAACGTGACGCACACCAAGATAGAATTCCGGGGCTCGTTCCATTACAAAGTCATGATTGTTCGGCGGCGGGGATAGTGCCAGACGCCGTGGCGGCAAAGAAGGGGGCGCGCCGGCATCGGCGCCAGGGTCCAGAGACGACGGTGGTTCTCATGAGGAAGGGGAGGGGTCGTTGGATTTAGACACTTTGAGGTATAGGTGAAGCTCCACGAACGAGATGGAAATCAAGCTCGACCGTTCTCGCCGGAATTGCAGGTGACGCCGTCGTGCGTACCCGGCCTCGTCCCCGTCGCGGCGGCGCTCGCCGGCTACACCAAATTGTGGTTGAACCGGCTCCTGTATGGCTGTATGTGCCAGATCGGCGACAGGTCGGAGGCCGTGGCCGCCCAGCGGCGCGGTGGGCTCTGAAATCTCTCGCTGGCGCACGCAGGAGGTCGCAGACTGGCGTGGCGAGGCCGCTCTCCTCGGACAGAGGCAACAATAAGGCGGGGGCTGCGATTGGGATTATCACGTCCGCACAGATCCGATCGAACGGTCAGAATGCACCCAAGGGGTGGACGGTGTTTCACTTACCATCCACCCCTGGCCATCGAAAGCCAGGCTTCACGCGACGTCTCGCCGGTGCGCCGCCGCGTCCTGGCCGTCTCCTGCATCGATGCGACCGCCCTGAAGGGACTCTTTGCTTCTTTGTGCCGGTGGAGCCGCGGCGGTGGCCGCTGCCGTGTGGCGTGTGCTTTGTGGCGTTCGGCCAGACAAACCAGGCGAGTGGCAGCGTGGCGCTGCGCCGCCGCCCATGGCAGCCGGCGTCGGCTTGTTCCATCGCGAACGGGTGCCGCCGAATGATCTTCTGTGGTGATTGCGCCATCAATGGTCAAGGATTCTTGGCAATGGAAGCGTCATAGACCTGACCGGACGTGGCGCCGGTGAGGCCGCGGCGGCGGCCCCTATGGCGGTCATCGTTTGCGTGCTGCCGTTCCTACCGAGCTGCTCGTTAATGCCGTTAGTTCTGCCGGACAAATCATACGAGCACTGCCGGCTATGACTGCGCCGTCGGTCGCGGCAAAAAAGGCGGCGCCAGATACCGACGAGATTATGATTACTAGTCCCCAAGGCCGGGCGGCGGCCATGGCGATCTGGTCTCGGCGTCTCGCTAATGTCCGATGATGTCGATTTGGATGCATCACAAGAAACAAGAAGACCCAATGTTTCTGCATATGCATATCAGTCAGGTGAGGGAAACCAATTCGAGATTCACATCTGATTCAGGCAACATCCAAATACGATTTAGGAAAATTGATGCGTACTAACGAAAACCGAGTCAAAATTCATCAGCACAAGATCCATACAACGATACCCAGTTTCGGAGTTTTCTAATTCCAAGATCCTGATTAAAAAAAAAGCATCTGCAGCCTACTCGACGAGCAGATGAAATATTTCACAAGATACACGGCGAAAAGCATCTGAAATTTTGTCCATACAAGATTAAAAACTCAACAAAGATGCAGCGGTGCAGTGTGAGCTGCTTGTTAAGTGCGGTTCCGAGCTGCTTCATTTTCAGGGTGCATCTAAAACCTATGATACGCGGATACTTCGCAAGACTCACTTAATGGTATCAGATACTTGTGCTCTACTCCACGGATACTCTCGTATACATATTCCGTAAGTATTGGTAATTTATATAATTTTTAAATAATAAAAATAAATCGGATACTTCTTAGATACCTTACCGATACATGTTGGATACCTCGAAATCGATATTCATTCGCTACATATAAGAGCAATTTGTGCAGTTGTGTACAGCCACCTCATACAAGCAGGTGGGCTCTACTTGCTATATTATTTGTCTGTTGAACCTAAGTTTGATTGATGGTTTCATGGCCTAAATGTTATGCCTTGAACCGCTGAACGTTATGTCCTGTTTGAGAGCACTCCACTAAAAAACAGTTTCACTCCACAAACTCCACTCCACGTTCTAGCTCTACTCCATCAACTTTCCCATCATATTTGCAAGAGCTCCACTCAGTAAATCACATAATCCCAGTTCTCTCCGCTTTGCCAGCCCAGTGTGCAACCAGCGGTCCAGTGAGGCTCATCTTAACTCCTCTCACTTCTATACGGGCCCCACTTGTCAGGTCATATTCAATCTGTCGGCGTCCTGACCTGGGGGTCCGGATCCCAACTAGTAAATGCTGCGTGTTTCCTCGTCCTAGATGATGATGCAAGAGGCAACACAGTAACGCACGGTTTATCCTGGTTCCGGCCGCGGGGCCGTACGTCCAGCAAAGGGGGTGTGCGAGGGCACTGTATTATCTTGCACCCGAAGTGCTCGTAGTAGGGGATACAAGCGAGGCGAGAGAGGGAGAGAAGCTCCCAAGTCTCTGCTAGAGGTGGAGTTGGTTGAGATGAGTGCTCAGTCGTACTGAGAGTTCTCTGAGGGGAAAATCAGAGAACCTGCTTCCAACCTTGGATTGGAGATCGCATCGGCTCAGCCCGCGCAAAAAGGAAGCCCACCCTCTCCTTTTATAGTTGTAAGGAGGGGCGGTGTACATGAGTGGGGGGTATAGAAGTCGTCGTTCTCCCTTGAATCGCGGGTACAGTGGTCGAATACTGTAGGAAGTACACTGTGGGAAGGCGGCGCGCGTCGCTGTCGCCCTGGATTTCGTCCTGGGTCCTGCGGAGATGGCGGCGGCCGTCCTGCAGTGTCCGGGTGATAGTAATGGCGTGGGACGGTCCCGGACCCCCCGGTCGGAGTGCGGGCCTGCACATTAGAAGGTCCGGGAGCGCGTGGAAGTCCCGGACCCCACAAGGGGGAGGTCTGGGGTCTTGCCCGTGCGTGCTGAATGCCCCTCTTGGAAGGACACGTGACATCGTCGGACCCCTTCCCCAGCGGGAGATGGTCTGGATGGTGGGTGTCGGCAGAACAGTAACGGGGGCGGCGCCAACTTGTCTTGTGCCGCGTTGAATGCCCCACAGTGTTGCTACAGCGACCGGGGTGGCTGAGCGGCGACCGGGGTCAGTGAATGGGGCGCCGGTCACATCCACTGCGGGTGTGGCAGTCTGACGCCGCCCGCCCTTTGAGCCGTGGTGGAATGGCTGGCCTTTAATGCCTTCGTACGGCGGTCGGTTGGGCGGCGGGGCCGTTTGTCCCTTATGCCGAGAGATGGCCTCGAGCGAGGCGGAGATTGGCCACCCGCTCGAGGGTAGATCCGCTGCCCTCGAGCGAGGCAGAGATTGGCCACCCGCTCGAGGGTAGATTTGCTGCCCTCGAGCGAGGCGGAGATTGGCCACCCGCTCGAGGGTAGATCCGCTACCCTCAAGCGAGGCGGAGATTGCCCAGCGGGTCTGAGAGGGACCCTCGAGCGAGGCAGAGGTCGTCCCGCGGGTTTGAGGGGGATGCGAATGGGCCGCATGCTAGGCTTCTTTGAGCCCTTCCCTTTCTTTTTTAGGAGAAGTAGGCCGTGGGCCTTCGTGGGCTCAGTCGTCTTATCGGGAGTTTGTGTTTTAAAAGTAGTCTTAGTACCACAATTAGGGTGTCCCTAATTGTGGCACCCGACAGTAGCCCCCGAGGCTTTGGTCGAGTCGATGGATTCGGCCAAAGGGTAATTCGGCGATTTCTCTCTTGACGTGTTTAGTCAAAGTCGTGCACCTGCTGGGCGCGCCTGAGCGCGGGCCCGGTGAGTGTGACAACACGCTGGTTGGGATAGTACGCCCGTGGGAGGTGTACTTCGAGGCGCGCGCCTCTTTGTTTGTTTGTTGGAAGGACAAGACGTGTCCGCGCGCTGAGGGGGGGGCCAGGGCGACGAGGGCGCCTGCTGCGCCAACTGTCGGTGTCCCGTGCCTCAGGGCCTAGGCCCTGGCTTCCCTGGTTGGTTTGTGGCGCGTCGTTCGAGGGCGGTCGGCCTGAGCCGATGCTGCGCCGCTCAGCGTCCAGGGGCTCAGCTCCTCTTTATTTCGTCCGGTCGCGTCTCGGCGTGGTGACCGAGGGCATCTTTTGCCTGTGGAGTGCCGTGTCGTCACGGGCGGCACAAGCCTCTGCTTTCTGACCAGCTTGGAGCTTGGTGCCCGGCACAGCTATAAATAGAGGTCGTGGGGTTTCCCCTTCTTCTCCAGCCTCCTAATTCTTTCTTCCAGCATTGCCTAAATCTTGTAATGTTTCCTTTGCCTTTTCGTGACCGACCCCCAGATGGGGTGGCCTGGCTTTTTTAGACTTTTGGTGCTAGAAGAATGCTTGCGAGCGGCAGGGGAAGACCGGAGTGGGCGTGCGCTCCATCCCCCAGGCTCAGTGGGATCGGCAGAAGAGCATTGGGCCCGTGGGGTCATGCTTCTGCGATGTCCCCTAGCCTGAAGGGGGATGGAGACGCCTGACCATGGCGTTCGTGGCAGGTTAGGCGGCTGTTCTTTGCATCGTCCCCCCAGGTGACAAGGTTGCTCTCGGGGAGACGGTGCGGAGGGCGCTGTCCGCCAGCTCGACCCCCCGCGTGGTCTTCGGTGGAGGAGACACTAGAAGAAGGCTTGCGAGGAAAGCATCCCGCTGGACCCGCGTGGTCTGGGGGCTGGTCCTCACATCCCTAGCAGCCTCGCTGTTGCGTCAGCTAGGGGCTCGGTGCCTTTCTTCATCGCGCGCTTTTCCCCAAGACAGGGAAAATTGCCACGTAGGTGGCAACGTGTTTGTATCTTTCGATGGCTCCGCGCCGGTGACCCTTTGTAACCTTTACTGGCATTGAGCAATAAAGCTCCCTTTCTCCTTTGCGGGGAGGATCCCTGAGGGTAGAGGGGCGTACACAGAGTCTCGACCCTCGAATATGTGTGAAGTCATCTTCGCGGGGGCGCGTCAGCGCACCCGCGGGTGTAGCCCCCGAGGCCTTGGAGGAGAGATTGTGCTCGTCCAAGGGCTATAAACGTTTATCCCGCTGGGTAGCTTTACTGGGATGGCCGTCCAACGTCTTTTTCAGCCGGCATCGGCACTTTTTCAGCCGGCATCGGCACTCTTAGTGCTGGTACAGCGATCCGGCGTTCAGCTTGGCCGTTAAGGGAACGTACGCTAATAGCGAGGGTTCGGTTTACACGTGGATCTTCATAAGTGACGGTTGTCGATTTATTCGAGGCTGTGGTTTTGAACCATGGTGTGCGAGGAGCCCCCGAGCCCAGGCCTGTGCGAAAGCATTCAGGGGAACCCTCGACTTTGATTACGACCCTCGTCGCCCTTTCGCAAGGAGGATGGGTGAAGCGCACCATGCTACCCATGCCTGGGCCGCGAGCTATGGCTGCTTCAGTGAGCTATTAGCGGGTTGTTCAAGCGGACGTCCGTGCCCCGTTCGATAGGGGTCGGCTCGTGGTCCATAGACACGTCTCATAAAGCGCTCACGAGGGTTCGCTAGGCGGGGCTCGAACCCATTCGGTAGGGTTCGAGGGCTCGATGCTCTCCCTCGATGGGATCCCCCTTCTAGGCACCCTCGACTGGCCTTGAACACTGCGTAGGATGTCTCGAACTCCGCATTCGAGGGTAGCTTGTACGGCACATCCCAGCAGTCCCTGACTCTGGTGATCTGGGGCGCCTGTCGAACCCCCTGAAGGGCCAGGCTTCGATCCCCTGATCAGTAAGGCCTCGAAATGCGATTCCTTCGAGGGTAAAGAGACCCCATGGAGGAATATTCCGTCGTGATCTGAAAACGTCGCAGAGTCCCGAGCCACGCGCGTGTGCGGGTCTTTCGCCGGTAGCGGGCGGCGTGGCCCGATTTGTGCGGCACGGTGTGGGCACGCCTTTTCAGGCGACAGCCTCGGGCAGACGAAGCGGCGTGGGCGGCGGCTGACGGATGGGATAGCGCAACAGTCGCGCAGCGCCCGCCGGTTACCGTGCCGCATTTATTGCTGCGTGCGCGCGTGGGAGACTCCGCGGTCGTGGGACCCATCCGTCAGCGATAGCAAAATCTACCGCATTCAATGCGGTAGATTTAGGCCGTGGCTATGGAAGCGCCCGACTAGGTGAATAAATATGAAGAGAAAAGGGACGTTTTGGGTTCACCTGGCCATTTGCCTTCATCCCGCTTCGCCTTCGCCTTCTCCGCCTCCGTTGCTTCCTGAACCCGTAGCCAAGAGCGAGAAGGAGAAAGGAGAAAGAGGGAGAGAGAGACTTAGCCATTTCGGAGCCTTCCTTTTCCCATCCCCCCTCGACTCTCAGAGATGTCGGACATCCAGGAGCCCTTGCCATGGGGGAAGTCCTCCGCCACTGTCGCGGTTCTGGAGCAGCTGGTCGCCGATCGGCTGCTGCCGCGGAACCCCGACGCGGGGGCGCCGGCGTGGATTTCCCAGCACCCGGATGAGTCTGAGCCGAAGCCCCCGCGGGGCTATGTCGTAAGCTTCGTGCGCCTCCACGAACGGGGCTTCGGCGTCCCTGTCAGCAAGTTCATGAGGGCCCTGTGTGAGTACTACGGAGTGGAGCTGCACAATTTCAGCCCCAACTCCATCTCGCAGGCGGCGGTCTTCGTCACCGTCTGCGAGGGGTACCTCGACATCGACGTCCACTGGGATCTCTGGATCCACCTGTTCCGCGGCGAGCTCTTCGTCGAGAACGCGCGGAACCAGCCGAGGCGGTTCGCGCGCGCCGGTGGCCTGACGCTCCATGTCCACCCGAACCGGAGGAACCTTTACATCATGAGCAAGATGACGACAAACAACTCCGGGTGGAGCCGAGGGTGGTTCTACCTTCGAAACTTCAGTGGCGCGCTCCCGGCGTTTACCAACAAGGTTCTTCGGGAGCGTCCGGCGAAGTGGGACTGGGGGGTGTCGCCCCCAGCTCAACAAGCCAGGCTCGAGGGCCTCACCGACGCGCTGGCGCGTTTGGCGAGGGAGGGGCTGACGGCAGCGGCCGTCATCGCGAACTTTCACCGGCAGAGGGTGATCCCTCTCGTGGAGAGGGCCCTGCCGATTTACCAACTCACCCCCGGAAGCAAGGTTGAAGGCTCGAGGACGTCGAGCAAGCTTCTCTCCCACACCTACGCCGCCCGGAGGGCGAAGTACGCGGTGGCGGAGTTTCCCCAAGATCCCGCGGATCTTTGGAGGATCAAGATGCGCCCCGAGCCGGGGTATATTTCCCTGGTGAGTTTTGGCTTCGAACTCGTCGTGCGTCGTGTAGTTCCTTTCCCTGACCCCATTTCGTGTGTGTTGCACAGGGGTTGAGATGTGGCATCTCGAGGCCCCCGGCCCCAGAACAGCGCCTGATCAATCGCCTCCACGCGGAGAAGATGAAGAGGCGGAAGGACGCGGCGGAGGCAAAGGCCGAGAGGAAGAGGAAAAGGAAGGCGGCGCACGACAAAGCGCGCCAGCTCGCTCGGGCGGAGGGGAAACCGCAGCCCGCCACACCTGAGTCCTCAGAGGAGGACGAGGAGGAGGCCTCGGATGCCGAGGACCACGCTCTGAGGAGCGATGGTGAAGGTGCGCGTGCGAGCCCCCCACCGTTCTATCTGTGGGATGAAGAAGAAGGAGCGCCCGTGGCGCCAGGGGAGCCGAGGGCCGCAGGGGGGTCATTGGCGAATCTCTCCCTCGAGGGTGCGGCGCGGAGGTCATCCTCGCCGGCGGCCGGCGAGGAGTCGCCTGCGCCCCAAGTGCTGATCCATGGCCCCGAGGCCGCGGCGGGGGAGGAGTCGTCCGTGCTGGCAGCCTCGAGCCACCGGGCCGACACGAGGGGGGCAGCTTCGGGGCAGTCTTCGAGGGACAGCACGATTCCCCGAGCCCGGAAGACCGCCACGAGGAAGCGGAGTATGAGCGCTCGATCTGGGTAAGTATTTCGGATCTCGTTTTTGTTACGTATTTGGCAGATTTCTCGATCCTGCTCAACTCGCGTCTTTTGATTTCCAGCCCCGGGGCCGTTCCCAAGGACGCAGTGCGGCTTGCCCCGGTCAAGGCTCTCAAGACCGGGTCTCGCAGCACTCCGCACACGGCGCCGCAGCCCCCGCCCGCCGTGGATCTCGAGGCGGTGGCCGCTAGGCTACGGGAGGCCGTGGCCCGAGGGGCCCAGGCGGCGCAGCGAGCCCGGGAGGAGGAGGGTGAGACCGGCCAGCGTGGCGCCGAGGCGGCTGCTCCGGCGGCCGATGCCAAGGAGACCGGCCAGGGCGGTGCCGGTGGCGCCGCCCAAACGGCCATTGAAGTTGAGGCCGGTCAGGGCGACGCGGAGAGCGCCGCCCGACC
The DNA here is from genome assembly GCF_016808335.1 of Panicum virgatum. NCBI lineage: Eukaryota > Viridiplantae > Streptophyta > Magnoliopsida > Poales > Poaceae > Panicum > Panicum virgatum. Next base: position 64,501,908 of record NC_053146.1, read on the forward strand.
GTCCACAGAAGGAGAAACTGGCGGGGACGCGCAGGAGCGCCCTGCCAGCCAAGCAGCGGAGGAGACCCTCGTCTTCGAGCCACCGAGGGCCGAGGGCGAGGGTCTCACAGAGAACATGGTGCAAGAGGCGCCTGAGGTAGAAGCCCCCATCTCGGAGCCCACCGAGGCCCGGGACGAGGGTACCGTCGCGATAGTGCCTGTGCCAACGGCGCTGGAGGGCGCGACGGGTGCGGTGGAGCTGCCGGGCAGCAGCGAGGAGTACAGGGATTCGATGGATATCGACCCCGCTGCTGCGGCGAGCGCCGCTGCACACATTGCCGAGTTCACGTCGGCCAGCGCGGGCGTGCTCGAAGCGGGGGCGTCAGAGGGGAGCCACCTCGGGGTTATCGTCCCGTCCGGTGTCCCCTCGGAGTTCCTTCGCAAGCAGCAGGAGGAGGAGGAGGCCTGGAATAAGCAGATGAGCGTTGGGCACGAGATCTTGCAAGCCCTCGACCGCGCTTATCAGCTTCATCAGAACGCGGATTACCAGGTCAGCCAGGTAAATATCTCCCGCCGAAAATTGATCGGATTTGGTTTTAGCTTTTGCGCGTCTTCACCCACGCCGTCCCCCTTTGCAGCAGCTGAGGGAAATCTCGCGCGAGAAGAGCGCCGAGATGAACCGGCTGTACTCCCAGATGAGGCAGCTCGGGCAACACAACGCCGAGCTGGTGCTCGAAAATATCGATGCCAACACAAAAATGGCCGATCTGGGGGCGCGTCAGCAGTCGCTGGAGGAAGAACTGGCGCGGGTCACCGGTGAGCGGAACGCCCAGAGGGCGGCAGCGGAGCAGAAGGCCCGGGAGGCCGAGGCGCGAGCTGTCGAGCTGCAGCGCCTTCGGACGGCGCTCGAGGAGAGAGCTCGGGAGGCTGAGGCGCAGAGCGCCGAGTTGCAACGCCTCAGCGCCACTCTCGAGCAGCTGAAGGCCGAGCTCCTCCACAAAGAGGTGGCCGTGGTCGCGCTCGCCGGGACCCTCCAGGAACAGGGTGTGGCCCTCGAAGAGAGGGGTGGCCCTCCAAAACATGGGGGCTACACTTAAGGAAAAAGAAGCCTCCTTGTCCTCGCTCGAGGAGGCCTCCCGTACCCAGAGGGAGGAGGCGCAGAAGAACATAGCGGGTGAGTACCTTCGATTTTCCGTCGATTTGCTTATTTTCGTAGCTGATGTTGATTTTCTTGCTCAGAGCTGAGGCAGAAGGTGGCGGACGAGACCGCGGCGAAGGAGGCGGTCCACACCGCGCTCACGGCGGCACAAATGGAGTTTGCTGAGCTAGAGTAGACCACCATGAGTGTGTGTCAAGAGCTCGAGGGGGAGGGTGCCGTCTCGGGCAGTTCGGTGATCAGCCGCCTGCGCGCGCTAGGCGGCCGGATTGCCGAACACGCCAAGAGTACCTTCCGCCTCGGTGTCCTGCGGGCTCTTGCCGTGGCCTCGACGCATTACCTCATGGATCTCCAGAGGGTGTCGTCGGGGTACGTCGTCCCGGATGATGCTGACGCGGACGCCGCATCGGCCATCATGGATGAAGCCGACACAGCCGCAGAGGAGTTCGCCACCGTCCTTGCCGAGAAGCTCGAGGCGGACATTCCTCCCATCGCCGAATTCGACGCCCCTGAAGACCCGCAAGGGGGGGATGGTAGCCTGTAGGACAGTTGGGCCTCGAAATCCATGTAAATAGATTAGTGTTTATATCGTAGTCGCACTTTGTAATCGCACTTTGTGAATATAAAGGATTTTGTTTCGTAATTTGAATGTGTGGCTCGTCGAGGCCTTGCGTGTTCGAGCCTGTGTTTCTTTACTTTATTTCCGTGTTCTTCGTATGCGACTTAGATAAACATCTGCGAGGAAGTTCGCGTTCATAAGCAACGTAGGCGTAGGGTGGTGAGGGGGGTGCCGTATCCCGGAGGCGTAGGCGGCCCCACGACTCGGCCAGCCCCGTACCGTAGTTGCTTACGCCTCGCGTCCGTTTTTTCCAAGGATACGAGAAGCTTAGGGTCGAAACGGAAATATTTCGAAAAACACTAGCGACTTTTTGGGGACGTTCGGGGGTTCCCCCCGTAGTAGCCCCCGAGGGAGGCTCGACTTTGCCGAGGGTAAAGCCGGGCGTACCTCTGTGTTCGTGCGCGCCCGAGCCCTCGAGGGTCGGGAAGGTTCCCAAAAAGCGATAAGTGAAGCGTGCTTCCTTATTATTTCGGGAAATTGAAAATGCGGTTACGAACAATATAGAAATAGCTTGAAATTCTAAGGATAGAAACGACGTAGCTGTTGTATGTTCCAAGCGTTGGTGAGGACTTCGCCGTTCTCGTTTGCCAGCTTGTACGTGCCGGGCTTGAGCACCTCGGCGATTATGTACGGTCCTTCCCATGGAGGTGAGAGCTTGTGGCGGCCCTTGTTGTCTTGTCGAAGCCTCAGCACCAAGTCCCCTTCGTTGAGGTCTCGGCGCCGGACCCTCTGCGCTTGGTACCTTCGTAGGGACTGCTGGTAGCGCGCGGAATGCAGGAGTGCCACGTCTCGAGCCTCATCCACTTGGTCCAGCGAGTCTTCGCGAGCTCGCTGGTTTCGTTGCTCTTGATATGCCTTGAGCCTTGGCGATCCGTATTCCAAGTCGGTGGGGAGGATGGCCTCGGCGCCATAGACAAGGAAGAACGGAGAGAAACCCGTAGCTCTGCTCGGGGTCGTCCTCAGACTCCAGATGACCGAGGGTAGCTCTGTGAGCCACCTTCGGTCGAACTTGTTCAGCTTGTTGAAGATCCTCGGCTTTAGTCCTTGGAGGATCATGCCATTGGCACGCTCCACTTGCCCGTTCGTCTGTGGGTGTGCCACAGCTGACCAGTCCACACGTATGTGGAAGCTGTCGCAGAACGCCAAGAACTTCTTGCCTGTGAACTGGGTTCTGTTGTCGGTGATGATCGAGTTCGGGACCCCGAACCTGAAGACGATGTTGGTGAAGAATTGGACTGCTTGCTCGGATTTGATCTTGCCGATGGGTCGAGCCTCGATCCATTTGGAGAACTTGTCGACCACCACCAGCAAGTGGGTGAAGCCCCCGGGCGCCCTCTTCAACGGACCGACGAGGTCCAGCCCCCACACGGCGAACGGCCACGTGATGGGGATGGTCTGCAGAGCATGGGCCGGGAGGTGTGTTTTTCGAGCGTAGAACTGGCATCCCTCGCAAGTCCGCACGACGTCAGTGGCGTCGGCGACCGCGGTGGGCCAGTAAAAGCCTTGCCGAAACGCGTTACCCACGAGGGTGCGTGGCGCGGCGTGGTGGCCGCAGATGCCAGCATGGATATCGCGGATCAGCTCCTTGCCCTCGGGGATGGGAATGCAACGTTGCAGGACACCCGAGGGGCTACGCTTGTGTAGCTCGCTGTCGATTAGAATGAAGGACTTGGCCCGCCTGGCAAGGCGTCGCGCCTGAGCGCGGTCCGAGGGTAGGACCCCTCGAATCATCCAGTCAAGGTACTGAACGCGCCAGTCTCGCGAAGCGGGGGCCTCGTCAACTTCCATCGCTTCGGCCTCGTCCACGGAGGTTGTCCCGAAGTCAGTGTCCATGGACTCGACCCCGTCCACCGGGGGGTCCCCGCCGGAGGGCCCGGCGGACGAGGGGCCTGACTCCGTCGGTTGCTTGAACTCGACGGAGGGCCTGGGGATGTCGTGAGCGAAGATGTTCGGGGGGACGGTGGTCCGCCCCGAGGCTATCTTGGCCAGTTCGTCAGCGTCCTCGTTGTACTTGCGCGGGACGTGATTGAGCTCGAGGCCGTCGAATTTGTCCTCGAGGCGGCGTACTGCGTTGCAGTAAGCCTCCATCTTCGGGTCGTGACAGCTAGACTCCTTCATTACTTGGTCGACGACGAACTGAGAGTCACCGCGTGCGTCGAGGCGTTTGAGGCCGAGCTCGATGGCGATGCGGAGGCCACCGAGGAGGGCCTCATATTCCGCCATATTGTTCGAAGCAGGGAAATGCAAGCGAATCACGTACCGCATGTGTTCTCCGAGAGGCGAGATGAAGAGGAGGCCGGCACCGGCACCAGTTTTCATTACCGACCCGTCGAAGTACATAGTCCAGCATTCGCCCCGGATTTGTGATGGGGGTAGCTGAATGTCCGTCCATTCAGTTACGAAGTCAGCCAAGATTTGGGACTTGATTGCCTTGCGGGGGGCGTAGGTGAGTGTCTCTCCCATCAGCTCCACAGACCATTTGGCGATTCTGCCCTCGGCTTCCCGGTTGCGGGCTATCTCTCCCAAGGGGAAAGATGAGACCACGGTGACGGGGTGGGCCTCGAAGTAGTGACGCAGCTTGCGTCGAGCCAACACTACTGCGTAAAGCAGCTTCTGAATCTGCGGATAGCATGTCTTGGTTTCAGACAATACCTCGCTGATATAGTACACCGGCCGCTGGATGGGCAGAGCTTGACCCTCCTCTTGTCTTTCCACAACGATCACCGCGCTGACCACTTGGGTCGTCGCGGCCACGTATAGATAGAGGGGCTCGCCGTCCGTAGGTGGTGTAAGAATGGGAGCACAGGTGAGCGATGCCTTCACCCTTTCGAGGGCTTCTTGAGCTTCGGGGGTCCACGTGAAGCGCTCGATTTTCCTCAAGAGTCGATACAGGGGTACGCCTTTCTCGCCGAGACGCGAGATAAAACGGCTAAGGGACGCTAGGCATCCCATGACCCTCTGTACCCCCTTTAGGTCTCGGATTGGTCCCATCCGAGTGATGGCCGAGACTTTGTCAGGGTTGGGTTCGATGCCCCGCTGAGAGACAATTAAGCCCAAGAGCATGCCTCGAGGCACCCCGAACACGCACTTCTCGGGGTTAAGTTTTACCCCTTTGGCCCGTAGGCAATCGAATGCGATCCTGAGATCAGCAACCAGGTCATCCGCCTTCCTGGTTTTGACAACAATATCATCGACATATGCCTCTACGCTCCGCCCGAGCTGGTCTCCGAAAACGCGGAGCATACACCGTTGATAGGTAGCTCCGGCGTTTCTGAGGCCAAAGGGCATCGTAACGTAGCAGTACATGCCGAATGGTGTGATAAAAGAAGTCGCGAGCTGGTCGGACTCTTTCATCTTGATTTGGTGGTAACTGGAATAGGCATCAAGAAAGGATAGAAGTTCGCATCCCGCCGTAGTGTCTACGATCTGATCGATCCGCGGCAAAGGAAAGGGAACCTTCTGTAACACCCGGTTTATAAAAGAACATAAACCGAGCAATCATATACGTGCCAGGATCAAGTCACACGTATATACAACAGAATGAACAGTATATCATAGCACATATCACGAATAAGACATAATAAATCGAAATACGAATGTTATTTATTACAATAATGACAAAATGTCTGATACAGCGGAAACGAAGTACAAAATACGGTAAAAGCTCTCCGAAGCTGAATCAGGGCGCCACAGGGACGTCGACTGGGAGACGAACACCTAGAAGTCCTCGTAGTCCTGGTAGCGCTGAGCGAACTCCCCCGCGTCGGCAGGAACTGAGCAGCAGTAGCGTAGCCAAGAGGAAAAAGTAGAGAAGAGGCAAGGGTGAGTACACAACTTGTACTCAACAAGTATAACACAAACTATGAGGCTCTAAGGTTTGGCTGACTGACTGCATTAGCTTTTAATCTTGGCAAAATTTTATTAAAACTATTTACTACGAGTTGATGAATTACCATTAACCCAGTTACATAGTCATTAATCAAGTTTAATCATATCACTAATGAGAAACCAAACCAAAACCAAGCCTCCAAGGTAACCCCGAGAAGCACCTCCCTCGTCGGAAAGAGATAACTCCACTAATCAAAAGGAGGATCTGGGCCGCTCATAACCGTGAGCACGGCTAGTATACCAGTTTTACACTCTGCAGAGGTTGCACATCTTTACCCACAAGTTGTGAGCTACGCCAGTTGTTCATCACACTTCCTTAGGTGAGATGACTAGCGACTCACTACGAGGCCGTTACAAAGGACACATTGGTAAGGTGTAACCGCTAAGGATTCAGTCAATGCATCGATGGTACCCACCTCGAGGGGTATCACACCATGCCTCGTAGCCTGGGCACCATTGAGGTTCGACTCCCCTCTTGCCCCGTCGGTAAGTTACTCCCGAACCAAAATGGCCTAATTAGTAAGCCAAGACCGTCCCATTCCAGTCTTGTGGTAGCGCTGTTGTCCCAGGTTGTCGCTCTATGAACCGGTCCTTATGGAGAGTGGCCAACCAGGCAGTAAGCACCGTGCTGGCCCCCTAAACCATGTTTCTAACAAAACCAATTTTAATGAGAAGTGAGCCACTCAAGCCACACAGAGTGCCACTCTCAGAATTAAATTCAAGTAAACCATTAATCAATTTAATTAAAAAGGACCAGAAAATGTTGTAGCGCAGCAACCTAGCACAACTAACCAAAATGCAACCCAAAGGTATATATAAAGGATATAAAGTGGCTAGGAAAGTCCTTATAGGCATACAGTATTAAAATGCAGTATGAAAATGTATTTAAAGGTGATAGGTTGTTCATGTTATACTTGCCTTCCTCAAAAGTTCTCCTGCTGCTCAAACTGCTCTGAAGATGGATCTTGGCACTGGGGCTCCTCAGATGGATCAGCGTCTACTCACGAACACATGGCCACAACAAGGCACAACAATAAGCATACCAGCAAACATTAATAAAAATTAAGAAACAGTACATCAATATATAAAAACAGCACACTAAACTAGTCTAAAACTATTCTACGCGTTACAACGATCGCGTGGACATAAAGAACGCCTAAAACGGAGCTAAAACGCATAAACTAGGCCTAAAACAAGGTTCAGGGGCTTAATTGTAAGAAAAACATGGTTCCAGGGACTTTTCTGATAAAACCGAGGGCCTAAACATAATTAAACCTTAGTTCTTGGGTCTAACTCGTAAAAACGCCAAGGCTGGACTGCGGGTACTAAATCTAGAATGGTCAGGGGGCTATGCGCTAAAATCTGGGCCTCAGAGTAAATATTTTTACACTATATAGGACCGCGGGTTGAATCTACTAAAGTGCAGGGGCTCTTTAGCAAATGGGACAGGCCGAACCGGTACCTTTGAATCTGGGCGTTTGGATCTGGATCGGATGGCTAGGGTTTGATGGCCTTTGGATCTAATCGCGTGCGTTGATCCAAGATCTGGCGGTCCAGGGTAGAGGGGAGCGCGGGCGGCGGCGGGACTCGCCGGACTTGAGCCCCCGCGGCGGCGCTTCGCCGGCAGCTCGTCGGAGAGGGTGGCCTGGGCGCTACAGGCGGTATTTTGGGCTGCGGTTTGGTCGTGGAGCTTGTGCGCGGGGCGGCTAAACCACCTAGGCACTCAAAACGGCCGATTAGGGGCTGGGCGTGGCTCGCTACGGCGAGGGGCGGCGCTGCAGCGAAGGTGCTCGCCGGAGCGAGTGTGCCGGGCGATGCCAAGGGCTACGGGCTACGGAAACTGGCGCAAGGGAAGGAGGGGTTTGGAGTGTAGCTCACCAAGGGCTTGGGCGGTCGGATTGCGCAGCGCAGATGACCGGCGGCGAGGTCCGGGCGGCGACGTTGGGCGGCGCTTGCGGAGGAAGTGGTTGCAGGTCGTTCCCGTGCGCCTGGATCTCGAGAAACGATGAGGTGCCATGCTGCGAGGTTGAAAGGGGGTCAGGGCGGGCAGTAACGTCAACGGCGGCGAGGAACAACGGCTGCGGCGAGACTCACCCGCGGCGAGGTACGAGCTCGAAATCGACGATGCAGGTGCCGTGCTCGAGGAAGGTGGCCGCGAGGTTGCTCCTGGCGTAGAGGCAAAGCTGCTGCGCTACTCAGGTGAGGCTGGGGAGCAGCAGAGCAACACGGCCGCGGCGGAGCAGAGGCGCGGCGAGGCGGAGCGGCGCGGAGCTAGGTGTAGTGGTGCGGTTAGGGTTCCTGGTGGCGGCGCTGGCCTTTAGGATGGGGAGCAGGAGGCCGTGGGGGTGCCATTTAAAGGCCGGCGGGGATCCTGGGGAGGCGTGCCCCAAAGGGAAACTCGCCGGTGATCTCGGCGGATTGGGCGCGGTCGTTGCGCTGCGGAGGAGACGAAGCTGGCAAGTGGGCCCGGCTGGTCAGCGGAAGCAGCGGCGGGGACGCGGGCGAGTGCGGCTGCAGGCCGGGCGGGGTTGACTGGGCCGGCATGGGGAACAGTGGGCCGGTGCGCTAGGCGGGCCGGGCTGAGCGGTGCTGCTGGGCTGCGCAGGCTGACAGGCCACGGCCCGTGCGCAGAGGGGTGAGGGAGGGAAAGGAGTGCGGGCTGGGCCGGACGCGAGTGTTGGGCCGCGGCTGGAAACTGGGGTTGGGCTGCTATGGGTTTCCTCCCCTTTTCTATTTCTTCTCTTTTTCTTTTGCAAACAAACTAGTTTGAATTCAAACAAATTTGAATTCAAACTCCCTAGCACTCAACCAAAACTAGTTGAATTCAAACTTGGATTTGAACTCCACTCTAACACTCAAACAAGTAAAACAAAGCTCCAGCATGATGCAACAACAAAATTAAACCTATGATAAAATTTTAATTACTTAAGGAACAAAATTTTAGATTAAATGCAAGCTAAGCAAATTAAATCCTTAGAAAATTAAATAAACCAATTAAATTTATTATTAAATACTGAAATTTGAATTAGGGTGTTACAAATCCTACCCCCTTACAGGAATCTCGTCCCGAGATTCTGGGCTGGCTAGCAAAGAGATCAGGATAGGTCTTCATCAACTCCTCTTCCTTTTTCTGGCAAGTCCTCCGAAAAGACATCCGGGAATTCAGACACCACGCGAATACCATCCGTGGGTATAGCCTCCATCTGATGAAGAAAACCAGAAGGTTCTGTAGCACTGACTATCACCTCTTGGCCATCAGATGCTGTCAAGTGAACTGCCTGATGAGCACCATCAATTCTGACTCCCCACTCGGCAAGAGTATCCATTCCCAGAATCACATCGATACCCTTGGTGTCTAGCACCCTCAGAGCAACACTGAACGTTGCCCTCCTTATGGCTATACTGACTCGAGGGCAAACAATATGGGATCTCAACTCCCCTCCTGGTGAAGAGACTAGCATATACTTCTTTAATGGGGTGGTAAAGAAACTATGCTGCTCAACATATGACTTGGTGATGAATGAATGAGTAGCACCAGTATCGAAAAGCACTGTAGCTGGATGGGAGTTGACCATGAACGTACCAATAACCACGTTAGGAGCCTCGGCTGCTGACTCAGCCGTCACGTGGTTCACTCTACCCTGTGCTGGCGTCCTGGGCTGAGCTGGGCGACCCTGTTGTCCTGCCTGCCGTGGAGCCGGCGAAAGACGCTTCTGTGGACAACCTTTGGCATAATGACCTTTTTGTCCACATTTGTAGCACTTGCGGTTGAGTTGAATGGCGCTACTTGGTTGACCTCCCTGTGAACTTAACATCACATCTTGCATCATTTCTGCTGCTTGCTCTTTGGGCTCCTTGCGGCCGTGTGGCTGGACCACATTCATAGTGATAGTCAACCCATCAACATAATCATGGAGAGCTTGATTCTCGACCTGTGTATCTCTAGAGCACTTAGGATCCTTTCTCTTCTGGATGGTCTGTAGCTCTTCAACTGAGGGAGAGTCAAGGAAAAGGGAATCCTCGGCTAGCTGCTCTTGATGAGACCTCTTTCTCTTTGTACTGGAGAACAACCTCTGGTTCCTCCTAGTTGTGGCTTCATCTTCAGTCGCACGAACTTGACGACAAGGAACACCATAGAATTGGCAACACGGGCAAGTTTTCTCACCATCACCCATTGCACTGTCTCCAAGGTCTTTTTGTTCTGCCGACATCTGAGCTGGGGCAAAAGGAAACACAGATGGGTAAGGTCAAGGAAGAGAGAAAAACTCCATTATTTAAGGTTCTATCCTATTTAGATAACACTGCTCAGGCATTACTGCTGATAACTCCAGATAAATGTCACATAAATCTGGGAAAAAGGAACTAGAGCATAACTCTTCTGTTTCATCTGAGAGATTTTCAACTTCTCTTGTACTATCTGTAGGCCGGGGTGTCACATCCCCTACCCCCTTACAGAAACCGACGTCCTCGTCGGTGACGTCCTTGTCGGTGATCCCTGGATATCACATCCTCTTCGCACTATCCTTCTTCTCAACAGGTAAGACAGAAGAAACCCAAGGCAGGATAAGGTAGAAAGGATAGAGTGGATGGTTTTACCCCCAACGATCTAACTCATTTTATTAATTAGTTAACTTTAACATCAGAGTGATTTTCTTTGAACAAATTTAAACTACTAAGCTATGCAATCATTCAAAAATCCAAATCAAACATGTAGCATAATAACAAGCAGACAATTTTCACGACTTAGCCGAATTTAGCAAAAGACTCGACTAACACAACGCGTCGCAGAACATGCTATCGTTTTATTATAAAGGGTCACCTAGCTAACTCATGGTGGTCAGATGACTGATTCAGGCCAAATCTACGAAACTATTCTTCAGAGAGAGAATTCAAGGCAAGACGGGTAGAAAGTCAAAGAAGTCAAGGGGTATAATAGTAAAATAGTTTCAGCAGGCAAGGATTGGAGGGAAGAAGTCCTAAAACTCGACCAGTTCTATCTAGGCTTCGTCCTACAGTCGACCTGGCTTTGATACCACTCTGTAACACCCGGTTTATAAAAGAACATAAACCGAGCAATCATATACGTGCCAGGATCAAGTCACACGTATATACAACAGAATGAACAGTATATCATAGCACATATCACGAATAAGACATAATAAATCGAAATACGAATGTTATTTATTACAATAATGACAAAATGTCTGATACAGCGGAAACGAAGTACAAAATACGGTAAAAGCTCTCCGAAGCTGAATCAGGGCGCCACAGGGACGTCGACTGGGAGACGAACACCTAGAAGTCCTCGTAGTCCTGGTAGCGCTGAGCGAACTCCCCCGCGTCGGCAGGAACTGAGCAGCAGTAGCGTAGCCAAGAGGAAAAAGTAGAGAAGAGGCAAGGGTGAGTACACAACTTGTACTCAACAAGTATAACACAAACTATGAGGCTCTAAGGTTTGGCTGACTGACTGCATTAGCTTTTAATCTTGGCAAAATTTTATTAAAACTATTTACTACGAGTTGATGAATTACCATTAACCCAGTTACATAGTCATTAATCAAGTTTAATCATATCACTAATGAGAAACCAAACCAAAACCAAGCCACCAAGGTAACCCCGAGAAGCACCTCCCTCGTCGGAAAGAGATAACTCCACTAATCAAAAGGAGGATCTGGGCCGCTCATAACCGTGAGCACGGCTAGTATACCAGTTTTACACTCTGCAGAGGTTGCACATCTTTACCCACAAGTCGTGAGCTACGCCAGTTGTTCATCACACTTCCTTAGGTGAGATGACTAGCGACTCACTACGAGGCCGTTACAAAGGACACATTGGTAAGGTGTAACCGCTAAGGATTCAGTCAATGCATCGATGGTACCCACCTCGAGGGGTATCACACCATGCCTCGTAGCCTGGGCACCATTGAGGTTCGACTCCCCTCTTGCCCCGTCGGTAAGTTACTCCCGAACCAAAATGGCCTAATTAGTAAGCCAAGACCGTCCCATTCCAGTCTTGTGGTAGCGCTGTTGTCCCAGGTTGTCGCTCTATGAACCGGTCCTTATGGAGAGTGGCCAACCAGGCAGTAAGCACCGTGCTGGCCCCCTAAACCATGTTTCTAACAAAACCAATTTTAATGAGAAGTGAGCCACTCAAGCCACACAGAGTGCCACTCTCAGAATTAAATTCAAGTAAACCATTAATCAATTTAATTAAAAAGGACCAGAAAATGTTGTAGCGCAGCAACCTAGCACAACTAACCAAAATGCAACCCAAAGGTATATATAAAGGATATAAAGTGGCTAGGAAAGTCCTTATAGGCATACAGTATTAAAATGCAGTATGAAAATGTATTTAAAGGTGATAGGTTGTTCATGTTATACTTGCCTTCCTCAAAAGTTCTCCTGCTGCTCAAACTGCTCTGAAGATGGATCTTGGCACTGGGGCTCCTCAGATGGATCAGCGTCTACTCACGAACACATGGCCACAACAAGGCACAACAATAAGCATACCAGCAAACATTAATAAAAATTAAGAAACAGTACATCAATATATAAAAACAGCACACTAAACTAGTCTAAAACTATTCTACGCGTTACAACGATCGCGTGGACATAAAGAACGCCTAAAACGGAGCTAAAACGCATAAACTAGGCCTAAAACAAGGTTCAGGGGCTTAATTGTAAGAAAAACATGGTTCCAGGGACTTTTCTGATAAAACCGAGGGCCTAAACATAATTAAACCTTAGTTCTTGGGTCTAACTCGTAAAAACGCCAAGGCTGGACTGCGGGTACTAAATCTAGAATGGTCAGGGGGCTATGCGCTAAAATCTGGGCCTCAGAGTAAATATTTTTACACTATATAGGACCGCGGGTTGAATCTACTAAAGTGCAGGGGCTCTTTAGCAAATGGGACAGGCCGAACCGGTACCTTTGAATCTGGGCGTTTGGATCTGGATCGGATGGCTAGGGTTTGATGGCCTTTGGATCTAATCGCGTGCGTTGATCCAAGATCTGGCGGTCCAGGGTAGAGGGGAGCGCGGGCGGCGGCGGGACTCGCCGGACTTGAGCCCCCGCGGCGGCGCTTCGCCGGCAGCTCGTCGGAGAGGGTGGCCTGGGCGCTACAGGCGGTATTTTGGGCTGCGGTTTGGTCGTGGAGCTTGTGCGCGGGGCGGCTAAACCACCTAGGCACTCAAAACGGCCGATTAGGGGCTGGGCGTGGCTCGCTACGGCGAGGGGCGGCGCTGCAGCGAAGGTGCTCGCCGGAGCGAGTGTGCCGGGCGATGCCAAGGGCTACGGGCTACGGAAACTGGCGCAAGGGAAGGAGGGGTTTGGAGTGTAGCTCACCAAGGGCTTGGGCGGTCGGATTGCGCAGCGCAGATGACCGGCGGCGAGGTCCGGGCGGCGACGTTGGGCGGCGCTTGCGGAGGAAGTGGTTGCAGGTCGTTCCCGTGCGCCTGGATCTCGAGAAACGATGAGGTGCCGTGCTGCGAGGTTGAAAGGGGGTCAGGGCGGGCAGTAACGTCAACGGCGGCGAGGAACAACGGCTGCGGCGAGACTCACCCGCGGCGAGGTACGAGCTCGAAATCGACGATGCAGGTGCCGTGCTCGAGGAAGGTGGCCGCGAGGTTGCTCCTGGCGTAGAGGCAAAGCTGCTGCGCTACTCAGGTGAGGCTGGGGAGCAGCAGAGCAACACGGCCGCGGCGGAGCAGAGGCGCGGCGAGGCGGAGCGGCGCGGAGCTAGGTGTAGTGGTGCGGTTAGGGTTCCTGGTGGCGGCGCTGGCCTTTAGGATGGGGAGCAGGAGGCCGTGGGGGTGCCATTTAAAGGCCGGCGGGGATCCTGGGGAGGCGTGCCCCAAAGGGAAACTCGCCGGTGATCTCGGCGGATTGGGCGCGGTCGTTGCGCTGCGGAGGAGACGAAGCTGGCAAGTGGGCCCGGCTGGTCAGCGGAAGCAGCGGCGGGGACGCGGGCGAGTGCGGCTGCAGGCCGGGCGGGGTTGACTGGGCCGGCATGGGGAACAGTGGGCCGGTGCGCTAGGCGGGCCGGGCTGAGCGGTGCTGCTGGGCTGCGCAGGCTGACAGGCCACGGCCCGTGCGCAGAGGGGTGAGGGAGGGAAAGGAGTGCGGGCTGGGCCGGACGCGAGTGTTGGGCCGCGGCTGGAAACTGGGGTTGGGCTGCTATGGGTTTCCTCCCCTTTTCTATTTCTTCTCTTTTTCTTTTGCAAACAAACTAGTTTGAATTCAAACAAATTTGAATTCAAACTCCCTAGCACTCAACCAAAACTAGTTGAATTCAAACTTGGATTTGAACTCCACTCTAACACTCAAACAAGTAAAACAAAGCTCCAGCATGATGCAACAACAAAATTAAACCTATGATAAAATTTTAATTACTTAAGGAACAAAATTTTAGATTAAATGCAAGCTAAGCAAATTAAATCCTTAGAAAATTAAATAAACCAATTAAATTTATTATTAAATACTGAAATTTGAATTAGGGTGTTACACCTTCGGACATGTCTTATTTAGACTAGTGTAATCCACACACATCCTCCAATTTCCACTCTTTTTCTTTACTAATACTGGATTAGCAAGCCACTCGGGATGGAATACCTCTTTGATGAATCCGGCCGCCAGAAGCTTCTGCAACTCCTCGCCGATCGCCCGGCGCTTGAGCTCGTCGAAGCGTTGCAGGCGTTGCTTCACCGGCTTGGAGTTGGGTCGGACATCAAGAGAGTGCTCCGCGACCTCCCTCGGTATGCCAGGCATGTCCGAGGGGCTCCACGCAAAGATATCTGCGTTGGCGCGGAGGAAATCGACGAGCACCACTTCCTATTTGTCGTCGAGGGTGGCGCTGATCTGCAACGCCTTGCCGTCGGGGTGGCTCGGGTCGAGGGGCACCTTCTTGATACCCTCGGCGGGTTCGAAGCTCCCGGCATGTCGGTGCGTGGAATCCAAGGCCTCGCTTGCCATTTTGTCGAGGGTGGCTGCAAGGGCCTCGTCTTCCGCTTGAGCTTCCGCGCGCTCAACGCACTCGACCTCGCACTCGTAGGCGTGCTCGAACGAAGAGCCGATGGTGATGACGCCCTTTGGTCCCGGCATTTTGAGCTTGAGGTAGGTGTAGTTGGGGACGGCCATGAACTTGGCGTAGCAAGGACGACCAAGGATGGCATGGTAGGATCCTCGAAACCCCACCACCTCAAAGGTGAGCACCTCCTTGCGGAAGTTGGCTGCCGTGCCGAAGCAGATGGGCAGATCGATCTGGCCGAGGGGTTGGACCCGCTTCCCCGGCGCGACGCCGTGGAATGGCGACTTGCTGGGGCGTAGCTTGTCCAGTCCAATCCCCATCAGCTCCAAGGTGGGGGCGTACATGATGTTGAGGCTGCTGCCTCCGTCCATGAGCACCTTGGAGAAGCGAGTGTTGCCGATGATGGGGTCGACAACGAGCGGATAACGTCCCGGATGCGGGACGTAGTCGGGGTGGTCCTCGCGGCCAAAGGCGATGGTGTCCTTCGACCAGTCGAGGTAGGATGGCATGGCCTTGGTGACGGAAAAGACTTCGCGGCGCTCACGCTTGCGCTGCCGAGAAGTCATATTCGTCATCGTTCCTCCAAAGATGAAGAAAGCATTCTCCACTGGGGGGAACTCGTCATCTCCACCCTTGTCGCCAGCATCCTTCTTCTTGTCCTCGTCGCGATGCGCGATGCGGTTGTAGTATTTCTTGAGCATCTCGCACTGCTCGAGGGTATGGTTGACCGGGCCCTTGTGGTAAGGGCACGGCTTCTTAAGCATGTCGTCGAACTGGCCACCATCGCCTCGAGGGGGGCCTCGAGGTCCTTTGCGGTCTGGGGCGGCTGCGAAGGCCTCCTCGGAGTCCTCTGCCTGCCCTGACCCGCGCTGGTTCGGTGGGGCCGGCTTCTTTCCCTTCCTCCCCCGCTTCTGTTTCTTGGCGGGGGCGTTGAGCTTGACGTTGCCGCCCTCCGCGGGCGCATCGTCCTTGCGCTTGCTCGATTTGTCGTCGAAGATGGCACCAACTGCCTCCTCGCCGGCGGCGTAGTTGGTGGCAGCGTCGAACAACTCATTGGTGTTAACGGGTCGGCTTCTCGCAAGCTCGTGCACCAAGTTCCTGCACGTCGTACCCTCGAGGAAAGCGTTGATGACCTCGACATGGGTGACGCTGGGGAGCTCGGTGCACTGCTTGGAGAAGCGTCGCACGTAGTCACGCAGGGACTCGCGGGGCTTCTGGCGACACCCTTTGAGGTCCCAGGAGTTCCCAGGACGCACGTACGTGCCCTGGAAATTGCCCACGAAGATATGGACCAAGTCGGCCCAGCTGTAGATCTGATCAGCAGGCAAGTGCTCGAGCCACGTTCGTGTGGCGTCAACAAGATGAAGAGGAAGGTTGCGGATGATGACCGCGTCTTCCGTCGCGCCGCCTAGCTGGCACGCTATGCGGTAGTCGTTGAGCCAGACTGCAGGATCAGTCTCGCCCCGAGTATTTGACAAGGGTGTTGGGTTGTCGGAAGCGCGGGGGAAAAGGCGCAGTCCGGATCTCCCGGCTGAACACCCGGGTGCCCGGAGGCTCCGGTGACTCGCCCCTGTCGTGCTCGGGATCGAAGCGTCCACCCCGTCGAGGGGTGTACCTCCTGCCGTTGATGACGTTGCGGGCGTCGCCGTCGCCAGCGTGCCCGCGAGTATCACGGATTCGATTCCTTACGGGAACTCTTCCGATGCGCTCGTGCACCGAGGGTGCCCTCGCGCCGGGCGCTACGGCTGCCTTGCCCTTCCCCGCTGGGGTTGTGTGCACAAAAACCTCACGGTCCTGGTGCGCAGTCCCATCACACTGCTCCGGGGCCTTCGAGCGCATGCGAGATGCATAACTCTCGGCCTGCTGCACGGCAGCTTGCTCGATGAGCTCCTGTGCCTCGCGGCGCAGGTTGCGGCCCGAAGGCGTCGATGGCTCGGGCATGGCTTGGAGTAGGTAAGCTGCAGCGATGAGTTTTTCGCCGGTCGTTTGAAGTTCCGAATTTTGTTGACGTTGTCGTCGGCCAGGATGCGCTCCCGGGCAACACGTCCCGCCGCCTGGGCATGTGTACCGCGCGCGGTACACTGCTGCTCGAGTGCGGCGCATAGCTCCTGAGTTTGTTGACGCTGTTCGTCGAGCTTGGCTTGAAGCTCGTTGAGCTGCACCAGTTGAGCTTGTCGCACCGCCGAGCTTGACGAGGAAGGTGCTGCAGGGGGGTTCGCCGGTTGCTTTGCCCTCGCGTCCGCCCCAGCGTCCCCGTCGTTGCTTGGGGCGTTGTCGTTCTGCTCGTCCGCCAGGTCCACCATGAAGCACTCCCGGGAAGGATCGAAATCCCCCTCGCTGGAGCCTTCGGAGCAGGTGAGGCAGTAAGCCGTCGCCAGCTGGAACGAGCGAAGAGCGGCGGGGTCGCGAACCTCGGAGTAGTCCTCGGCCTCCTCGGCCGCGAAGTTGTTCATGAAGAAGTCGACATCGTCGGCGATCGAGCTCGCCGTCTCGGGGTAGGGTTCGTCGAGGGACGACGCGATGAGGTTGCGGACCGGCAGAAGATGATGACCCGGCAGATCCTCATACTCGGCGAAGTTAGTACTGATCGAAGAGGCGTAGGTGCGAGCGGCAGTGTTGTGCATCCCGAAGGGGAAGGGCGAAGGCGAGGTCGAGCCCACCCTGGGAGGCACTAGTGCTGCTGCGGATGACGGTGCCGGCACAGATGATGCCGAGGCACGTGATGGCGAAACGGTAGCCCCGTTCGTCTCGATGATGAGTTGCGGCATGCCAGCCTCAACCCACGTGGGGGAGTTGTGGCGTGCCGCACGACGCCGCTCCGCGCGTGCTTGTCGCGAATGCTGACCCGAGCGGCTGTTGCGCCGGGCTGGCGTAGTCGGAGCGATGGGGTCGCGTTCGGAGGAGAGGAGCTGCATGAGGTAACCGTTGCCGGTTGCCCTGAACTCGAGACTCCCGAACGAGATCACGCGTCCCGCCGGAAACGGATCTGAAACACCCAGAGGGTACGGGTTGGATCTGTTCGCCATTCGTGGAGATCAAATGGGAAAAAGAGAGAAAATATCACGCGGCTCCCCTACCTGGCGCGCCAACTGTCGGCGTCCTGACCCGGGGGTCCGGATCCCAACTAGTAAATGCTGCGTGTTTCCTCGTCCCAGATGATGATGCAAGAGGCAACACAGTAACGCACGGTTTATCCTGGTTCCGGCCGCGGGGCCGTACGTCCAGCAAAAGGGGTGTGCGAGGGCACTGTATTATCTTGCACCCGAAGTGCTCGTAGTAGGGGATACAAGCGAGGCGAGAGAGGGAGAGAAGCTCCCAAGTCTCTACTAGAGGTGGAGTTGGTTGAGATGAGTGCTCAGTCGTGCTGAGAGTTCTCTGAGGGGAAAATCAGAGAACCTGCTTCCAACCTTGGATTGGAGATCGCATCGGCTCAGCCCGCGCAAAAAGAAAGCCCACCCTCTCCTTTTATAGTTGTAAGGAGGGGCGGTGTACATGAGTGGGGGGGTATAGAAGTCGTCGTTCTCCCTTGAATCGCGGGTACAGTGGTCAAATACTGAAGGAAGTACACTGTGGGAAGGCGGTGCGCATCGCTGTCGCCCTGGATTTCGTCCTTGGTCCTGCGGAGATGGCGGCGGCCGTCCTGCAGTGTCCGGGTGATAGTAATGGCGTGGGACGGTCCCGGACCCCCCGGTCGGAGTGCGGGCCTGCACATTAGAAGGTCCGGGAGCGCGTGGAAGTCCCGGACCCCACAAGGGGGAGGTCTGGGGTCTTGCCCGTGCGTGCTGAATGCCCCTCTTGGAAGGACATGTGACATCGTCGGACCCCTTCCCCAGCGGGAGATGGTCTGGATGGTGGGTGTCGGCAGAACAGTAACGGGGGCGGCGCCAACTTGTCTTGTGCCGCGTTGAATGCCCCACAGTGTTGCTACAGCGACCGGGGTGGCTGAGCGGCGACCGGGGTCAGTGAATGGGGCGCCGGTCACATCCACTGCGGGTGTGGCAGTCTGACGCCGCCCGCCTTTTGAGCCGTGGTGGAATGGCTGGCCTTTAATGCCTTCGTACGGCGGTCGGTTGGGCGGCGGGGCCGTTTGTCCCTTATGCCGAGAGATGGCCTCGAGCGAGGCGGAGATTGGCCACCCGCTCGAGGGTAGATCCGCTGCCCTCGAGCGAGGCGGAGATTGGCCACCTGCTCGAGGGTAGATTCGCTGCCCTCGAGCGAGGCGGAGATTGGCCACCCGCTCGAGGGTAGATCCGCTACCCTCAAGCGAGGCGGAGATTGCCCAGCGGGTCTGAGAGGGACCCTCGAGCGAGGCGGAGGTCGTCCCGCGGGTTTGAGGGGGATGCGAATGGGCCGCATGCTGGGCTTCTTTGAGCCCTTCCCTTTCTTTTTTAGGAGAAGTAGGCCGTGGGCCTTCGTGGGCTCAGTCGTCTTATCGGGAGTTTGTGTTTTAAAAGTGGTCTTAGTACCACAATTACGGTGTCCCTAATTGTGGCACCCGACACAATCCCAATCCACTCTTCCTTTCTTCCTCTTCCCCTGGGAACTAGCAGCAGATGTGGGCGTTGGCGCCGGCGGGCGGAGGCAGCGCGCCCCTGCGGGCGGACGTGACGCTGGCGGCGGCGCGCTCCGGCGGGCTGGGCGGAGGTGGGAGGCGGCGCACCCCGGCGGGCTGAGGCGGTGCTGGCAGCTGGCGTTGACCTCCTTCCAATGCACGCAGGCGAGAGAGCAGGCGCGGGCAGGGTGAAGCAGCCTCCCCGACCATCTGGCCGTTGGTGCCCTGCCGGATCTGAGCGGGGAAGGGCAGTGGAGACGGCAGGGCAGCGGAAGGAACTACTCCCTCCGTTCCATAATAAGCGCACCTATAGGTTCAAATGAGCAAACTTAGTACAGCTATATTCCTATTTGTTTGGCTGTGACTGATGGTTGGTACTGATTTGTTATGAGAGAACAGTACTGCTGACTAGCTGGTATTCAGTGGCTGGTGTTGATTTAGTATGAGAGAACAGTACTGCTGGCTGGTTGGCTGATAAGACAAACGAACAGAGTATTTTACCAAAATGCCCTAAAAAGTGTCTGCCATATGTTCAGTTCAGTTCACAGTCATCAATACAGTAACAGTTCGCATGCAAATAAAATACTAAGGGTGTGTTTAGTTGGTGAAAAAGTTTGAGTTTTGGTACTGTAGCACGTTTCGTTGTTACTTGACAAATAATATCTAATTATGGACTAATTAGGTTTAAAAGATTCGGCTCGTGCTAATCAGTGAGACGGTATAATTAGTTATTTTTTAACTATATTTAATGCTCTATGCATATGTCTGAAGATTCGATTTGATGGGTACTGTGCAAATTTTTTGGAAACTAAACAATGCCTAACACAGTCTGGCTAGACTTAAAACCACATGGCAGCAGGGTTGCACAACATTCGTTGGTTCCATAACTTGCAGCTGGTAGCTGCTGTGACCTGTACGTCGGACCTATATGTATTAATATTTTGGGACAAATTTCAAAGGTGCGCTTATTTTGAGACAGGGGGAGTAGTTGACTTTCCTATTTTTCTCATCACGAACCGGTATGGAGGGCATTGTAACCTATGGCAGTACCAGATCCAAGTTTTGTTAAGGTGCTCCAGATTTTTAGTGGAGTGTCCAGATTTTTTGTGGAGTAGAGCGAGTATTTGGTGGAGTGGAGTAGAGTAGGTTGAAATATTTGGACAAATTTTTGTAAACTAGAGCTAAATTTGATGAAGTAGAGTGGAGTGGAGTGTCCCCAAACACCACCTTAATAAAATGCAGCTCACCACGAACGACGTTGTGGGCGCTTAGTGCTACGCCATGTTTCCGTTTGTTTGCTAATGTAATGTGATCTCCAAAGCTAATGATTTTTGGATGTGTGTTCGTTGTTACTAGCCTATCAAATCGTGCATCCGCACGAGCTAATTAGAATAATATAAAAGTGAATTTTAATTATAATTATCTATCTCACATTCTCTTTCGTCTATTAAATATTCTAACACGTACTCTAAAATACATATTTATTATTATCTAATTGGAATGAATTTTATTTTGTATCACATCTCTATATGTGTTTGATATATATTTAACTGAACTATTTATTTGTTAATCGGTATTCTTATCTGTTTCTTCGTACATGAATACATGGTAACACATAATATTTTTATATAAATAATAATATAATAATATACTAATAATAGTAGAAATAGTAATTTAGAATTTTTATATTGATGCATTTAATATTTTATTATTTATTATAATTATACAATTTATATTCAACTTTAGGATTACTTTAACTTTAATAATAATACAATTGGATAATTTATGTGCAAATTTAGAGGGTTATTTGCCGCGCCTAATGATTCATATCCGCTGGACGCTGATAGGCCTTGGTCACAAGGTTAAATAAACTGATCGGTCCGGTCAAACCGACACGGTCCAGTAGCGGTTTACCGGACCGGTTTGACCGAAAACCGGTGGAAACCGGTCAAATTCAAAATTGCATGTTCAATCGGTTCCGACCGGCTTACCGGCCGGTTTGACTGGTAACCGGCCAAATTCAAATTTTTTTTGTTTAAATTCAAATGCCCGTAAAGTATATTAAATAAATATTTGTATAACATATTTTAGTCTAAATGAATCCTCCAACCCTCTTTTGTACTACTTTTACATTATATTTGTATACTTTTATATGCACATTTTTTTGTTTAACTTCAAATCCCCGCAAACTATACTAAATGAACGAATTTTTGAGAAAATTTGACACCATTAGATTCGTTGCACCTTTAAGTATTTTTAGGAATTTTTTGGGATTTTTTTTATTTTTTGAATTCAAATTTGAATTTTGAATTTAGGCCGGTTTGGTACCGGCCCAAACCGGAACCGGGCCGGACCAGTTACCTGCTTGGTTATCCTTGATGCAAAATTTATAATAATTTAATTATGATTAAATAACATGTTACTTAGATAAAAATGGTGTTATGACATGAAATTTATAGTAGTGTTGTATCTGGAAATAGGAAAAGAAGAGGAGAATCTGACAAATGAAAATGGATCATTGGTGACCTATGATCCTGAGATGAGGATGGATCGATCGCAGCTCTGTGCTCGACGGCTATGGATTGGGGTTATTGCTACCCACGAGGGCGGTGAACTGATGAAACAACTGTATGAAAACATAACATTTTGACATACTACTTTATTTGGTAACGCAATTTGGTGGAGAGCATCATCAGAAACTCGAGTCTCGGATTCAGTTACAAAACAGAACTGGTGAGAAGCGAGAACCAGCTGCAACTGTCGATCCTGCTTGACGATTCGTGCGCCAGCAACGGATTGCCGCAGAGCCTTCCCCTCGCGGCCTCCTCCCTGCGCGGCCGGGACGCGGTCGCCATTTTCAGGCACCGCGATTTTGTCTCGTCAGGCCGACAACTCCGGCCTCCTCCAACGCGGCGTCCAGATCGGCGCAGTCCCCTCGGCAACACCTCCCCTCCCCGACTCCGCGCCCGCCGTGCACCAGGTATAAGGGATAAACGCCCACCCCCACCCCCATCCACCACCCGCACGCATGATGTTCGACGTATCGCCCGATCTGCCATTCGCGTCCACCGCGCCTGTGGTTTGCTCGTTCGACGCAAAGCCGGTGGAATCAAGTAGCAAGAACCCGGCCCGGAGGGGCGAGGGGGGGGGGGGGCGCATTCTTAGTAATCAAGAGTGCTGCAGGTGCAGTGCAAACATGTGGATGCGCGTACGTGAGAACTGCCCAAGAATTTGTCAGGGTTAGGACGAACGCTAGTTGAGTGGGTGGCATTTCCATCAAGTTTTAATCTTCTATTTTGTGCTGCAGTGGTAATTGGAAACTAATTAGGACAACTGTATCATATAATTGTAGCCAATTGCTAACTGAGTGATAATTCAGAGCTGCTTGCAGTAGTACACATGCCCTTTTTGAAGGCATGTAATGTCAACATTCATATGATTTTCTGCACTGTAAATACTAGAGAACTGAGGCCCAGTCACACTGTCGCTGTTTATACTCATATTGTTTTGTGGTTGAGGTTGCATTCAATTTCCCTCTAGTTTCTTTCAACCAAAGCCATCATTCCCCGTGGGTTCTCATTTTTCTAGGAGAAACGCAAAAGAATTTACTATAAGTTGCCAGCCTATGAAATTCTTTCTATTCATTCTTAAAATCATTTAGATTTCAACTCTTTGTTTAGAATGACAGCATATGTAGTACGAGTGTACGACTAACTAGATGTCACTGATACATTCATACATCCAAGTTTAACTCTGTACTCAGTCTTTTAAGCTCATGACTTGAGATCTTTAAGTTGTTGATGTTATCTTCCATAGATCGGAGACTAAAAGGACTCTAAAGTTTCTACCTCTATTGTGTGATCCTACATGTCTTTGTTCTATTCTGTTATCTATAGCGACTACTAGTTTCTGAATGCGTTTCTGATGCAGATCCTGTAATGCCAACCAGACGCCATGTTCAATATTCATCTCTTCCTACAGAGGACAGAGATAATCTACGGTTCACATATACTCCAAAATCTCATAGGAAAATTCCATGGAAGTCAATTGCCCTAGCACTTTTTCTCCTCCTCATAGGGATTTTACTCCTCTCCCTGTCATATTTTATATTCACAAGTCACGTGGAGGGTGATGATTCTCAGGCATATGGCCTCTTATTCCTGGGTGTGCTTGCTTTCCTTCCCGGTATGTCACCACAAGCAACTTCAGTTATTCTGTATTTTCTTTCCATATTGTGCCTTCTCTGCTGCAGATGAGGCAGACATGGTTTTCTTGAAGTATCTGTATATTTGTTACTGGTAGTTAAGCATTTGAGCTATATGTCTTCTAAGTTAACAGTTATGTAATTTTACTGCAGCGTGTCTTAACAATTACTCCATTTGTTAATTTCTGACTAGTACTGATATTTGACATTTTCTATTGAATTTTTCCTCCATTGACATTCATAGGGAAACAATACTCCCTTTCCTTTGAAACAAAATTTTCCTGTTCTCCATGTTTGGTTCCTATGTGCAAGTGGAACCTGTGCTCAGTTGTCGCAGCCCACAAAACTTTGAAATTATCTTCCATTCTTTTAATGGCTGTGTGATTTTCACCCTGCTGCTGTTAATGTGTTTTCAGGCTATTACGTGACCCGAGTTGCTTACTATTCCTGGAGAGGAGCACCAGGGTACACCTTTGCATCCATCCCAGATTATTAGCCATTTATGTATTCACAAGACCTCAAGTGCGGTGCTCACACAGGAAGGCCAAGCACATAGACAATTAAATGAACACCTGTGCATGATATATATATAGTCAACATGTCCTCTGAAACCAAAAAAAAGAAGAAAAAAAAGAAAAGAAAAAAAGAAAGATACCCTTCTGTGTTCATGCATGGATTAACTTGGCAACATTGCAATAATGCTGCTCACAATGCTAGCAACATAGGTGCATAGCCAGTTTTGGGTTCTCTCTTTGTTAGTTTTTTTTTCTTGTTGCTGGATTAGATGTTTCTACTTCGGACTTGTTATGGATTGTTTTCATAGAGCTTCTTGGTCATGCTGATTCAGTATCTGTGTACTGTAGCTGCCACAAACTGATCATAAGGCTGGGAAGTCTTTTATGTACTTTCCGATGAAGATTGTTATACAATCAGTACATGCCTTGCCCTCCAATGAACTATGGTTTTCTTCTTTTTCACGTAATGTGTTTGGACAATTGGGTATCGTAATTTATCTGTAAAGAGTGTGCAGTGAAGAGGCTAGATGAAGATTGGCATATATCCTAGGGAGAGTAGATGTCACTGCATTTGTACTACATGACTTGAGCAAGGAAAATAAGTATCTCGGTGGACCATCTTTATGTCCTGGATCGTGGGCTTTGCTTCGTCATGAAGCCGTGTTCGCTGTCTTTTCCATTTGGGTCCTAGGTTGATGATGAGCAGAACAGAACAAATTGAAGAGCAAAAGGAACTGCCAAACAACTATTTGCTTATACAGGGCTAGAGGCTGAAAAACAACTATTTGCTTATACAGGGCTAGAGGCTGAAATTGTCTGTGTTTTTGTCCTCGTGCATGGCTACTGGGTTGCCCAGGGTGGGAGAGGCCCGAATCTGTGGAAGCTTTTACTTGCTCCTTTTGAGGTTGTTATTACTACTATGGTTGCAACTACTCCCTCCTTCCCCGTTTATAAGGCATGGTGGAACATGACACGGTCTTCTAAACAACACTTTGACCATTTATTTATCATATATTATATCACTTTTGATTATAAGCTTATAATCATTGTAAACTATATTTGATTATGAATCCAATCATATGAAATTTGCATTATAAAAACAAAAATTTAATAGTCAAATTATTGGTCAAAGATGAGAAGGTTTGAATCTTGATATACGTGTATGCCTTATAAACGGGGAAGGAGGGAGTACATCCTATCATTCAGGACAATTCCTTTTTTAAAAAAAATCGTAAGGTATAATGTGATTCAAGAAAAATAGGAAGTAATTTTTTCTGCATCACAAGAATCACAGACGTGCAAGTTGTAGAGATAGATTTTACAGCTTGTTTTGAATTTGCATTTTTTAAAAAAAATACAGGATAATTTACAGGAGCAGCGCAATTTGGGAAATGATTGCCGATGTACCAAGGTAGAAAACGCATAGTACTAGTGAACAAAAACAACATGTAAGATCAAATTCATGTGCTCCAAATGTCTCTTTTTTCAAACAACCAATGACACTCAAATTTATTTTCCAAATTCATGCTCCTTTTGTCAAACAAACTGAAGGTACGAAACTAATTCGCACTCTTCAGAATTCAGATTGTTGCAGTACCACCGTTGACAAGATAAACTGCTGAACACATGATCCCAAAACCCATATAGGAATTAGTGCAAGGAAGCTTCATTGTACTTCTTTCCTCTGGGCCCCGCATGTCATCCTCACATGGACGCAAACTACCTCCCCTAGATGGACCCACATGTCATCCTCACCGATGAACTGTCGGTGTGTCAACCTCCCTCGCCCCAACACTCTCATCGTCGTCTCCCTTCACAAAAGCTCGTTCCCCTCGATCTCTGCTCCGAAGAAACTTCTCCTCCTCCTCCCACGCCGTTATCATCCCCCAAGATCCCACCTCCCACGCCCCAATTCCCGTTGCAGAGCACCGCATTGGGCGCGCACGTTGTGCCGCCGGGATATCGTCCCGGATCTGACCGGCGAGGAGGCGGCGTTGGCGGGGTTACTTTGGGTGCGCAGCGCGCTGAGAGGAGGCTGCGAATCTAAGGAGGGCGCAGAAGAGGCGGCGGGGGCAGGAGTCAGGAGGAATGGCGCCGACGCGGGGCGCGGGAGGAGAGGTGCGGCTGCCGCCGATGAACGCGCTGGAGATCCTGCGGGAGACGGTGCGCGTGCTGCGCGGGGACCCGCACGCGTTCACGTCCATCCTGTTCCTGCTGCTCTGCCCGGCGTCCGGGTGCCTACTCCTGTCGGCGGCGGCGCTGGACGGGACCGTCGTGCTGCCGCTGGCCCGGAGGCTCCTCGTCGCGGCCGCGGCGTCGGGGCTCCCGCTCACGCATTTCGTCAGGCAGCTGGCGCACCACCTCGCCGCCACGCTCGTGTCCGCCGTCGTCTCGTTCCCGGCGCTACTCACGCTCCTCCTCGCCGCCCGCGCCGCCGTGGCGTACTCCGTGGCCGCCGTGTACGCCGGGAAGCCGCTCGCTGCCGGGGACATCACCCTCCTCGCTCGCCGCGCGTGGCCGCGCCTCGCCGCCACCTACGCGCTCGGGTGCGCCGCCGTCGCCGCCGGCCTCGTCGCCTTCTTCGCACTCCTCGTCACCTCCTGCTCCACGCTGAAGGCCATGCTCTACCCGCCTGACATTGTCGTTTGCGCGGGCCTCTTCACCGTTCTCGCCTACTCCGTGGTGTACGCCCACACTATCATTATCTGCAACCTCGGCGGCGTCATCGCCGTTCTCGAGGAAGTGGCTGAGTTCAACGCGCTGCGCCGGTCGGTGCAGCTGATGCGTGGGCAGACCCATGTCGGGCTGCTCATCTTTCTTGGATCCACCATTGGCCTGGCCTTCGTCGAGGGGCTGTTTGAGCACAGAGTGAAGACCCTGAGCTATGGTGATGGGTCATCACGTCTTTGGGAGGGGCCATTGCTTGTCCTTATGTACTCTTTCGTGATGTTGATCGATTCGATGATGAGCGCAGTGTTCTACTTCACTTGCCGATCATCGAGCTTGGATTTCTTGGATGAGGAGGGTGCCTCCGTTGAGGAGCTTGAGATGATGAGGGCTGACAATTCAGATGCTGTCAGGTGATAAGAAGATTGGTTTGTTTCTCACAGGTGAATCTGTTCATAGTGTCATAGGGAAATAAGTGAGATGGGCATGGCCAAGATCCACGCAGATTCACCGGTGGTATTGGTGGTTGTCGTGTGGCGTGCCATGGTTCTACACTTCATGTGTATGCTTGGCTTATTTGGTTGACGTCCATGGTGAAAGGAACAATTTTGCATCCATTTGGTTTCTTCCATAGTCAGGTAATGGGGGGTGTGCAAGAGAAGGCTAGAGGGACATCTTTCATAGGATGTGTTCTTGATCAGACCAAGTTTTGCAGCGGTTCAAGAACCAGCAATGTGTGTAGCATTCTTTCAAAATGATGTAACTAGTATATCAATTTGATTATTGTGGAATTTTGGTCGCCTTACAACATTTTGGTTATACTGAATGAAATGTCTTCTGTTACGGAGGAAAATACAACTGTACAATTGATTCTTGATGTATCATTTCAGCCCAATTTTCATCTGTGGATACTCTTAAGTTTGTGTTCTTGAAGATACCTGTTGGCTGTTACAAAATTACTCCAACCCAGCCAGAGTTGTCCTGAGTTGAATTATCATGTTTATTTGTAGTGCTGTATTTTACTGCAGAAGCCTGATACATCTACTTTCAGATTTTATTTTTGTTTTCTTACTTTCAAAAATAGAGCTATTACAGAGGAGAAATTTTGTCGTGTATTCTTTTACTCTTTACGTAGTGTGTGCTGGTGAAGACTCTCAGTTCTGGCTTAGAATTTTGCATCTGAAGCATCTTTTGTTTTCTTGGAGCTTCTCTGAGCACTACTGATAATCCATGCTTTCTATAAGAGATTAATTCTTTTTTCTTCCTCAGATCAAGAAAATAGCCCATTGACTTCAATTGATTATTGGCTACGTGTTATCCCCAAGATCGAACTCGTAATGTTCAATGAACAATTCGAGTATTTTACTATCAACTATCAAGTGTTCACAGACAGCTGACTGAAGCAAGATTCAGTCATGTCCCTCACCGTCAGTTGGTGCTTGGCACCGACAATAATGGCTAACGTTTTGCTTCATCTGGTTGCAACATAGAAAACGCTTGGAATTTCGATCGTGCTATCTCAATGAACTGGGGCTAAAAAAATGTCATATAAATAATTGTCATGGTATATCTTTTAGTTTCCTTAGGAAATTGGGCAAAGAATCTGATCGATCACCACACTGGTAAATGGTAACATGTTTAGGTGCTTTTTTGCAAGTTTCATGCAACGAGTATAGATTTCTGCATAACCAAAACATAGATGATTGAACTTCATCACGTGACGTCTTTGTAATTCTCGGATCTAGTGTTTGGTACGTGTTTGACTTGGTTGTGTACGTATGGCTCAATCAAAGTACTTAGGGCGGCCTTTGCCATTGGGTACTTAACAATGGGCTTCAGAGTGTGTTCCAGGTTACTGCATTTGCACAGGCTATTCTAGACAGAGAGAATTTAACAATCTGAATGCCTGCTACCCATTGCAGCATAAACATGTCATTGTTTTCATCACAGCACATGGTCAGAGCCGACAAGTCAACCTCAAGAACGATCACCAACCAGTCGGGCCTTGATCCAAGAGATCCAAGGTATCGACCTCTAAAATAAATCGGTTCATTATCTGACAGCAAAAGTACAAGCGCCTGAGCTCCCAATTGATGAAATTCAGAAACAGCCTATCTAGCAACTCAGAAACTACCAAAAAATTAACAATTTCACAGTATCCAACCATTGCTGTGCCAAATTTTGACATCACAATTTCACAGTATCCAACCATTGCTGTGCCAAATTTTGACATCAACATCAAACGAGGTCAGATACTGGAATCTATGGTTGTCGGCCGATCATTTACAATCTTCATTCATCTGAATGAAGCTGAACATGAAGTTGGTCTGAAGTCAGTCAGGACAATCTGTTCTTTGGCACGAGGATGCCTGATGAGGACGCGCTCTGATCGGAGTTGAGGATGATGCTTGCCCAGTTCGACGAGCGGTGCACTATCCTTGACGGAATGCGGTCACTGTCTTCACCCCCTGATGCTTCATACCCGTCGCTGGTCGATCTCGACAGCTCGATCCCTTGCTGTGGAGTGCATCCTGGGGCAGTGAGGGCTGTCAGTTGCAGTTCTTCAGCTCCAGATGAGGAGACAGCTGAGACTCGGTACAGGTGCACATCAGGCGAATCCAAACTGCTATCTGGAGATGATCCGCCTACGTTTGCGGAAGATGCAGCTCTACTAGGATGGAAGGCACTCCGTGCCTCGAGTTGTAATGGTGCTAAACTGGAGAGTGCTTCAGGGGGCATTTCGATGCCTGTACTATCAATAGCATCTGTAGATATCTTTGCGACAGGTTTGAGCGAGAGATCACTCGGCTGTCTTCCTCTTCTGTTCGTTCTCCTCTTGCTATCAGGCCCTAGATCAATCCTGCCACTGCTCATACCTCCATAGCTACTATCTGTCTCATGGCCTCGTGAATAGTCATCTTTTCTGATAGGCAATAAAACTTTGGACTTCTTCCGTGCCTCTGCAGCAACTCTGGAAACTTCTTCTGCGTTAAGACGAGCCAATGCCCATGGACTTATTTTCACAGCCCCTGAGCCCTTCTTCCTTCTTACTTCATCTCCTTTTCTCTTGGTAGCAGAATTATGCGAAGAGCCAGCCTCTGATGGAATAACATCATACTGGAATGAGGTTCAGAAACTTCATGTCAGTTGTGAACACCAACAGACAAATGCCAAGTGGGAAAAATGACAGCAAGTCTCTTTTTTTAATCATGCCTAAGTATGCAATTGCTATGAGTTAAGAACTGCAAGACATTAGTTATTAGCAGTTAGAATTAGCATGACTGTTAGAGAAGTCACTTACAATTCACATGTTTTACTACCCAGACTGTCAGTCCACAATGTGTCATACAGATTACAGATATTGATTCAGTATGGAAGCACTTTATCTATTTAAATGATTCATGAAGCTTAAAGGGTGTAAGGGTCACACCTGATCTTCAAGAAACAACCTTGGAGGAGTGCACCACGACCCACGACGAAGTGGACCAAAGGAACTAGCACTGCTGAGTCCAGTGTAGGAGCTAACACGAGACATCTGTGGACTCTGCTGCCCACTAACATCTTCTTGGTCTTGCTCTCTCAGGGCAATGATGTAGTCATATGTACTGATTCCCTGTATTGGTTGGAGTCAAATCAGTTCGACCCAAGAAAGGCTACAACATCATGTTAACAAACTATCCATGGTTCCTGTGTGTAGTGCTTACTCAGCAAAAAGTCAGTTATTTGTTAAAAAAAAACCCAAAGTGGTACTCTAAGAAACTCCATGATGATATTAAATCCTATCGGAATATAAAAATTTTGCTCAGTAAGTAAATGTATGATGTCAATATTCATAGTGCATTCAAAGCATTGTACCCAAGTTTACATTATCCAAAAAAATGGTAAGGTGTGCCAGGAAGCTGAATACAAGCTGATCATCACTAAGGCATAACTTCAACAACCAGATTCTAGTAAACACAAAGATAACCAGATCATTCACAAGGATATTATTATTCAAAGCTAAAATAGAATTAGACAAAAGGGAAATGTATCAGAACTTACCTTCTTGATAAGAAGAATGTGGAAAAAAAGAAGTTGGGCAATCGGGAGTGAAGCAACCATGGCTAGGATGCTACATGATGCCTGTGTCAAAAAAGAACAATGCTTTGACCAATATCTCAAGAAAGATTGGTGAAAAAAGCTGGCTAATTTAATAACCTTTGAACTATTCAGTATTCTTTTCGGGAAAAAAAAAACTATTCAGTATCTGAAAGTAGGATGACAGTTCATACCACCACAATCACGAAGGGCACCAAAGAGAAGCTGCTCCCTAGCTTTGAGACAATTTGAATAGAGAATTCCTTCCGCTCGACGAAGCATAGCACTAGCACCAGTACTCCAATTGCTGATTGTAGGATAAGCTGGCCCAAATTGCACAAATCATGCAGACCTGTCAATGGTCAACTAGGATGAAAAGGACCAGGACTAAAATGCCCTATGCAATTATGATGACCAAATTCAACGCATAAGAGTGACTGTTTTTTGAATGCACTTGATGCTGGGAACATGCTTAACAAGAATGACACTAAGGTAAAGTATTATGCAAGCATTTATATACTACAATCTCTCAGAGCATGGTAGGACCATAGGAGAACATGAGCTTACCAAGACAAGGGCAGTAGACATTAGAACAAAAAACCTCCTGTAGTTTCTTTTTCCAATACAATTGTTGAGCCACTGTTGAGATTTGAGGAAAACAGGGAAGTTATTATATGCTAGTGATGGAAATACAAATACAATTTTTAAGGAGTATGTTACCCGGCAGTGATGATCAAAACCATCTACGCATTTGTCACAAACTCTGCAGTGCTTACTATACTTCAACACCTACAGAGAAAATAGCAGACTATTAATATTTTTCTATGAAAAAAAAAGAAGAAGAACAAGAAGAAGAAGAAGATCATCACCAATTACAAGAAATGTACCTGAACTTCACATAGGCTGCAGAAAAACATCCCTTCCTCACTGGCTTGCTGCTCAGAGGGCCATTCATGTGATTGACAGCAGGAGAAAATAGAAGAGACAGGGTAGAATATAAGGAGAAATGCGGAGAAAGTTGAACTGCAGCAAGATGGATTCTTGTCCTTGTGTTGAGTCATTGACTTCTCACTAGATACTGCAACCTCATGTTCTTGCTTTCCTCCAGTTTCCTCTAGTTGCAACCGAGTATCTGAAACACCTTTTCTAGATTCCTTCAGATACTTGTGTTTTCCACTTCCATACAAGCTCATATATTTCTTTGATTTGAAGACCCCTGGGTCTGCTGGGTTCGCTGCAGCACACCAGATGTATAGAAAGAAGACACATAAAACCTGAGAAGCCAAATTACACACAAGGTCACAGAGATGTTATGTAAATAAATACATCAAGTCATCAACCATAACACTACTAAGAAAAGTTTCATAGTAGGTTTTTCCTATATAGCAATATTTTTATTTCCACAACAGAGCATGGTAACTTTCTTAAAAGCAAAGAAAGCTTGCAAACAAGTTAAGTACCATGAGTTCATGATAATCATGAAGCCAGCGGTAACCTAGAATAAGGGGACAAGACAATGGAACCCATTTTACACAACTGTCTTTCACGAGTTTGCATCATTGCAGCAACACAACAGCACCAAAACAATACCATAGGAATATTAACAAAACAGCCAATGTTAGTGTAATAAGGACTAATTATGCCATGTCACTCTCCAGTAAACGAAGCCACAAAATTCTACCAAACACGTATTGTGGCTGGCGAACAACCCAAAGACAGTAGAGCTGAAGTGGACAGAAATGAAGAGGCTCCAAAAGACTGACATGTACAGCTCCTGCTTGCTCTGAAACTACATTTCCCCGATGGTGTCACATGAGCAACATAAGCAAACTGTCCTTAAGTTTGCGACAGAAGCAAAATAAGGCAAAGCAAAGGCAATGAATTAAGTGAACCAGAATTGCCCAGACTAGTCAAACGATTTAACTTGTACCACCCTTAAACAAGCAACAAAGTACAGAAATCGTACCAAAAACGCGAGACTGCCAAATAACACATTCCATGATTAGGATACTTAATTCGGCACCTTCCCTAGTTCCAGCAACCACTAATGGGCCCATAGGGCAGCACCCAGATGGGGATCCAAAGGCACCAGACAAGCAAAACACAAGGCGCTCGCTCACTCAACTCGCGGCGTGACATCAAAGAAGAGCAAGCAGGAGCTCTCACCAGCGGAGTGTAGAGCCCCATGACCACGTACTGGAACACCTTCCTCCCAACGAAGGGGGCGAAGAACACGTAGAACGCGAACGCCAGCGCCAAGAACACGGACACGGCAACCACCTGCAAAAGGCATGGAATCTTCAGTAATCACAGGCGGCAAAGGAACCCCGGCCAGCGAGAAAAATGCGCGAAATTTGAGCGAGGAAGAACCTGGAGAGGGTGGTACGGGAGCTGCCACCCGTGCCGCCTCATTGCCACTCCCAAGAAACGCAGAATCAGCAGAAGAAACACGAGACAGAACAAAGAACCCTCCTTTTGACTTCCTGCTCTCCGCCTGGCGCCAAGGGACGCGATCACTGCCGGAACTTACAAGGATCAAGCGCCTAAGCACCGAGCCCGCGGCTTCTGCTCGCTCTCGCCATGGATTCGATCCTGCCGCGGTGGTCGCGACCGCATCTGTGGGCTGGCGCCCGGTGGCCGGTGGGCGAGAGGGGAATGGGGGAGCGTTTGGGAGGGCGACCAAAGGTTGGAGAGCATTAAATGCCGCGCTGCTCTGTGCAGATTTACGGGAGAGCGGCGAGCGAGAGGGGAAGGGAGGAGGGGAGGTGGTTTGATTTGGCTGGCGTGGCCGTGGCTGCTTCGCTTTGGGAGCTCACGTGAACCTCCCTAGCCAGAGTCCGGTCTTCACTGTGACTGATGACTGTGGCAGGAGCAGCTGGGCCGCCTGGCTGTCTGGCTGTCAGTGTAGGGTCCAGTGACAGCCGGTTTGTTTAACCCCATGTCATCCATGGTCCTTGGATAGACCTTGAGAGTTGAGACTCTTCTTTTCCTTTTACTTTTGTAGCTTTGGACTTTTCATGACAGGGACGTTTGCAGTTTTGGATAGCATGAATTTTTTTCTTGTTTAGAACTTTAGACGAGTACAGTAACAAATCACTGAGGCCTGTTTAGACCATGTTTAGTTGCATCCAAAATTCCAAAACTTTACAAGATTCTCCGTCACATCGAATTTTTCAACGCATGCATGAAATATTAAATCTACACGAAATAAAAAATTAATTGCATAGTTTGCTTGTAAATCACGAGAGGAATCTAATGAGCCTAATTAATCTATGACGGGACAATAGTTACCAAATACAAACGAAAGTACTACAGTGTTTTACACCCTAAAATTTTTGCAACTAAACACGGCGTTAGTTCAAAAAAAAATTTACACAATATCTATCACATTCTTCGGACACATGCATGAAGTATTAAATACAGTTGAAAAAAATAACTAATTACACAGTCTAACTGGTTAGCACGGGCTGTTTTTTTAAACCTAATTAGTCTATAATTAGATATTATTTATCAAGTAACAACGAAATGTGCTATAATACTAAAACCCAAACTTTTCACCAACTAAACACACCCTGATTTGTGGTCATGGGTATAGCTACTACTATGGCTGGCTCAAGTTCATTTTTGAGGGTTTATTGTGAAAAAATAGTGAAACAAATTACCCACTTGAAGCGTCATGAATTTTAACCGCAAGCCAGAATGCAATGTTTGACGTCGTCGACACCGGTTGGATTATATGTATCTGGTGGTTGCCAGGTAGTAATGCTGTTAGTTGCTGTCTTGACTGTACTGTGTCTGTATCAATAGTTCCAGAAATACTTACAAATGGAGACATGTAAGTGCAAACGTATCCTGCAAATGTCGTAAATAAAATATATATCTGAACCAATGT
Source organism: Panicum virgatum (assembly GCF_016808335.1). Taxonomy (NCBI): domain Eukaryota; kingdom Viridiplantae; phylum Streptophyta; class Magnoliopsida; order Poales; family Poaceae; genus Panicum; species Panicum virgatum. Next base: position 64,536,482 of record NC_053146.1, read on the forward strand.
GTGCCATTGAACATGGTACATGCAATTGAAACGTGTATGTATTTTAACACAGTGCAGACGCGGGTATTTAAATACACAAACTCACTCATGCGAGTACTCATAAACCTTGTCCCTGCAAGCAACTTCAAGAAATTTAGCCGGTATATTTTAAGATTGATGAAATTATCTTATATTTTTGTTATAGTGTAGTAAAAATTTTCCGAAAGATTAAGGCCTGTTTAGTTCCCAAAAAATTTTGCACAGTATCTATCACATCGAATCTTCGGACACATGCATGGAGCATTAAATGCAGTTGAAAAAATAATTAGTCCATAATTGGACATTATTTATCAAGCAACAACGAAATATGCTATAATACCAAAACCCAAACTTTTTCACCAACTAAACACACCCTAACCATCTCATGTGAACCAAAGGTTACTTTCTCTTCCATGTGCATCAGCTACGCTACACTGGCAGTGGCGCAATGTCTAAGCGTACTCGCTCTCCGGCTAATCTGAATTTCAAGTATCCGACACATCAGCATCCATTACAGTGCCGCGCCGTCCGTACACAACAGTCAGTCAGGGATCAGCAGTTAGCGGCCTCGATTCACAAAACTATGCATTTTCTTGACGATTCTGTCTGTCAACAACTCACATTGTTTACGATCAGTGCTGTACTGAACTAGCCTTGCCCTTGAGCTTAAACCTTTTGGGGTTAGCAAAACAAAAAGAAATATTGGATTAGTACTGGGTTGTTGTGCCTGGTTTGTCCTTTGCTGTTGTTGTTCTCCTTGAAACCATCAACGACCTCTTCGATAGACTTTATCAAAATCTACAGATGCAAGCAGATTCCGGATGGGTGAATCGTGAAAGCTCGTGCAGCCTACGCTGGCCCCTGGAATAAAGATAACCCGTAAGAAAAAAATGTATTGTACTTCGTAGTAAAGTTCATGTATTTATCATGAAGTTAATGATCACACAATGTTACTCTTTTCTTATAAAAAATGTCACTCCTTTCTTGTTAGAAAAAAGGACACAAAGGGATGCTCAAGCAAAATGTCAAAAGCCCATGATTCAAATGATAATGGGCTAAAATGATCACAAGGAGCCAGGCAACGAACAATTATCAACTTTGTAAAAGCTGCTATGACTATGAGCCGTGACCATGCATATGGATCACCTCATTTCACGCACTCATTTTGCCTGCCCTTTTGGGCAGTGCAGCATAGGCTCCTCATGATGCCGTCACCAGCAGTTGACCCCTCACTTAAGCAAGGAACCACCCTTGCTATGATTGCCCATCCCAGCTCCATGCGCCGAGGAAATTTAATCCCCGTGCTTTCTTATTAATCCCCATTCCCCAATCAACTGTACAATACATGCATGGTAAGAATAACCTTGTTTTATTCAGTAGAATCATATGGAACACATACTGAACTTATCTGTGTGGGCGCCTATCTATCATAGTCTCATAGATAAAGTAGTTATAGACAGGGCCCTGATTTATCAATTGCAAATCTGGAGCATGTGGCATTTAAGAAACATCAACCTACCCTTTTCAATCATCTGGGGGAGGAAAGAAGAAAGAAAAAAAACCTATCTATCCCCAAGGATCAATGAAATAGTAGTGCTCCATCGAAGCAAAACATACAATTCACTTCTTCGTACTTTGTACCATGTTCACACCGTCACTGAGCTTTTCGCGAAGAACTAATCAAGTAATCGGACGGGTACTATGTTCCACGGGCACATGCATTTCGAACCTCACACCTGTGTTCTCTACCGCTCCCTGGCATCTTCACGTGTCCTCTAGGTGTTGTCACTTGGCAAGATGCCCCTTGTGAGTTGTGACTTGAGAGCTGGAAGAGACAGTGGATGCATAGGAGTGCTCTGTCAAAGCCTCAACTCCGGTTAAAAAAAGTTGAGTTCTGACTTTTTATGGCGAGCAAGTTCTTGGTTGGCCAGCGCTAGTCTACAAGGCCTCTAGGCCGTGTTTAGTTGCCTTCCGTAAAGTTTTTAAAAAGACATCTTTTTATATTTGAAGTACTAAACATAGACTAATCACAAAAATAATTACAAACCCGTCTGTAAATCGCGAGACGAATCTAATGAGCCTAATTAATTCGTCATTAGAGGTTATTTACTGTAGCATTACTGTAGCACTTTAGCATCTGATTACAGCCTAATTAGGTTTATTAGATTCGTCTCGCGATTTACAGCCAGCAGTCGCAATGTGTTTTTTTATTTCGTCTAGATTTAAGTCTCCATGTAGGTGCCGAATTTTTTTTTTGGAATTTTGATTTTTGCATCTAAACACGGTTTAAATTGGGGTTCGATGAAAAGAGCGACACCTCACCTCAAGGAAAGAGAGAATCAACGAGATGTCAATGGAGCTAGCCGGCTGCCGGCATGTGATTCGGACCTCGGTTTGGCGCGAGGCGTGGGACAGCACAGTGATGAGGATGGCTCTTGAGCTAGGAGACAAAGCTCGTTTCACCTAAAGCCGTTGTCCTTTCTTGACCTGTCAGTGTTAGCCGCGCTGCTGCGTAGCTAGGGCCGTGGATGGGCACAGCTTCTGACGCAGCTGTTCGTCGCTAGAGGCCGCCGGGGACGGCACCGTTTGGAGCACATCAGTTGAGGCTATAGATGTCCATGCAGCCCGCAGCCCGTTAGCCCGCTCGAAACACGGCCAATTTAGTCCGGCCCAAGCACGGCCCGGCCCGGTCCAAACCGTGCCCGGGCTGGCCCGGCCCGCTCCCCGTACCCGGGCTTGGGCCGTCACCCCAGCCCGTGGGCTGGCACAACCCGGCACGTAGTTAGCAGGCCGGCCCGGTAGCGGCCCGCTAACTCCAAAGGCCTACAGAAGCACACAGCCAGCCCACGGCCTTACATCGACAAACACAAACCCACCGCGACTCCACTCCCCCCACCCCTCGTCCCCTCCCCCGTCCCCGCTCCCCAGAATCGCAGATGCCCAAACGACCGCCAAACCCTAGCCCCACCCCACCGGCCCACCCTCCCGGCCTCCCTTCCAGCACGGCGCACGGCAGGTCGGCAGCACCGCCGCGGCGCCGCCGCCTCGTCTCCCTTCCAGCCTTCGACGCCGCCCTCCGGCCAACGCTCCCTCGCCCCACCGTCAATGCCGCGTCGCCGCCCTCTCTGGCCTTCGCTCCGTCACCCCGTCGTCGACGCTGCCCCCTGCCGGCCTCTGCTCCCTCGCCCGCGTCGACGCCGCCTCCTCCAACCTCGGCGGCTCCGCTCCCTCGCCCCGCCATCGACGCCGCCTCCTTCGACCTCTGCTCCATGGCTCCGCCGTCAACGCTGCCGGCCGCCCCTTGCCCCGCAAGGCCGCAACCCTAGATCTAGCGCCGCTGGTCCGCCGCGCCTCCTCCCGTCGACGCTCCGGTCCGCCATCGACGCTCCGGACCGTTCGCCATCGATGCCGTGCCTCGGCGCCTCGCCGAGCACCGCCCCCTTCATGGGCTGCGGGGCGGCCCGAGCCCGACAAGCAGGCCGGGCTCCACGGGCTGGCCCGGCACGAAACTGGCCCATGGGCCCGTGCCTGGGCCGTCGGTGCAGCCCGTGGGCTAGCACGGCACGGCCCGCTAAGGAGTTGGGCCGGGCCAGGCACGGCCCGGAGGTTACCGGGCCAGGGTGGGCCTGGGCGCAGGCCGGGCCGGGGCGGCCCGAATGGACATCTATAGTTGTTGAGGCTGTGATTAGTTCGCGAAAAAAGTTTTGATACTGTAGATTTTTTTTTTGGAATAAATAGAACCTCATCCATAAACTCGCGTACTGTTATTTAGTAGGTTTTTGCTGTGTCTACCGCGATTTGGGAGAGGGGGGATTGAGCATTGATGGAGCGGAGGGGTGAGCGCGGCTTACCAGGAGCAGGAGGGGACGCCGGTCGAGGCGGCGGTGCATGCGGCGGGCCGAGGTCGAACTAGATGGCTAAATGGGTAGCCTAGTCCGACACGACACGAATCCAATTTTGACGCGTCCTAATTATGCACAGTCCACTTAGACACACTTAATTAATCGTATTATATTGGGCTGGTTCATGGGCTGAGCGAGCGGCCTAAACACGACACTAAGGCCCAGCCCATCTAACCCATCGAGCACGCCAGCACACCGGCCCATTGAGCACGACCTCCTCCGCCGCTCACCGGCTGCGGCCTGCGAGCGCCACCGCGCCGGCCGCCCCAGCCTGCACTCGCCTGGCCCGCCGCACGCGCTCGCCAGCCGCCCCATCCTGCACGCCGCTGCCACTCGCGGGCCCATCGACCACGACCTCCGTCGTGGCTGGCCGCCGCAGCCTGCGTGCGCCACCCTCGCTCTCCGGCCGCCCCGACCTGCCTACACATGCCGGCACTGCTCGTGCGCGGGCGCCGCTGCCTCGCCGGCAAGGGAAGGAAAGGGGCTGCGGGGGAGATGAGAGGCAGAGAGGGTGCGGAGGGAGAGAGAAGGGAGAGAGAGAGTGATGTACAGTAGAGAGTTGGATGGGCTTTAAATGGGTAGGAATTTAGGATTGGGTGGGTAAGTATGAGCTATTAATAAACTAAATTGTGCTAAAAACAAAATTAGTCGTGTCTAATCGGGTCAGACCCATTAGTCGTGTCGGGTCAGGGCCAGCACTATGGGTCGGAGTCCAGGGCCAGGCACTACCCTATGTATCGCGTCAGGTCGACCCTGACTCTATAAGTCGTGAGCTGTGCTGGGTTAGGGTAGGATTTTTTCGTGTCATGCCTAGTGCGGCCTAATTAACCCAGTCTATTTGGCCATAGTCGAACACTCGGCCGGGCAGCACGGCGCACGCCGCCAATCCGGCCACGGACGCTGCTTTCCCCAGCGGAACCGTCTGATAGTTTGTACAGCCAGCCTTGTGGAGTGCGTGGAGGCTGAGATGATCCGGCAATTCTGGGTCTTTGATTCGCGTTGAAGCCTCACGAGATGCAATTGTAGCTTTAGATTTTGATGATGTTGTTTATCTTGGGTATATTATCGTGAGTGGACAAAAAGGTGGGGCATTTTTGTGGGGGCAAATTCCTGGGTGGACACAACAAAGTTTTTTTCGTGCTTTAGTAGAGAAAAAAGAAGAAGAGAGTTATTAGAGAGATTAGTAGGGGGATGATTTTTTTTAGGAAATAACCTCTGTCGTACGCGAATCGTACGCGGATTGGGCCGAAAGGCCGAGTAAGTAAGGACTGCTCTGTTTAGTTCCACCCTATGAACTCGTAAAAAAAACGTCACATTGAATATTTCGGAGTACTAAATGAAGTTTATTTATAAAACTTTTTGCATAGATGAGTTGTAAATCGCGAGACGAATTTAATGAGCCTACTTAATCTATGATTTGCAATAGTGACGCTACAGTAACTATCCGCTAATTATTAATTAATCATGAATTAATTAGCATTATTAGATTCGTCTCGCGATTTACAACTCATCTGTGTAAAAAGTTTTGTAAATAGACTTTATTTAGTACTTCAAATTAGTAAGATTTCATCGCAAATTTTTTTTGCAAAACATCTAAACACGGTCTTACGTTCGCCGCCACACAACCCACCGATGTAGGGTTTCCGTCCCAGGCTCAGGGCGATGCCGGCGGCGCGAAAGAAACTAGCTTTTGCCATATGAAGATGGAGAATACGGCAGCTCGGCGTTGAGAGGGCACAGTAAGCGCAAAGCTGGTGAGTTTGTCGGTGGCCAAGGCGATGGCGCGGCGGTATAGGGAGGCAAAGTCTTTGGAGCATCTTCTGGATAGGATGAAGGCGGAAGATGATGAGGAAGATCGGCTCAAGGCGTTGATGAAGATGGCGATTCAGGTAAAGGAGACGTTTGGGCTTTATGCGGATGAAGTCGAAGAGGATAATTGGCTGCAGAATTTTTTGTTGTTGGACGGGATCACACAAATCCGTTTGGGTGAGCACGCATCGGAATCTCGCCTGTTCCTCTCGTGTGATGATGTGATGATGAAACAAGCGGAGGCGGCAAAAACGGATGTCCTCGAGACAATGGAATCTGACTATGAAGCCTATACAGCTAGCACGTTTCGCGATGACTGGATGGCTGTTTGGTCACGCACTGCTGTTTCGAAGACACCAGTGAGTTCTTACTTCTCCATTGATCATCCCATTGCCCATTGGTTGAGTGAACTTTTCGGATCTATCTATAATATATAATTTTCTAGTTTGTTGCCGTTGTTGTTCTTACTATTGTACTCGATCTTGACTCACTTGACATCTCCAACCACACACATCCAGCGAAGCTCCGCCCTATGCGTTTTACCGATGAGCCCGCGCCCCGTTACGGCGCCTACCCCATGAGCACTCTGCAGTGTATTCAGTCAGGGTTGAGGGAATCAGAAGGGGCTTGCAGTGGCCGCTCGATGTGTTTGGTATCATCGCCGTGCGCGACACCGTCGACCTCAACCGCACGAGGGACAACTGCCAGACACTCACCAAGGAGGTTCACAGCGCTCCCTTTGCTTGTCTCACACTCTGACTCATGCCGAGCTGCATTGTTTTGCACTGACTGATTGTGCTGCCCAATGCTCTTCTCTTCGTTCGCTCCAGATTACGGCTTTTTTATTTGTCTAATGTTGTTGCATGCAGGGTCGAAATTTAGCACTGGTAGGTCCGAGCCGTGCCGTTGTGTGGCAAGATCATTTGTACATCGAGGTTAAGCTGACGGTGAAGGGGCCTACTGAAACCGAGGATAAAGACTTGAGCTTTCTAGTGGTGCCATTTGCATGCGGTAATGTGGCGTACTCATCACAATTATAGTTACAGAACTAGCAAGCTTAGTACGGTGAGGCTTTCACTTGGTCCTATTGTTTGCTCTGTGGAGGCCACAATATTTGTGCGAATCAGTGATGGGTCATGGCCAGATGGTGTCGGTGCCCAATTCGTTGCATTTACCACTGGCATTCGTCGCAAGATAGCCCCTAGCATTGATCACAAGAAGATAATCTTGCTTGATTCTGGAAGCAGTTTGCCTGTTAATGCTGGAGGGATCGAGCTTTCACGGCGCGTCGTTTCGGTTGAGACTGGTGCGAAGCTGAGAGTCTGCGTCAAGGCGCGGGTGGCAGAAAAGCTTTTTTGGATGAGTTATTTTTCACATCCCAGAAAGCAGGTAGAAGCTCTGGTTTGCTTGATGTTGGCTTTTGTAAGATGGAAGTTACGTCGCCTGGTCACTCGTTACCTATGATGATTAGTATGGGAGTGACCTGTTATGAAGATACCGCTGATGGAAGTTACAAAAGCTATAAGTTATGGGCACCTGGAAGTTCTTGCTGAGTGATGGTTATTTTAGTTTTTGAAACTGGTATTTAGCTGTTTGTCCTAGAGGGGTATGTTAATGTTATTATGATCCTGGTAGACTACCAGAAAGCTGCAAGTTTCTGTTAGGGCTTGCGAGGCCCGGGAAGCAAATAGCAATGCTGCAGAAGAGGGGGTTTTCACACTGAAAGAAACCAATTAGAACCCATGGCATGCATGATGCAAGGCTTGTAAGATGGATGCAGATGCATTTTGTAAGTTATACTGCTTAGTGATCTGTTATTAAACTCATAGAGTCGGCATTGCAGCTATTACTTTTGAAATGGTATTTAGAGTTATGATGTGGTTTCGATGTGATTGCCGCCTTAGTTGTGTACTGAGAAGTCTGGATGTTTACAATCTGTATTCTCTAATTAAATCAGCTCTATGTTTATTACTTGGGCACTAAAGGGGATATCTTATTACATTTTGAGACTATTCCCGAACTGAAAGGGGTATGCTGTGACTGTTTTTTTTTTGATAAAAATGCTGTGACTGTTTTAGTCATGTTGCCCAGACTATCCTTCTTCTGGCTACTGTGACCAGGGTTTAATTATCCGACCGGTGGCCGGTAACTGCCGGCCTCCGGTTCCGGTATACCGGTCCGGTTTGGCCGGTTACCGGTCGGAACCGGTTAAATCCAAATTTGAATTCAAACTTCCCAGTTCAACCGGTTCGTACCGGTATACCGGCCGGTTTGCCTGGTAACCGGTCAAATTCAATTTTTTTTCTTTTTTGGTTTAAATTCAAATGCCCGCAAAGTATACTAAATAAATATTTGTATAACATATTTTAGTCTAAATGAACCCTCCAACCATCTTTTGTACTATTTTTACATTGTATTTGTATACTTTTGTATGCACGCTTTTTTTTGTTTAACTTCAAATCCCTGCAAACTATACTAAATGAACGAATTTTTGAGAAAATTTGACACCATTAGATTCATCGCACTTTGAAATATTTTTAGGGATTTTTTGAGAATTTTTCATTTTTTGAATTCAAATTTAAATTTTGAATTTGGACCGGTTTCATACCGGACCAAACCTGACCCGGTCCGGACCGGTCAAACCGGACCGGTTACCGACGGTTTGGTTTTGGTTAACCCTGACTGTGACAGGCAAGAAAATAAAGTGTCTCACCGAATTTGTCTCCTTTCCTGCATCTCAAATGGATGTTTCAATCATGTAAAGCGTTACCGTAGCACGCCGTTTAATAATAATAATAAAACCTTGAATTTTTGCGCAAATATAGACCGTGAAAATAATAACACCGCAACCTCTGAGGGTAAATTAGGGAAGCAAAAGCAGCTGCACAACAAGCAATTGTGAAGCCGCGAGGCTGTCAGACATCGACACCGCAACCTCTGAGGGTAAATTAGGGAAGCAAAAGCAGCTGCACAACAAGCAATTGTGAAGCCGCGAGGCTGTCAGACATCGACGGATCATAGACACTATGATGAATTCACTGCATCATATGATCATAGAAAGGGATGATGATACATTCACTACAAAAGAAAGGGAGCTATTACTGCATTACACGCGAGTTTACATCTCATTTACCCCTGACACGCTCTTTGCCCCTGTATTAACTCCGTACCCCTTTTCCCTACTGCCTATTTTTACATTTTTTTTTACCTAAGCACCAGGCTGTACTTTTCAAAGCCATGGCTGTACTTGGCCACCGGTGTTAGAAAGAATGGACAAGTAACATGAAACAACATAAGAAAGAATGGCGTTAGCGTCAGTGTTAGCAGCTCTTTACAGTAGTCAGAAGTTGGCACTGGACCCAGCTGGCCGACATGGAAAAAAATGAAGTCGGCATTCTCCGGTGAGACCTGTAACAAGGAAGTAGTCAGGGATTATGAGAAAATGTTATCGATGTATTCATTAGGAGCAAAGATATCAGGCATAATACCACAGAGGGCTCCTGTACAATTGCTTCATTGCGATCGCGCTGCACCGGTCGGATGCCAGCATCCATCCACAAAATTCCCCTTGCCCAAAAATGCATCGGACGGGCGTCAATTTGCCCTGCAAGCAGATCAGAAGCACAGCACAATAGCTGGCCATCAGGGATCATCCCACGTCTCTTCCTCGTCTGTTCGCAGACCTTGTCCTCTCTATAGTTTGTTTAGCTTGCCGGCTTGGATTTGACAGTTTATAGTCCTATGAGCAGTATTTGAAAACAATAAATACAATGAGCGATTTGAAAACAATAAATATAATGACCTCACGAAGTTCCCTAAAGATGCAAAATATATAAAATGAGAATCAATACATTTTTGCTAGTCAACTGAGCACTTTTGGCCTTCTCGGCTTCTGCCTCCTTGTCAGCTTTTTTCTTCTCAAGCTCAGCTTGTTTGAGGTTCTCCTCATGTGCTTTTCGAAATGTTGTTACGAAAGTTAATAGGGTAGAGATCACTGCAGAAAAATAGGCAGCACAGGGTAAGGATGAAGTATCAATAAGACAACGCCAGAAATGCAGTGGATGTGCTTGAACCACCTCCATCCTACAGCGAATAATTTGTACCGTAAGTTAACCTACGCATGTTCAGATAAAATTCGTCTGCTTACCTTGCTCAAAGGGGCAACGAACGGGATCCTCACCAAAGTATTTAATCAGTGCGTCAGCCTTTTTGCCCTGGAACCATATTGAAAATTCATTCTACAAGAAATGAAGGGCACATAGAATATGTGCCACTAAGGACCAAAAAAACAAAGGAAACCATACCACTTCAGAAAACAGAGAAGATAACGACTGCACATCAGCTCCAGCATTGTCCGTGAACTCTTTCAGTTTCTACACAATGCAGATAATGCCAGTTTAGAAGCAACCGAGACACTAAGACACTCACTTATTCTACAGCTTAACAGGAACACAATGTGACTTTATTGTTTAGTTCAGCATTTGATGAATTAAAATGCATCAGTTTACAAGAAATATTAACAGAGACAGTCACCAATGGATGAGCATGTATTTCATCTTCTTTTTTTATTATTATTGTTAGGCTTGTCAGGTTTGAGATTAAAATTCATGAACGCCTATCTGAGGCTCTGAGTAGTCTATGTAGAGGGCCATCAAACAAATAGGTAAAAAACGACGTTACTTTCTACAAAAAGGCTTTTGATCGTCCCAAATGCCTGGTTGTATTTCCACTGAAACTAACTAGCTAAATTCCATATGAATGCTTATATAAACTGAAATCAAGATTACTGTGTCCTGACCTTGCAAAATATTTCTGATACCGGACCATCCCTTTCTGAAGCATCATACTCCAGCTGAACCTTTTCCAGCCCTTTGCTAACTGCTTGCATTTCCTCAGCCAGCATTTTTAGTTGTATCTGTAGAAATTAACAGTAAGAAGAAATGAAACACCTGTTACAGAATATTATATATTCTACAAAATCAGTAACATATCAAGAAGAAACCCAAACCTTTGACGCGGCATCTAAACTAACAAGATCGACATAGAAGTTTAAAAGCTGTGGAGATCTTGCAGCAAGTACCTGGTATCAAGAAATTGTTAGAATAAGACATTAAATTATTGCATGAACTCATAAACCTAAACTATTGCATGAACTCATAAACCTAAATTGATTTTGGTGTGTTGGAAATAGTTAATCATTTTCTGTGTAGCATACCCATAGTCCCATGGTCCTAATAAATAAAAAGGCTCATTTTCTCTCAGATTAGTGAAATAGTAGCAGTATCACTCAAATCTAAGTTTCTTCCAAGCCATCAAGTTTTATCCTCTTCCACTTCACAGGAAAGATCAAACAGACCTACTCTGGAATCAGGACACATGCTGGTTGCGGTCCTTATCTTTATGATCCTAAATTAATAAATAATTTGATGCAGAACATTAGTTTCAGTTACAATTAGACTACTGGAATTCCAGTAACTGTTAGAGAAAGGGCACTAATTTGTACATTAAAATGTGAGAACTAAATCCTACAGAAGGTGAATGCCATACCTTGCAGAGGTAGTGCATTAATGTCATCTTATTATTTGTTGCTCGGGTATCAGTAAGTTTTAGAAGACTGTCCAACCGGAAGCCTACCGCAGCACCTGTAAGAAAATTTACAGTTGCAAAGTAGTTAATTAGTCCGAGAACAACAATACATGTAACTATAGGAACCTGAAAGGATGTCTGGATAACAAGAACCCGGTACTTTAAAAATTTCAATGGAGTACAGAGGATATTCCAACCAGATATGCTTTGTTTCATCTTGTTCACAAATTAAGTGTTCACAAATTAAGACACAAGAAGGTGAGCAAATTCCATTAAATGTGTTGGAATGTTGTCCACTTTTCCATTAACGAAATGCAATGTAACTATAAAACACATGGCGATCTTTGTGCAAAAAATACAGTCCATGGTGTGAGTCTTTTGAATCTAGTCACCTTCAGTATTACTCGCATAATAAAGACATAAAGATATGAAAAGACTTTGATGCGACACAGAAGAGTACTAATTGAGTTTGCCACATATCTCTCATGCTAATTAAAAGTAAATAAATTTACTCGATGTTAAGGATCCCTTTTCCTATTCACTTTTAGAGTCCTTGTTCCTATTCCTAGGTTGCCCAAGGGGTTATATTCATCACAATTAATACTGTCTGTGAAACTGGAAGAGAAACACAGTAAACAAACGTTTTATTACCTCTAGCAGTTCCCTGGTTCAGCGTATTCCCGAGGAGAAGGATTTTCTTCATTATTTCTTTCAACTTGAGAGAACTTCGGATCTGATAATATAAAATTCAATCTAATAGATAAAACCTGAAACAAAATTGGAATTCAGTATGACCAATTCTCAGCATACCTCATTGCATGAAGAATCTATGATGTTCAAGCTTTTTCTAAGATCTGCGACTTGCGAACCAAACTGGATCTTGAAGGAGAACACTCGCAGTTTTGACTCCATTCGTGGCACTTTCATTAATTCTAAGAAGAACTGCACCAGGAGAACAGTCCCTTGTAAACATACATAATTATGTATTCATATCTAATTGTTGTAATGTCATGCATAGCTCAGGGCACATCGAGTGCCCCAAGATCCACGGAAACACCTTCAGCTCTTTCCCCACGTAATGACCATAGAAAACCGTAGGTAAGTATTTAGTCATTACCTGTTCACACTTCCCAAGGTTGTCCTTGTCTCCATTGTAATTCTGACAAAAAAGAAAGAATGGAATACTACTTTAAAAACTGAGATCATCAAGGCACTAAAGCAACATTATCCTAATGTGCACCTTGAGAAGTTCCATTTCTTCTTTCGTAGGACAAAACTTTATGAGATTCTCAACTTGATCAACATCCAAGGTCGATTGATCCAGTGCCAGAGCTGCACTCTGGAGAAAATCAATCGTTAATACCATATCAGAAATTAAAGAATAGTGAGATTCCAAATCTTTGCACTGCCGGCATTCTTACCACCAAATCTGAGAGTGGCATCTTCACTTTTGTTAGCATGATTTCTGTGTTATTTGCCCTCCTCAACTCGATCTATTCAGATTAAAAAAATATCAGAATAGAGAAGATACGAAAGGAAGATGGTGAAACTATTGCATTCTTGAAGCACCATAATGTTAACTAATACTTAAAAATATAGGGTGGTTAACAGAGGAAGTGGATTCACCTAAGACTCATAAGAGATGTATAATTGGTTAACCAAGTTGAAATTACAAGAGATCTAAATTAGCAATCAATGCATCTTCCTTTGTCTACATATCTAAATATAATCAATCTTGAATAGTCAGAATTCTAAATCATAGCAGAATATTCAGGACAAAAGCAATTGAATTTTATGCTATAAGACCACACACATAATTCTTAAACAACAAAAGGTGACATGGGAAATCGAAAATTGCATTTTACATGCTCCAAATATCCTTCCAAGTGTGATCACATTCACTGATAAAAATTGAAAAGGTAAGGTAACTACCAAGTACTTACCAGGTGAACTTTTTCTGGTTTCGAGCCAAGTGATTTTCTACGTTCAGATTTTGAGCTGTCATCAGACTTTGGAACTGCTGCCGGAAAAAGGCTTTCAAGTTCTGATATATCAAACTCTGAAACACTGCAAAAAATAAGTTCACAGCATTAAGTATTTGTATGGGGGAAAAATCAAAAGACCGTAAGCTACTTGCACTGATTTAATGCCTAAATAATATGACCTGAACAATAAATCTAATTTCAAAACATGGATTAAGCAAGCAAATAAATCATTGAACATATTGTGACGATAAGTTTAATCTAGATGAAAGGATTGCAAATAGCAAATAATTAAAAAAAATACCTCTGTAGGTCACCATTGCGTTGTAATTCCTCCCACAGGCTACCTTGCAGGGCCCTTGTCACTTTGACCCAATGCAGAGGCTTCAATGTTGACTTGCGTGAGGCAGCAGCCCCATATGCTGATCCTAGAGGGCGTGCAGCCCCACGTCCTCTGCCTAAGGAAGGATTACCTCCCGGTGGTGGTGGTACACCAGGTGCTCTAGGTGGAGCTGGCGCACCTGATGCACGCCCGCCTGGAGGAGGGGGAGGAGGAGGGCCACCAAGCCGCCCTCCAGGTGCAGGAGGTGGTGGGGGTGCTCTCCCACTACCTCCAGGTGGGGGTGGCGGAGGTGGAGCTCCTGGTCGCAGACCTGGAGGAGGTGGTGGAGGTGGGGCTCCTGGTCGTGAACTTGGAGGAGGAGGTGGAGCTCCTGGCCTTGGACCTAGAGGAGGTGGTGGAGGTGGAGCTCCAGGAGGGGGTGGAGGAGGTGGAGGGCCAGGGCGAGCACCTAGAGGGGGTGGAGGGCCTCCATGTGCGCTTGGGGGAGGAGGTGGGGGTGGGGGTGCACCTCGGCCAGGGGGAGGAGGTGGAGGTGGGGGTGCTCCTCGACCAGGGGGAGGGGGTGGAGGTGGGGGTGCTCCTCGTCCAGGGGGAGGAGGTGGGGGTGGAGGTGGGGGCGAAGGCGCTCCCTGGCCAGGGGGTGGGGGTGGGGGAGGGGGAGGGAGCGCTCCTCGGCTGGGGGGTGGGGGTGGGGGAGGGGGTGCTCCTCGGCTAGGTGGTGGGGGTGGAGGAGGAGGCGCTGATGAACATGTCAATAGAGGAGGTGGTGGAGGAGGAGCTCTAGAATATGTTGTAGCTGCTAGTGGTGGTGGCGGTGGCGGTGGCGGCGGCGGCGGAGGAGGAGGTGGAGCAGAACGTGTAACTGAGAGAGGGGGTGGCAGTGGAGCACTAGAACGCAAGGATGGTGGTGGAGGAGCGGAATGTGCCATTGATCGTGGTGGAGGTGGTGGTGGCGGCGGAGGAGGAGAAGGAACACTTGAACATGTTATGGTGAATGGGGGTGGAGGAGGTGGGGGTGGGACACTTGAACTTAGCTTTGGTGGTGGTGGTGGTGGTGGTGGCGGCGGCGGCGGCGGCAGCAGCGTAGTGACAATGTTGTTCAGCATTGGAGGCGGTGTTGGAGGTGATGGAGTATTTCCACCAATGCCTGACCTCGGTGGTGGGGGTGGGGGTGGGGGAGGAGGGGGAGGGGCAAAGGTCTGTTTTTGTGCTCCAGAAGACATTGGTGACCCCCCATGCATAGGCATGGAACTTGAAGAGGAGTTGGGCAGAGCTGATGGTGGAGGCGGAGGCGGTGGAGCTTCGCTTCTTGATGCAATTTGTGCACCCGGTAGCAAGGATCGTCGTGCAGGTGATGGAGTAGACTGCGTAGATACTGACTCTTCTGTTAAGTGACTACTATGTGGTTCAATCAGCGATACTAGAGGTGCATCCTTCACAGCTTTGATTTTGCCATCTGTAGACATGGATCGTATAACCAGTGCAGCTGGTGAACTATAGTATCTGGATGGTGGATGTGATGGCCTATGCACAGAGGTAGCATCAGATTCCCTTTTTGGAGAAACCCATCTCCGTATTGTTTTCGGCTTGGCAACCTTTGGTTGTTCTGTCTGGGCTGCATTGCCTGCTGCCATCTTCTTCAACATTGACAACACAGCTTTATCAGGGATTTGCCCTCGGTCATCACTTTCAAACTTCGGGCTGCTAGCCCTAGCCTCTGTTCGACTTTGAGGAAGTACTATGCTAACATCTTGTTTGCCAACAGGACCCTGTCTCTTGGTTTTTATTTCAGTTGCTACTTCAGTGGCTGGTAACACAACAATTCTGTCATTTACATTGGTGTGCTTTGTAGGTATGGTTTCTTCAAGGCCATCCTCTAATTTTCCCTGATCCAATTTGCCATCAGCTGTATCAGAAGGTTTGACAGATTTAATACTGCCACAGCTGTTATCATGTGCATTCCTACTCTTAATAGTTGTTCTGCC
Source organism: Panicum virgatum (assembly GCF_016808335.1). Taxonomy (NCBI): domain Eukaryota; kingdom Viridiplantae; phylum Streptophyta; class Magnoliopsida; order Poales; family Poaceae; genus Panicum; species Panicum virgatum. The sequence goes on from NC_053146.1 coordinate 64,552,107, forward strand.
TATCTTAGGAATACCACTCTTCTCATTGACAACATTTTTTACTTCCGGAATAATGTTACCATTATCAACTATAGTTTTCTCTTCATAGATCACTAGCTCATTGTCTACGATTACAGTATTCTCAGTAATAATCTTGATATCACCATTCTGCAGTCCTCCTTTTGTTGTAGTTCTAGAGTGGGTATCCCCATCTGTGCATGACAAACTTCTGGGCGCATCAAAAGCAGTGTAATCCAGATCAGCATATTTCAAATTTTTTGTTGGTTCGTTGGTCTGGCATTGAATTTCAACACTGCAAGTTGGATCCACTGTCGTTACTAAAGTTTGTGCAATTACATCTTTCGTGTCCTCCTGGCAGATAGATGTGAATTTGTGTCCCTCTGAATCAACAGATGTAGCAACCACCTGTATGTCCTGCACATCACTGTTCTCTTGGCCACCTGTGTGATTTAATTTAGCCTTAACGAGATCCTGCTGGGCCTGCTGCAAACCTTCTGGATTCTCAAAGTGGGATATAACAGTCTTCACATCACCATCAATATCATGCTTAACTAGGCTGCTCCTTTCTTCATTTGCTTCCACGCCATCCAATGCTGCAATGCCATCTAACGATAATCTACCATCAACTGACTGAGTTTCTGGATCCCTTCTAGCATCATGCCAATCCTCCTCTGCTTCGTAAAATTCATCTCCCGTGTCTACCGAAGCAACATCAGTCTCATCCCCATCATCAGCTACCTCCACGGTGGCGACAGCAGGCTTGAACGAATCAGGGTCCGAAAAAAGTACCTGGTTCAAAAGTGGGGCTATTTTAGGTTTCTCTGTCCACAGGATACAGATAGGAAAAGAAAGTGAAAGACACATAGCTACAGATGAATTTAGTACCTCAGCACGAAAATCCCTTGGAAACTGATTATTCATATTCCAAGAAACATCAATATCATCACGATTCAGTCCAAGGATGTTTGATTGAATGAATGCAGTGTTGAACATGACCCGGAACATTATTTCCTTATGCTCTAGGTTATCGCCAATATGAACGCATTCAAGAACCACATCTCCTTGAACACGGCAGGATGCACTGATTTTTATCGGGGCTTCTGCCTGCATTGCAACAATATATCAGAGGAGATTTTGGATTTAAATAATGATTAACATTCTACTAAACTAGGAGACAGTCACCTGTCCATAACACAGAAGATGCTTCTTTGTCTTTGGCATTTCAAAAAGGACCTTTGCGCTCTTGTTACCAGGACTAGAGTCTTGCCCATGTACACGTAAATACGGCCTACAACCTCCTTCGCCGTCAAACCGCGGAACAACATGGAGAACAACTGAATCTAGGATAAGAGGCCGGCTAATAGGAGGCCATTCTGAACCACTTCCTTGCCTGGTTATATAGTGCAAGTATCTCAAATGCGAAGGCTGAGGATTTAATGGGAAAAAATGCTGTATAAAGTCCCTGCGAGCCTGCTTGTAGACCATCTCTAGTGTCTTCTGCTCGCCAGTGTATGTTTTCCGATACAAAAGGAGTCCAGCCAACATAAATGCAAGAACTGGCCATCCCCCTCTCTCACAATGCATCAAGAGCATGTTATGCTGTCCTTCCACTGATAGCCAATTTTCACATGATTTCAAGAAATGGTGAATCATCTCAAGCTGAAGCAACGGACATCCTTCATATTGTTGTGGGTAGTCCATTACTGTCATGTCATACTCGGATAATATATCTGAAATCCGGCTCCTCTTGTCCCCAGACCAGAAATTGGATACCATGAATGATGCGTCTGGGAAAAATTCCTGCAACTGCGCAACAATGCCGCTCAAGTAATCCCGATACTCATCCTCACCCATGGAATCAGTTGAGAAGCAGCAGTCAAAAACTGGAAAAAAACATCCATAGATATTTGCACAATCAGATACACATCTTTACATTGTTCACCTAGTATGGAAAAAAATCAAAAGGTATCTAGAACATTAGGCTAGTAGCATCTTAAGTTCCACCAATGCAAATATCCATACATTTCACATTTCCACACAATTCAAGTATTGCATTCGCTTTATTTTCAATGGATAAGTGCATCATTATAGCTAACTAGATTGAACAATTGAATTTGTGGTTACGGTGCAGGTGGAGTTGCCGAGTTGGACATGCCAATTTAAGACTAGTGCAGTTAAACCCGAAGCTTCCAAAAGAGCAAACCTCCAGAAAGAACACCAAATTCATAGAAGGAAACAAATAAAGCGATTTAAGCCAAATGCAGCTATAAATCTATAGACTGTTTCCACGCCTTCAAATCCACAAACATACCAAATGCCAGAATCCAATTCAAAATCTACTGAACCTAGCTGCTTATTGTCAGCAATCCTGCTTCCAAATGCGCCAAATTCCAGCTCAATTGAACTCCTATAAATAAATACTTCACCAAAATTCGAAACCCCCAAAACCAAGCGGGAGCCGGAAAATCCTGTTGCAGAACGTGAAGCACCCCCGCGAATCCCACACCCGCACGAACCAGCTCGACAGAGAGGCGAGAGCATTATACCGTAGACGCGCTCGGAGATCTCGAGCAGCCGATCCGGGGTCTTCTTGAGGAAGAACTTGCGGAAGAGCGCCATCCTCCCCTTCCTCCTCCCCCTCCCCCTCCTCCACCCCCGCTCCCGTTGCCTCTCCGGCGCCCGCCGAGCTGCTGCGTCGCCTCCGGCGGCCACCGATCGGCTCCGATCGGGGCGCCAAAGGCATGAGGGGGACGCGCCCGCCGCCGGCGGCTAGCTCCGGGGCGGCGGCGCCGGGGATCTCGGGATCCGCGCTCCGCCGCGGCGCGCGGCAAGCAGCAGCAGCAGCGAGGCGCGGTGGTGGGACGGGGGGCGGCCGAGGTCGAGGCACCGTGGGATTGGGACGCCTCTACCTCTACTTACTGCTGCCTTCTTCTCCTCGCTTAGCTTTAACTCTTCCCCTCTTTTTTTTTTCCTCGCACTTTTCTCTGCCGCCTCTGGCTATCGTTTCCCGAGTGTTTTTACCGCTACGACTTGGGTTTTTAGCCCCTTTTTATATTTTCGCTTGCTGGTTTTATTTTTCACTCGGCTGCTGCCGTGAATGTTTCCCGGGCGTGCCGTGACAGCAGTGAAGGCCGCGCGTTTCGCGACGCTGGTTTCCTCGCCTTTGCTCCACTGTCCCCGGGACCCAACGTATGTTGGACCCACATGTCAGTGACTATCTGTGTTGGTCTTGAACGGGATGGCGTGCGAGGAGAGCTGAGGATTAGGCCTCGGCGGCTGTGTCGGTACGGGCGTCGCCGGATTTTCCCTTCCGGGGGCGACGGGATCTCAGCTGGTTAGAGCAACACTAATGATTTAGTAAGCTGATGGGCGCAAAAAATTTTACAGCTCTTTTTTCAATCTATTTATATAATAATTTAGTTTTTCACCATAAATACATTGACCACTTGTCTATCTCACAAAATGTCTTGATTCTTATGTAGAAGCTGGTTGTAAGTTAATAGCCCACTTCTCCTCTCTCCTCTTCTTTCTCCTCCACCTTAGTATTTAGTTTGCTTTTAATTCACCATAATACTTGCTCTTTGCTACTTAACCAAGATATTTTTTTCGCGGTAAGTTTGTTTAAAAACTATTTTAAAATCCACTTGCATGCTGTTTTTGGGAGTGTCACGTGCTGGCGGTCAATTTGTTTAGCCGTTTGTACCGCGAGGGACTTCAGGCCGTGTTTAGTTCCGACGCAAAAAAAATTTGCGATGGAATTTTGATAATTTGAAGTACTAAATGAAGTCTATTTACAAATTTTTTTGTGTAGATGGGTTGTAAATCGCGAGACGAATCTAATGATGCTAATTAATCTATAATTAGCGGATGGTTACTATAGCATCACTATTGCAAATCATGGATTAAGTAGGCTTATTAGATTCGTCTCGCGATTTACAGCCCATCCATGCAAAAAAAATTGTAAATAGACTTCATTTAGCACTCCATGCAGTGGCGGAGCTACATGCAGTCATTGGGGTCAGCGGACCCCGATAAATTTATTAAAAATCAGTGTAAATCACTGTTTATTACTGTTTTTCATAGGCAAAGACCCCAGTGTGAGATAGGAAAGACCCCGCTCCCGTTTTGAGCTGGCTTCGCCCCTGACTTCATGCATGTGTCAAAACATTTGATGTGAGGTCTTAAGCGCAGCGCATGTCTGTCCACGGCTGTCATCACGTCAGAGAAAAAATTTGTTAGCACGGATGTCAACGGATACATTTTCAGAGATGGGAGGGAAAAGGTCTGGCGGAGAGCTGTCTCCGCACCATGCATTGATTAAGACCTAAGACCCTCTTTGATTTCCAAAAGTCTCTAGACTCTCCAAAAGTCTTTGGAGCTAAATTTAAGTCCCACCCTGTTTGGTTTTAGAGACTAGAGGGACTAAAGGTCATTTAATAAGTTGACAAAGTACAAAAATACCCCTGCATGCACAGTAAATGAAGGGCATTTGCTGGCCGCGCGCCTCCAAGGCCTGTTGCCGGGTCCGGCGCCTACTCCTCGCTCGCGGCGCTCGCGCGGCTCGCTGACCTCCTCGCGCTCGCCGGCAATGGGGACGCGGCCGCCGTCGCGGTCCACCCGCCGGCGTCGCACTCCTCGACGCCTAGAACGCCGTCAACGCGCGCCTCGAGCGCCTCCGCTGCCGCCTCCACGCCCGCTTCGCGCTGCACCTGCTCTCGGCGGCGGCGGCCGACGGGCGCGCGCGCCGCTCGCGGACCACGACGACCGCAGCTCGTCGTCCCCTCCACCCCCGCTCCCTTCCCTCCCGTTCGACCAGCCCCACGGCTGCCTCTCCGCCACCGCATCTCCGCCGCCGCGCGCGTCCTTGTTGCCGTGAGCACCGCGCGCGGCGCAGGAGGTGGAGAGGCGCAAGGAGGACGTCGTCAACGGCGTGTTCCGCGCGGCGCTGGGCCTCTGCAACACCGAGCTCGGCAGCTTCATGGTCAGACCCGGCGGGGGATGCGCGGGCGGCGGCGGGGCCTTGCGCGGGCGCCGGCGGGGGCTAGAGCGGGCGGCCTAGGAACGCACGGGCGGCGGAGGGATGCGTTGCGCCGCCGGTGGGGGCTACAACGGGCGGCGGGGGTGGCGGCGGCGGCGAAGATCTAGGGCGGCGGAGAAGGGCACGGGTAGGGGAGAGGGCGAGAGAACCAGAAGATGTGGATGGGGGGAGGGCGCATCGGGGTGGGGGAGGGGCGGACCGGGGGTAGGGTAGGGGCAGTAGGTGGGAATATAGCTCCTCAAGAGGGTTTTCTCCAAAAAAAAGTCTTCACCCAAAAAAAAGTCCCTAAAAATCCTACCCTGTTTGGGTTAAAAGTCCCTAAAGTCATAGGGACTTCTACAAAAGTCCCTCAAAGCAAACAGGGCCTAATGCAGTTCTTAATGATCCATTCATTGCAGGTGTGAGTACAATTTTTCGTACTACCAATATTCTGAGAGGGAGAAGACACAACAGTCTTCTTACTTGCGTTTATCATGTGGGCTATTAGTATTTTGGAAAGTTTCATTGCCAGCGACATAGGAGTACCTAGCAGAAGTAAATAAAAATTTTATTAACATGCTTATCGAGTGGTGATCAGAATTTTACGGTCTCAACAAATTAATTAGATAAATGACCTTCTTGGTTGCCGGCCACAGCTGCATCTGTGGCGCCGGCGCAACTGGTCGTCATTCGTCAAAAAATCGGCACCACCAAAAATAACACTAGCTGCTGCTGCATAAAAAAATCTGTGGCCGCCTCGTTCAGTCGTTACGAACCAACCAGCGTCAGTTTTTCTGGCTCAGCTAGCCACAAGCGTGGCGTGGCTGGTTATGGCCAGCAACGAAGCAGCCCCAAAGCCGTGTTATTTTGCAAAAGCCCAACAAAAAATATGACCACGGTGGACCAGACCAATTGAATGTTTCAGTGATGCGTCTCCGAAGCGCAATGCCACGCCGGTGCTGCTTGCTTCTATTCCATCTGCACAGCCGACGCAAACACACAAGTTGGAAATAAATAAAGCGTCCCAGAATAATTGAACGGCAAGAGCCTATCCTATTCTGAAGAACTTCACCAAACGTTCAGTACCAGGACCAACAGCCAGCCCGCACGCAAAGATCGGCGACCCTCTCTCAACAACGGGCCAGATCCCCTACGGTCCCGGAAACGGACGGCGATCCCCGCGACGTCGAGCCCGCGAGGCCAAGGCCACGCGAGGGCGGGGGAGGACACGTGCGAGGCAACGGGAAAGCGAGCACGCATGCCGGCCTGGCCGGACGTGGGAAAAGCGGCCACGGAACGGAACGGAGCGGGAGGCAACTGGCGACAGGGCAGAAAAGCGCGCGATTTGATTCATCTTACCACGCTGCCGGCTCGTGGGCGCCCCCAGCTGCGAGCCGAGCTGCGACGCCAACGGCTTTGGACGGGAAGGAGGCTGGCTTGGACAGGAGCCTGAGTGCCTGACGGCGGGCGAGACGGCAACCGCCCCCGCCGGTGTGAGCGTCCTTGCATTGGCCGCGGCCACGTCTCTGCATATAGGTTCCGGTTCTGAAAGTACACCGCCGTGGATAACGGAGTAACGGGCAGCCTGTTCCATGGCTTTGGTTGGGACTAGGATAAAAACGGACCGGAACCGACGGAAAAACTCCTCAACTTTCCGTTTTTGTTTTTTATTACAGAAAATAGGAGCAAGAGCGAAAACGGGATATAACGGTTATGAAAATGGGCGGAAACCAAAAAATCTACCGGAATGCATTATTATTTAATCATCGTTCACTTTGTATGAACATAACCCTAGACACTCCTTTACACATGCTATTTTTCAAAAATAGATTCAATGTTTCTTATTTACTATGATTAAATCGTGAAGTACATGTATTGATGTTGAGGATATATGATGTGCCTATTATATTTTTCCGAATTTTATAAATACAGGACTAATACGGTATTATTCCGGCTAAAAATGGGATCCCGCAAATACGGGTGGGATATACCCCTTCCCGCTTCCCGTCACATTTTCGTATTTTTTTCGTAAATACGAAAACGAGTGAAATAAATATAGAAATACGAGCGAGACGGAACATGACTTTTTCCGTACGTTTCATCCTTAGACGTCAGACATCTCACCGTTGACTTTTCAAAGAGATACTACTTCACTGTTTTTTCTGAGTCCGTTTAGTTTCCAAAAAAATTTGAGTGCTTTAGTAACTGACAATGTTTGACCACTAATTAGAAGTATTAAATGTGGATAACTGACAAAACTCATTCCACAACCCCAGATGAAATTGCGAGACGAATCTTTTAAGCCTAATTCCACAACCCCGTCCATCCATGTAATTAGTTTTATAATTAATCTATATTTAATACTTCTAATTAGTAGTCAAACGTTGTCTAAAACTTTTCATCCAGAAATTTTTGGGAACTAAACTCCCCCTCTCTCGAGTGCTGGGAGAACGAAATTTTGAGGAGGAATTGGACGCTGTCACTTCAGCAGCCTAGGAACTGTTAGGAAGGTAACGTTCCCAGGAGATTTGCACGGACGACGGTCACCACGTCTGGGGCAAGTTTCTCCGTGACTGTGGCAGTGGCGGCAGCAGCATACCGACCGGCATGATGCCGCGCGCCCCACCAACGACTGGAGCTGTCAAATCCCCATCGCGATGTGCATGGGGGGTACCCCATCCCATCACATCGGGGCAAGCTAATTAGCGCGCGCGTGCTAGGAGGGTTGGCAGCGCACAGCAGTTTTATTTCCTTTTTTGGAAAGGTTTTTTATCCACATTATTTTTTCTGAAAAGTTATAATGTCTAAATACAACTTTTACGTATAACTTTTTGCACATGTCTTCTAAGAGATAAATTTGTATCATAATTTTACGATACATATAACTTTTATGATGTGAACCTGAACTTGATACTGTGCGTTCATAACTTATGTTTGCATAACTTGTTTCTAAATTGATGCACAATTTGTGATGCGCAACTTATGATGCACAACTTATGATGCGGGCTTATGATGCACAATTTGTGATGCGGGACTTATGATTCATGACTTGTGAAACTTATGATGCATAACTTATGATACGCAACTTTTGATGTGCGAGTTGTCTGAAATCTTGTGTATATAATTTATGTCATCGTACATAACTTATTAAAAAATTGTATGACAAGTTTTGAACTTGACTTATAAAGCACAAATTGTATGGTGAGAAAAAAAGAATGCTAGAAAAAAATAATTGTTGGCTTATATACATTTGCAATCATGAATGTTAATATTACCTTGTGATATTGATAACAAGTTGAACACCCTGAAAATATTATCTTGTGATGTTTGCAATCATGAATATTAATATTATCTTGTAATATTACCTTGTCATATTACCTTGTGATGTTGCTAACAAAGGGAAGGGAAAGGCCTACGGGAGAAGGCCCACGGGAGGAGCCGAGGAGGTCCCGATGACAGATGACAGCTTGTCGGATCCATTGCTAGCAGCACAAGTAGCGCGCCATGGCGCTATTGGATTCCGGCATCACATCGCACGCGTCTCGTAAAAGCAGCACGCGGGGCATCCCGCACTGGATTCAGCGCCCCGGATCAGCTGCCAATTAACAGAAGAAATTATGAGCCCATCTTCACTTGTTCGGCTTTTACTACTTTCAAATATACTTTTTTTTCAAACAAATCATATCATCAAATGATTTGATGGCAGTTTGATTACGGGAGCTAAAGTTTAGTCCTGTCACATCAGATATTTGATACTAACGTAGCATAACCTTAAGCTAATTTGCGAGACAAATCTAATGAGATTAACATATAATTACCACATATTTACTGTAGCATTACAAGAGCTAATATTAGATTAATTAGACTCATTAGATTCAGCTTGCGAATTAGTCTAGGAGTTATGCAATTAGTTTTATTATTACTCTATATTTAATATTTCTAAGTAGTATCAAACATATGTGACTCATAGGGAAACAAACGGATCAGGTCATCACCGTAATACGAACGCCGGTGGATCCTACAACCTACCATGACCCCTGCATGCAAAAAGGCTGGATTTTTCATACTCCTCTTCCACTTTACTATAGGACGGCGAGTCATCAGGATAACCAGTCTGCACTAGCGCTACATCTGCACACTCCTATTCAAATGGGTGGGACACGCTTACTGCTCCGGCGTTCGCGTTCCAGTCCTGAAACTCTTGCTGGGGCCATATGAAAAAGGTTGTTCCAAAAGCAAATGGAACTCTATAGCTTCCGTCCCGAGAGTTAAAGGTCAATTATTGGCCCATTAGCATCTGTAGCGTGCAACGATTATTACCGTTACCAAACATCATCAGTGCAGCAATGCTGCCGCTACCAATTATCAGCTGATAGATTGAGAAAGGCGAAGGTTGAACATCTCTCTGTTGTCTTTTCATGGACGATGGATGTGCAGGAATGTGGCCACGGATGATCCAATGAACAAACCGATAGATTCGTCTGATCCATTCCCATGATCCCATCCTATCCATATATATATGACGCTACCATGGAGAGCTAGCTTTACAAGCTTCTACAGTTCCCGTTTCTAGATTAAAAAACGACAAGGAAAGAAACACAGAGAAGGTCCCTTGGTGCACAATCAACCGTGACAGGCCTGCCTACGACGGTGTTGGTATGGAGAATTGGAGATCGATACCGGTAGCGAGTGACAGGGGAGCCCCACGTGCCTTTCTCTCTAGTGCCGGAGACAGCGACCGTGGCTGTCCACATGCACGCAAGGCGCCCTCAGCCCCCATCCACTCGCTAATCAGTTCGCGAATTCCTTCTTGGGATAGCGGTAGGCGCCGGCGCGCCGCCGAGGGCCACGAGCACTGGCGGTGGCGGCTTCACACTGGTACGGAACAGGAAGCAACTGAGCCCGCCGCTGAACTCACGCTTGCCGAGCGGTGCGCGCTCGACGGCCAAGACCCGATCGCCTGCCTGTGGAGTGCGGACTGCCGGCCGCGGAAAGTTCGGTGGCCAGCGCGCATCCCGAGGCCGGCGGCCCCGCCACGCCACCCCACAGTTCGTCCAGGGCCCCCGATCGCGATCGGCGACGCTGCCGCTGAAAGCCTGCTGAGAGGTGGGCGCAATCATGGAAGACGGCATCACGGCAGTGTCAGCGTCGTCCAGCTTTTCGCGGAGAACGTACTAGGCGAGTGGAGGCTGCGCGCGGACCACGCAGGCGCAGCCGTAGCCATAGGCACGAGCAGGGCAGGACGGAACGAGAGGGATGGTCATCGTCGTCCTCTCGGATCAACAGCATATCCCCGTCGGGGACGAGGAGCCGCGAGCGGAACAGCGATGGGGGAGGGCGGTCGGCACATGCCGGTGTCGCCCCCCTTTTCAGCGCTGCATGCTAGGCGACAACCGGAATATTGGCCAGCCATGGTCTCGTGCCAAGTGTAACACCCAGGTATTAATCCTAGGTAATTAAGTCAATTAAAGTGATTAGTTTTAAACTCACACGGTAAAGCACAAACCAAAACGTTTCCTGTCAGCCTGACCCGGACCGGTCTGACCGGTCTAACCCGAGTTGGTGGTTTTTGGGGCCCCACGTCATTTAAACCTCACTCTCTCTCTCCCAACCACTCTCTTCCCTCACCAGACCGGCTCAAGCCCGAGCTCTCTCCCTCTCCTCTCAATTCTTCCCCCAAACCCTAGGACCCAAATCCATTCATCCTCCATTGATCCAAGGCCCAAGGGAGTTTCATTTGGGTGGAGAATCATCCTTCCCGCGTGCTCCATCCCGGGGTGCCTTGGTTTCAAGCTCTTGAGGCAAGGACCCAAGGTAATAGCTTGTGGTTTGAATTGATCTCTTGCTCTAGGGGGATTTAGGTAGTTTCCTTGGTCATGAACCTTGGCTTGCACCTTAGGCTAGAGCATAGATGGAATTTGTGCGGTGGAATCAAGTTTTTGTGGGGAAAAAAGGACTCATCCAAAGTAATTTAGGGGTTTGGATCGGTCTCTGGTTCTAGAAGGTTTTTAGGTGGTTTTCTCTGGCCAAAGTCATCCACATGAACCCCTGAACTAGATCCTAGGAGGTGTTTGCGGTTGTCGGACGATTTTTGCCACGCCCAGGATTCTAGGTTCTGGTCTGGGTAGGACCGGTCTGACCGGTCGGAGGGACCGGTCTGACCGGTCGGAGGGACCGGTCTGACCGGTCGGAGGGACCGGTCTGACCGGCAGCTTGCTGCGAGAGTAGGACCGGTCTGACCGGTGTTAGAGACCGGTCTAACCGGTAGGGGCCCGGATAGTCCGGCCATTTGTCCGGACACTCCAGAGTTGGGGTGGGTTAGACATTCCGAGTTTAGGTCCGGATTCTCCGGACTCGGTGGTCCGGATACTCTGAGTATATGTCCGGGTACTCCGGATTTCGGTCTCAGTGTGCACCCAGGCCAGACCGGTCTGACCGGTTGGGTATACCGGTCTGACTGGTGTGGCAGAGGCTGAGAGGAGCTTAATCAGAGTTGCTGGTACAATTAGTTCGAAATTAAGTGGTTATTGGTTACTCTTATATTTTTATAAATCATGCATGCAATCTCTCATATCATATGCATATGCATATGTGTAGCGGCCGCGGCAGAGGAGGTCGTATACGAGGTGGTTGCGGAGCCACCGGAGCCGCAGGGGCAAGCCCCGCAGGAGGAGGTTCACGGGGAGTCGGCCCAAGGCCCGGCTAACCCCAGTGTGGTGCAGCAGACGCAAGGCAAGCTCCGGTGCATGATTCACTAGGTATATGTTTTATCTATTACTTGCGAATTACGTATTAGGAAATTGATTGGAACCCTAGTTGCATGATCCCCTAGGTTTCCTTGAGTTTACTAGTAAGTCTAGGTCGATAGCGGTGCTTGGCTAAATAAGTCCGGTAGAAGTCGGGTGGCTTCGTGTCACTCGCGAGACACAGGAAACTTTAGAAGCCGAGTAATTGCCGGTTACTCGCGAGATACATTATTATCTTTGTACATCAGTATTGTTGAAGTGGTTTGAAATGGTTATGGAGATGTGAGGCCGGGCGGGGATGATGGTATTAGGTTTGGCAGCATGACAGGGTTCCTGGGTGTCTTAGCCCCGTCCGTGTCGATTAAGGACCGGTCGTTGTGGCAGTGCTGATCGGGGATTGAATTGTACTAACCGCATGCCGGGAGTAGGAGGTAGTCGAAACCGGTAAGCCGAGTACTGCCTTGCTTCGAAAGTACAGGAACCCGCACCCAACTCCTGGGGCGAGTCGAGTAGTCGCGGAGAATTGGGATGCATATGTTTACTTTTGGTGGTCTCACGTTGAGCTCGGCTGACCATATGTCGTTGGGCTGGTTCCTGTAGTTCGAGGTGGGGAGGGGAATGATTGGCATGTATAGTCCGACGGGGCAAATACGTGCCGTGTTGGTTAGGTCCACCTTGCAAGGTTAAATCGAATCGATTCACCGTGTCTCGCGGATATGAGGGCATTGATCTCTTTGTCACACCGTAGCAAATGAGTTAGGGTATTAGAGATATAAAAATGGATATAAATTCTGAATCTTATTTGGATGCTCCACATGTGTGTGTAGACAGGCAAACTTTAGTGAGAGTCTAGCTATATAAGATATGCGGCTAAAATGTTGAAAGTAAGGATACACTTCTAGTTGCTATTTCTGCAAAAACAAACCACCAGCCAAAAGCCTTGCATGTCTAGATATGTGGGCTAAGTTATACCCACTGGTCGGGTAAGCCTTGCTGAGTATTAGAATACTCAGGGTTTGTTGCCACCTTTATTATTACAGGACAACTGGACGTCGATTTCTGCCCCTGTTGTGTCAAGTTCATCCACCGGGATGCAGAGGGGTGGCAGGTCGAGGAGCGGGACCCTTAGGTTAGAGTGCTGTCGAGTTGTACACTTGTGGGCTGAGTGTGCAGCCTTTCTGTTTTGCGTAGACCGGTCTGACCGGTCTGACCGGTGGAGTCGGCAGGCAGTGCCGACCGGTCCGACCGGTTGATAGAACCGGTCTGACCGGTCTTGAAGGAGCAGAACTGATGGAAGCTAAAGTAGCGGTAGGATCTTTTATATTCGAACTTCAGGCACATCTATTGTAAAGTTTTGTAAATTATTTATGTATTTGAACTCAGCTTGTAAAACTTACTGTTCATGTTGTGCTCGCTCTTGTATTTTTAAGTAATGTGTCGTGCTTGTACCATCTGCGTCCACCTTCGCGTGGGACTACCGGTGTTGTTTCGATCGGGCCGTGGGTTGAGAAAGGAACGCCAAATTAAGCCGTTAAGCTAATGTGCCCGATGTGTTCAAATGACGGCCATTACGTTTAATTAGAGTTTTAATTTGGTAGTTCCGTCACACCAAGGAGGAGGAATATGATCATGCCCCGCGGGCCAGCCCGGGGCGCGAACGTGCGTGCGCCGCGTACTCCCATTCCCGGATCGGCACGGCACGGGCAGCGCATGCGCATTTGCGACCCGTGCGCCACCGAGCGGTGCTCGGATCCCTCCTCCCCGCGGCCGTGCGGTGCGGGTGGTGGAATTAAAGTCCGCGTTTTGTCCAAGTCCGGCTGCCCGGACGGGCAAGTACGCGGCGGCGGCGGAGGAGGAGGAGGGAAGCGCAAGCGCCATCACTTTCGTTTGCTCGTTCGGTTACCTGATCTACCGCGGCGGACAGGGGACTCTGATCTCCCTGCCTACTCCCGTGTCCGGCCGTCCCGACTCCCGACCCAACTATGGTCACCTAGAGAAAGCGCCGTCGCTTTCTGCTCAATTGCTCATCGACTGCGGCCGGCAGGGACCGTCCGTCCAGCTCCTGCAACTCGTCCTGTCACGGTCGCAACCGCCGCGGCCGGCCAGCACGCCCCGTCATCAGTCATCGTCGTCGCTTGACCGTTCCTTCCGGCCTCCTCGGGGGCTCGCTTGTGGAGGATGGTTAATGTAAGACTAGGAAGGAAGGCGCGCTACGCCGTGCCGGGACGTCGGCCCTGCTCGCTGCCGGTCCTCCTTGTCGCGGAGCTCGGAGCACAGGGCGGAGCTCGAGCAGGGGGAGGCGAAGCTCGAGCAGGGGGCGGCGGATCTCGAGGAGGGGGCTCGAGTAGGGAAAGAGAGAGAGAATGGGGCCTGCTTGGCCGGCCGTCGCCGCCGCCCACCGTGCCGGGTCGAACGCCGCCGCCACCGCGCGCCGGGTCGAACGCGCCGCGCCTATGAGAGCTCCAGCAGGCCGCCGCGCCGTCGCACGCAGGTCACGGCAGACATGGTCGAAGCCGCGCCGTGCGCAGGGGACGGGCCGCCGCCGCAAGAGGCCCCGCGGCGCCCACGCCCGGCTACCGGCGGCGGAGATCTGCGGGGGAGAGGGTCGTCGGCTCGGGCACGCGCGGGTTGATCCGCCGCCGCCGTGCCGCATGCCCGCCGGCGAGGGAGGGGGAGAGGAGGAAGGCCCACCCCGCGCACACCGGCGAGCAGGCGCAGCCAGCGAAGCACAGATCGAGGCGGCGAGCTCTGACGGTGGTCAAATCCAGGAGCTAGCTGCGCCTCCTCACTTCCCATGTTGGCAGGCTCGCCCGCCCTGCGCACACCGGCGAGCAGGCGCGGCCGGTGAGGAACAGATCGAGGCGGCGAGCTCTGGCAGTGGTTGAATCCGGGAGCTCCCTGCGCCTCCGCGGCCTCCTCACCTCCCCGGCTTGCCCGCCCCGCGCACGACGGCGTGCAGGCGCGGCCGGCGAGGCACAGATTGAGGCGGCAAGCTCCGGCGGCTGGTGAATCCGAGCGCACCAAGCTCTGAGCCATGGCGGCGGCCGTATCGTCCCTCCCTCTCGTCTCCTCCCCTTCCTCTTTGCCTTTGTCAGGATCACCGGGGTGTCCGACCCTAGAGGGGGAGGGGGTGAATAGGGTCGCTAATCGCTTTCTATCATAGGGCTGAATCTATTTGCATAAGATAAACCTAACACGTCCTACACATGCTAGTTATAACTAAGGTTTATCTATGCTACTCTCTACTTACCCCTAAAAGACTTGCAACCTGTAGCCAATCCTAATCAAACTAACTAGGAAAGTAAAGGCACGCAAGATAGAGCAAATGCGGAAATGTAATACGGTAAGTAAAGAGGTAAGGGAGAGAATATGCAAATGCCCGTGAAGACACCAAGACACATGATTTAACGTGGTTCGGTTAGGACACCAAGTCCCTCCCTACGTCCACGACCACTTGTCCAACACGAACAAGTGTGATGCCAAGTCTCTTCGCTTGATCACCGTCTTGCATTCGCCACCAAGGCTTCCGGCAAGCAAAGGCTAAGTGGCACCAAGTCACCAAGACATGGCCACCGCCACCGTCTCTCTCAAAGCGTCACCAACAGCACCGTCTTCACTATTGGAGCTTCTCACCAAGAGGGGTCTCCTTCCCCGCACAAAGTGTCGTTGCCTCTCCACACCAAGTCGGAGGGTCACACGACGAGTACACGATTGCTTGCCATAGCAAGACTTTGCTCAAGGGAGCTCTCGCAAGAACTAATCCCTATACAAGTGCACAAAGCACTCTCTCAAAGCTTCTCACAAGCTAGATATGACACTAAACTTTGCTAGGATGGTTGGAGATGTTAGTTTGTTTGGGCAACACTTCCTTCAACTTTTCTGGCGTCCAACCATATGCAGCAACCAGCCTTGGGAGGTATATATAGCCCACACACCCCAAAAGAGCCATTGGAAAAGTGGTTGACAAAAAGCGCTATCGCCGGTTAAACCGATGATCCACTTTGTGTCATCACCGGTTTAACCGGTGAGCACCTTTTTCCAACTAGCCGTTATACTTCAACGGCTACCTTAATCAACCGACGTAATCAATCGGTGAATGTATCTTCATTGCTGGTTTAATCGGTGCATGTAACTGTCCCAGAGTTCTCGAAAACCAACTCTCTGGACAACTACACCGACGTTCACTTTGCCTTGATCGCCGGTTTAACCGGTGCCTGTAAAACTCCTGCTGCTTCTTCGGCCTCCAAGTCCATTACACCGGTGAGTGTAAAGCACCCAACGCTGGTTTAACCGATGCCAAACCCTAGCTCGCAGCTTCTGTGTTCATTGCACCGATGAGTGCAATTTGCTCATCATCGGTTTAACCGGTGATAGCAAATTGTCTTCGTTTTGATCTTTTCGACTTGGATTTCTTCACGGTCTCTTCAATTCTTATCCTTTGGACCGAAGAGGTTTAGGTGTGGCCCTTCGGGCCTAGCTACGCCTATCTTCTCTTTGTCATCACTTAAACCTAAAAGACTGAGAATGGTCATCTTAACAATCATATTAGTCCAAGTGTTGTGTTGTCTATATCAATCACCAAAACATTATATTGAAATATGGCATGAGAGGCCATTTTCGCTACAGCCTTCGCTCCCTTCCACGCCAGCTCCTCGCGGCTTCGTGCCCGGATCTGCGGGCTACGGCGGCCAGCCCTCCACCCCCTCTCCCTCCTCTCGCGCCCTACCATGGCGGCGGTCAGATTCGAGCGGCACGAGCTCCAAGCTCCGTACGTGCGGGCGGGTCGGAGGAGCAAGCCGCGGCGTTTTTTTTGGAACGAAGGCGCGGCGCTGCGGGGAAAGGACCGGATGCCAATTCCATGGTCCGCGTTGGGTTTCCTCTGGGACACGTGTCGCTGGGGGAGTGCTTGGTTGCTCCCAGCCCTTCCTCTGCACGCCGTATAGTATATAGAGTATGGTTAAGAAACCAATTTATAATAAAGCCCGCCAAAGCCCATCTTCTTCGTATCATTTTTTTCCTACCATCCTGCTGTCCTCCGCTCCGGTTGGCGGCTCTCGTTGTGCAATGGCGAATGCATGATTGACTGGCAGAAGGGGTTGCTTCCTCTTTCTCCTCCTCTTGCTCCTTCTTTGCTCCTTTTTTTCTCCTCAAATTTATAGGAGGGCTTAGAAGAGTTTCATGGGAATCACAATGGTAGGAGGGCTCGAGCCCCTCCAGCCCCACCGCTAGATCCGCCACTGTCATGTGGTGCCACCCGTCCACCACCCCTACCTCCACCTTCAATCTCGTCATTCTCGATGTTCTCCTCGCTTCCGCCGCCAGCCACCACACATTTGGGATCCAACCCTGCTCGGTCGGCGGCGCCCACACCACCTTGCCTCCCTGCTGCCAGCTTAACAACCACCACTGCCGGACCGCCAATCTCCCCTATAGAGCCGCAGGCTATTGGAAGCTCTGCAACTTAGAAAACCTAACCCCGATGATCTCGACCACCACCCCGGCAGTCGGCGACCACCTCCCATCCCTCACTGAAGGCCGCTCCCCCCTCCCTCCCCCTAGCTCTCACTCCGGTCGTGGGGGCAGACGTGCAAGGCCGCGCGGCGGCGTGGTGAGGTCGTAGGAGCGGTGCGCGACCATCCATGGCGCCATCGCTTTCTGCTCATCGACTGCGTCCGGCAGGGACCGTCGGTCCCGCTCCCGCAACTCGTCCTGTCACGGTCACAACTGTGACACCCTAGGTGTCTGCACAGTAGTTGTGTATCTTTTGTGTGCATCATATTGTTTGAAAAAGGATCTTTTTGTAAATATAAAGGTTATATGTGTAATTATGATTTTATGCAAGGTTCTTTCTTTAGTTTAATTTGAATTGAATGTGTAATTATAGCTTTCGTGGAGGGTGTTTTTGCAAAATTTAGTGCATTTATTGCATGGCAACAAATTTTGCTTTTAAGTCTAAATTTAAAGTGAAATTACCTTGAAAAAGACAAGTTTCCATTAAATTCAAAATCCCTTCTATGTTTTCAAAAAGAGCTCTTGAATCTTTGATCAAATAAATTTTTTCACAACATCAAAGTTGTAGATCTTGAAAAATTGAATAACTTTCATGTTGGACACTTTTTCATTTGAGCTTTATTTTAAAAGTTATTGCTGGTTTACAGATTGGTCCCTGGAAATTGCAAAGCAGTCCTTTTTCTTCCACCTCAGGCCAGCTCCTCTGCTCCCCGCTGCCAGCGCTACACGCCGCCCGCCCGCCGCTCTGGGCCGCCTCCCCGCGCCACCTCTTGCTCGCGCTGGCTTCCACGCATCACACAGGAGCTTCCCCACCGCCCTCTACCCCTCGCGTTGTGCCCTCCCCGCCTCGCCACGCCGCCCAGAACCGCCCGCGGCCGCCACCTCGACGCCGCCGTGGAGGGCTCGGGATAGAGCTCACCACTCTTCCCTCTCGCGCACAGAAGCACTACATATACCCCCGCAAGCTAATCCTTTCATCCTTTTTGCTTTTTCCCCACCCCGCTCGCCCAGAACATTGCCGCCTCCACCATGGCCGCCGCTCCCCCTTCTCCGTGGAGCACCTCCATCCAACCTCTTCGACCCCAATCAACCACACCATTGGCTCCACCTCGCAATAGAGAAGCTCCCAAGCCCACACATGAGCTCTCTCTCTCCACAGAATCACCAGTAAAGCATCGCCGGACTTCCATTGCGCCCCCGCTCGCCGGCCTCACCGTGGAACTCCCTCCTCCGGCCATCCACGCCTCGAGCTGACCCCGGGAACGGAACCCCCTCATCCCTGTGAAGCTTTCGAGCCCATCCACCACCGCCCCCTCGCGTCGGAGCACCGCCACGCCGAGCAGTCAATGCCGCTGGCCGCCGGAGCACGCGGAGCCGCCGCCACAAGCCACCCCGAGGCGCCCCGAAGCCACCTAGAGGTGCTCCTGGACCTCCTCTTGCTTTCCCACCCCGATCCCCTCGCCGGGAAACGGCCGGTCAAACCACGCCCCCCCTCTCTGACCCAGCCAAGGGCCTCTAGTTGAGAAGAATCGGAAACCCAGGGTGTTATTTGAGTAGGCCTAGACTCAGTTGAATAGTGCTCTAAGGACTTCTTTGTAATTTTTAGCTGAGAACTTTGAAATTCTATAGAAATTCGTAGAAAATTCGTAAAATAGCAAATCTTGATGTTTTGGAATCCTTAAGAGTATCTCTTTGCAGTAGACCATAATATAGTAGGTGTTTGTTGCAAGTTTTTGCTGTACAAGTTGTTTTGTGTCACTAGGTAAATAAAGACTAGTTATTTAATCTTTTTCTTATATGATGATTAAAAGCTTGTCTTGCTCTGAAATTTTTATGGTAGTTTAATAATGTGACACTTGTTTTACTATAAAAATTTCGTGGTCAGTTATCTTGTGTAACTATTTATTTGATTTAAACCTTGTTTATTAGACTTTAATTATGATAAATAGTTTTTACCGATGATAAATCATGAAAATATTTATGAGTGATATTTTTGGATAGTATGGCTTGTAAATGAAGTTTGAGGCCCAGTTCATGACTATAACAGGATCTAAAAATGAATCTTTCTAATCTATTATTCTATATTGTTTATTTTCTCAGAATTAATTATGTATAGATAAAATCATGGAAAATTCACAGTAGCTAACTCATCCCTGTTTAGGTCTTCTGTTAAATTTTGAGCTTCTTTTTTGCTATGGTTTAGCCTATGTAATTCAATCTTGTTCTAGGTGTTATCTGAGTGATTGAATTGTTGTGATTTTTTGGCTACATATTTTGGCATGAGTTTTACAGGATAGCTTAATCTGTTCATGTTATGTTTAGGGTAATTTTTTCTAAATTTATTACTGTTTTTGCTATGAGTTGTTAATTTACTAGCAAACCTTGGTTTGATTGCCATTGGAAACAACCACCACTCACTTTATGAAGTTAGTTTAACCTTCTTGTGCTGTTGATCATGATGCCTTGTGTAGCTAGATTGGTTGAGTTACTACTCTATAAACGTTTGCCCATGTGTGTATTAATTTTGTTTGCTTAGCTTTGCCACATCGTGTGTGTGTTTATAATACTGTTCTTGCATTTACATATAGATACGACTGCTTTGTCGGACGGGACGTACGAGCTGATCCCGGAATCTGATGGAGGTGATCTCGAAGCTCAAGTGAACACTGCTGAACTAACTGAAGCCCCGGACCAAAGTTCGGAAGAGCCTAGAGCTGAAATAGTTAGCGACTACCGAGAAGGCAAGCCCCGGACATAACCTATATTTTAAATTATTATCATTTACTGTTATTATTTACTTGTGCATTTACAGTTCTTAGGATTTGAATTGAAACCCTAGATGCATGATCCTAGGAACCTATGTACTGAACACTAGACCTGAGTTCGACTACTTGCTAAGCTTATAGGACCGGTACAAGTCGAGTGATTGCCTGTCACTCGCGAGCTTTATAGGAATTGCTTGTTTACTTTCTGTTATCAATATAAGGACGACGGACGGGGTCGTGTTCGATATCATGACCTTTGGTGAGACCCCGTCTGTGTTGATGAACTTGCTAAGGTCGCGGTGTGTGGTAGTGCTGGTTAAGTTTTTGAACGTACTAGCCACATGCCGTAAATATGGTACGCGGTAAGCCTAGTAACCGATTGGACCGGGGAGTGGATATACCTTTCACTCTCTCTTAGAGATAGGTTTTATTTATGTTTATGTTGCGCAACACCGCGGCTGCAGGGAGGAAGTTGGTGCCCTGTAGTCGGGGAGAGTGACCCTATCCACAAGCCGGAAAGAAAGGCAAACAGTTGTTTGGAAACGACCCGACGGTGTTCCAGACGTGTGTGTTAGGTTTGCCTGGCCAGGTTAAGAAATTCGATTCGAATCGTCTGCTTTCCACAGTTTGGGACTGCTTGATCTCTTTGCCACACAGAGTAATAAGAGCAACATTATGATATTCAATTTTGATGTTTGCTTAAAGATCTACCATGGTTGTTTAGTAGTTGCTTACATAGAATGGTTAATCTACTAGAATCTTGAAGGCTAAAATTTGAAAGTAAGGACCTACTCTTTATTGCTTTTCAGCAAAAAGGAAACCAGAACCTCACAAACCCTGCATAGTCTAGTTAAAGTGGGTTTAGTATACCCGTTGACGGTTAAGTCTTGCTGAGTATTAGAATACTCAACCTTGCTGTTGGAAATCTTTTCAGGTAGAGTTTTGAGGACCAGGTCGCTAGTTTGCCTTGGCCCTGCTCTTTGCCTCCTGTCTGGTCCGTCGAGTGGGATACGTCTTCGGCCGGCAATGACTTTGACGAGTAATACCATGCTTGGGCTAGCCTGGTATACTTTGGCGACGTGTTGTAGCCGTCGTGTTTTATCTTCCGCTGTTAAATTCTGAAGTTTTACACTTATGATTTGTATAACTGTTTTACTAAAGTAGGTTTTGTAATAATGGTTTGAACTGGTTTGTAATCACTATTGAACTTGCCTGTGTTGTAAAAGTTATGGTTGTAATATCTCTGGACTCGCCTTCGTGCGGGGTATGCTTGTTCGATCCGAGAACCGGTGGTTGTATCGGGACGTTACCCGACAGACCAAGAATTGTTCCGTTTGAAGTGCGTTTGAGCCGGTGTTGCCTTTTTGGTGATGGCCTGCGCACTTGAGCCGGGATAATTCAGGTGGTTTTGCCACAGCAACTGCCGCGGCCGGCCAGCACGCCCCGTGCCCAGTCAGCGTCGTCGCTCCCTCCCGGCCGAACCGGAGCCGCGCTTGACTGGTTCCTTCCAGCTTCCTCGGGGGCTCGCTTGTGGAGGATGGTTACTGTAATATGGTTGATATGGTTAAGAAACCTATTTATAATAAAGCCCGCCAAAAACCATCTTCTTTACCTTAAAAAAAATTCATCTTCTTCGTATCATTTTATTTCTCCCGTCCGGTTGTTCGCCGTCTCGCTGGCGGCGAGAGCCTCTCGCCGCCGTGCCACGCGTCCACCACCCCCACCCCCACCTTCAATCTCGTCGTTTTCGATCTTCTTCTCGCTCCCACCGCCAGCCACCGCACATTTGGGATCCAACCTTGCTCGGTCGGTGGCGCCCGCACCTCATCGCCTCCGTCGCCAGCCGAACAACGACCACAGCCGGACCGCCGATCTCCCCTTTAGAGCCACCGGCCATTGGAAGCTCTGCAACTCAAAAAACCTAACCTCGATGACCTCGACCATCACCCTGGTCGTCCGCAGCAGCAGTGACAACCCAGATATTTAACTAGCTAATCCCGGATTATTAGCATCAAATCATGCGTTATTAAATGAAGTTTTGCACATGAAATGATGAGTTCTTCAAATCACAGTTTTTAAACATTTAAATTATCTTTCAAATCGTAACAAACAGGTTTTCAAAATAAATTTTTAAACCGTTGCTTAAATGGATTTTTTGCCCAAAATCAATGTTATAGGTTTTCGAATGACGAACAACTTTTTTGTTCAAAGTTTTTTGAGTCGCCACACAAAAATGGGAGAAAATTTTGAATTTCGAAGCATATAGGACCTTTTCAAATGCACTCAAGTTTCAAATTTTATCTTTCAAACCATTGTTCAAATGAAAAGGTGCCTACAACGAAAGTTGTAGATATCAAAATTTTAAGCAAGTTTGGTATTCAAAAGTTTTTCATTTGAGGTCAGGAAAAAGGAGAAAAACTGAATTTACAAACTGCATTTTGATCTTCAGTTTATTTACAGAACTGCCCTCACCACCATCTCCTCCTTCCCTGTCGCAACGCCGTCGCCTCGCCGTTCGTCGCCGTCTCACCGCTGGCCACGTGCCGCCCTCCCCAGCCAGACTCGCCTCCCCGCTTCCGGATCCTCCCCGACGCTTCTCGACCTCGCCACGCGGCACTGCCTCCCTGCGCGCATGCCGAGGAGGTCCGAGCCGTGACATGCGCCCTTTCTCCATCTCACATGCACCCTCGCCCCTCTCCTTCCCCTTTGGCTCGCGCAGCATGCATTCCCGACCTCCACTCCCTTACCATCACTGAGCCGAATCGAGCTCGCGCCTGTGCGCCGGAGCTTGCCGCCGCCCGCCATGGCCGTCGGCTTCGCTTGAGCGCCGTGGAGCTCCCCTCCGCGGCCCCTCCTTCCCAAACGGAGCATATCACCACCTCCCCCGCCTCCCACTGAAGCTCACCGGCCCGTTCCCGCTCGTCCTCGCCCGCCTGAGCACCTCCCGTCGCCGCCATGAGCGCCGCCGCGGGCACCTCGCCGCGGAGCCCCCTCTTCCGACCCTCGTATGCCCGAGATAACCCCACAACGAGCTTCCTCTTGCCGTGGCGCAGCTCTCCAACCCCCTCCCCGCCGCCCACAACCGCCGGAGCGCCGCCTCCGCCGGCGCAGTCTGCCGCCGGCTGCCCCTCACCGCGGACAGGCCGCCTCGGGCCATCTTCTCGTGACCCGAGACCACCTAGAGGTGCGCCTCGACTCCCTCCTCCTTTTCCGCCACCACCTCTCACCGCTAGCAAGGGGAATCGCCAGATTCCGGCCATCCTTGCCTCCCCTGTTTCCATGCTCGGCCAGAGGCTCTCCCTTAAAAGAAACCAAAGTTCTAGGGTCTATTTTGCAAAATGTTCAAGAACTTCAAAACAGCAAACTTGTAAAATACATAAAAATTCGTAGAAAAATCGTAAAAATACAAGCTCAACTGTTTTGGAATCCTTAAAACAAAATCTACAATTTTCATTACATGCACATACTCATATTTTGCTTAGTTTTTAATGTAGGATAAAGATTAGAAATAATAGCTCATAATTATTCTAGGAGTTGTATACATGACCTGCATGTGATTTTTGGACATCAACTATTCACCTGAAAGTTGAACACTGTGTAAAATTTGTAGGCCCATAAGATAAGTGTAGCTATGGGTTCTTATTAGATCTTGTTCTAGGCTAGGATTAAATGCTATATTTTGTTCTTGATGTTCTACTTGGTATTTTCAAGTAAAATTTTTCCAGTATGCTTTAGATACTAAATTAACAATATGGTAAAAGTTTAGGAGCCATCACAACTCTCTAGATTTGGTTTTGATTTAATCCATTGTTAATAGTGCTATTTCATGATAAATAGTTCTAGTACCCGGGAAAATATGAAAAATTCACAAAATGCTTTACACCATATCAAAAACACTCAGGAAAAGTTTGAAGGTCAAATACCTAGTAGAAATAGAGATATTTTTAGCTCATGTTGTTCCTATGTCTAATTGGTTATTTTTGCACTGGTCAGTATACTGCATGTTTGTAGATAAAAGTTGCACAGAATCATATCTTAGTTGTGTAGATGCTCTACAAAAGTTTAGGGTTTACTACTTAATAGAATCTTAGTAGAATGGTCTGTATAAATTAACCTTAGTCTATGTCACTATAACTTGCTTTATTTTTCATGCCTTGTGTAGTGCTCCGTTAAATCTGGAAAATGTATAGTAGGCTCATTAGTAGGTCACCAACACTTAGTTAAAATTTCATTACCATTACTTGCATGTTTTGACCTGTACAATTTATTCTTGTTTCACTATTGTTTGTTGAAATACTTGTGTTACATGACATAGCAAAATTTTGAAAACCACCCTGTTCCTTTCACGAACTAAATCATGTTAAATTACTACTCTATAAATGACTGCCCAGGAAATGTTAATTAAAAAGTTTCACATCCAACTCACTTTATGTTAGACTACAACTTTATCGTGAAAGAAAAATAATAAAACCTAAATTGCTAAACAACTCGGAATTTTGCATTCATACATATGCATTGTTGTATTTTATTTAGGTACGATAGATGAACCACGTGAAGGATGTGACGTTGGAGCTGAGCCAGAAGATGGTGAATGGTGGACACGTCTAGAAGATGGATGGATGGACCCCGATGTGCACGACCGAAGGAAGATGCTCGCTGAGCGATTATCTTCTAACTAACACTGACCTAGTGTTAATCCCAGGCAAGCCCCGGAGCATGTCCTATCTATTTTAAATTTATGCAATTTATTATTCCTATCTACTTGCGCATTTAAGTTTAAAGGAGTTGCTTGAAACCTTAGCTGCATGATTTCTAGGTACCTATGCTTGAACACTAGTATGTATAGGTCGCTAGATGGCTAGGCTAATGGTTCGGTAGAAGTCGAGTGATTTCCTGCCACTCGCGAGAATTATAAGAGTTTAATGTTTACTACATATTGCAACTATAAGGCTCACGGGCGGGGTTGTGGTACTTGTGATACCCCGTCTGTTTAGTGAAAATGGATGGCCGCAGTGTGTGGTAGTGGTGGTTAAGCTTTTGAACGTACTAACCACATGACGAGAAATATGGTAATCGGTAAGCTTAAGTACTGGATTGCACCGAGGTCGGAACATACCTCTCCACCGTCTTTGAACGTTATTCTCATGCGGCCACATGCGGGTGCAAGGAGGCTCACGACCCGGCGTCGTACCGTGGCGTGGATTCTTGTAGTCGAGGGTGGTGGGTCTGTTCCGTGAAGCGGGAATTGAAGGGAAAAGTCGCGTGGGCGAAGCGAGATGTCGATCCCCATGCGTGTGTGTTAGGTCTGCCTGGCCAGGTTAACAAATTCAATTCGAATCGTTCACTTCTCACAGTTTGGGACTGCTTAACCCTTTTGCCACATAGAGTAAGAAGTGAAAGATGATGATGATGATGATGATGATGATGATGATGAATATGGTTGGTTGGATGATGAAAGATAATTGTTTCCACCATGTATGCTACTGGATAGATGCTCACCTAGAATGGCTAATTGAACAAGAACCTGAAAGCTAAAACCTGCAATTAAGGATCTACTCTTACTGCTTTTAGGCAAACCAAACCCCTCAAGCCAAAAGACTTGCATGTCTAGATAAAGGGCTAAGTATATCCTTAGTCGGGTAAGTCTTGCTGAGTATTAGTATACTCAGCCTTGCTTGTGGCTTTGTTTTTCAGGTGGTACATCTGAGGATATGGTTGACGTCATGTACGGGCTTTATTATGATGTCTTGTTTCGTCGGTAGACTATCGTTCGTTTTCCGCCGCACTTGAACCCTGTTGTACATTTATATCGGGCTGGGTATTCAGGTGGAACCGAACCAATCGGTCCGGTTCTTCGGTTCTCACAAAAATTCGGTTCTTAAGAACTGACAACCGATTGGTTCTTTTTATAAGCAAGAACCGACCAAATTCGGTTTCGGTTAATTCGGTTCGGTTCCAGTTCTAACCGAAAGAACCGAACCAACCAACCAGTCAGAGAGGCAGAGAAGAAAAAAAATCGCCACCGCCGCCACGTCCTCCGAGCATGCCGAGCTCGCACACCTCTGCAGCTCCCGCGACTCGTCCATGCCCATCCGCTCCTCGACTCCATCCTCGCTCGCCGCCGGCTTGCTTGCAGCCTTGCAGGGGACCGCCGCACCAACACCGCCTTGCCAGCAGGAGACCGCCGCCGCCTTGGGGCCTTGCCTGTAGGAGACTGTAGGGGACCGCCGCGGCGCCGCCGCCTGGCCTGCCGGGGAGCTTGTCCGGCGCGCCGTGGCCTCCTGTGGTGCGTCGTGGGCGTAGACGCGTGGTGCCGCTGCAGTGGAACTCCGAGGACGGCGGCGGGGCTTGGGGCGGGGTGAGGGCCACTGGGCTAGGGCAGGAGCGAGGAAGGCCCACGGCGGGGGAGGGGCCGTCGGCGGTGGCCGGGGCCGAGCGCTGACCGGGGGCGGGGACGGCGGCCGGGGATCGGGACCAGGCGCTCGCTGGGGCGGCGCTAGGGATTGGAGGGGATTTGGGGGCGGCGGCGGCGTGGGGGCTGGGTGGTCTGGTGGGGGGCGGCGGCAAGGGGGCTGGGTGGGCCGGGCTGGGGATGCCGCGGGCGGGGGTGGGGGTGTTTTTTTCTAGGGTTTGACTGCTGGGTTTTAGTGGGCCAAATGTCTACATGGGCTAAATGTTTAACAAGTTCGGTTCCTCGGTTAACCGAGTAAAGAACCGAAACCGAACCGAGTACTTCGGTTCCTGAGAATCAGGAATCGAAGAGGAACTAAAATTCTTGGTTTCAGTTCGGTTCGGCTCCGGTTCTCGGTTTTTTCGGTTCGGTCCTCGGTTCTCGATTTTTTTTGCCCAGTGCTACTTTTATAAGATCCAAACTCGGTTTCTAATAATAGTTCATTTTCATACTTTGTACTGTAAAATTTGTGGAATATTATATTCTCTGAACAGCTTTGTCGATTCTGTTTCAAGTGGTTTAATCGGGATTTTACCCGACAGCACTGCCAGATTACTCCGTTTTAAGTACGTGTTAACCCTGGTTGCTGTTTCGGTGATGGTTAGCGCACTTAAGTCGGACTAATTTAGGCGGGACTGCCACAGTGCTTCCCCACACTTCCCACCCCTCACTAAAGGCCGCTCCCCCCTCACTCCCCTAGCTCTCACTCCGGCCGTGGGGGTAGACGCGCAAGGCCGGCGGCGGCATGGCGAGATCGCAGGAGCGGTACGCAACCATCCACGGCAGAGGCGCCAGCCTGAAGCCCAGCGACGGTGCTTATAGTGGAGACAGGGGAGTCAGATAGTGTTGTGTTAGGATTTCGGATGGAGATGATCCGACAGAAGTAAGCCTTCACACTAATCTTTCGGAAGGTGGGAAAGAAAAAAATCTTCTAGAAAATATATAAGATTCCCAGCCTCCTCGCAACCTTGCAATTGCAGGCCTGACCAACCTGGGCCTCCGCCAGTTAGAGGCCCATATCCGCGGACTAACCTGGGCCTCTTCATCTGGGCCACGGAGGCAAGAAAGAGCCCGTCACGGCTGCTCAGTCTGCCACAGCGTCTCGTGGGCTTTAATCACAGTGACATAGTTCTCTCACAGCGGCAATCTGCAAATCTCTAAATACGATTCCTGCAACAAAAGAAGGCCAACCAATGAGGCCACGTCGTCCGTTTTTTTCCTAGCCGTTGGATCAGACGCGCGCACGGTTCAGATCGGGCGAATCCCGGCCATTTTGCAAAAAAGTCCTCGGACTTCACATAAATCAACCCGCGGTCCCTTCTCTCTCTTCCTCTTTCCCCTTCTCCTCCTCAACATCGCCGCCGCCGCCGCGTCGCGAGCCCGCCGTCGTGCCCTCGACCTGCCGGTCCGCCCGCCGGCCTCTGCCCTTCGCCTCGAGCCTTCGACTAGCCGCGACGTCCCGGACTCCCGGCGCCTCGCGAGCCTGTCGTCGCGCCCTCCGCCTGCCGCTCCCGGCTCGCCCAGCGGATTGCTGGCTCGCTCTTCTCCTCTTCCACGCGGCGCCCCAGTGCGCAGAGGTAGAAATCAGGGCGTGCGTAGCTAGCCAGGCGTTGGCCCCAGGCCCGCGCGCGACCAGGCCGAGGCCATGGCGCGGTGGCTCCCGCGAGCCGGCGGAGGCCGACCACCGAACAGCCACGCCAATCCGACGGGCCTCCCTCGGCCGCGCGGCCCGGTGTTGCTCCTCAGCCTGGCATCGCCTGGGCCGTGCTCTTGCGCCGCCGGCAGCTGCCGCGTCTGGACGCGGCTCGCCCTCCACTTGGTTGCCACCCTTCCTCCTCTCTGCCGCGCTCTGCTCTATGCCTGCCGCACCGCCCGCTCCTCCCTCTCCACCTGCAGCACGGTCCGCTGCCCTCTGCCACCTGCCTGCCCGCCGGCCACCGACCTGCGCTCGCCCGACGCGTTGCCGCTGCCCGCTCTCCCTGCCGTAGTCTCAACCTCCCGCTCTTCCACTCCTCATCTCCCCTTCCCTTCCCTCCCTGCTTTCCTCCCCATCACCTACCCCTATCTGGTTCCTCCCGCGAGCTCGACAGCCTGCGGCCCACGCCGTAAGTCCTCTTCACTCTCACCATGGTTGCTCCTCCACCGCCTGACGATCCCCCTCAGCTCCTCGCACACGTCGCCTTCACCGGCTGGGCTACTGCCGTTTCTCCATCTCGCTCCCACGCTATGGTGGCGCCATGCCAGCTCCCTCTGCCCCTCCTTGACCAAGCCTCAACCTAAATAGATTATGATGAGAAAGAACGAACCTTGATCTGGTCTGGGACATACAAAAGAAAGAGCATTCAGAAGGCGTAACCAGACCTTGATCTGCTATGGGAGCGTGAAAAAGGAGCCTTCAGCCAGAGCCATCCAGACACAATATGCATATCCAGGAACACTCACAGCTTCTCCCCTGGAATCTGGGATCATAAATTAGCTACCCTCGGAATGTATTTCTTGACAAATGGTGAAGTAGCGGCTTAGTTCCTGATGGCACAAACCCAAAACATGAACATAGTAACAATTCATTTATTGACTAATATGCACAAATTAATCATTATTGTGTTATCTAATATGAAACTTCAATGTTAAATATTTCCGTTCCCCAACAATTCAGACTTTATAATAATTTTTCGATTCTGCAATCATTGTTGTTTAGCTACAAACCTGTTGCTAGGCGGTTGCTCTGCACTGCATACTTCTTGCATCACTGGTTAAGTGTCATGTTTTAGAATTTAGATACTACACAAATATTAGCATAATTCCATTAACTGGTGTAGTTCACTCGAACAAGATATTGTGCTACCTTAGACTGAATATTGTGCAATATGCTCCTTTTAAATTACTGTCAACTGTGTATTGTTCACTTCTAATTTCCATGTATACTCATGTCTATACCATTTGCTTGTTGAAATGGCTTACTGCAGGTTACATTTTCAGATGAATTATGCATCTCGAAAAAGATACCATTATTGGCAATGTGATGATGAGTCAATTGGTTGGATTGGCTGATGACTGGAGTTCAATTTCGCTTAAGATTACTGAGGCTTATGAACTCTCAGTTTGCAGGTAACTATTTTCAGTGACCTCTTTTTCTCTGATATATATGATATTTTTATTTCGCCAAACACAAACCTCAAACTTTTAATCCTAATCCTATAGTTTGCCAGTTTTCTAAGATCCACCATTATCAGCAAAATAATTTCAACTTTGATGACTGCCATTTCAGAACAAAGTGTTTTCAATAATAATTGTGTGCTGATATCTTCGGATTCAGTCCATCCTGATTACATTCTAAATGATACTCTTTCCAACTTTAACAATACCACTGCATATTGGATTGATGGTACAAGGCGTGACCTGTCTTAATTAATGCATCCAGAAACATCTGAATAATTTTTGCTTAGTAGTTAGTCCAATATTTTCAATGTAAAATAGGACATGCACTAAATATTTGTGGACTTGCTCTCATCACAGCATGCATCTGATGGGACTTTTAATGTTCAATCATTTCAACTGCAACAGTTCAAAGCAGATGCCTTAAGTTTGGCAAATATCTTCTTTGGAAACCACAAGAGAACACTGCATTAATAGTTAAGGTACTTTTTGCTCAAGTTTTTTTTCTTCCTACTAAGATTACTGTTTTCCTAGGATGCTATGCATTATACTTTGCTCTGACAGACTCAACTGCTGCATTAGCAGATATCCAAATTGGTCTGATTTAAATGGGTTCAAAAAAATACTATATGCTTACAAGATGATAACTATATCTGTTAGTAAGCAAAAGAGGGGTAAAAAATACTATATGGGTTCAAACAAAATACTAAAAATAACAGCCACAGGTCCCCGCTTTGGCTCTAGCGATCGCTGACGGGTTTTCGCTCTGCTTGGCCGCTGCTGCCGGCGACGCGACGCAATAAGCAGGCGTTGGCAAGTTGTGCCTGCTGCTGCAGTTCACCGACAAGCGCTTCCAGTCTGTCCACGACCTCAGTCCTCACCATCGGCGTCGAGTTCGGGGCGGATGACCACCATCGAGCTCCAGATTTGGGACACGGTGCGTATGCCTCCCTTTCTCTCCGCCCTCTGCTGCTACTTTCCTTCGTTCGTTGGTAGCAGCAGCCGCCTCCTCACGCCATGTCTTCACTGCCGTGGGGAAGAAATTGAGCATCGCTGCCACCATAAAGAAGGCAAGCACTCAGCGCCCACCACATGCTCGACCAAATGCTTACAAGGTTCAGCTCTGTTAAGTATAAAACCGAGTTCAAATAGAACAAGTAGTTATGTCAAATATAGAAATACATGTGGTACGAAGATTATAACAAAACGGTTGTCGTGTGATTTATTAACAAACTGCAGGACCATCAATGAGGGGAACCCAGCACAAGTCACGAGATAAAAGGAATGATCTAACAAAATGGGGCATTCATCTGCTGCATGATTTTCAGGGATGAATAATGATTAGTGGCAAAAACAGTGTATGAGAAAAGGAGAGAATGAAACCTGCTGCATCTCTTCATCTGGATCACTCATTGGTTCAACCCATGCAACTGTTACATTTAGACATCTGCCAAAAATACCTTGACTTGAAAGCTTTCTGTATGACTATATCTAGCTCCTTCAACTGGTTGTGCATCACGTTTGAATGCTCCTTGATGTGGATCTGTAGCAGTTTGGTCCTTCCTTCTCTCTGTGTTGCTGCGTTTGACAAAGGATCATACTCTGATCTACAACTCATTTGTATATCAAAGTGGATTGGTCTAGCAACTGTAGAAGTAGGACCTAGGTAGCAGGATTAACTTCTAGCTTACTGTAGCAGCACCGTCCAAATTAAACCGGCTTAAATGCACTAATCATCATCTTAATACTTAATCAAGTTACTGTGCACTTAAAACGGTGTAACCTGACAGGCTGTCGGGTAAATCCCGATTAAACTACTGTACTCCAGGATCACAATTGCACTTAGACCCGTACGAAGACGAGCACAGGTGATACCAGCATACAGAAATCTTCAAATTAATTTACAACACAGGTTTTACATAAAAGGTTCGAATACAAACGACAGAGTTTAAAACACAGCGGAAGTTTAAAACTGAGTTCGAAATACAATACGATAACCACGACGACGATACAAGGTGAGCTCCACATCCTGCCCACCGATGTGATGCCAACCTGCCCGATCTTCATGTGGAAGACGGGGCCCACTCGACGGTCCAACCCGGAGGCAGCGGCTGTCCAATCCAGGACGCGCAGATCTCCTCGAAGTCAGCGGGGACACAACCTGTTAAGAAGGGTTACAACAACAACCCTGAGTATACTAATACTCAGCAAGGCTTACCCGACTTTGGGTATGCTTAGCCCATTATCTAGACATGCAAAGCTTTTTGGCTCTGGAGTTCTTTTGCTGAAAGGCTGCTAGAAGTGAATCCTTACTTTCAATATTTTAGCTCCATTTAGTATACCAAGTATTAACTAAATTCGCCTAATCATCTAGAGCACACATGGTGGAACAGATTATCTTTCAGCAACTACCAAACCAGCCTTTTTCCATTCCGTTTTCATTCCACTTTCTTACTACGATGTGACAAAGACATCAAGGCTCTCATAACCGCGAGTCACGGCGAATCGATCCGATTTAACCTTGCAAGGTGGACCTAACTCACACGACGCATGTAAACCCCGTCGGATCACGCGCGTCAACTATTTCCATCATTAGCACGGCATCTGAACTACGCCCGCTAAAACCCAGGTGATGGCCCCTCGCGGTGAACTCCCGGAGAACCCGGAGGCGGCATCCTATCCAACACCCGCCAACTCCCACGCCCAGCGTAGCATGACGGAATTCAAATCACCGCTGTAAAGTGGTACACAGCTTACCGGTTTCGACTACCTCCTACTTCCGGTATGTGGTTAGTACTGTTCAATCCTCGATCAACACTGCCAACAACGGAACGGTCCTCAATCGACACAGGCGGAGATTCCTTTTCATCCATTCTATACCATTAATCCAACTCATTTCCGCCCGGTCTCCATTTCTCTTTACTCAACAACTCATTTCAAAGCCATAGCTAAGGAATCAAGATCCTAAAACTCGCGAGTGATAGCAATCACTCGACTTCTACCGGAATCCTACTTAGCGGAGCATTGCTAACGATACCTGCACACTAGTATGGTCTCATAGGTACCTAGGGAGAACATGCATACTAGGGTTTCATACAACTCCTAAAACTTAAATGCACAAATACTTAAATAAACATTGAATAATTTAAATTATGGTTATGCTCCGGGGCTTGCCTTGCAGGTCAGCGGGGTTAACAAAAACCTCTGGAGTGGGCTCAACGGCATCCTTCTGCGGCTCTTCTGCTCGTGGCTCCTGGACCGGCTCAGCAACTAGCTCGTGGATAGCTTCGTTCGTGGCGTCTACACGAATAAAAATTATGCCATGCACAATTAGAACACAATGCAATGCATGAGTGCTTCTGATGCGATGGCAATTTCAAAACATTTTAGCCTGAAGTGTTTCCTTCCAAAAACAACTACTAAAATTAGCTTAAAGCATCATGGATTAAAACCGATACTTGCTTTGCTAAAGTTACACCTGCAAGAAAAATAAACCACTAACAACATTGAAATAAAGAAAAGAGCAAGGCTAGGGCAAAATATAAGCAAAACCCTAACTTGCAAACATGACCTAGCAACAATATTTAACCAGCTCAACGAGAAGCAGTAAAGCCTGCCACCCAAATTTTTCCAACAATTATTGCTGCTAACAAAGCATTTAAAACCCTAGCAAGGTAAACAAAATATAAACAGATCTACCCAAAAGTGCATAGCAACAGGTCATGAAACTTTTACAATGGGCTACACATGAAATGAGTAAGCCACTGCGAATTTTCCATAATTTTTAGAGCCCTAGAACAACCGGTAATAAATAAATTAGGTTTAACGCAAACCAAAATTTCAACAGAGCAAAAGTGATAAAATGCATGCTTAAGTATTTTTCCTCTGAAGATCATGATTTTAGAAAGCTAACAAAATTTACTTTGCATTTTTAGGATTTTTCTTCATTTTTCTACAAATTCTAGAAGTTTTCAGCCAATATAACTAAAATTTAGAAACACTAAAAAGATAAAAGGGGGGGCTGACAGCCGGGCCCCACATGGCAGTGGGCGCCGGCCCAGCTCGCCCCCCTTCCTCTGCTTTACGCGCGCCGTGCACCACGACCGTGGCCGGCGGGGCGGCCAGCACCGCGGCGGCGGTGGCGTCCTGGCCCGCCCGCTGCTCGCCGGCGGCGCGGCCTGGCCCGCCCGCGGCCTAGGCAGCTCAGCGGAGCCACCGCCCGCGGCGGCGCAGGGGGGGCACGCGCGCAGCGCGGCTAGCGGCGGCGCAGGGGGCAGGGCAACGGCGGCGGCGGCGTTCCGGCCCGGTCAGGGCCGGTCGGCGGCGGAGGCGGGCGGCAGCGCGGCTAGGGGTTCTAGGCGGCCCTAGGGCGCGCGGCAGCGGCGCACGGGGAGGCGCAGGGAGACCCGGCGGCGTGCGCGGGCGGCGCACCACGCGGGCGCGGCGGCCAAACGGCGGCGGCGCAGAGCGGATTCGGGTGGGAAAGAAGTCGAGGAGCACGAGTAGGGTGCGGCCGAGCTCACCGTGGATCGATTTTGCGCGGAGGAAGGCCGGAAGGGGGTCGTCGACGTGAGGGGTGAAGCTCGGGGCGGAGCTTGACGAAGGTCGGTAATGGCGGCCGCGTTCTGGAGCTTGACTTTGGCCGGGGTAGGGCACGGCCGCGTTCGTGGAGGGATGGAGTGGTTTAGGGGCGAGGTGCAGTGGGTTGGAGCGCGACGAATCGAGCTACGGCGGCGAAGATTTGCCGGTGCGACGAGCGGCGGCGGTTTCGCTCGGTGCTGCTCGCTCGAGCTCGGCTCGTCGTGCACTGAGGAGGAGAAAGGAGGATTGGGACGGCACGGGAAGCTTCGAGGCGTCCGTGAGAGGAGAAGAGCGGCGTCGGGCGCGATTGCCGACGCGTGGACGCGCTCGCCGGCGACCACAGCGGCGGTATGGGCGTCGGGGCACAGTGTCGAGCACAGGAGGGGCACTGTTTGCTCGTTTAAATGATTTTAGCCCGAGTTTGACCAGTTGAAACTCCAATTTTCATATAGGAACTTGAAATTTGGCCAAAATAAAAGTTGTAGAGGAAGGAAAGATCTACAACTTTCGTTTTGGGCGAAAATTGATTTGGAGCTCGGATTGATGATAAAAACGAGATTGAAAACGGCTAAGCAGATGTTTACTAAGCGAACACGATTAGCGTTAACGACAACTTGAGTCCACGATTAACGAGATAAATCTTGATTAGCGAGCACAATTAACACAGGGGTGTTACACTTACCTCCTGGAAGTTTGCTTTCCTGTCAGTTGATGCTAACTTGTATTTCCTTTACTGTAGACTGCATCTAAAAACTGATTGCTTCTTGGTGTGATAATATGTGAATGATTATTTTTGCCTATGCCATTTTGTATTTCAGGCTATCATCCCATCGTCATGAGTCATGACAGGCCAAACAAGGATGATGATGAATTGGAGAGTATGAAGAAGGACAATGACACTAAAGCTCACCTGGACAACGCTTGTCTTTGCACCTACAGCCTTGCTGGCAGCCAAGTCTATGATCTGGTACTGCTGGTACCTTCCTGAGCTCATGATATGAGTTGTTTTCAACAATACACATATCACATATTTGATAGTTAATATTTCACATTTCTGCTAGAGATTGTTTTACTACTCCTAGGATATATCCTACCATTTCTGCTTGCCTGGTTAATCATGTACTTGACCGGTCGAGTATGATCGCAAACTGGTATTTAGGATGTCCAATTGCTGTGGCATAATTTTCTTCCATGATGAAAACCTTGCGGCTTGCTGAGCTCTAAAGTTGCAATATAATGGATATTCCTTGTTCTTTGTCAGTCGCCCCCACGCTGGTGAAATTCGTGTTAGCTAAACATTCTCACATTAGGCCAATTTTCAGTTCGAGCTACTGTTATATGAAATGGCCACGTGACCACATGGATCATCGATCCGATCTGATGCGATTATCTTTTAACATTACAAGCAGGCAAAGAATCATTCAGATCCATAACTAGATCATACTAAAGAGGGCGGCGTTGGTGCTCTTTTGGTCTACGATATCACCAGGTAATTACATCCCAAAGTTTGCTTGGGCAGTCTTTTTATGCTCACCTGAATCATGCTGATAGTACCATTGGAATCCATGTTGGATTGATTCCACAAGGAAGACTTTCAATCACCTCGCGAGCTGTCCGGAGGATGTGAGGCAGCACGCCAACGCCAACATGACGATAATGCTGATTGGGAACAAATGTGATCTGTCTCACAGGCGTGCAATGAGCTACGACGAAGGCGTGCAGTTTGCAAACGAACATGGCCTGATCTTCATGGAGGCATCTGCAAAAACCGCACAGAACATCGAGGAGGTCATGCTTGGTTCTGGTGTGTTGGACATATGTGCAGTTAAGAACATTCAAAATTTTCTCATCTGGATATTTAAACGAAGGCATTTGTTAAGACTGCTGCAGCAATCTACAAGAAAATTTCATTACTTTTCCTCTGCTTAGGAAAAAACATAATGAGCCCCTTCGATGTTACTTTAAGCATCATTTACGCATATACTCATGTACCTTCTGACTTCTGTCCCATGTTTACTACATATGGATTGAAATCTTACGAGGTCCATCGAAGCATAAGTCTCTACTTCCCATCTTGTACAAAGCTCATCATCTTTTCCTAAGAGCCTTTATATATGGAAAGGTTGGAGTAATGATAACCAAACATAGAAGCTGGAACCTAAAGACCTTACACTCATTTAGTTTCTATAATTAATGCCACCAACATATATATTGCACATATTTGTCAAGATACAAGCATTCATGAGATATTTCTACAATTGGAATTACTTTACAAAGCTTTATTTGTCTCATGTTTGTATATGATATCAGTAATTTTTTCATGCAATGGATCCTATCACAAATATAATATTTCTCTATTTCAATCATTTGATCTATTCCATCATACATATGGTTAAGATTTCTGAATCACTCTGCTTGAAGTCAGATGTTGTGGTCTACTCTGAATGATGACACCGTGGAGAATCATGCTTGCTGTTCAATACTCTTAAATATACCAAGCATGGTTGTAACACCTGAAATTGCCCTATCAGAAATCATGCAATCAGTAAAGATAAAAGATTAGAAATGATGAGAGCAGTCTGAAAATCTGAAACAATAAATATTCTATGCACGAACTAAAGCCCGCATCAACTACAAACATATGATGCGAAATACAGCCGACACACTGGCCATACGCGACAACGCCGCGACCATTTCTAGTTGTTCCGGATTCCGGAAGCAGTCGATCCGTGCGAGCAGCACATGCACATGCTTCTGAATCCATGGTTGTTGCGCAACGTCCAACTGGCTCGCGTCAGAGTTCAGGCTTGCGGTTCAGATGCCAGGCAGCGCTGGACACCTGAACCAGACCAGAAAACAGCAACACGACGCCAACGGGATTATTTGCCAGCGAGAGATCCAGTGCTCGTACAGCAGCGGAGTATAAGCACAATGCAACAGTCGCACCATGGTGTTGTAGCTATTGGTTCCATCTGCACTCAGATACGCATCTTTTGGGCATGCTATGTCAACGGCTACATCTTCATAATACTACACGAATTTGTACTAGTAAAACGTATCTCATGGGTTACTTTGAAAATTTCAGCAGCAGCAACATGTAACAGATGCATGTAAATTGGCGTTACAGGCTTTATCATATTATAGTCAGAGTTACGGCATAGCGGATTGAAATTTCTAGCTAAACGAACAGATCTTGTGGTTCCCTTCATAGTTAAGGCTTTGCAGTTGCAATGCCAGAGACGCCGAACCATCAAGAACACAGCAACCTGATGCTTTCCTGGTTCCTTCTCACCAAGATGCCAACCGAGCGGTTGGATTGATAGTTGCCAGAGAGAGGCGCTAGTGCGGCAGAGCATGATTAAAGATTATTTGATTTTACCTTTTCTTTACAAAGTCTACCTTTACAACAATCGCGTCATGGTGCGGTGGTTATTGGTTCGGACTGCACGATGGTCTGAATATTTGATCGACCACAGCGGCTCCTCAGCTGTTAACTGCTCCTTCTACACAAAAAGGATGCAAACATAGGCGTCCTCGGGGAATCTACAACCCACGCCAAAGTAATACAAATCTAGTGGAGGCACAGTTTCTCAAATTTTGCGGTGAGCTGGGGCCATCTCTTGTTTTTTATGCTTTCAGTCAACAGTTCAATCGTCAGCAGCAGTTGCCAGTTCCCGGACTCTGACAGTAAAGGCCATCAGAAACTGACATGCTCTCCACTTCTCTATGCATCAAGCTTCTCCAATCAAAAGAAATGGTCAAACATTTGCTCTCACTTGTCCAGCTTTCTTCCTGCCACCATATAATCAGGCAACCATCAATTATGATTCACACACAAGAGTATCAGAACAAGCAACAGGGGCAATGCACTGAGAAAAGGTATACAACAATTCTGAAAAAGAATTACCTCTCCTGAACCATGATGTCCGAACGACTTGTCGGATGTGGCGCTCATGCTTCTGCAACAGTTCATCGACCTTGTGTGACTGGGACAACAAAGGGCCTGAGTATTCAACCTTCTCTTCTTGATCATGGTCGCCCTGGAGTTTCAAATGGCATATTAGTTACAACTTTGTTGATATGAAGGTAGAAACCAATATCAAGTAAATGATTGAATCAACTCACCTTGAAGCTATTCTTTGATGAGAGGGTGCCCCCAAGATACATCGCGTTTGAGAAGTTCTGAGAGTGGTAAGTGTCGCAAGAATCAAATGAATCTGGACGCTCCAACTGTGACCACTTCTTCAGGACTGCACGCTTTGCTACATCATGAGGCTCCCGGTCTCGGACTTTGGAGTCGACGCGTGATATTGATATGGGTACATCTCTGCTAGGTAGCTCCCTCAGGCCAATGTTTTCTTTAGCTTGGGACTTGCTGTCCTGATCGACGTCACCAGGAAAT
The DNA here is from genome assembly GCF_016808335.1 of Panicum virgatum. NCBI lineage: Eukaryota > Viridiplantae > Streptophyta > Magnoliopsida > Poales > Poaceae > Panicum > Panicum virgatum. The sequence continues at coordinate 64,590,736 of NC_053146.1, forward strand.
TGGCCTCTTGAACTAGATCTCGTCCGTGATTTAGCAAAAGAGCAATCCTCCTGTGGTCTTTTGGCCCATGCAAAGCCACTAGATGAAGAAAAACTCAATGGCCCAGAGAAAGGGACTTCCTCCCGTGAGTTTTTCTTAACATGCCGAGTCCTTTCTCTAACATGGACTGGCATTGGTTGTATGTCTGCAAATAGCTTTGCATCACCATTCAGTTTCACGCGATTCTGTATTGTGCCATCCTTGGTTCCATTTACATTGGTTTTGGACTCCTAAAACAAGAAAGAAAAGCATGAGATTTGAAGAATAATGTTACCATCAAATTAAATATCTATACAGCTGGGCTAAATCGATCTTCTGATAACATTTGATGAAGCATCCAGTCATAGAAAAAACTGAAGGATACCTCTGTGTTATTTATTTGCTTAGGTACTGCACTAGGTTCTCTTGCTGCTCTGCTGAGCCTTGAGGACTTCTTGGATGCTTCAGTGCCATGCCCTCTGCTGGCTTTTCTCCTGGAAAAGCAAAAGGAAGAGAGAGAAATTAAGGTTTTCGCTAGACTAGGGCAGCGTTCAAATTAAAAGGAATAACTTTTTCTGTTCAACTTCCAGCTATCAAGATTCCTAAAGATAACAACACAACTATGTTTCGGTGTTGGGAGCTGCTCAGCAAAAGATGGTATTTCAATTTGTGAAACATTTGTACAGAAGCAATAAATAATAAATAACACATCCTCAGTTTCCTTTTCCTTTTTTTTTTGCAGAAAACAAATCCTCAGTTTCTGACTTCCTTTTCTCAAAAAAACTGGTTCTACATTTAACAAAGCCTACCTGAGCGCATCTTCTCGTAACTTTGCATCCATCTCCTTGTTGGGTGTATATTTAGGCAAGCTCGACGGTTCACATGCATACGGTTTTGTCCTGAAAAACTGTACAAAAATAAACAGGATAAATCGCCCACTACCATGAGCTGTGTGATTCCTATAGAATTTATTTCTGCCTGCACTAAACCTAAGGATTTCTTGCTCATAGGCCCTATGCTAATGCCATGTGAAAAGATAGATGCACCAAACTAAATGAAAGTTACACTGACAGTAATTTTCTGCAATCTGCATTGCTCTTGAAAATTTAACTTACAATATTACAATTCAGATGATCTACAAGCCTACTAATTTGAAAATCTGTTATATTCTTGAATTATTTTTTTGATAACAATATGAGTAAAAAATAATATTTTCCTGATGGATAACAAAAAGAAAAAGGCAGTAGAACAGATCAGCAAATTTCAATAAACCAACACCTTAAATTCCAAAGTTCAAATACAATGTTTTTTTTTCCAATATGTCGCCATTTATACATTTTTCTAGAACAATGCAGGAGAACTGCGTGTATGTCACCATTTATACACGAGTGAAGGATAACAATATGACTATATGAGTAAAAAATAATATTTTCCTGATGGATAACAAAAAGAAAAAGGCAGTAGAACAGATCAGCAAATTTCAATAAACCAACACCTTAAATTCCAAAGTCCAAATACAATGTTTTTTTCCCCCAATATGTCTCCATTTATACATTTTTCTAGAACAATGCAGGAGAACTGCGTGTATGTCACCATTTATACACGAGTGAAGGATATTACATGATGCAGTCTTACCTCAGATGAAAGAGCACCTGATGCAGTGCCGCGCTTGTAGGGCTCCACCGACAGAAGAGTTTCTAGTAAACTCAATGCATTTTCTGGTACCTCTTTAAAAACATCTCGAAGGGTACTAGGATATGGATGATGCGGTTTAAATATTGTTGCATGAGGTAACTTTGACTTCTTCCAATAATCATCAGCAGGGGAACCACATAGCTTAAAAATCTTGTGCAGCTGCTCCACCTGAAAAATGGAAGAGATTCTATATCATATTTACACAATAGGGAATTTAAAACTCCTGGCAAACTAAAGTGGGAGATTTTATTAAAAATAGAAAATAGAAAGAGGACACAAAATGAAACTTTTGTTTTCTAATGAATCAGGAATTCAGGATTGGAGGAAAACCGCAAGTACAGAATCTGTTACAGAACCAGATCCCACAAAAACATGAAGAATCAGGCCCACCAGCAGATGCAGGAAATGAACTCTATTAATTAATGTAACCAAATAATTACCTCGGTTCTTCCCTGCAATATAGGTTTGCCACGGAACATCTCAGCAAATACACACCCAATACTCCACAAATCAACAGCTGCATCATAGTGAGTTGATCCTAGTAGCAGTTCAGGCGGTCGGTACCACAATGTAACAACACGGCTGGTCAAAGGATGGTTTTTGCTTGGATCAAAGTAATTAGCAAGACCAAAATCAGCAATCTTTAGAATCCCTTCATTATTCACGAGCAGATTTGCACCCTTGATATCACGATGAACCACACGACGCGAATGGCAATGCTCCAGCCCTGACAGTAACTGGTTCATGTAGCACTTGAGCTGCAGTAGGTGACTGTCAGAAAACCCAGGCTAACACAGTGTAACCCCAAAGCTGAGCTGAAGACAACAAATTGCTTGAACATACCTGTGCTTCAGTGAATTTGATGTCTGGGGAGGAGCAAAGTCCAGCAAGATCGTGCTCCATGTATTCAAAAACTAGATAAAGGCTGCATGATAACCGAGAAGTAATCAAGCCTTCCAGTTTCATGACATTAGGATGATCAAGCCTTCTTAATATTTGTATCTCCCTTGCCATGAATCTAACACTCTCTGGCTCAAAATTGTCAAATCGCACCTTCTTCAGGGCAACAATCTTTCCTGTCTCAAGGTCCCGTGCCCTGAATACACTGCTATAAGTGCCTTGCCCAACCTACACACACAATGCAAGAAACAGAAGTGGTCAGACCTTTCGAGGAGATAAGAAACATGTATCTAGACGAAATTGACATATATTTACTGAGGAAGGAATGCGGGTTGACAAATCGTTCAGCACAGAACGCAATTTTATTCCCCTTGTTTCCCAATTATCTCTCCATGATTATGGTGATCACATAGAAGAAATGGTATAACGAGGTGAATACCCTATCAGAAAAGCATTTCAATAATGGAGACGACTAAGCCATGTGATGCCTCATAGGAGACACCAGATCACCCAAGTGACATCCCTTTTCTCCCTTATATCCTCATGACATTTGTCGCTTATACTAGTTTATTGTTCATGTCGTAACACCAACAATGTACTACTGAACACACAAATGATAAAGGACACCAGAAAGATACCAACCAGTTAGACCAAATTACAGTCCCAACAACTATCATCCTTACAAAGTTCCACATGCACGCAAAATTTTGTCATGGAAAATTACCCACGAGCTATTGAACTGAACCAGTCACGAAATCTCAACCGAAATGATATCACCCAGGAAAACTCAGGCGAAAGCTCCACAGTACCTTCTCCAGCTTCTCGAAGGAGTCCGCCTTGAGCGGGATCCACCCCTGGATGGCCTCCCCGGCGACGGCGCTGAGCCACGGCGGCCACCCGGCCGCCACCTGCTCCCCCTCCAGGCTCTTCCGCAGGCTCCGCAGCCGGAAGCTCCGGGACGCGGCCGGCACGGCGACGACGGCCTTTCCCTGCTCCTCGGCGTCGTCCTTGACCTTCTCCGACCTCCTCGCCGTGGACGATGAGCTGCGAAGGGAAGACACGGCCGCCGCGGGCACCGGCAACGGCACCGGACCCGAGGGCACCGGCGCGCGCGGCTGGCCCCGGTCCCTGAGCGCGCCGGACGAGTCGGCCGCCGGCGTCACCGAGACGGCGTTCTTGGACGCGACGCAGCCCATCGCGGCGGCGCACTACGAGCAGCACCAGGAGGCGCCACCAACCATACGCCGAGGTCGCCCACGGACGCACGGGCCAAGACCAGCTCGTGATCTTTACGAGCCTCTCCTCCTCCGCTCCCAAGCTCCCCCTTCGTCACGGCAGCATTGGGCTGAGAGCCGGCGGCCGCGGCGCTAAGAATCAAGAGCAGGAAATTTGACCCGTTCGCCCGCCAACCACAGGCGTCACGGGTCGAACACGGCACAAGTCAAGAACACGCCGGGAGGCCCGGGATTGACCTGGAAGACCAATTAATGATCCGACTATGACGCGGCGCGACACATCACGAAAAAAAAAAAGGAGGGGGGCGCCAGACTTTGTTGAGCACCACCGGTCACCGCCCGTCCCCGTCGCCGGACCGCCACGGCGACGCTTCCCCGTGATCGCGAGGTGTGGTCGGTCGGCTTGGGCGGCACGCGCTAGCGCAGGCACGGAGCACCCGTTGCGGCGAGCGGAAAAAGCCACGGCCTTTTCCGCAACCGCAGCGGCAGCGCGGGGGACAGATCACGAAACCGCCAGAATTACCGGCGGCGATGCCCGGAATCGGGGGGGGGGGGGGGGGGGGGGGGCGAAGGAAACGGCGCAACAGCCGAGAACGGCGAAACCGCCTCCCCCTGCCGCCGGGGCAGAAAAGGAAAGCGCCAAATCCGGCCGGAGAAACGGCAGCGGGTGGGGGGAGCTCGCCCGACTCGATCAGGGGAGGGGGGAGTGCGGGTAGGGGAATCGGAGCGGGGGGAGGCTTAAAAAGGTGGACGCCACGGGACGCGCCGGTGGCGGGAGTGATGAGATTTTCCGCGCACGCTTTCTCTTTCCGGAGGAGTCGTTGCTGGGGCGAGTGCCTCTGATGAGCTCAGGGCGGGCGGGGCCTCGGCAACTCGGCAAGGCGCCGCGCCCTGTTCTTGTAGCGAGATTAGCGGGGCGGCGTGGGGCCCGGCCCCCACCGCGGCGGCAGCCTTTTAATTTCGAGAGACTTTCCAGGTTGGGCCCCGGGTTTCCCAGGTATTCGTGCGTGGAGCAGTACAGCTGATCTGATGAATAATATTGGCCGTGTTTGGTTACAGAGGAAATTTTTCGCGTACGTTTTTCGAGAAGGGAATCTCGTATGTATGGAGTACTAAATGAAGTCTATTTATAAAAAAATTTTAAAGACGAATGTAACTTTTCGCGATGAATCTAATGACGATAATTAATTGATGATTGACCCGCGCCCGTGTAAACGGCGGCAAGCTGGTCAAACCGGCCCGGCGCGTCCGCTGCGCTGCGCTGCACGCGCGACGACGGGGCCAGGGCCGCGGGGCGCAGACGGCAGCTGCTGAGCTGCGCACTCACTGATTCCGGCGTGGAAAAATCGGGCGTCACCGCGTCATGTGCAGCGCCAACGCTTTGTCCCTGTGGCCTCTGCCGGCGCGCGCCCGTGCCACCACCCATGCGGCCCGCGGCCGCGCTGTGCTGCTGCGCGGCTGGGCTCGGGCTCGGGCTCGGCGGCGCCAGTTTCTGCTGCCATTCCTGGTGGGGCTTCTTTGTTGTATCCGAAAATGGGCGGACCGGAGATTCCACCGCGAAATTGCTTGTCCCGGTCTGTCTATTGTGTCCAACCGAGTTGACCCTTTCCGGTCAATTTAGGTCTTGTTTAGTTCCCACCCCGTAAACGCAAAAAAGTCGTAAACGTATTAAAGTGAAAAGGAATCTTACTAATTTGAAGTGCTAAATGAAGTCTATTTACAAAACTTTTTGCATGGTTGGGCTGTAAATCGCGAGACGAATATAATGAGCCTACTTAATCCATGATTTGCAACAGTGATGCTACAGTAACCATTCACTAATTATTGCTTAATCATGTATTAATTAGCATCATTAGATTCGTCTCGCGATTTACAATCCATCTGTGAAAAAAGTTTTGTAAATAGACTTCATTTAGTACTTCAAATTGGCCCTTAGAGAAAAACTAGTGCAGAAACACCTATGGTTTTGCTGGCCTTTTCACTTCTTTCTACTCCTAGAATGCGTTTTTTTACTGTAGGACAGTCGTCTTCGGTCGGGGGTGGTAGCTGCAACAATCTATTTAAGTCGGTTTTAGTGAAAGTGTTATCGAGACAGTTATCAAGATTATCGTTGGTGTCCAGACCTCGCGGCCTGGCGCCAACTAATAATCGATGTTGCGCGTCCCTAATCTTAGATGGTTGATACAAGAGGTAACACAGCAACGCATGGGTTTATCCTGGTTCCGGCCATGTGGCCGTACGTCCCTAATCCTATATTATCTTGCACCGGAGTGCCTGTAGTAGGAGAGTACAAGCGAGGCGAGAGAGGGAAGGAAGCTCCCAGGTCTCTGCTAGAGGAGGAGATGATTGAGGCAAGTGCCAATGTCGGGAGAGTGAGCGAGTGCTCGCTGCGAGTTGGGCGTGAGCGAATGGATCTGTAACATCCTAGTTTTCATCACGATTAAGGGGGAATGTTGAAATATATAATGCAAACTCCTAGAAGGTTCTATAAAAATAAGGATAAATCATGACATAATTTTATTCACCATGACAAAGTTCTAGAATGTTCCACAAGAATCATAAGAAGACATGAAGCTTGGATATTTTCTTGTCATAGTAAAATTTAGAATTTTCTAGAAATAGATATTTGTAGGGAACTTAGATATTTATAGGGAACTTCCTAGAGTGTGACATATGTCACTCATCCAAGAGGGTATGGGTGCCTATATAAGGAGGGTGTCATCCCTTGCCATGCCATACTACTCCACTCCATCCCACACACATCCAAGGGCATGGTAGAAGTGAGCATAGGTAGAATGTGCTAGGTTAGCCACCACAAGGTGTGTGTTCCTTTGTTGCTCCAATAAGGTAACCATCTTTATAAGTGTTAGTCTCCCGGTTAAGCTTAGCATTTAGTGTATGAGTTGTGATCCATCGAAGGTTGGCTCTGTCACCCGGGATCACAAAAGGGTCTGGGCTTCATCGAAGGTTGTCTCTGCCACCCGAAAGCCAGCTTCATCTGTTGGTAGGCTCTGCCTCCCGAAAGCAAAAGACGGCTCTGCCGTCAAAAGGACCCGGTACACTAAGTAACTAGAAGCCGACCGACTCTGAAGTGAGTTGGTGTAGATCCTCAACTTAGTAGGGCCACCTCAATTTCCAACAATCACTAAAATAAAACTTAGGTTGCAATTAAACTAGTAACGTAAAATAATACTAACATTATACGAGGTATTACATAACTACTAGGCAAACTATTTTATACTCTTGCCTTGCGTTAGTACATTCGTTCCATTCAGTAACAAGCATACGCATGCTTGCACCTACGACAGAAAAATCATCTCGTCTCTTTCCATAAAAGCCTCTCGAGTCACCGTACCATGCCATAATTCCCAAACAATCATGACAGCGCCTACCGCCTTTGCCATAACTTCATCATTCCCTGGAAGCCACAGAGTACCCACACCAATGACCTTGAAATGACCCGTCATGGCAGCACCCACCTCGCTATAAATCGGGGTCGCCACGCACAGTGCCGGCCGAGATTTTTTCCGCCGAACCGCCTCACCCGCTCGCTCTCGCTCGCGCACACGCGACACACCGGCCCCACAACGGGACCGCGCACTGCCGCCGGTACCACGCCGTGCCGCCCACCCCCGCGTCCCCACCTCGCCCACGCCGCTGCAACGTCCTCGACACTCGCGCCTTCAGCGCTGCCACTGTTCGCGTTGACGACGAGCTACCGCAGCCCACGCCGTCGCCCGTCCTTGCGCAACGCCGCTGCTGCTCTCCTCACCTATAAAAGGAGCAAGGCCGTGACGAGCCCCGTCACCAGCCCAAGCACACCGAGCCGCTTCACTCCGCTAGCTGAACCACTCCTCCCGAGCCCAGCTCACTCACGAGACAAAGCTCCAACAATTGGCCCTCTTCCTCGAGCTGTTCCGCGCCAAGGTGAGATGGCAGGCAGCTCTCCCGACCATTAACTCCACAACACTAATAAAGGCCCAAAACACCCACCAGGTCGTGAGCACTTAATCCAAATCATTCTACCAATCAATACTGTAAACTCAATATCTCCTTCATATCAACTCCTTTTCACGTAACTCTTTTTCCTTAACTCTCCTCAAATCATATATTATCTATTCCTCCTATTTTCATCTCCATTTGAGCTTATTTTATTGCTTGCTTGTGTTTGTTTGCCGGTTGTGCCGTTTTCGCCCGTAGATCACGGAGTGACCGAGGAGGAGCCTGCTAAGGAGCCAGAAGACCCGTACCACGAGCAGGAAGCCGCCGCCACCGACGCGTACGCAAGCGAAGGCAAGTTTCATCGACCCCTACGTGAGCGGTTGTATCCACGTGAGGACGTTTAGCTGTAGCCTGGGTCTAGGATCGATTACATATACCAGTACTTGAGTGATTGAGTGTGCCCATGCATGCATCTGAGTAGTCATGCATATCCAGAGCTGAGAATAAGATATGAAGGGATCTGGCTGAGACCAGGGCAGCTGGGTATGCTGGAGCCGGCGCTACCGTTGTGGTAGACTGGCAGGTGAGTGTTACCGTGGTGGTAGACTCGAGTTGACATGTTGAGGGATGGTTGCTGCCCTGGTGAACCGTAAGGACCGAGTTGTTTTGACATCTCACCTAGCTTACTTTAGTACGACCACAGGTTCCGGTATGGACCGGACTTAGCCTAATCCCACTGGTTAGCCTGACGATCGTGGGAATGGTTTACGGGTATAGACCATTGGGGTCAGGGCCCGAGGGTTTGTGCGGCCGGGCTGGGGCGTGACCACGGCTGGGTGTCAGCTATGTTGGTTGTCCGTTCAGGCAGTCGAGCGTGTGGGTACAGTGTACGACCTCTGCAGAGTGTATAATCCATTCGAATGGTCCGTGCCCATGGTATGGGCAGGCTACGGTGTGGTCCTGACAACTAGTGAGCCATCTATTGTGGGTTGTGTCGGGAAGAGTTGCATACCATTAGTTGCATTGCTAATACATTGTGCTCAATGTGCGTCGTGCATGTCATTTCCCCTCCCGTAGGGTGAGGTGGAGCTTGCTGAGTACTTTTGTACTCACCCCTGTTGATTTTTCTCCAGAGGATCCTGACTTTGTGCCAGAAGACTACGAGTAGATCGTGTCCGCACCCAAGCTGATCGAGTGGAGCCATGATGGATGAAGAGCTAGTCATCCATGCCGTCATGCTAGTCGTTATCCTATGGTTGTTCTGTGTAGTGTTGTGTTGTCACTTCACCCCTCGTGTACGTGTTGAATAAAGCTCTGTATGACTCTGGACTCCACTTGATGTAACATGTATTATGCCGGAGACCTTATTCGGTAATTAATACATGGTTTAGCCTTGATCTTCGGGTCAGGGTGCTCCAGGATCGAAGGGGGTTCCGCCGCTTGGGAAGGAACCCGCCTCCTCCTTTTATAGACACAAGGAGGGGTGGTGTATATGTACGGAAAATCTCCGGAGTCGGCGTCTTCTCCCCGAATCGTGGGAGAGTAGTGTACGGTTGCTGTAGAAAGTACACTGTGGAGCACTGGAGGTGTGACACCTCAGGTGTCAGTACACTTAAATACATATCACTGTACCTTATTTAACCTTAAAAGAAAAATGGGAGAAATTAATTCAAAAAGAAGGGGTCAAATAAAAGTCAAAGTAAACAAAAGAAATTGAAGGAGAAAGGAAAAAGAGTGAAAGCTACTCAAATTTCAATTCAAAAATGTGCACAAAATTTTAATTGGCTCATGAGAGGTACTTCAATTGACATGTGATCAATTGAACTTCAGCCAAAAACAAATCAAAAACTAAGTAAAATCAAAGCCCTTTTGTGCAAGATTGCAAATTTACGAATAGTTCAAAATGTGAGTTTCAAATGAACATTTGCATAATACGAAAGTTGTAGATCTTGAAAAGTTATGCAAAATTGGTATTCAACGCTCTTTCATTCGAGCCCTCAAAATAGGAGATATTTTTAGTTTACCGAGAGGTCCCTGGATTTTCAGAAATCACAGATAGGCCCTCACCTTCATCTCTCTCTCCTCCCGGTGCTCTGTTTCGCGCCGCCCGCCGTACGCCGCCGGTGGACTTCGTCCACCGCGCGCCCGCGGCCAAACGGACCCAGGGAAACCCCTCAGCGCCACCTGGCCTGCCCCTTGGCACCTCCTCACGCGCACACGCGTCCCAGGCGCGCTCCCGAGCCGCCACGCCACCCCCGCCATGCGCAGCGCCGCTGGCCGCTCCACCCGCTCGCCGTCGTGCGCCCCGGACCCAAACCCGCCTCCCCCAGACGCTACTCCCCTCGCCTAGGAGCTCCTTGGCCTATAAGTACCCCCCAGAACTCCACCATCGCGCGGCTTCTCCTCCTCCTTCTTCCTCCTCCCGCCGCTCCGCCATGGCCGGCGAGATCTAGCTCGCGCGGACCAGCCACCTCGGCCCTGCACTGCTCCATCCGACCCCCCCCCACAAGCTTCTCCACCCTCCAGTTGAGCTCCACGCGCGCGGAATCGAACCCCCTACCTCTCCCGACGCCGTTCCCCTTTTGCGCCGCCGCCGGCGAGCTCGGGCTCACCGTGGACCGGCCAGCCCAAAGGCAGACCGAGCACGACAGCTACCCCAGGCGCATCCTCAAGCTCTCGCGGTGCTCGTGCGCGCCCTGTTCCCCTACCCCGAGCTCTCCTTCACCTACAACGCCGGCGACCCGAACATCCGCTCCGCCATTGACGCCGACGAGCTCGATTCCGTGCACCGAAGTCTCGAACGCCGACCAGGGTAGGTGTTCCTCGATCTCTACTCTCCCACGCGCCTCCCCGTGGCAGCCCCAGTAAGCCCTGCCTAGCAGAACACCACCGGCAAGATGCCACGGCGGAGAAGGCCGGCGAAGGACCCGGTTGTAATTTCTTTTTTTCGTTCAAGGGTGTGTTTGCAAGAATTCCAGTGTATACCAGTGAACTTCTAAAATGCAGAATAAATCACAGAAAAATCGTAAAAATGTAAACTCAACTGATCTGGAATCCTTGTAACAAGATCTACAAATTTTGTAACAGTCACATCTACAGAAACTCAACCAAATTTAATCTGGGAAAAAGAATAAGAAAATCACCCTATGCATGTTCAGGAAGTTCTACTCAACAACTGACCTTGATTTTTGAATATGTTATCACTAATGTAATTTTAAGCCCACAGTAAAAAGATTGAACCCAAACAAAACATTTATCATGTTGGAACAATCAAGATTCTCTAATCTATTGTTGGCTTACTCGATTTAATACTGGAAAACATATGGATGAACTTGCTCTGGAATTTTTACTGCGTACATGTGTAACTGAAACCTTGTTAATACAAAAATTTCAGGTTTATTAGAGTTCATTTGCTATATACCATGTTTTAAGCTTGTTTAATTTACTTAATTCTTCATATATAGTTTGTATGCTCAGAAAAATCTATATTTATTTATGAAGTCTGTTTTTGGCTCTGTTATCCTGCCTAAAAATTTAGAGCTGCAGTTACTGAGTTTTGCTTTGGTGAATAATCATGCTTAGCATCTTATGGTTAGTTTTACCATTTTTGTTCTGAGTAAAATACACCATATCTGATCATGATCTTTTGACATGTTCTTTTTTAGAGTATGTTCTGTCTATAATAAAAAGTTCACATGCAGTCCTGGTCAAATGAACTTTGAGAAATTTATGCTAACTCATGTTAAGTTAACTGCATAACTAATTAATCGTAATGATATAAAGCTTGATAATTTTTCTGGAGTATGTTTAGATCATGAATAGGCTCTGGTAAAAATTTGAGAACCACAACCCTAGTATAACTCTCTGTAGAATTAATCTTATTTAATGGCTTGCTGTTTTTGTTCTTTTTGTCACCTCTGCTGTATAAGTGAATAAAATCTAGATAAATTACAGTACTAAGTAGATGCTTGGTAGATGCTTCCATAAAATTTGTAGCACCATAACCTAGGTTAAACATTCTGTACAAAAAGGTGAAGTAACTAGAGTAATCTACTCACATGAATAGTTGTGGTAATTGCTCTATGGTTAGAATCTGAAATTTATACCATAAGTGCTTAAGTTTGGACCTGTGTTACTTTAGTTTTTCATCCCTAGCCATGAGTAGATTGATGTTTTGAATTAATGAAAGCATGCTATGTGTTAAATTTAAAAATGAAAACCAAAACCCCCCACCCATTCATGAAGAAACATAGTCATGATTACTACTCTATAAATGACTGCCCATGAAATGAAATGTTGAAATCATCACTAAATTAACTTTTGTTGAACTACAACTTTATCGTGAAGGAAAGAAAACCTTTTATCCATGAGTAACTCATAATCTCGCATTGCATATAGAAGCGGTCAATCTCGCGGACGGGGACTACGAATTGTTGCCCGCGGACTCTCGTGTGGATCAGGAGGTCTCTTTGAACTGTGCTAACTTGTCTCAAGACCTGGGTCAAGCCCCAGAGGCTTTTCTGCCTGACAGTGCCCAAGAAGGCAAGCCCCGGAGCATAATCCCACTATTCTCCGAATTAATATTCATTTATCTACTTATAATGTGTTGTAATAGTTTCTTTCTGAAATTAAGTTTTCTAGGCGTTGATCGAAAACCTTAGATGCATGATCCCTAGGTACCTATGTTTGATCCCGGATCTTTTATCGACTAGTTGCCATGCTAATTAGGAACGGTAGAACTCGAGGGGTTTCCTGCCTCTCGCGAGCAAATAGGAGTTTTACTGACTTTATTTTCCTGCTGAAATATAAGGACAACGGGCGGGGTTGTGATACCCCGTTGGTATAGTCAAAAATGGCTAAGGTCGCGGTGTGTGGCTCATTTCGTTAAGCATTTGAAAGTACTAGCCACATACCGAGAAATATGGTAATCGGTAAGCTTAAGTACCTGATTGGACCGGCGAATGGAACGATCTCGCACCCTCCTGGTAGAAGTAGGATTTATATTTTTGTCGCGACGTACGGGTGCAGAGACGTCGGGCTCTGTAGTCGGGGAGGGTGTGTCGGATCCACGGACTGGAAAGAAAGGGGAACTGTAGCGTGGGCGGGAGCGAAGTCGATCCCCATGCGTGTGGTCTAGGTTCCCCTGGCCAGGTTGAAATTCGATTCAGAATCGTCCGCCTCTCACGGCATGAGATTGCTTAATGTTTTCGGTCACACAGAGTAACAAGTGTAACATGATGATGATAATACTGCTGGTTGATTAAATGGTTGCTCTACCATGTTTGTGTAGAGTTAGTTGCAAATTTAGAACGGTTAATCCAACTAGAATATGGCTAAGTAAAAACCTGAAAGTAAGGATCAACATTTAGCGGCATTTTGGCAAAACAAACCCCACCAACCAAAAAGCCTTGCATGTCTAGTTATCGGACTATGTTATATCCGAAGACGGGTCAGTCTTGCTGAGTATTAGTATACTCAGCCTTGCTTGTGGCACTATTTTTCAGGTACTAACTTCGAGGATCTGTTTGCGAGTCTTACTTGGCCGTGTACCTTACCTCCGGGTTGGTCTGTGGAGTGGGATGGTCCTTCAGCTGGTGCTGATCACCCTCCCGCTGAGTGACGCTTTCGTACGAGCTTTATCGATGTGTCACGTTATCTCGCTAGTTATCTATTACTGCTTCCGCTGAACAATGAGACTGGAATAATTTGAGTAGATGGAACTCTGTAGTACTATACTATTCTGAACCTGGTTTGTAATAAATTTCCTTTCCGCTGCAATCACTCTGAGATGTATGAAATATTCTGTGTTGTAATCTCTGGGCTCACCCTCTTGTGAGTGTTGTCTGCTGATCCTGGAATAGCGTGGCTTTAATCGAGGCTTAACTCGAGGAACTACCGGTGAGTGCCAATTTGGGTCAGAGTTGCTTAGCAACAAAGATCAGTGCACCCGGGCCCAGTAGTTTTGGGTGGTTCCGCCACAGGAGGGTATGGCGCCGGACGTGGCAGGCGTCCTGGGAGCCCTTTAGCCTTGCGGGGATCGCGCCGGCGTCCTGCGGCTCCAGTGGGCGGCGTGGTGGTCGCTGTAGAAGGTACCGTCCTCTGTGCCCGAGCTGGCAGAGCACCGAGGGTTCTGCTGGCGGGGTCTTGCTCTGGTCACGGTCTGTACCGCATTCGAGGGTCGTGGCCATGCTCGCCGAGGATCCTGCGGAGGAGGAAGGTACGGGGAGTTGGCAGCATAGTGGCGAGAACAGTGTTAGGTATGTCTGCACAGGGTGTCGCAGGTTCCCACAGAGTCGGAAAAGCGCCGGGGATGGCGGCATAGTGACCGGAGTTGGCGGACGGGACTCCGGTCACTCCTGCTGTGCGGCATGGCGGCCTGACGCCATCTGACTCCCGCACTTCGTGGTGGAGCAGTTGGTATTTAATGCGACTGTCAGTCGGGCAGGTGAGCTGATGGGTTGCTAGTTCCATCTGCTGAGGGGTGGCCTCGAGCGAGGCGGAGCTTCCCTTGAGCCGGGGCCCTGCGGAGGGCTCGGCCTAGGGGGTCTCGAGCAAGGCGGAGTTTGCCTGCTCTCCGAGGGTAGGTCCGCTACCCTTGAGCGAGGCGGAGATGTAGCGCACCGTTGGAGGCCTCGGCGGGGAGGCCTCGAGCGAGGCGGAGATTATTCTGCGAGTTCGAGGGGAGCCTCGGATGGGTCGTACCGCGGTGCTGGGCCGTGGGCCGAGTACGGATTGGGCTCTTTTGGGACCTGGAGAGGATCCGGGCGCTATGGGAGAGCTGGAAGAGTTCCATAGTATCCGGGTGTAGAGCGACGACGGAGTTGTCGTCATTGGTGGCTTCGTCCACCTCCAGCCGGTTCGTCGTCTTCTTCCTCTCCAGGATCGTCGTCGAGTAGTCCTTCTTCACCTTCGGATCGGGGGAAGATGGTTTGCCTTGGCTCGCCATGACTGTAGAGTACGACGGGGCGGTTTGCACTGTGGCCCGTTTGGCTGATTGCGTTTTGCGCTTTTGAGGGCATTCTAGTCCCTAGATTAGGGTGCCCCTGATTGTGGTACCCGACAATTATAAACTAATTAATCGAGCCGGAGGAGTATCATGGTGATTACACTCCTCTCACATTTGATGGCAGTATGGCACTCTCCATCGTCTCTCTTCATAAAAATATTGATGTGTCAGCAAATTTAATATTCATGACACTATTATGTTCGCTTGGCTGTGTCTGGTAGCTGGTGCTGATTTGCTATGAGAGAAAAGTACTACTGCATGGCTGGTGACTGATACTAATTTGGTGTGAGAGAAAAATACTGCTAACTGATTGGCTGACAAGCCAAACGAACAGAGACTAGCCTTAGCCCTGTTGGCAGCACAGTACTCTCTCCATCCCAAAATAATTTCAATTCTAGGATCAAACACGTAAACCAATACTAGGTGCAAATTACCAAATTGCTCCTTGTATTTTGTTAAAAAAATCTAGACATTGACTTGTCTTTTGTATAAGAAGTTTTCAGAGACTCTTGTCTTTTGTGGTTGCTAGGTCAAAATTGCATTTTTTGTGGGACAAATTTTGGCCCATAAAATTGTATTTATTTTGGGACGGAGGGAATATATTTTTTCCCACAACTGCCTATGGCATTCAAGGTGCTATTGTATTGTATGCTGCCAAACTCCCAACTGCCCCCTCCAAAATATTAAAACACAGAGTAAATTGACATGACATTTGATTTGGAGCTGTCCCACAATCTTTTTTTAAAAAAAACATGACATCTATCTCCAGCTTGGTCAACACAAGAAGATATCGAAAACAAACATATCCGCCAGAATTGCGTCAACTAGCTATAGTGCGATTTAATGGAGGTTAGGTTGGTAGCTACTACCTGACGCCCTCAAAAGACTAATGCAAAAACCCTAGCTGCTGCTCGTTTTCAGCAGGATCGTGCAAACCTGTTCCATTTACGAAAATAAGTGAAAGCTGTTTGATTTTACAATATAAAATTGTCTGCTGAAAGATCTTCGCCTGACCCCTTTTACAATTCTTCTACGGAGTAGAATCATATTTTCTGACACGTTAGATTTTTAGACACTAATCCTTTCAAAGACTACTACTGCCGGGTTAAAACAGGGAGTTAATTCTTTAAATGCCATCAAAATTTATATCAATCCTTTTAATGCCACTAAAAATTAAGATATCCCTTCGTTGCCATCAAAATTTAACGTTTCATCCCTTCAATGCCATTCCGTTAAGTTTTGCCGTTATTCGGACGGAAGCTGTCATGGACCCTATATGTAAGTGAAAGGGAGCTTCCTTTTGACCCCTTCTTCTTGATTTATGATGGACAGGTCATGGTCGGCTGCGTGGCGAGCTGCCTCCGCTGGCGGCGAGGCCGGCTGGTGGCAGTACGGCGCAGGCCCGCGGCCAACACACTCAGGGGAGGCGGGGGTGCGCGGCGGCGCGGCCTGGGGCGGCACAGGGGCGGCCAGCAGCGGGCGACGACTTGGCGGTAGCGGCGGCACCCAAAAACGAGGGTGGAAACTGCGGGAACGTGCAAGAACGAGGAGGGCATGAGCTTCACTGCATCACCTAGGGTCGATTTAGCCATTGTGCAAAGGAAACGGTGGCCGGGCGATGGAGTTCCACTGTGGACGCATCTTGACGGTAATGGAGGCCAACGGCCGGGAAATCCTCTATTCCCGGCGAGGTGGGGGTCGGGGCTCGAGTCTGAGGGGTCGTGGAGGGAGCTAGGGAGGTAAAGGAGCTTCGGGTGCGAGGGATTTGAAATCCATGGAGGGAACTGCGCGGGTTTCGTCGGCGAAGGCGAGCTGCTCGAGCTCCGTCAATGGTGGCCGGAGGAAGAAGAAAGACTGAGCGTGAGAGAGGGAGAGAGTGGTTGGGGCGCAAGATGCTGTACCCCTACGGCATGGTCCTGCACGGCTTCTCGGCGCGGCTCACGCCGGCGGAGGCCGCATGCCTGGCGCGCGTGGAGGTCCTCGCCGTGAACCCGGAGGCGCGGTACGAGGCCTGTTAGAATATCTGGTGTATAACAAACAAAGCAGAACTTGTTGATGAGTCCGGCCATGTAGTTGTAGTCTGTATCCTTGTAGATAAAGTTGTTGTAAGCATATAAATCTGTATTAGAATCCTGATCCGATACATCTACAGGGACTATATATTGTAATCTTAGTTATGCCGATTGTGCATCAATGTTAATTAACGCGCAATCCGAGTGCACCCAAAGTTCAGGGGCGTCGGTTCCTCCTACTGCTTCTGCTGCTCTGATTTTTCCACCATGGGCCCATGGACACAGACCGGGAGTCGAGCTCCTCGCGCGATGACGACGGCCACGGCATGCACACGTCCTCCACGGCCGCTGGCGCCGCCGTGCCCGATGCCAGTCTGTTCGGGTTCGCGGCAGGGACGCGGCGCAGCATGGCGTGCTCTCGCTCTGGCTCTGCAGCAAGAAGAAGGGGGCAAAAAGGAAGGCTTTAGTGCTCCCTTTCACTTACATGTGAGATTCATAGCAGCTTCCGTTCGAGTAACAGTAGAACTTAACGGAATGGCATTGAAGGGATAAAACTTTAAATTCTGATGGCAATGAAAGGATAGCTTAATTTTCAGTGGCATAGAAAGAATTGGTATAAATTTTGATGGCATTCAAGGAATTAACTCAAAATTAAGCCATTCATCATTCATGTCTGGGCTGTAAAAGACTACTACTTTTGGAAGTATCTTCTGTGTTGGTCAGATTCCAAATTGGGGAGGTCAAATTAGGTCACGTAGTTTGACAGACAGTGCACTCTTCTTCCTCCCTATCCTGACAGGTGTAGGGAAATGCGATTTAACAATTAGTAGCTTGAGGAAAATTGTCTGATGAAGTGGATTTTGGCCGGTCTAATAGCCTACCGCTTGACTGATTAAGCAAATGTTTAGTGCCACTAGCTGGTGCGGGCATGTGATGGGGCGACACTACGTGGATTCGGTGTTGACGCAGGAGAACGGTTCGGCCGCGCGTGAATCCATGGATACTGATAAAAACTAAGCCAACAGATGATGCAGCGTCGTCTGAAGCTAGCTTAAGGTTCATTGAAACTGCATTAGGAACTTGCGATTTAAAATTCTGGTGGGATCAGCCGGGACTTGGAACTCTCGGATCTGCCGACAACGATTGCTCATCGCAAGCAATGGTGGTTTCTCTCCTTAATCCCAGGCACCCACTACTCATAGAGAATGATAGGTAGTATGAATTGAATAAAAAAGATTCTATTGTCAACACTACACTTGGAATGTACATGGTGACCAAACAACACTGTTCAAGGTCCAACTAGTAGCATCTAGCTCTCTCTCTCTCTCTCTCTCTGGAAGTCAAAAATTGGATTCGTGCGGATTGTTTCTTTGCATTTCTCATTTCTTCAAAAGCCAAATCTAGGGTAGTGCCGGGATCAAATCCTCTAGCGTGTAGCACAGTAGCAGCGGTGGTGGCGGCTTTAGACCAGCAGGATGATGGACCCAGGCGAGAAAGGCGCAGGAGCAGAGTGGAAAGGCGCGTGGGCGAGGTCTGAAACGGATGTCACGGAGACGGAGGGAGCCCGTGTCTTCTACGGGGGCTGACTCCCTGCACGCGCAGCGGGGGACACTTGGACTCCTCCCCACGCCACGAGCCTGGCGCACATGGAAACTGCCTGACCCACTCGCCGTGCTACACTGTGCGCAGGCCCAAGTGCATCTCTGCTGTCCACAATCTTTCCTCCTGTTCATACGCGGGTGTGAAACACTCTGCATCGAACGGGGTTAAACAATGAACTGCTAAGACTAATACTGACTCTGAATCTCGTGCGGCTGTAAGCCTGTAACGTGATTCCACCTTCAGTGTTCACACTTAGGGATGAAAACGGTCGGGAACGGTTGGGAAAACCCCTCAACCGTTCCCGCAACTGTATTTTTTGGTCGGGAACGGAAACGGAAACGGGAAAATCGGACGGGAAAACGAAATCGGTATTACGGGATATCGGGAACGGAATCAATCGGTCGGGAGCATGCCGATTACGATCGGGAATCGATAACTCAAAACGGGAAAATACATACAACCACTTCAAATATTTAACTCGATAAAATAATTACAACTATGCATAAATAACATGGAAACAAGACTCGTATAACTAAGAAACACAGGTAAAGTGAATCACGAATTCACAATTCACGTTGGAACACATGCAAACAACAATTCACGTTTCCAACACAGGTAACACAGCCGACTACGACAAATACGGGAATTCCCGCGGGAATTTTCCCATTTGAAAACTGGAACCGTGAAAACGGTCGGGAAAACACCCCAACCGTTCCCGTTCCCGCCCGTTTTCCTGTTTTGTTTTCCCATTTTCCCATTTTTTTCGCGGAAACAGTTTACGGTCGGTTTAAACGGTAAACGGAGCCGGTCGGGACGGGATTTTCCCGTCCCATTTTCAACCCTATTCACACTGCAGTTGCTCCGGTGTTCAGTTCCACGCTTTCCAGGTGCCCGGTACAATCTACATCTCTACATCCAAAAACATCACATCAAATATATATTTAGATACATGCATAAAGTATTAAATAAAATTTATTTACAATTTTTTTTGCACGGATAGATTATAAATCGCGAGATGAATCTAATGAGCTTACTTAATTCATGATTTGCAACAGTGATGCTACAGTACCATCCGCTAATTATGAATTAATCATAAATTAATTGGACTCATTAGATTCGTCTCGCGAATTACAATCCATCCGTGCAAAATGTTTTGTAAAAATAGAATTTATTTAGTATTTCGAAATAGCAAGATTCTGTATCAAAAATTTTACCCATAAACATCTAAACATCTAATTCCAGATCTTCAGCTGTGACTGTGAGTTCCTCGCAACCTGTACTGAGGTGACAAGAGGGAGGGGCCCGTGTATTGAGTAGCTTGAGCTGTGCCCTGCCTGTACCCGCACCGCGTTGCCTCCCGTCTCATCGAAACAGCGATGGCGGGCACGGCAGATTAGCGCGACGCTTCAATGGCTTCTGCTAATGCAACAACCATGCCATAATCGGCCAGCTAAGGTCGGACAGTGATAGTATTATTCCGTCCTCGGCATCCAACCCCCCAAACTGTGTTGCTTAGAGGACACTCGAATTTGAGTTTCTTTCTTGTGCCAAAACCCGGCTAGAACTAATAACAAACAGTTGCCTACAGCTCGGCTCTGAACGTCACTTTCAGAATCTTCATACGAGATTAATAATGTCTCTTTGACACTGCTGCGGACGGGGTGGGGACGACAGGTTGGTGGCGATGGGGTTGCCGGAGACTTTTGGGAGCCGGCAGCTTCGAGTGGAGTCAGGCTGGGGGGAGCAGGCGGAGCTGGGCCCCTGCGTGCTCTCGCCGTGCTGACTTCCAACTCGTCTCCTTCCCGTCCGGTCCGGCCGGCCGGCGCCTGTCCGTCACGAGCGCCCGAGCTACGGGCCGCCCGATTAATGGAGTCGGCTCTGTTTGGTCCCCGGACTGGTAGATGCACGGGTTGGTCCATGTCGCCATTCACTCTGTTCGGCTGGCCTGCTTCAGCACTAGCTAACAGTATTTTTCTCTCACACCAAATCAGTACTAGCTATCAGCCACCAGCCAATCAGCAATAATTTTTTATCACAAAAAATCAGTACCAGTCTTCAACAACAGCCAGCCGAACAAAATGATTGTGTAACTGCAATTTAGTTGGTTAACAGAGAAGAGAGAGGTGCCCACATCACTCCAGTAGTGTCGCCTCCGGTAGTACATTGCTGAATGCTGGACTAGCGGCATCCTACAGGGCAGGCACGGCGATGATTGGCAGCACTTCTAGGCAGGGTTCACGTATCCGACCGGTGACCGGTAACCGCCGGCCTCCGGTTCCGGTATACCGGTCCGGTTTGGCCGGTTACCGGTCGGAACCGGTGGAATTCAAATTTGAATTCAAACTTCCCCGTTCAACCGGTTCCGATCGGTATGCCGGTCGGTTAGACCGGTATACCGGCCGGTTTGGCCGGTATACCGGCCGGTTTGGATGGTAACCGGCCGGTTTGACTGGTACAGGTCAAATTCAAATTTTTTTCTTTTTTTGTTTAAATTCAAATGCCCACAAAGTATACTAAATAAATGTTTGTACAACATATTTTAGTCTAAATGAACCCTCCAACTCTTTTTTATACTACTTTTACATTGTATTTGTATACTTTCGTATGCACGTTTTTTTTATTTAACTTATAAATTCCGCAAACCATACTAAATGAACGAATTTTTGAGAAAATTTGACACCATTAGATTCATCACACCTTGAAATATTTTTAGGAATTTTTTGAGAATTTTTCATTTTTTTGAATTCAAATTCAAAATTTGAATTTGGACCGGTTGGGAACCGGTCGGAACCGGAACCGGTCCGGACCGGTTTGACCGGTTACCGGTCAAACCGGACCGGTTCCCACCGGTAAGGTTAACCATGCTTCTAGGTGCTAGGCGTAGATGGTTGCCGAGCCCTCCTGATCGCATGCAACCTAACCAGCGACACGACTAATGGCTTGCGCCGGCGACGCTGCTCGCGGCTCATTGTTATTCATCTGCCACTCTGCCAGCTATAGTTGGCCATTCGGGCCGCCCGGCCCGGGCCCGGGCCCGGGCCGGCCTTGGCCCGTTTTTTACGGGCCGTGCTGTGCATGTCCACGGGCTCCCCTAGCGGCCCAGGCACAAGCCCACGGGTCACTTTCGTGCCGGGCCAGCCCGGCTTAGCCTGACACTAATGCACAGGCCGGGCCGCCCGAAGCCCACAAATACAAAAAAACCCACAAACAACTTCAAATTCAAACATAATCAAACCAAAGTGATGAAACCCTCTCAAACTCAGATACATCACAAATTATAGAGCTGATCACAGATTCAAAAAAAACCCCACAAACCAAGATACATCACAGAGATAGTAGACATCACAGATTCACAGCCACACAGAGACATCACACACATAACAAAAGATCACTTAACTGATAAGTGATGAAAGAATTATAGAGCTGTTTTAACACTTGATCTATGTGATCAAGTGTTGGCTGCCTCATTAAAAACCTTCCTAGGTAAAACTCACCCTTGTGAGAAACCCTAGGAAGGGAAAAAGAGTACAGTCCAACTCTATAATTCTAGTTAATTGTTCAACATTACATCAATGTGTTCAAATTCAACAGACAGACTTTAACATTACAAACAGACCACTAAGACTAAGGTCTAAGGAACTAAGGCTAAGAAGATAAATGCACATTGTTGTTGGCCTGCAGTCCTGCAGACCAAGAGCCAGCCTTGCTGGCTGCCTTCACTTCTCTTTACTTGCCATTGGCAGGGACAGACCTAGCAAACACAGCAAGATCATTAATAGAACAAGTATGAAAGCTTTAGTATGAAACATGTTAAGTACTTACTCATTTGGAGTAGCCTGCCCTTCATCATTGTCATTGTCCTTGATGCCGAACTTAGCCTCGAACTCTCGTGTCTCCCTCTCGACGTCATGCTGCGCCCTTGCATCAGCAGCCTCCCAATCCTTTACGCAGGTCAAGTACTCCACATTATGAGGCGCCAAACGTCGTCGTCGCTCCTCGATCACCCTGCCAGTGAGACTAAAGCACGACTCCGAAGAGATAGTAGAAATTGGGACAGACATAACATCTTTAGCTAGGATGGACATGATGGGATATGTTAATTTGTGCTCATGCCACCAACTTAAGATGTCAAAATCATCATCAAAGCATGTGATAGTGTCGCTGTCCAAGTAGGAAGCCAACTCAGAAATAGCAGATACAGGTGCAGGAGTAGGAGAAGAAGTAGATGCAAGAGCAGGAGAATGAGGAGATGTACCAGTAGCTTCATAGATCTTACCCCATGCCGTTTTTTTTCTTACCAGTAGATCCTAATATGTTGGAGGGGCTCTGCAACCTAACTGCACCATACTTGTTATAAAGTTTATATAGTTCAGTTCTTACCTCAGAGAAGTAATTAGAATAATCAACACCAATAATCTGAGAAAGAATCTGAAGAACATTATGAAAACCTCGAATCTTGGCTCTAGGATCCAAAACAAAGGCAAAGGAATACAAAAGAGGGATGTTCTGCCAATATTTGAGAAACTTCAATTTCATAGGAATCAGAATGTCCGAAAACAAAGGATCAATCTCTCTGGAATGCAAATGACCAGCAATCTCAAGTATATGATGCAACATTAGAGGACTTGTTGGATAGTAAACTCCTGAAAAAGCAACAATTGAGTCATAAAAAATTCCAAAAAACTCCATAATTTTCTCAGCAATGGTCCAATGACCTACACCGAGAAGAGGCTCACCATTAACCAAACCACAATTAGCAGCAATAAAGGTACAGAAAGTGCTCTTGTATGGTATGAAATGCTTGAGCATAAGATATGTAGAATTCCATCTCACATCCATATCCAAACCAAACTTACGAGGATTCACCCCCTTAACAATGCAATAGTTATGAAATTCAGCAATGCGATGGTTAGAAGAGTTCAAATAAAAAATTGCAGTCCTAAAAGCTTCAAGATAAGACTTGATTCTTTTCAAACCAGATTTAACAATGAGGTTTATAATGTGACATGCGCATCGCTGGTGCAAGAGACCACGCAAAGCATTGTCACCGTCTCTGTCAACATTTCCAAGTGTTACAGGATCTGGACCAAGATAACCAACAAACTTAGGAATGAGCCTAGAAATAGCTCTGGCATTAGAAGAAACATTATCAAGGGTCACAGCAAAGATCTTATCAGTCAAACCAAACTCATGAACAACAGCTTCAACACGTTTAGCAATGTTAACGCCAGTATGTGAGCAATCAATGAGCCTAAGCCCAATGACTCTCTTCTCTAGCTCCCAATCAACAGAAACAAAATGACAGACAACACTAAGATAGTCTTCCTTAGCGTTGCCAGACCAAATGTCAGAAGTGATGCAAACAGACGAAACAGAACGCAAGGATTCAATTAAAGAAGTACGACGCTCAAGAAAGTATTTGTCCAAATCTCTAGTAGTGGTTTGCCTAAAGACTCTAGAAAAAACGAGAATTATGAGCACGCGTGATGTACTCCTCAAAAGCTTCTTCAGCACCAAAACCTAGAGTCAAATCAAGTCTGGAAATCAAACGGCATAGCTCTCTCCGAGCAACATCAGGTTTGTACTCCCAGCCACTGACAAAACCATCGCCATTGAACTGAAGTCCCTCCAAGCACCAGATCTGGCACGCTTGAACACGGCCTGCTCGGTAGAAGAGGCAGAAGGCGTCGAGGTCAGCGTCAGAGTCGCCGATCAGCCGACACCATCTCCTCTACCAACAGCATTGGCACCGTCATCGACATTGATCGGAGCAACAACGCTACCGAACAATGCCTCATCGCCGGCAGTGGTGTCGTCGTCATCATCACCGGGCAGGCCACACGCCCTGAGGCTGTCGTTGACGGTGTACTCCTCAATGTCGTCCATCACGACTTCGCCCTCGGCAGCTCCGTGCCTCAATGCCCAGCGGCCCCGAATCCACGAGACCTGCGCAAGAAGAGGGTCAAGAATAGAGTCAGCCGAGAATCAAGAACAAGAAGTCAAGAGAGGACGGACGGCAAGGGTTAGGGTTAGGGGTTACGGATTACCTGTGCAACCGGAGCCCGGAGCCGCAGAGAGAAGAGAGGACGACGAGTAGGGAGCAGATCAGGGGGGATGCTGGGGACCCGGGGTGGGATATACGGTGGCGTGGCGTGCTCGGAGGTAGAGAGCCGGAGCCCGGAGGCGAGGAAGAGACAGAGACCGGAGAGCCAAGTCGAGTAGGAGCCAGAGATCTACTCGCCGGAAACCGGAGGAAAAGGGAGAGGCCGGCGGCCGGCGGCGGAGGCGCAGGAGAATCGCCGAGCCGCCGAGGCGAGAGGGGCTAGGGTTTCGGTCGGGCAGGTCGGATTGGGGCGAGGCGAGTGGGGATTGGGGAATTTAGGATTTGGGAACTGGAGGTCGCGGACGGGGGGCCGCGCGGGGTGGGCTGGGCCGGGCCGGCCAGGCCGTCAGCTTGTTGAAGTTAACAGGCCGCCTACGGGCCGGCCTGCTACTTCCGTGCCGGGCCGTGCCGGTCCACGGGCGGGGGGTGCGGCCCAAGCCCGGGCAATGGTAGCGGGCCGGGCTAGCCCGGGCACGGTTTGGACCGGACCGGGCCGGGCCGTGCTTGGGCCGGGCCAAAATCGTCGCGCTTGGGTCGGGCCTGTGGGCTTCGGGCTGCATGAACATCTATACTGCCAGCTTCATCCCTACAGGCCTCCACTCTGTAACAGAACCGTCCGAATTAAACCATCTTAAGTGCGCTAACTATCATCTTAAACATTAATTTAGTTACTGCACACTTAAAATGGTGTAATCCGGCAGCCTGTTGCGTTAAGGATCGAAAACACTTAATGCGAGCACAGATGATTACAAACAGACCAGGGTTTTCAGATTTAAATTACAAAGCAGAGCTTTACCAATTAAGTTTAAGAAAAATATCACAGTTCAATAAGCAGCAGAATTTAAATAAAAACTTAATTTGAAAACAACATTATCTACGTAGTCGTGAGGATGTCACATCGAGCCCACCGATGTGGATCCTGGTTAGCTTCAACCACCAGCAGCTACCTGAAAACAAGATAACAACAAACCCTGAGTATACTAATACTCAGCAAGACTTACCCAACTAGTTGTATATACTTAGCCGACTCCTAGACATGCAAGGCTGTTTGGCTCTGGAGTTATTTTGCTGAAAAACTACTAATAGTGGATCCTTACTTTCAGTATTTTAGCTCAAGTTTATTGTACAAATACCAACTAGATTTGCACCAAAATCTAGAGCAAGCATGGTATATAACATTAATCATCCCATAATACCATAATCATATCTCATCTCATTCCAATTCTTTACTATGATGTGACACAGTGACCAAAGTTCTCATATCTGCAAGTCACGGCGAATCGATCCGATTTAACCTTACAAGGTGAACCTAACTCACACGACACATGTAAGCCACACTGGACCACACATGTCAACTGTTCTCATCATTACCACGACATCTGAACCACGCCTGCCAAAACCCGGGTGAAGGGCCACTCACGACGAACTCCCAGAGAACCCGAAGGCGACATACAATCCAACACCCGCCGTCATCCCACGCCCAGAGTAGCAGGTTGCAATTCAAACTATCGTCGTAAATCAGGTCTACAACTTACTGGTTTCGACTACCTCCTACTTCCGGCATGTGGTTAGTACTATTCAATCCTCGATCAACAATGCCAACAACGGTACGATCCTCAATAGACACAGGCGGAGGCTCACTTTCCATTCATTCCATATCCATAACCAAATTCATATCCGCCTGGTCTCCATTTTCTTTCCTCATTGATTCATTCTCCAACAACTTTTTCCAAGTAACAAAACCTATATCTCGCGAGTGACAGGAAATCACTCGACTTCTACCGCGACCCTACTTAGCAAAGCATTTCTAACGACACCTGTATACTAGTAGAGACTCATAGGTACCTAGGAAGAAACATGCATACTAGGGTTTCATACAACTCCTAGAAATATAAATGCACAAATACTTAAATAAATATTAAATACTAAAATTAAGGGTTATGCTCCGGGGCTTGCCTGGGTTTGACACAAAGTCAGTTAGTTAGCTTGTAGTCTTGCACCGGCTTGACATCATCTCTAGTCCAAGCATGCACTCCAGACAGTCCTTCCATCTTCTTGATGCATCCATCATTCATCGTCTTGGGGGTTCGATCCCGCCATCACGTGCTTTACGTCCATGCAGTGTACATCTAGCGTACCTAAATGATATGCAACATGCAATTGCGTGAACTTAAGAAAAAACTACACAGAATGCATGAGTGCTCATGATGCAATGCAATGCGATTAACAGAACAACATGGTTGGGCAATCATTTATCGAGTAAACAAAACAACAAGCTCAAAGGAAAACGGTTCAGGGCTGCCATATGAGAGCTCATTCAACTTATTTAGCCTGAAGTGTTTCCTTCCGAAAAGCATTACTAAACTCATTTAGAAAAGCCAAGCAACATGTAAAGTAAGAAGGGTTAGACTAGAACTTTATTTAACTAGCAAGCAAAAATAAGCATGAGAGCACACAAGACCATTTAGCTTAACAAGCCACATAAGCAAGTTTTATAACAAAAACACTACCATCTGGTCCTAAATGATTTAACAAGATTTACACATGAACAAAATAAATTGCTGAAATTACACATGCAGGATAACATTTATTAGCAACAACAATAAAAGGAAACCTGTAGCTAGGAACCAAACAAATGGAAAAACTTAACTTGCAACCATGATTTAGCAACACACATTTACCAGGAAGACAAGCTATTGCCAAAGCATAGAATAAAACTTTTCCAACATTTATTGATAGCAAACAGAATTTGTTTTGGACTTAGCAAGTTAAGTTGAACAAAGAAAGATCTAAAAACATGCATACAGATTATGAGCCGAGGAATTTTACAGTGAAGTACACATGCAAAAACTAGGCTACTGCATAAATTTCAGGATTTTTGGACTTCTAAACTGTAGATATTAATTAAATAAGCTTAAACAAACATTAAACATGATTAAATCAATACATCATAGAAACATTAACTAAACAACAGGTTTAACATTTTTCCTAAGCAATACATGTCAAAACAAAGCTAACCCAACTGGTTTTATATTTTTAACATGCTCCTAACTCCAGTTATGCAATTAACAAGCTACAAATATATTTATTTTGCATAATTAAAACGGCACATAAAAATTTATCAAACAACACATTTTATGATTCTATCATGTAGAGAATAAAAAGATGAAGCTAACAAAACTGGTTTTTGCATTTTTAGCATTTTTCTACTATTTTTATGGATTTTCAAAGTTTCAAGCGATTTGGTCCCTAAAATACTATTCACATGAGTCACAGGCTTCACAAAAAGACCCCTGGAATTAATCCTATTGTTGTGTGGGGTCCCTGGTCGCCATGGCAGTGAGCACAAGCTCACAGAGCTTCACGGGGATGGCACTCCCGGCCTCCGTTCTCGAAGGTAAAGGCATGGGAGAGAGAGAGGAGAGTAACCGTGTTCTTTTTTGGTGACTCCAAGCACGGAAGAAGGGGTGGAACGGGGTCAACCCCAAACGGCCATTGTTGCCACGTCGGGAGCTCGCGAGGGACCCTGTTCCGATGGGAAAAGGGAAGGGCGCGAGTTGGGGCTGGTAGAGGAGGGTATGGGGGTCCTCACCATGGCCTCGAATCGGGCGGGGAATGGCTGGACGAAGGGCGTCGACATCGAGTAGGAGCTTTGGAGGAACTCCAATGGCGACCGGTGATGTCGAGGTCGATCCGGCCGATTTAGCCAGGAAGGAGCTTGGCCGCAAGCTGGGGAAGGTGAAGGGGATGGTGAGGAGGCTCGGGGCATGACCAATTGGAAGGGTACGAGGTGTGGGCGGTGGATCTTGAGCCGGCCATGGAGGCTCTGCTCGAGCTCGGGTTTGCTCTGGTTGAGGAAGTTGGGGGTGAACGTGAGAGAGGAGGGAGATAATGATGCAGCAGATGCATCGAACAAGGGCGTGGGGTGCTTTCTCCTCGTGTGAGGAATAGTGTTTCTTTGACTGTTAATTACGGTATCAAATAAAGTCAGTTTATAAAACCAACTTCAAAACCCCGCGCTAGTAACCTTGAAGAAATTAATAGGGTCTTTGACCGCGGGATTAGAAGATGGTTACTGTAACATCATTGTAGCCAATCATCGATTAATTACTATCATTAGATTCGTCGCGAAAAATTATATGCATCTCTAAAAAGGTTTTGCAAATAGATTTCATTTAGTACACCATACATGCGAAGTTCTCTTTTCGGGAAACATGCGCGCTAGAATTCTAGCGTGATCCAAATAAGGTCATGGGCACATGTGCAGGATGAGGGCGTGAGCTTGCGAAACAGGTTAAAAGTATTTGATTCGATTTAGACCGGAAAAACCCCAAAAATTTGCATTGAAACTCGAATTTTGGCCAAAACGAAAGATGCAGAGGGAAAAAAGATCTACAACTTGATTTGGGAAAAATTTAATTCGATTTTTGGATTAGGGAGAAAAATGTTTTTAAAGCTCGGCCACGATTGAATTAGACAAAGCCATCTTGATTAATACTAATGACTATAATTAAGTGGTGATTAGCGGCTAATGCACAAAATTAACACCAGGGGTGTTACACACTCACACTCACCGCACTCATCGCTCATCATTGTTGAGTACTGCAGTTGCAATCCGACTGATTTCTTGTGCTGATTTGATTTGTCCTAGATGCAAAGATTACCTACCAGTGAAACACCAATCCCAATCCAGTGAAGACTCTCCGAGCAGGGACAAAGCGTACATCTAGTGGTTGACGCATCATCTGGCTTTAGAATCTCGTACAGGCGTAACACGGTAACAGGCCTACACCGGCACCTGCATGCTGTGACTGTGTGTCCAGTGCAGTTTTTTTTTTTGTTCTCTGAAGGGTCGTGTGCCTAGTACATCCAGAAATTTGGGATCCGGATGCGAAATGCAAAATGGAGCCTTAAAATCCTCCGATAAACAAACATCTATTTCTTAAATTAAAGAAAGATAGTTAAATTCATTGAATTAATTCGGCCGGCTGCGATAGAGAATGCTGCTCACCTCACGTTTGCTGGAAAAATGATCGTGGCGGTGTGCACATGAGTCTTGCTGAGCCCAATCGTTGGAGTGTTTGTGGTTAGCCACCGGCGCTGGTCCTGATGATTAGCTAACGACGATTTGTAGACTGTCGCCGACCCTCAGGAAGGATGGAAGAGATGCAGATTCTATAGCAGCGGCGACATATCGGCCGGACGAGGATTAGAAAGGGAATAGTGGTCTGCCACCTCGCTCATGGTCTGCAACGGGGCTGCGCTACATACAGTACTAGCTGGCAGATTTTATTCTGATCAAGCCTTTGTTTAGTTCCATCCAGAATTTCAAAACTTTATAAGATTCCCCGTTACATCGAATCTTTGAACGCATGCATGAATTATTAAATATAGCTAAATAAAATAACTAATTACACAATTTGTCTGTAATTTCCGAGACAAATCTTTTGAGCCTAGTTAATCCATGATTGGATAATAATTACCAAATACAAACGAAAGTAATACAGTACCAAAATTTCAAAAGTTTTTACAACTAAACAGTCCAAGACGAGACTCCGAGAACAGGGGCGCCGTGCTTCCTGAGTTCCTGTTCATGCTGGGCATGCAGTGATGCAGAATTGCATGTCGCAACCATCGTATGTATGTGTTCCCATCGTTTCCGTTGTCTCATTCGTCCTCTGCTTTCAGCCTTCAGCTGTACCAAGATTGCGAGCGAGGAAGTGAGGTAGATGATGATGATGCAGAGGCTGGTCCAGGCGCCGGCCGTCCAGCCAAGGCAATAGTTCTTCTGACATCATGAGAGGCAAAAGAGAGCATTACTATGGAGCATACACATACTTCAACGCTTGGCTTTGAAGGTCAGGAAAAGCACACTCCTTTCGTTGCTCCTTTTGCTCCCAGTCATTAAACATAAGTTTTTTTCTTTTATGGCTACGTGGAGGGTCGGTGCAGCGGATGAAGGATCATTTTGGTTACAACAGTCGTTAGCATTCTTTAGCTGAAACCTAGGATCTGACGGGCTCCATGATTCAGAACTTCATCAGATTCTCAAATGATGCGGCACCCGGTAGGATTGAGATTTCTCTGACGCTGAAAGAGAAGCCGAGGAAAGTTGAGCAATTCTTGCCGGGGTCAGATTAGGTGAGACCTCAGGACTCAGGAGGAGGGGCTGGCTGTCATGTAGGTTCAGCTCGTGCAATTGCATCATTGCCTCATTTGCATGCCTCATGCCTGCATGCTCGGCGGCAAGACAAGCACCAACAACATGACACAGCAGCCCAGGAGCTACTTGAGTCCTGAAGATTGACGCGCCGCAGATGACACGACTTGCCATTGCCATAGATATGAGCAAGTGATGACGTGATGCGCACCGTGCACGATCAATAGCTGCCGGATGGGGTGGGTCTCTCTCGTCGGCTGGAGGACTTGTCCCCTCGGCCCTTCGAACTCACGCCTCACCGCAATCATGTTAATCATTGCTTGAATCCCTGTCTGTCAGTTGCCAACGATCTGCACTGCAGATCTGAATCTGCGCCACCATTGACAGGTGAAAAAAATCTTGCGAAATGTAATTGCGCTCGACCTGGTAATCCTAACGATCTGCATTGCAACGGCACCCACATGCGAGACAGACCTTCTCAGAGCAAAGGACAAAGTGTACATCCATACAGCCACAGTCTCGCAGAAAGGCCAAAGCCTGCACCTGCGTGCTTGCTAGTACAGTGGCAGCATCAAGGTCTAGTAGTTCTGAAACAAGACGAGTAGACGACAACGCAAGGTAAAAGATGCTGGCGCTTTCAGTTCCTGCTTTGCTGGGACGACCAGGCATATACGTTGTTTGTACAGTACTTGGCAGTAGAGTAGAGTTGTAACTCGTACCTATCTTCCTCTGTTTTTTGTTTGTTTTTTTGGAAGAAAAAAAAGTAGTACAGGAAACATGAGCAGAAGAATTGAGCAATGTGAACCATATGCATTAAGGTCTTACGCGACGGCCGAAAGAGAGCAATTGTGTTATATACAAGGTCAGGAAAAGCGCCGTAATTTCTTCCTTCCGTCTCCTCTGTGTCTCCTCTCATTTTGCACACAAGGTTTGAAGTTTGAACATTGCTACGCGGAGGATTCACGCTGCATCATTTGGTCGCAACATTCATCCCAATGTGGTCGTGAAATCTGAATCTGATGTGCGTCATGCTGAAGAGTGAAGACTGAAGAGCTTCAAGATTCTGTGAATGATGAGGGACCCGTGGGACGTGGGGTGGGGCGTAGGAGGGCTCAAGATTTGGCCACGGCTGACAAAGTAGAGCGGCAGTCTTGAAGGTTGACGCTCCGCAGGTGACAAAGACCTCACAATTTCACGAAGGCATGAAGACGTCGATGGGGGCAAGATGGCAGCAAGATGCCCAGATGCGCACGAAACCTTGTGATTCACTGATTCTTGTCCGAGTCAGACGAGCTGAGGTGACAACTCCAACTGCCGGCATGTTTCTTTGCATGGCACGCCTGTCATGTACGGCTGCAAAGAGCAGAGCGAGTTTGTACGAGAAGATAATGAAGCAAGATAAGATCTCGAACGCGATGGTCCTTGGCTTGTTAAACAACTCAGGTAAACGCAGTGGGCAGTAGCTACTTTTGAAAGCATTATCGCTACTTGAGGATTATATGTGCTAATTGCTAACAAGACATCCTTACTTGTGCTCTTCAAATGGCGTAATGATGCAAGGTTAGCAGCAATGCGTGTAAGGATTAGCAATCATTTTAGTACTGATGACAATTGAATGGCAATATGGCATCATCACGGAACACCGGATTTGCTATTGAATAAGCTATTTTTTGGTGCATCTTGAAAGTTTGGTTCCATCGGTTATAACCGAAATCGAACCGAAAGAAACCGAAATCGAAGTTCCTCAATTCCTAGTCCTGAAAAGAACCGAACGGTTCCTGTTATCTAGGAAACGAACTTCTCCAAGAACCAAGAAACCGAACCGATCGGTTCGGTTCTAACCAAACGACCAGGCCTAGCCGCCGCAAGGGCGTGGCTCGCGGGGAGGAGAGTGGCAAGTGGGAGCTCGCCGTGGCGGAGGGAGGCCGGGCGGCGGCAGCAGCCCGAGGCATGGCGAGGCGGGGCGGCGCGAGCGCAGGACCAGCGAGAGGCGCAAGGTGGGGCGGGCCGCGCGGCGAAGGGGAGGTGTGGCGGCGGAGTGGAAGGAGATGGGGATGGGGAGTGGGGGAATGGATAAGGAGGAGAGGAGGAAAAAATAAAAAGGAAGAGGGAAAAAGGAAAAATAAAGAAAAAATTACAAAAAATATAAAGAAGTGTAATTTGGATATTTTACAATCTCAATACAACAGATGAAGTTGTTTTGCCAAATATTTTCCAAATTAACTTCTTTTGCACAGAGAAGCCGCTCCACCGGAGAAGCCGAAGCAGAAGCTGTTTTTGGTGGAGCAGGAGCTCTACCAAACAGACCCATAATAATGTAGAATTTTGCCATTGGAGCTGGATTGAAAATTTCTACAGCACTACGATATTGACAACAAATAGTGCAGTGTGTGGACAGCATGGCGAACATCCAGGCTGCCACGGCCAATGGGTCGTAATTGGGTCACATCGCATACTCACACATAAAATGGAAAAGTAATAAAATAAGCGGGAAACAGTTTGGATCAAATCTCATAATCGCACAGTAGTCCAAAGCACGGGCTGCAGTCGCCATGTCTCGTCACCTATAGATGCCAAATGCCCCTCACTCCCTTTGGCGTCGTGTCCCTCACTCTGTGACTCGGTGTTGGACAATTTTCTCTTCACATTCATTGTGCCAAATTATCACCCATCTTCATCTATAATCTGGTGCACAATTATTTGGTCACATTCATTGTGTCAGATATTTTTTTAGAAGTGGATAAAGATGAGATAATAGAGAGTTTCATGGTCACTAGAAGGGCACGCCAGATGAGAAGTGGATGAAGATGCTATAATCCTTTTTCAACTATTGTTGGTGTGTAAGCTTGTTTTATGCATATTTCAGACTTAGCATACTGCATCCACTTAGTGTAGTGAGAAGATAAGATTTGGTCTATTTTTCTTTCTTGGACTGCCACTGCTGATATCTGTACTAATACATTCAATTGAATTCTGCAGATATGGTTCCTCCAAAACCCCACTTCCAGAAAATCTTTTTTGCCTTCAAGAGAAGACTGAAGTAAATATCCGCCCCTCGTAGGTACTATCTTTGGAATTCATGTTTTTTTTTTCTTGCTTACATTTCATGTAAAATTTGCCACTAAGACATGCACATGCATAGAGCATTTAAATATTTTTTAAATTTTCTGAGCATCTAATTGTGTGGGCTAGTATGACTATTTAGTTAGTTGATATGTGGTCAATGACAGTGTGGACAAATGTAGCAACACAGATGATAAATTAGGAATTGATTGTTTGATAGAATCGATAGCTTTCCTCTGACTCTGATACATTGTAGGACATTAGGATTTATATTTGGAACACATCTGAAGGCCTAGAAGATTGGTTTCATCTACAAGAAGTGATGAAAAGGCGGCAGACAGCCTAGCACCATTTACTATTGTCTCCCAAGGACGAACAATTCCTGCCACAGCTCTTAATAAGACGAGGGAAAAAATTAGTAATCATTTCATCATCCAAATGATTGACAATGATGACAAACGATTCAAGGTTATTGCCTTCTCAGAGATACTGATCTGTATTTCAAGGGGTTTCAGCAAGAGTTGATCTTAAGTGAAGAGCAACATGTGCTCGAGGAGAAAAGAAGAATGGAGAGAGGTGCAGAAACCAAGCTTGTTGAAAGTAAAGAAGAAAAGGAAAGAGAAGGTAAGCTCATTGAAGAGAAAGAAGAAGATGGAAGAGCAATCAGGGGAGGGCAACTTTTACGGTTTCGTGATATGATGGTGCCAGAATTTTTAAATGCTATGAGGGTGAATATTGAAGCTGGTTATAGGAAAAGGTTAGTATTGATCTTGTTGATTTTTTGTCCCATGTTTAAAATCTCTGATCTTGGAAACAATTTCAGTTCTACCCAAGTTAAAGTAACCGTTAAGTGGACCCATAAAGGTTTTCTAAATGGTGTTATACTTAACATGGAAACAATTGATTGGCCTAGTGTCATCTGGACGTTGTTATATAAACATTATCTTATGGAAAGCCAACTATATTATGTATAAAATATTAATACAGTGAAAATAGAGACAATACAAGGGGCATGGTAATGAGTTTTACTAGGGTACCCCGATTACCTGTTGGAATTAGGGGTGACCCAAATACCCACTAAGCCAATTCACTCTAGAATCTGTCAACCGTTTTAATTTCTAGTTACTTAGTGTATTGGGTTTTTTTGTTGGTAGAACCGCCTATTCACTTCCGGCTGATAAAGCCAATATTGGATGAAACCAAGACACTTTTGTGATCTCGGGTGACAGAGCCAACTTTTGACGGAACATAACTTATACATTAAGTACTTAGAAACTATATGGATTAATTGGAAGAGTGGCACTTACAAGAACAAAACTTTATTTCAACATAATACTACACAAGAGCATACAACACCCTCTTTTTTAGTGGCTACCCTACCACCCACCCTTTTCTCCTAGCACTACCACCTCTCATCTACCATGCTCATGGATGGATGTATGACAAGGGAGGGGGTCTCCATTTATAAGACAAAGGGGATATGATATTTAGACTAGTGTCCCCTCGTAGAGAATTTCTAAATATTCTAATATTTTCTAAATTTATTTATTACTTAGTATAGAGTTCTTCATAAAAAATATCTCATTCTTGCATAGTGAAGAATATGCCTTGCACTCTTTCTCGTTACTTTTAGGAGGTAAGAGTTCAAATAAATCTTAACCCTTGAATATTAGAAGAAAAATCTAAATAACTAATTAATTAAGGAAAAACCACCTAACTACCTACATGCTGCGTCCGTGGATCTAGCAGCAGGGGCTTGCATGTATGCATGCATACAAGAGGCTTGCATGTTGCATGTTGGCTATACGCATGCATGAAAATCTCGATGGCCCCTATTTTGTTAGGATTCAATTTTGTGCGCGTTTGTTGTATACTAGTAGCTAAACACAATTGTTACATGTCGATCTCTCTTGTTTGGAAACATATATTTTTAAAATTTTGTCATAGACATCTCAAGTTAGATCTTGAAATGTTCAGGTATATATGGGTCTCATATCATTCCAAAACAACGTTACAAACTAACGATGGTTCCTTCATACCTCGCAAAAAATGATGCAAACCTAAGTATGCAAAGGCTCCAATCATGTTCGTGTCATTCCCCAAGAAAAAGAAAAAAAATGTTACACTCACATGTTTCGCACCCTGCTTCGCGCCCCGCCTCGTGCTCCAGCTTCGGCGGCGGGTGTGCGAGGGAGCGAAGGGGCGAGGAGTAGAGGAGGGGCGATGCGCTCGCGGCGAGGCACACCCCCCGTGGCCCCTGCTTCGTGCTCGGGGCGAGGCCCCTGCTTCGCGCTTGCGGCGAGGCACGCCCGCCCGCGGCCCCTGCTTCGCGCCCCGCCGCGGCGAGGCCCTCCCCCGCCCATGGCCAGGCCGGCGTGCGCAGGCGGCGGCGACAGGAGAAGAACAGAGGAAGAAGAAAGGCTCCATGTGTCGCTTACAAGTGGGCCCCATGCGTCAGGAGTCCACGTCAGCGTCCAGCGTGGCGAAACCGCTTAGCAAAACCGCCCCAGGGGGTTAAGTGTCCGGTATTTGATAGTTCGGGGTGTTAGATATCCGATTTTGTAGTTAGGGGGGTTAAGTGCTCCGACGTTGATAGTTGGGGGGTTATGTAGACTTCTTTCTGTAAATTTTTGTATATAGTTTCTTATGAAAAAAGAAAGAGAAAAGCTGAGATGCAAATTTTGTGTATATAAATTTTTTTCTTTTCTAGAATTTTATAAACTTTTTTGTTGACAATATGCTTGTTAAAAAAAGTATAATTTAAAATTTTTCCTCGTTATAATTTTCTAAAGCAAAATTTTTACATATCTTTTTTGCCCACCCTTTTTATTTGTTTCTCATCTTGTTTTTTCAACTAATATTTTTTCAACTTATTTTTTTAGAAAAAATATCTTTTCCAGATTGTTTTCATGTTCTCAAAATGTTTCCTTGAAAAGTTTTGTCTTAATATTTTCTCTTAATTATATTTTATACCCAAAAGTTTTGTCATCACCTTTTTTTCTATCAAAAAATTTACATTAAATTATTTTTCTTATCATTAAATTTTTTTTTGCCCAATCAATTTTATCCAACAGTATAATATTTTTGTCAACATTTTTTTGTTGTCTTTTTTCGTTCTTCACCAAGACCATATACTTTTGTATAATGGTTTTTTACTATATACTAAGGATGACCTGCCATACTAATTAGGGACAATCACGTCATACTGCCATTCTCGTCCTAATTGATTAGGGCCAATCTTTTTGAACAAGACACAATCATCCCAACTGGTTAGAGTCAATTTCGTTTAACTTCTTGCTATACTCGTCCTAACTGATTAGTGTCAGTCACGTCATACTATCATAGTCGGCCTAACGAGTTAGGGTGCTCTGGAATTTTTTTAGGGTTCGACTCCATGACCATATACTTTTGTATAATGGGTTTTTACTATATATTAAGGATGACCTATCATACTGATTAGGGTCAGTCACTTAATACTGGCATTCTCGTCCTAACTGGTTAGGGTCAGTCACGTCATACTGTCATAGTTGGCCCAACGAGTTATGGTGCTCTGGATTTTTAAGGGTTCTACTCCATGACCATATACTTTTTGTATAATGGGTTTTAACTATATACTAATGATGACATGCTATACTGATTAGGGTCAGTCACGTAGTACTGACATTCTCGTCCCAACTGGTTAGGGTCAGTCACGTAATACTGTAATTCTCGTCCTAACTGGTTAGGGTCAGTCACGTCATACTGTCATACTCGGCCCAACGAATTAGGGTGCTCTAGATTTTTAAGAGTTCTACTCCATGACCATATACTTTTATATAATGTGTTTTTTATTATATACTAATGATGTCATGCTATACTGGTTAGGGTCAGTCACGTAGTACTGCCATTCTCGTTCTAACTGGTTAGGGTCAGTCACGTAATACTGTCATTCTCGTCCTAACTGGTTAGGGTCAGCCACGTAGTACTGCCATTCTCGGCCCAATGAGTTAGGGTGCTCTGGATTTTTAAGGGTACTACTCCATGACCATACTTTTTGTATAATGGGTTTTAACTATATACTAATGATGACATGCTATACTGATTAGGGTCAGTCACGTAGTACTGCCATTCTCGTCCTAACTTGTTAGGGTCCGTCACTTAATACTGGCATTCTCGTCCTAACTGGTTAGGGTCAGTCACGTCATACTGTCATAGTTGGCCCAACGAGTTAGGGTGCTCTAGATTTTTAAGGGTTCTACTCCATGACCATATACTTTTTGTATAATGGGTTTTAACTATATACTAATGATGACATGCTATACTGATTAGGGTCAGTCACGTAGTACTGCCATTCTCGTCCCAACTGGTTAGGGTCAGTCACGTAATACTGTCATTCTCGTCCTAACTAGTTAAGGTCAGTCACGTCATACTGTCATACTCGGCCCAACGAGTTAGGGTGCTCTGAATTTTTTAGGATTCGACTCACTGACCATATACTTTTTGTATAATGTGTTTTTACTATATACTAATGATGGCATGCTATACTGGTTAGGATCAGTCACGTAGTACTGCCATTCTCGTCCTAACTAGTTAGGGTCAGTCACGTAATACTGCCATTCTTATCCTAACTGATTAGGGTCAGTCACGCCATACTGTCATACTCGGCCCAACGAGTTAGGGTGCTCTGGATTTTTAAGGGTTCTACTCCATGACCATATACTTTTTGTATAATGGGTTTTAACTATATACTAATATTGACATGTTATACTGATTAGGGTTAGTCACGTAGTACTGTCATTCTCGTCCTAACTGGTTAGGGTCAATCACGTAATACTGTCATTCTCATCCTAACTGGTTAGGGACAGTCACGTCATGCTATCATACTCGGCCCAACGAGTTAGGGTGCTCTGGATTTTTAAGGGTTCTACTCTATGACCATATACTTTTTGTATAATGGGTTTTAACTATATAATAATGATGACATGCTATATATTTTTTATTTTATTTTATTTTATTTATTCTTATTTCTTGCTTAGCAGCACAAGCAGAAAGTAACCGTTCATCTACACGGCATTCAAGGAAAAAGATTTTTGTCTTCTGCAGAATTTTTAGTTCATTTTGTAAATGTCAGCTGTATGAATATTTGGTATGCAATACAATCTTTGAGAAGGATCAAATATCTTATTCATGTATTTTTTTTCGTAGTTTCTTTTTTAATGATCTTTTTATATGTGTTAAAAAAATTAAAACAAAACTTACTTTTATCCCCCCCCCCCCCACCCGAAAATACACCCTCATCCCCATGATCCCGAAATGTTTAGCTTCTCAAAAGAAAATTTTAGTCGTGAAGTCCTAAAAGAGAAGGAAAATTAAATTGACGCGGCCTCTTGGGTGGATTACGATTCATGCGTCCCCGCGTGTCAACCGCTGGAGCAAAATTAAATTTGTTGTCTCATGCGTCGATCCGTGTGTCGGGCGCTCGCTTTCCAAAAACAGAAATAAGAATCGACCGTACCAGGGTGTTCCTCACGGTTGACCGCAAATTATCTAGCCCGAATGGGATGTGATCCTCTCTCAAAAAGAAAAAAGCTATGACTTGTGTCGAGGAGGTGACAAGTTCAACATACTTTTATGTTCGTCCAATTAAAATATGACGCAAGCTTGGTAACTGAAATCGTTACATATTAGCTGGGGTATGACTCGCCGGATCCTAGCGACAACATGCTGCGGAGAATGTTATCTTCCTCTTATAAGCAAATGTTAAATTGTACACGGTGACAAATGTGACTGGGTAAGTGCATCATCCAATACAATGGTCAACCAGCACTGGGTAGATAACCACCACCACATCCGTGAAACTGTTGGCATTCGGTTCTGGACCCCAAAACACCAGAAACAGATTAATAAAGCAACGCTCACGGGGAAAATCCAAGCAAATGCAATTCAACCGTTCCAAACCAATATTTATTATTGATACTAAGCAGAGGGCATAAAACCATAGAAAATACAGGGTCCCAAATGTAACCACAGATAATGATAGTCAGATACGATGCCACGCCCAGCAATCACTGCACTTGAGTTTACTACAGCAAAAGCCAGCTCAAGCTAGGGTGAATGTCTCGGTACCAATCCTTCGTGGCGATACACGCCTTTTTCGATTTAAGTTTTGAGATACAGTTGCTCCCTCTGTTCCAGGCCTTCTTTAGGGAAGCTACTTGGGGCCAACATCCTTCAACGCGCAGATCTGCTCCTCCCCCATGGAGGACTGGACAGTCACCACAAGGTCCTTCCCGCTGTCAAATCCTTCTTTGATCTGATTAACCAAGCATTAGATGGAGCAAGCATTTTAGGATAATCTTAGCATATAGATAGCTGAGTATGATAAATGTTAAAACAAGATAAAGTGTTTCAACATTTGTTAAAATGACAGCAGAACAGAGCCGCAAGAGTGCAATGACAAGAGTTCAAATGAACAAAACTTCTCATCAGATAAGATCAGAAGCATTCAACTAGAAACAGCACTTAGTCAGGCACGAGCCTGGAATAACTGATGTGGTGACAGAACATTATATATAATAACCCATGTCAATCATATTTAAGTCTGGCAAGTATTGGGGCAGGGCATACTTCAATTATTTTTATTCCACATGTTAACCAAGGTGGATCCCTAACAAGAAAAACAAAGAGAATGCAAAATCCACCTAGTTCTATACTTCTGTGAGGTCCTTACATTCTACTGCTTCCATGGCCCTTAATTCTATCATGCAGAATCTATTAACAAGATGCTACTTAAGAGGCTACAGATAGACTGAAATATAGAAGATGAGAGAGACTGGAATATACAAGTTCATTGTAAAATAATTTACTGCTTTCCAGAAAACAATATTGAGATACAATAGGTAACTCAGATGGAGAGTTTCCCAAAATACCTGACCCAGGAGAGTCTCATCAGTTGGGAGTCTAAGATCGTCCTTGGTGTTGCCATCAGAAGTAAGAAGGCTCACCTGAAAAAATTGAAATAAACAATAAATATTAAATCTAACATTTAGGTACAAAAGAGAGATACTTCGGCTGATTGTTAGAACATACAAATCCATCCTCAGATATGTCAATCAGCTGGTACTCAGTGCGGTTCACATGTGGCACCTGAGGAGTTGAAACAGTGAGTGAATTACGAAGTGAATCATCGAAAGGGCATAGTTAAACAAGCAGAGATATTTAACTTACATCACAATTATGGGAAGACGGGACAATATCTTCAAGCTTTTTCCCATTGAATATGTCAATAGCAACAAAGTGGCATTTAGCATGACCGTGCTTACCAGTCTTTGAGGTAGAAACCTCCACCACCTACAGCATAACATTACTTATAAACCATATTCAATAAATGAAACAAAATTGCAACAAAGGATGCTACTTAAGAGCCGTAGATTCAGATAACCTCATGTTGCATTGCTGATATCACTCAAATCCACCAGAAAAATAACAAATATCAAACAAGAAAATATATAAGGGAATATAAGAGCAAATGGGTTTTGCCATCACCTACGAGAATGCATTGACCCCATGTAATATATTACACAACAAGCTAACGGGACTGCAAGACTTTGGCAGGTTTAGACTAATGTCCAAGCAGATCAGGTGTATCTGTAGTTCTGTACAAATCTATTTGGCCATTGCAACACGGGGCAGCTGGCCACAAGAGCTAGCCACCGCACATGTCAAACTAGATTTCCCCTAATTAAATTAAGAAAAAAATAAGCTTACCTATTTCACAACAGAATCAACTACAAGTCCGAGATGGGTGCAATCAACATAGCAAAGGCCCTTTTATTGCCCCATTATCTTCAAGACAGATCAAATTTAACCATAAACATTGGGGCTCTGAGAAGAAGATTCAACAGAACATACTAACTTCAGATGGCACCTTTCACAGTCTCTAATCCACCATGATCCCCACCTTTCTTCTACGAAATCACTAATCATCAGGCATCTAGCATATAGCATCCACACAACAACAACAACATAGCCTTTTTTCCCAAGCAAGTTGGGGTAGACTAGAGATGAAACCCGAAAGAAATAAGTTCAAGGTTCAGGCACATTGATAGCTAGTCTCCAAGCGCTCCTATCCAAAACTATCTCTTTAGAGATATTCCAATCCTTAAGGTCTCTCTTAACCGACTCATCCCACGTCAGTTTAGGTCTACCTCTACCCCTCTTTACATTATCGACCCGCTCAAAAACCCCATTACGCACCGGCGCCTCAGGAGGCCTTCGTTGGACATGTCCAAACCATCTCAGCCGATGCTGGGTAAGTTTCTCCTCAATTGGTGCCACCCCGACCCTATCCCGAATAACTTCGTTCCGGACTTTATCCCTCCTTGTGTGCCCGCAAAACCACCGCAACATCCGCATCTCTGCTACACTCAGTTGCTGGACATGTCGCCTTTTGTAGACCAACATTCAGCACCGTATAACATCACCGGACGAATTGCTGTCCTATAGAATTTGACTTTTAGCTTTTGTGGCACCCTCTTGTCACAAAGGATGCCAGAAGCTTGCCGCCATTTCAACCAGCCAGCTGAAATTCTATGCCTAACATCTTCATCAATGTCGTCATCCTTTTGTAGCACCGATCCTAAATACCGAAAAGTATCCTTCTGGACCACCACTTGCCCATCTAGACTAACGTCTCCCCCCTCATGCCTAGACTAACATCATGTACTCGGTCTTGGTCCTACTAAGTCTGAACCCTTTCGACTCTAACGTGCGTCTCCACAGCTCTAACTTCCTAATAACCCCTGCCCTACTCTCGTCAACTAGCACCACATCATCAGCAAAGAACATACACCAAGGGATCTCACCTTGGTGTATGTCCCTTGTGACCTCATCCATCACTAAAACAAATAAATAAGAGCTCAATGCTGACTCCTGGTGTAGGCCTATGTTAATAGGAAAGTCAGTGGTGTTGCCATCACATGTCCGGACAAACGTCGTCGCATTCTTGTACATATTCTTAATGAGGATAATGTACTTAGTTAGGACTTTGTGCTTCTCCAAGACCCACCACATGACATTTCTCGGTACTTTGTCATATGCCTTCTCAAGGTCAATGAAGACCATGTGCAAGTCCTTCTGCTCCCTATATCTCTCCATCAATTGTCGTATTAAGAAAATCGCCTCCATGGTTGACCTTCTAGGCATGAACCCAAATTGATTTTGGGTCACACTTATCACTCTTCTTAGGCGATGCTCGATAACCCTCTCTCAAAGCTTCATCGTATGGCTCATCAGCTTAATCCCACGGTAGTTAGTACAACTTTGAACATCGCCCTTATTTTTGAAGATATGTACTAATATACTTCTCCATTCTTCCGGCATCTTGTTTGACCGAAAAATGAGATTAAAAAACTTAGTTAACCATACAATTGCTCTATCTCCTAGGCATCTCCACACCTCAATGGGGATACCATCAGAGCCCATCGCTTTACCTCCCTTCATCCTCTTCAAAGCCTCCCCGATCTCTACCTCCTGAATTCTCCTCACAAAACGTCTGTTGGTATCGTCAAAAGAGTCATCTAACTCAAGGGTAGGGCCCTCACTCTCCTCATTAAACAACTTGTCGAAGTACTCTCTCCATCTATTCATGATCTCATCATCCTTCACTAGCAGTCGATCTGTCCCATCCTTAATGCATTTGATTTGGTTGATGTCCCTTGTCTTCCGCTCGCAGATCCTAGCCATCCTATAAATGTCCTTCTCCCCTTCTTTCGTGCCTAGCCGCTGATACAGGTCATCATACACCTTACCCTTTGCTACACTCACAGCTCGCTTTGCAACCCTCTTCGCTAATTTATAGCCCTCGATGTTGGCTGCACTCTGTCAAGGTGGAGGCGCTTGAAACACTCTAGCATATAGCATCCAAATCCACAAATTCCATCCCCAGACATGATGCCAACCTTCTACATAATCAATAATCATCCGGTATTTAACATCCAAGTCCACAAATTCCAGCCCCAGAGACAAGGTCAACCGTCCACAGATAACAGTAACAGCACGTATCCCCATCAAGATATCATATAGTATTATGACTGGATACAACTCCAAATCGCCAGCTCAGCCACACAACCACACGCATCTAGACATAATCGCAAGATTAGAGCCCTAGACTCGAACCCAGATCGAAGCGCGTATATACCTTGCAGGGGCGGCCCTTGATGACGATGAAGCCGTTCTTGCGGATGGTACCAGCCTGCTGCGGGTAGGTCTTGGACGCCCCAGCGTCGGCCTTCGACTCGAAGTGGTGCTCCTCGGAATCCGACATAGCTACCCCTGCAACAAACCCAAACAACAAGATCCGATAATTAACCTCGATTCCCCAGATCTCAGCAAGCAAAACAAATCCGAAATCAGGAACACGAGCTGCTAAATTCGGAAGCAAATCTGAGAGGCGGCGGATCAAATTCTAACCTGGTTTGGATGGATCACGAGGAAGCGGAGGAGCAGGGGAGAGATGGGGAGGCGCAGATGATAAGCGATAAGCTCGCTGCGAATCCTAGGGTTTGGGGGAATTTATACTGCTAACAGCAGGTGCGCCCACCGCTTCCACCCGGGAGGAGGAGGTTTGTCTCACTGCCAGTGAGTCCAGAGTAGAAAAGGCCCGCGTGTCGGCGAAACAGCTCTAGGTGCAGATTTTTAGAGCATCTGGGCCGTCGGTTCGGTCGGGGGGTCTGGACACGTGCACGGCTACGGGTGGTAGGGCATCTCCTCGCGTTTGATTCACGCCATGGACGGCTGAAAGCATCTTTCTTCCTCCTTTTTCCTCGCCTTTTATTTATTTTCTTTGCTTTTCTTCTTTCCTTTTCAGCGTCTTTTAGCTGATCAGTGATAAGAAAACACAGGTCAAGGTCTGATTCCGATCAGATTGGGATTCGCTGTGAGCCCTTATGAACTCACTGTTCCTAACGTTCGCTTTGCACGTGACTGGAACAAATCGTGCGGGGATTGACTTGGGAATCCATGTTTGTGCTCTTGAAATTTCCATGTAACAAATACACCAGAAAAAAGGTAGCACAAGTCAATTGTTCAATAATTCGATCGTGTTACATTAGTAATCGTGGGCCGATATTTTTGAATTCCGCTTGAGTGACATCTTGTCATTATATCAATCTTCCTGTGTATATTCCTTAAAAAAAAACTTTCTGTGTATATAAGGCATAGTTCGTAGTGATGTGAACGGTACGTTTTCAAGTAGTTGATCAAA
This sequence comes from Panicum virgatum, assembly GCF_016808335.1. Lineage (NCBI taxonomy): Eukaryota > Viridiplantae > Streptophyta > Magnoliopsida > Poales > Poaceae > Panicum > Panicum virgatum. Next base: position 64,635,714 of record NC_053146.1, read on the forward strand.
CCATGGAAAAAAAGAACAGAACAAGAACACTTGTGTTCGGGGGGATTTTTTTTTTCTTTTAGATTAGAAATGGTATATACTCTTGTGTTAGGACCGAAACAGAGGTAGCAACTTTTTTCTAGTGGAAGGTAGCAACTTTTAGCCCGTACATCATTAGGGTTGCCGGCCGCCTGGCCCAACAAGACAATTAGGCAGATCTAGGCATTGTGTTTGGGCCGAAAATGTTCCGTGCTTTTGCAGGCAAGTCAGGGCCTCTGTTGTGCCCAGATAGCGGCCTCCTCGCTTGGGAAGACGAAGATAAATGTCGACGCAGCAGTGTCCAAAAACTCGGGCACAAGTTCGGTGGCTGCGGTTGCTCGTGACTCAACTAGTTTGTTCATGGGAGCTTTTTTGGTGGTCTTGATTGATATATCAGATTCGGAAACACTGGAGGTTCTTACATGCAGGAAAGGCTTGGCTCTGGGAAAGGACTTGCTTCTGCATAACCTGATACTGGAGAGTGATTGCGCCAACGTCGTCCGGAGTATCAAGAACGAGGCGATGGGACCTTTTTTTATGGCTAGATTGTGCGAAAAATCAAGATGACAGCCAAAGAATTTCAGTCCGTCCAATTCATCCATGAAGGACGAGTCTTAAATGTAGATGCTCATAATCTGCCTAGATCTTCTTTGTATAAAGGTTTAGGTCGTCATGTGTGGTTCTTAAATCCGCTAGTGGGCGTCTATAATTCTTATCATGTTCATGATCAATAAAATCCGGTGGTGATGCTAAAAAAAATTGCACAATTCCCATGTCTGCTATTGTGAATAATGTTGGGGGTGCGATAAGAGTATATCTACTTATCAGTATGTTTTTTTGCGGGCATACTTTATCAGTATGTTAAACATGGGTTGTGAAATGAAATGGTTTCACGTGATGGACATGCTCGTATCGGTTTGAATTTTCGACTCGGTTCATATTTTCACCTATTTTTTCTCCCGTGATTGGGGACATATCTGTTGACAATGAGGTATCCATAGCGACTTTAGATGTGTTCGTACTTCTTCGTAGGCTACGGTAGGGGGTGAGCTTTGGCCCATGCGTCATGTTTTTGAAAAGAAAAACTAGGAATGAGATATCAGCTAAATATAATTTACATTCGTTTCCTCTCCTTCACAAATTGATTCATCAAGCATTTTCTATCCAACTTTTTCACTCTAACCCATCCATGGAGATGCAGGACAATTAGACGGAACTCTGACATTGGAGTCTCACAGAAAGGAATACAATGGTCCGGATCAAAGGTGTGAAGAGGACAGGAAGAAAGGTGCTTGCTCGGAGAGCTAGATATACAATTTGCTTCATTAGAGCATCTCCAAAAAACTAACAAAATCTGATTGGGTAGGTAAAAGAAGAATAAAAGAGAAAAAATCAACATCCAACAGGCTGGCCATCTCGCTCGTGTCGCTATCCACCTCGCCTAGCCATGCCATCACCTCCCCTCGCTCGGCAAACTTCTTCGATCGTCACGACGGAGATGAAGCCTCGTCCAGAGAAGCAGGACAAGACGGAGTTCAAGACGGAGGCTGGACAGAAGCAGATGCTCCCCGACGACCTGGTGCTCGAGATCGGGACACAAGCGGGTGCTCCAAGACGACCTGGTGCTCGAGATTGTCACAAGGTACCCTACCATTGTCGTTGATTTGCTCCCCAGTGGAGGCCGCCCATCGTTGTCGTCGGGGGCAGAACGCCGACCACCCTCCTTCGACCATCCGAGTTTTACCTCAAATCGATCGCAGGTGATCCCCTCGTACTCCCCTACCACTTCCCCACCGCTGGCAAACCCTGTCCTCGCCGGAATTTCACCTCCACCACCATAGTCATGTCCCGAGGGGCTACATTGCAGCCCCAAATTTTTTCTAGGGTGTTTAGTGCAAAATCCAGGGATATCATTTGATTTTAACATTCTTAAGTTATCTATTCTGCTGATTTTCCCACCATTTAGGAGGCTCTCTATTTTTTTACAGGGTTAGAAAAACTCTAAATTTAGTTAGGAGAATAGTTATTCTCTTGAAGTTGCTCTTAATCGCGAGGCAACAAGAGGCAAAAAGACATGCAACAGAAGATGTATAATGGCAAAGAATAAGTGCCTAGAACTTCAGCGGCGCAAGGCTTGTTTCTTTTTTCTTTTCTCACTAAAGGATACAACTAACAAGCCTTGTGATATGCTATTAGCATACTGTTAAACTTGGTGATGTTCTGAGCAGTATGATTACAAGCCTTGAGATCTCTTCCTCGATGTATTGATTTAAGGCTTTAAGCCCACACTATTAGCATGCTCTTGAAAACCAATGCGATACTAGCAACCACCATCCTTCTAACCAAGCTTAAGCATAACATTTTTTTTTTTGAGAGGGGCTCAAGCATAACATTCAACCAACCTAATGACAATACTAAATGGGACACATGTAAAAGGAACCGGATATCCTGTAAACTCAGGCCAGCTCAAAAAGGCAAAACAAATGCCGTTCTCCAAATTGAATCTGTATGTTAAAAATCAGTGAGCATCCGTAACTCTTTAAACCTCGTGGTGTCAGATCCAACGCGCACTGCCCACCCATGTTGACGGATGGTCGCATGAATCATATGCATTGTCGTGGGGATTCTAGGGGTACCCACAGCCGGGTGGCGGAACGCACCCGCCTATTCCCAGTGAGGGAGTACTCGGAGAAGTACTAGGCAATGGGGCTAGATCTACGCTGAGAAAGGGGACTCAAGAACACACGATTTAGAGTGGTTCGGGCCGCCGGAGCGTAATACCCTACGTCCACTGTGAGATGTATTGTTCTTGGTTGTGTATGAACCTATCCTCTGCTGGCCTTGGTTCTTGCTCAGCCTGAGGTTTTCTAGCGGCGTCCTCCCCCTTTTATAGATCAAGGGGGAGCGGATACATAGGGCGTGGATGCCCCGACAGGTGGGCCCAACGTGACTGTGGCTACAGCGGTAGCGAATCTTTACTGCTGCTCTCCTGACTCAGGGGGGTCTTTTCTTGTCCCGTCAACTAGGCGCTCGTTGGAGTAGCGTAGCTTGCGGCGTGGCCTGTTGAGGCTATTATGTAGCGTCATAATGGGCGAAGCTGAGCCGTCGTATCCATCTGGCAGATGCAGTATGGGCGGCGCCAGCGGCTCCACTGCCTTGGTAATACGCGATCAATAGTATCCCCTGGTCAATGAAACGCCTCAGCTTCTGTCATATCAATGCAGACGTTCACCTACTGCAATAAATGCAATGGTGGGTGAACGTTGGTATGGAAACCCAAACGGCCATGTCTTGCAGACACGTGGCGGCCCCGGACCACCCCGACGCGGGGCGTCGATCTCTTCCCTTAGCGAGGGGTCCGGTTATTGTACAGGGGGTCCGGGACCCCATGTGGGGTCCGGTCTCCTCGGGGAGGTCCGGAGTCCCGACTGCTTGCGCACGAGTTCCTGCCTTTTCCGGGACACGTGGTGTCTCCGGACCTTTCCCAACTGAGGAACTGCCCAGGCCGCTGCTGGGAGAACAGGATTCCGGACCGCAGGGGTCCGGTTGTTTGGATGTAGTTAAGGATAACTATAAGATCCTTGCCTAGACACAGCAAGAGGGGGTACCCCAGTCCTGGATACCGACATGCATGTTTGCAACTTGGAAATCTCAATTACATTTTCAAAAAAAAACTTGGAAAGTTCAAAACTGGAAGTACTACTAGCACATAGCAAACGCCGCCCAGCTGTTGCTATTTAGAGCGTCCACGCGGCCGCCGCTAGAGTCGAACCAGGTTCCCGAACCACTCCGCTGGCAGCCGGGCGGACCCACCGCTCAGTGACCGATCCCAAACCCCCGCCGCCCGCCATGGCGCCGCCGGAGCCGGAGGTCTTCGACGTCGTCATCTTCGGGGCCTCGGGCTTCACCGGCAAGTACGTCATCCGTGAGGCCCTCAAGTTCCTCTCCCCCAGCTCCCCGCTCCGCTCCCTCGCGGTCGCCGGCCGCAGCCGCGACCGCGTCGCCGCCGCGCTCCGCTGGGCGGCGGCCCCGGCCCCGCCGCCCGAGGGAGTGGTTATCCTCGTCGCGGACGCCGACGACCCGGCCTCCCTCGCGGCGCTCGCGTCCCGCGCCCGGGTCGTGCTCTCCTGCGCGGGGCCCTTCCGCCTCCACGGCCATGCCGTTGCGGCGGCCTGCGCGGCCGCGGGCGCCGACTGCCTCGACATCTCCGGGGAGCCCGAGTTCATGGAGCGCGTCGAGGCCGAGCTCCACGAGCCCGCCGCCAGGAGCGGGTCTCTCATCGTCTCCGCATGCGGGTTCGACTCCGTCCCCGCGGAGCTGGGGTTTCTGTTCCACTCCAGGCAGTGGGAGCCGCCGTCCGCGCCGGTGACCGTGGAGGCGTACGTCAGCCTGCAGTCGACAAAGAGGATCGTCGGGAACATCGGCACCTACGAGTCTGCCGTGCTCGGGGTGGCCAACGCCGGCCAGCTGCAGGCGCTGCGCCGGTCGAGGCCCAGGCGGCCGAGGCCCAATGTGAGTTGCTATTCCCTTATTGCAGCCTATGTATTTTTTGAAGTGTTTGATCAACATCAACCTGCTTGTGCGATTGCTATAAAAACATGAAAGGTAGTGCGAATTAGAATGTTTACATTATGCTAGAACTTAGAAGGATGGTTGATCTGCACATAAAACATACTGGAAATTCACTATGATGATTGTTGCTGGGTCAGATCCCAAATTCATGAGTGTTTTGCACATTAAAGGCCACTATGCTAGAATTTTCTATTGTTGTCCAATTTGTGCGAAATTTGACTGTGTTGTCCTGAAGGGTATGATGGATCAGTAGTTTGGCATAGCCACAGATGATTGCTGAAATCAAAATTAACTTAGATTCAAGATATGTATGCACAGATCTCCTAGCTTGCCATGTGCTACTGATGCAATTGGTTAGTCAAGATTCTTATAATAGTAAACTTTTAACTTTTATGATAAATCTGGACAGCTAGCTCTCAGATATTCTGGATTTTCGTGGTCAGTTTGAATTCCACACTGAGTACAAATATTTATGTGTGTGGACTGCTAGTTTGGTGAACTAATACTTGTTGGAGAGCTCTACTTGTTGACCAACTCACAGTACTGTTTTCTTTCTGTATTTTCCGTTTTTTGTGAATTCCCTTCTGCTTACCATTACCTTCATGCCGAAGTGCCATTCTTTTGTGGCTATTCAATCAAGCATTCCCTTCTCGTGTGCCAACTGCCAACCACTAGATGTTCCTTCCACTCCTTAAGAAGCCTCTGAACTGTCACATGTAAATGATGGTTGCCATGCTGCTTGTCTGTGCAAAAATGGTTTGCAGATTAGTGCTACCCCACAAGGAACGGGTTATATTATTTTTGAAGTAGTTCATCTAGTTCTTTATAACTTTTTTCGGTAAATGAAAAGCTCACTGCTTACATGTTATGTCCTTAAATCAGAGTGGGTGTATGCTTTCATCTTATTTTGCTATTGGGTGTGGCCTTTTGCTGGAATATTTATTTTTTCTTAAATTTTGAATGGAAATTTGAATATTTGTTGAACTGTATATTATCATGCTCTTTCCATTTTTCCTCTGTTCTCCATGATTAAGACTTTTAGGAAGCACACCATTTGATTCATGTCTTTGTACAGAACATAATAGTAGAAGTTTAGGATGCTAATTGATTTCAAAAGTACTCTTTGTCTTATATAATGTTAAGCATACATGGAAGATTATTTGTACCATATAAAATTTGGAAATAATTATAGGAGAAGAAGAGGGACCCTATCTTAGATGCAGAATAATCTGTCATCAATTCCTGAAGTGTAAGAACAGTGAACTTGACCTTTGGCCTCATGACCTCAGTTTGCTGGCTTCAATATTATGACATGACAATGTTCCACGATGGCATGATCAGTAACCACCATGCGCATATATTGTAAAACACAAGAGGGAATGTTCCACTATGCTCATTCTCTGCGTTTTGTAATATTACTTTAGCAACTAACTTCAGATACAACAGAAGAGAGAGGCAATGCTTTGCTTAAGTTGAATTTGGCAATGAGCACAATGTAATTTCTGAACAATATGCCACTTGATCTTTTAGTATCTTTCTAATATCTCAATTTTAGGTGTTTAGTTTGTAGTTGTTATGGTTGTAGATCAGGCATGATTGTTGCTGTATATGTTTCTTGATTAAAATAGGGGAGTTCAATAGATTGGTATATGCTATCTCGAATGTTTCCTTCTCTTTTCATTTTTTGGAGTTCAACGGTCCGCACATCCATTGAAAACTGCAGTGCCTATTTTCACTTCATGAAATGATCTATTTGCGAAACAATGAAAGATCAAGAAAAAATTGCAATATTAGGACTGCAAACACTGACCACTCGTGAATTTGCCACTCCCAGTGAATGACACGATGGGACCATCTGTGCCTATGAAATGTGGAGCCAATGGCAAAACTGCAAAGGCCAATGTTTGCAGTCCCATTTTTGCAAATTTCCCGAAAGATCAAATAGTGTTTTCTGGATAAAATCTTGATTAATGCTAACGTTTGTTCCTTTATGCAGATTCCAGGCTCTCCACCTCCCAAAGGGTCGCTGATTGAGGGTCATAATCCTCTGGGGATGTGGGCTATGAAGTTGCCTTCAGCTGACACTGTGGTTGTGAAGAGAACTCTGTCAACAGTTACTGAGCATCCTGAGGGCCTTCCTGGGGCAGAAGAAACCCCAGAGTACGCCGAGCAGAGGAAGAGCTTCTGGTCCTCTGTTAAACCTGCCCATTTCGGCGTGAAGATTGCCTCCAGATCCCTGATGATCATCGTGCGATTTCTGATCACCGGACTGTTCATCGGCCTTCTTGCCAACTTCCCCTTTGGCAGGTACCTCCTGCTGAAGTACCCTGAGTTCTTCTCCGCTGGGATGTTCAGCAGGGCAGGCCCAACTGAGGAAGAGGTCAAGAGCGCCTCCTTCAAGATGTGGTTCGTGGGGCATGGCTACAGCGATGTTGCTCAGGCGTCGGAGCGTGGGAGCAAGCTGGACAAGGAGGTGATCACCAAGGTCTCAGGCCCTGAGGTCGGGTACATCACGACCCCGATCGTGCTGCTGCAGTGCGCCCTTGTGCTGCTGAGCCAGCGCGGCAACTTGCCCAAGGGAGGGGTGTACACGCCGGGTGCCGTCTTTGGCCCTACCGACCTCCAGCAGCGCCTCCAGGAGAACGGGGTGTCATTCGATGTTCACGTGACAAGGGCCGGGCGCTGAGGTTGGAAGTGGAAAAGAGTTGGCGAAGGACGTGCGGCCTGGGGAATAAGAAGCGATCGGTGGCGACTCAATCGTGTGCGTGAAACGAGTGGTAGACTCTAAAGGTAATGCCTACTAATACTGCGTTCTGAAGTATACCTAGTCTCTGTTTGTGGTGCTATGTTTATGTGAGCCGACAGAGTAGGAAAACGGTCTAGCGGTGTACTGTGAGAGGATGATATGGGTTGGGTTGCAGTGTGTGTAATGCCAGACTTGGCTTGCTGAGGAAAGCTGCTTTCTAAAGCGGTAATGCATACTGGTGGAGTACGTGAGAAATTCCAAAGTGGTTAAGGCCTCGTTTGGATCAGAGGAATTCTCCAGTTTTCCTTTCCTCTGGAAAACAATCGCGTTTGTCCGTTTGGATATTGGAACGAAGGGTTCCTGTGCTCTGTTCATGAGGAAAGGGAGCGATGCATCTTTCTCTTGCTCCCCACGAGCCGCCATGCCCGGCCAACGGCGGTCGGCGCCTTGCCGGCCAAGGGAGGAGGCGCGGAGCAGTCACACGTCTGTACAATCCGGTGGCCTCAGCGAAGTCGCTAGGGCACTCGAGCCGTCGAGCGAGTGCCGAACGCGCGCGGACGCCGCCGTCGTTTTCGCAGGCCAGCCCGTAGGTTTGTTGGTTGGTTCTCGCCAAATCGCCCCGCGCGCCTCGGTGCGTGGCTGCGTGCCTGTCCTTTTCCGGTGCCGTCGACCGGCGCACTACCTACCCTTGGAATGACCCCCCCGCGCGGCCGCTTTCGTGGACCAGGGAAAACGAAGCGCAAATTGGGTGGGCGCGAGGCCTCGCGCGGCGCCGTACCCGGCCGCCATCACCGTCCTCGGTTCGTGGGTTCGGCGCGCCTCAGGCATGGATCATGGATGGAAGGAAACGACCGGCGCGCGACGGCATCCGGAGCCCCGAGTGACCCATGGGCGGAGGAGGAGCGGTGGCCGGTGGCCGCTGGGGGGATCCATGCCGTCCCTGGAAGGCGTTGCCAGTTACCACCGCGGTTCGAGAGCGATCTGAAAGGGAACGAACGAAGCAACGTTTTGGTTCACCGTCCGCGGACTCCTCGCATGCGTTCGACCTCCGTTGCCGGCGACGCGGTCATGATCCATGGCCACTTTTTATCTTCTTCTGTTCAGCTTTGGTTGCCCCCCGTGCTCATGTTCCATGGAGCATGCTCGCTTTACTAACGGCTTGTGCTCCTTTGTGAAGACCAAAGACTTTCGTTGTATAATAGTTTTCCAGCAGATCAGGTTCTTGACAAATAAAAAAACTTGTTGACCACTCGAGGATGTCAAATCTTTGACCGTATGCCCGTATCGCTTCGACTGCACGGCACAGCATCGATAGGCGCGCGTCATGAGATTCAGGTTCATGTTCAGAACCGTCAGTCCGTCAGTTATCCGAGGAAGCGAATGCTAATGCTCCCATATAGGATCGAGATAGAGACACGAGGAAATGGAAAAGGGCATTGCCGATTGCCGTCACTACACGCCTCTGATACGAGGTGTAAGAGCAACATTACACCAGAAAAGAGGATGCTTTGCATTGCAATCAACAGGTTCTTGCTGTCTGCGTGGGAATGTACAGCGATCGTGTCTTTTTTTTTTCCTAAACAACCAAAACTGCCTCTCGTCTCCTACACCTGATATTCACATCATAAAACAATTGGGAAAAGCTAACTAGAAACAACAAACAAATTTGAACAGACAGGTGTGGGAAAAGAATGATCAAAGATGTCAGGTGAATTCGAGTAGCACGCTGGCGGAATCGGCGACGTCGACCAGCGCGGCGAGCACGTCCGGCATGTCGGGCCGCTCCTGCGGCGCGTCGGCCGTGCACCGCATGCCCAGCATCAGGAGCTCCCACGACACTGTGCCGGCCGCCTCCTCCTCCGACCGCCACCCTTCCTTGGCCATCCGCCGGGCCCACTCCAACAGGCACTCCTCCTCGCCGCCGTCCACGGCGCGCCGCCCCGTGGCGAGCTCCATCAGGAGCACGCCGTAGCTGTACACGTCGCCCTTCGTCGTGGCGCGCCACGTCTGCCCGTACTCGGGGGCCACGTACCCGACGGTCCCGGCGACCACCGTGCTCACGTGCGTGTCGCCGGGGCGGACCACGCGGGCCAGCCCGAAGTCCGTCACCTTGGCGCGGCCGTCCCGGTCCAGGAGCACGTTGCTGGCCTTCACGTCGCGGTGCACCACCGCGGGGCGGCACTCGTGGTGCAGGAACACGAGCGCCCGCGCCACGCCGATCGCCGCGTCCAGCCGCCGCGCCCAGCCGAACGCGGCGGTGTCGCCGATCAGGGACTCCAGGTTGCCGCCGTCGAGGTGCTCGTAGACCAGGATCTTGGCAGAGCCGGACAGGCACCACCCGTAGAGCGCGACGAGGTTCGGGTGCGGCCACGTCGACCCCATCCGGTCGGCGAGCACCTCCATCTCGGCGCGGAACTCGCGCTCGCCGTCGCCGTCGCCGTCGCGCGCCCTGGCGAGCTTCTTGACCGCCACGGTGCGGCCGTCGGGGAGCACGCCGCGGTACACCACGCCGTAGCCGCCCCGCCCGATCACCAGGTCGTCAGAGAAGTTCCTCGTGGCCGCCACGATGTCGCGGTAGGTGAACGCCGTCTTGCACAGCTGGAACACCTTCACCCCCTCTGAGGAGTTGGAGCACCCGGCGGTCGATGACGATGACCCGGACGGCGGCGACGAAGTTGACAGCTGCACCGAGCACTTGCCGGAGCCGCACTTGGTGTTCCCACACGAGAATGACTCGGGGTCCGGGTCCTGGTCCACGGGGAACCGCGCCCGAAGATTCACCAGGAAAAACACCAAGGCGCCGGCGACGAAGGCGACGACGAGTGAGAACATGAACCACCACGCGATGGTTCTTCGAGACATTCCACGCCCTCGAACCGCTGGAACATCCGCAACTTCTGGTCGTGGTTGCTTACCGGCGCCTCGCTGGAATGAAATCAGTGGGTCGCCGAGGAAGGATTGCTCGTCGAAGGTGCCGAACTGGCCGGTGTTGGGGAAGTTGCCGGAAAGATGAGGGTTGTAGGACACGTTGAACCTGTTCAGCTCCGTGAGCTGGCTCAGGCTCCCCGGCAGCTCGCCGGAAAAGTTGTTGTAGGACAGGTCCATCATCTCGAGGCACCGAATGCGGCCGATCTCTGACGGGATCGCGCCTGAGATGTTGTTCCTCGAGACATTCAATACGACGAGCGGAAGCCGGCTGATCTCCGGCGGCAGCCGCCCGGCGAGCCGGTTGTTGTCGAGGTGGAGCAGACTGAGGTTCAGCATCGCCCCGATCTCCGGCGGTATCTCTCCGGACAGCCGGTTACTGGACAGCTGCACGTATCCGGAGATTGTGTTGGACCTCACCGGCGACGAGGAGTTGGTGCAGATGGGGACGATGCCGTAGCCCTTGAGGATTCGGTCCCATATGCTGCGGCAGTTCTCCCGCGTCATGATCGAGTACACGAAGCTGAACGGGGGATAGCTCGCTGGGATCCACCGCTTCATGGCCTGGCACTCGCCGGAGCCGGCGAGCACGGTGGAATATTCTTCCCGGTTCTTGGCGAATGTAGGGCCGGGGTTGCTCCCTATGGCTGCCATCTCCGGCGGGATCTTTCCGCTCAACTCGTTGTCAGCCAGGTTCAGCCAGAGCAAGCTGGTGCATTTGCCAATTTCCGGCGGAATCTCTCCGGAGAGCTGGTTCCCCGCGAGCATCAGCCACAAAAGCGACGTCAAGTTCCCAACGGTCGCCGGTATCCCGCCGGAGAGCTTGTTATGCGACAGGTCCAGCGCCTGGAGCTCGGTGAGGCGGCCGTACGCCAGCGGTATGCTGCCCGAGAATTGGTTGTTGGCAAGCATCAGGTACTTGAGGCTCTTCATCTCGGCCAACTCTGTAGGGAGCTCGCCGGAGAAATCGTTGAAGCTGAGGTCGAGCCTGGCCAGCAGCGGTAGCCGGAGCACGCCGGAGCTGACGATGCCACCAGTGTAGTTGTTGTGGTGCAGCACAAGGTACCTCAAGCTTGCAAACCTGCCAAAGGTGTCTTGCACGTCCCCACCAAAGCGGTTGCTGCTGATGTCCAAGAACTGAAGCTTCTTGCACTTCATCAGCTCCGACGGTATCTGGCGGTCGAACGTGTTGTTCCCGAGAATTATCGTCTCGATCACGGCGAGCTTGCCCAGTCCGGCCGGTATGGCGCCGTTGAAGCCATTCCCCCACAGCGACAAGTACGTCAGATTCGCGCACTTGGCTATGGAGTCCGGGAGGCTTCCAGTCAGGTTATTCGCTGACAGGTCCAGAGATTCGAGCTTGCAGCCGTCCTGGAACGTGGCCGGCGGAACGCTCCCGGTGAGCTTATTCTCGGCGACGTTGAACTGCCTGAACCTCGCGACGCCCGGCCACAGCTCGCCGGTGAAGTTGTTGGAGCTGAGGTCGACGTACTCGAGCCTGGCGCAGCCGTCGAACATGCCGGTGATATTTCCGGTGAGCCTATTGGTGGACACGTTGAACACGGCCAGGTCGCCGCAAATCGCCGTGAAGTTCGCCGCGACGCCGCCCACGAGCCGGTTCCCCGACACGTCGAGCGTCCGCAGCATGGTCAGGCCGGAGAGGTCCAGCGAGCCGCCGATGAGGTTGTGGGAGAGGTTGAGGTGCACGAGGCCGCGGCATTGGCCGATGTCGCCGGCGCCACCGATGGTGTTGTCGGAGAGGTCGAGCCTGGCGAGCGCGGACAGCCGCGAGAAGTTGCCGAACGCCGGGCCGGAGATGCTCGCGCCGGATAGGTCCAGCGACGTGACGCGGCCGCCGCCGTCGCAGCCAACGCCATGCCACCCGCACGGCGACGCGTCGGTCTCCGTCCACGCGTCGTAGGCGCCGCGGTTCACCTTGTTGGCCTCCTTCAGGAAGCGCTTGAGCTCGACGAGCACCTCCCTGTCGCCGCTGGCGCTGCCGCTTCCGCCCTGCGCGCCGGCTATCGCCACCACCTCACCTTCAAGACGGGACACGATCGCCGCGGTTACTCGCGCAATTCGACACCCGCGCCATGAACAGGGCAACGAAACAGAGCAAGAAGAGGGGTCAAGGGGAGGCACACGGAGCGCGGAATCCTAACCTGCGACGAGGAGTAAGCCGAGGAATCCGATGAACAGAGGAGACATGGCCTTGCGTCCCGAATCATGGAAGAAACCCAACAGAATCGGATGCACCGGCGGCGACGGGGACGACGGACCGAGCGGCGAGCGGCCTCGGCATGCGCCTGCTGCGGCGTCTCTTCTTCTCTGCTTCTTGCCCCCGGCTACCTCCCGCGCTCCGCTTCTCCTCTTGCCTTTCACTTGTTCACGGACAGATGAAGTAACCAGAGGGACAAAATCTCGGGCGCTAATCGCAAGTTATCTAATGGCGCGAGGGCTCGCATGTGGTGCGACGGGCACGCCAGCTACTGGCCTGTCGCTGTTGCTGTTGCTCCCGCCGGCCCTGGCCTTTGACTGTGGAAACACATCGCTGCGTCCGTCAAAGCGGAACTGTGGCTTGGGTTAGGGTTTCCAACCTTTTTTAATCGCTAATGCTGACTGCACGGGGAGCAGACGAGGTGATGGGAGCTCTGCCGGCTGCTCGGGTCGTGGTCTTTGAATTTGCCTCCTTGCTTATCGTTCCGAGTAAGGCCCGGACTTGTCACCACAACGCGTGGTTTTTCTCACACTTTGTTAAATCCCAAGTTGGGTTATTCAACTGAAAGAATGGAGGTAAGCAGTTGTCTTATCATCGCGGTCAGAAATCACACATCGACAGTGACGCCAGCTGAAGGGGAAGAGAAGTGCTAGTGTTACAAGTCGGCTGACCTTAACAAAATACCGAGAGACTGTCTATGATCAAGTACTCTCCTTAAAAAATACTGATCATCTTTATTCATCGTTGTTTTGGCTTGGGAGTGCATTTTGACCAGTCCTTTTTACTGAATCCTATGTGTGCCATGGAATGTTAAACGAGTTCTACATGCGCCACCGGAAAACATCCAATGTCTCCTTACCACTGCCGTTGGAATCTGCCCAAACGTCTACTAACCTAACGGCACATGCTTTTCCTTCAAACATGAACCTAGACGCCGGAGCCTTCGAAATTACTGTACTACTTCACACGTGACGGCCGACGGGTGTGTATCTCCTCCGTTGCTGGTCAGGTAAGTGAAGGCGGCCGCCCATGTTGACGACGCCCAACTCCAAGGCGACTGTGACCGGCCTCTTCGCTGCGGCGGTCTCGCGTCCAAATTGCTCCGAAACCGTCCGGGCCCCCGGCCGGCGGAGGAAGAAGGGCAGGCGCGCACGCCTCCGGCGCGGCATGCGTGTGGCAGGCGTGCGCCCGCCGGCACTCGATCGAAGGCGCCCGCAAATTGCCCCAGTCCAATTCCGCCCCAAACTCCGTGAAGCTTCTAGACGCGGGCGGCGATGATGATGCCGACGCCCGGCATGATAGAAAGGCCCGGATCCCAATGTAATTTTTTTTAAATTGCTTGTATGGTGTACTAAATATAGTCGAAAAATAAATCGCATTACACAAATGGATTGTAAATCGCGAGACGAATCTAATGAGCCTAATTAAGACATGATTAGACACTAAATTGCTATAGTACATATGCTCTGATGATGGATTAATTAGGCTCATTAGATTCGTCTTGTAGTTTACAGACGAAATCTGTAATTAGTTTTGTGATTAGTCTATATTTAATACTTTAAATATTAAAATTCCTTTTTAAAAATGCAAAATGCAAACAAACAAGGCCAAAGGCGAGTGGGGCAGTAACACGCGCCGCGCTCGCCGACAAGACGGAGTGGCGTCAGGCCGGGAACATTCCCGTCTGCGCGCCGCGCCGCGCCCGGTCGACGACCGCCGTCGTAAAGCAAATGGTGGCCGGCGGTTGGATCCCGTCCCTAGATGGGCGCGTCGTCGTCGGTGTCGGACAGGCAGCAGGACATCCGTGATGGAACTGTGCTCTGTTCATTTGCATGATGGCGGAGTGCCGGAGTATATAGCTGCTTGTCGGGGACCACGATTAGGGCACCCTAATCGGGGTACTAAAATCACCCTAAAAACGCAAACACATATTAAACAACTGAGCCCACGAAGGTCTACGACCTCCTTTCAATCTGGAAGAAAGGAAAGGACTCAAAGAAGCCCAGCACGCGGCCCATCCGCACCCCCTCGGACCCGCGAGGTGATCTCCGTCTCGCTCGAGGGCTCCCATCGAGACCCTCGACCGCGCCCCGCGTCTCCGCCTCGCTCGAGGGTAGCGAGCCTACCCTCGGGGAGGCGAATCGTCTCCGCCTCGCTCGAGGGTAGCGAACCTACCCTCGAGCGGGGCAAATCATCTCCGTCTCGCTCGAGGCCACCACTCGACGAAAGAGACATACAACCCTTCCGCTCACCGACCCGTCGTACGGAGGCATTAAATGCCAACCACTCCTCCACAGCGCCCAGGACAGACGGCGTCAGGCCACCATTCCCCACAGTGGCTGTGACCGAAGTCCCGTCCGCCAACTACGGTCACTGCTCCGCCATGCCGGACACTGTGGCAACACTGTGGGAACCCGCGACGCGGTACGAGACGTGCTCGGCACAGTTCCCGTTACTATTCTGCCAATTCCTACTGTCCGGACTCCACCTCACCACACCGACGGCCCCGGACCCGTCCCCTGCTCGGGAAGGGGTCCGGCGTCGTCACGCGTCCCCTAAGGAGGGATGCTCAGCACTAGCAGCCGGAAGCCCGGACCTCCCCCCTCGAGGGGTCTGGAACCTCCACGTGACTCCCGGACCCCCTTAGCGCACGCGCTAGTACTCCACCAGGGGGCCGGGACCGCCACGTGCCCCACTACCGTTGGTGCACATATATACGCAAGACCCTGGCCTGCAGGGCCCACGCAACGCCACCACGCCACATCTGGAAGACGGTACACCCTACAGCGACGACCACGCCGCCTGCTGGGGCTGTCAGGACGCCGGCGCGATCTCCGCAAGGCCGAGGACGATGCCCAGGACAACTGCCACGCCCGACGCCATGCCCCACAGTGTTCGACCACTGCACCCCCCGCGATTCGGGGAAAAGACGACGACTTCCATGACCCCCTGTGCATGTACACCGTCCCTCCTTGCGTCTATAAAAGGAGGAGGCGGGCATCCTTTAAGGGGGTCGCGCAATCAGACCATTCGATAGTACGCAACACTCAGCACTACTGAGCCTCCGATATTGGCTCTTGCCTCAATCAACTTCTCCTCTAGCAGAGACTTGGGAGGTTCCCTCCATCTCTCGCCTCACCTGTACTCCCTACTACAGGCACCTTCGGTGCAAGATAATACAGTGCCCTCGCACACCCCCTTACTGGACGTACGGCCCCGCGGCCGGAATCAGGATAAACTCGTGCATTACTGTGTTGCCTCTTGCATCAACATCTGGGACGAGAAAACAAGCAGCAACATTACTAGTTGGGTCCGGACCGCCGGGTCAGGACACCGACAGTTGGCGCGCCAGGTAGGGGAGCGCTGCGTGACATTTTCTCTTTTGTACCCATTTGATCTCCAGGGATGGCGAGCAGATCCAACCCATTCCCCATGGGCGTCTCGGATCCGCTCCGAGCAGGATACGTGATCTGGTTCGGGAGCCTTGAGTTCAGAGCAACCGGCAACGGTTACCTCATGGAGCTCCTCTCGCCCAGACGCAACCCTGACACTCCGACTTCACCGGCCCGGCGCAACAGGCGCTCGGGTCAGCACTCGCGACAAGCGCGCATGGAGCGGCACCAGGCGGCACGCCTCAGCTCCCCCACATGGGTTGAGGTTGCCATGTCACGGCTCAGCGTCGCGGTCGACGGGGCCACCGCTTCGTCATCACGTGCTTCGGTGCAAGCTACGCCGGCACCATCATCGACTGCAGCCCTAGTGCCTCCTAGGGGGCGCGACTGCGGCGTCGCCCTTCCCCATCGGGATGCGCAATGCTGCCTCCTACGCCTCTTCATCCAGCACCAACTTCGCCGAGTATGAGGATCTGCCGGGTCATCACCTCTTGTCGATCCGCAACCTCAATGCATCGTCTCCTAACGACTCCTACCCCGAGACGGCGAGCTCGATAGCCGAAGACATCAGCTTCTTCATGGACAACTTCACTGCCGAGGAGGCCGAGGACTACTCCGGGGTCCGCGACCCCGACGCTTTCCGCTCGTTCCAGCTCGTGGCGGCTTACTACCTCACCTGCTCCGAGGACTCCAGCGAGGGGGATTACGATCCCGCCCGGGAGTGCTTCATGGTCGAGCTCGCGGACGGGCAAGAGGACAACGCTCCGGGTGATGATGGGAACGGCGGGGTAGACGCGCAGGCAAACCAATCGGTGGTGCCAGCTGCGGCCTCTTCTTATTCGTCAAGCTCGGCGGCGCGGCAGGCACAGCTTGCATAGCTCAAGGAGCTTCAAGCCAATCTCGACGAGCAGCGTCGGTAGACTCAGGAGCTGCGCACCGCACTCGAGCAACAGCGCACATGCCTAGGCAGCGGCACGCATTGCCCGGGAGCGGATCCTAGCCGATGATAACGTCGACAAGCCTCCGGAACTGAAAACGGCCGGCGAAAAACTCGTCGCTGCGGCCTACCTACTCCAAGCGATGCCCGAGCCGTCGACGACTTCGGGTCGCAACCTGCGCCGTGAGGCACAGGCGCTCATCGAGCAAGCTGCTGTGCAGCACGCCGAGAGCTCTGCGTCTCGTATGCGCTCTATAGTCCCGAAGCATCCCGGTGGGACTGCACGCCAGGACCACGAGGTTTCGGTGCACACTCCACCAGGAGTGAAGGGAAAGGCAGCCGTAGCACGTGACGCGAAGGCACCCTCGGTGCACGACCGCATCGGAAAGGCTCCCGCAAGGGAGCGACTCCATGACACGCGCGGGCATGCCGGCGATGGCGACGCCCGCTACATCATCAACGGCAGGAAGTACACCCCTCAACGGGGTGGACGCTTCGACACCGAGCATGACAGGGGCGAGTCACCGGAGCCTCCGGGCGCCTGGGTGTTCAGCCGGGAGATTCGAACTGCTCCTTTTCCCCACGCTTTCGACAGCCCACCACCCTCGTCAAGTACTCGGGCGAGACCGATCCTGCAGCCTGGCTCAACGACTACCGCCTAGCATGCCAGCTGGGCAATGCGACGGAAGACGCGGTTATTATCCGCAACCTTCCCCTTCATCTTGCTGACGCCACACGAACGTGGCTCGAGCACTTGCCCGTGGACCAGATCCACAACTGGGCCGACTTGGTCCAAATCTTCGTGGGCAACTTTCAGGGCATGTACGTGCGCCCTGGGAACTCCTGGGGCCTCAAAGGGTGTCGGCAGAAGCCTAATGAGTCCTTGTGCGACTACGTGCGGCGCTTATCCAAGCAATGCACCGAGCTCCCCAGCGTCACTCATGTCGTGGTCATCAACGCCTTCCTCGAGGGCACGACGTGCAGGAACCTGGTGCACGAGCTTGCGCGAAGCCGCCCCACCAACACCAACAAGTTGTTCGACGCTGCCACCGATTACACCGCCAGCGAGGAGGCAGTTGGTGCCATTTTCGACGACAAGTTGAACAAGCGCAAGGAAGACGCGCCCGGAGAGGGCGGCAACGCCAAGATCAACGCCCCCGCCAAGAAACAAAAGCGGGGGAGGAAAGGGAAGAAGTAGGCCCCACCAATCCAGTGTGGACCGGGGCAGGCGGAAGACATCGACGAGGCCTTCGTCGCCGCTCCGGACCGCAAAGGACCTCGAGGCCCCCCTCGAGGGGGGAGGCGGCCTATTCGATGACATGCTCAAGAAGTCGTGCCCTTACCACAAGGGCTCGGTCAACCACACCCTCGAGCAGTGCGAATTGCTCAAGAAGTACTACAACCGCATCGCGACGAGGACAAGAAAAAGGATGCTGGCGACAAAGGTGGAGATGACGAGTTCCCCCCAGTGGAGAACGCCTTCTTCATCTTTGGAGGACCAACGATGAACATGACCTCTCGGCAGCGCAAGCGTGAGCGCCAGGAAGTCTTCTCCGTCACCAAGGCCACGCCATCCTACCTCGACTGGTCGAAGGACACCATTTCTTTTGGCCGCGAAGACCACCCCGACTACGTCCCACACCCGGGATGGTACCCGCTTGTTGTCGACCCCATCATCGGCAAAACCTGCTTCTCCAAGGTGCTCATGGATGGAGGCAGCAGCCTCAACATCATGTACGCCCACACCTTGGAGCTCATGGGGATTGGATTGAATAAGCTTCGCCCCAGCAAGTCGCCATTTCATGGCGTTGCGCTGGGGAGGCGAGTCCAACCCCTCGGCCAGATCGATCTACCCGTCTGCTTCGGCACGACAGTCAACTTCCGCAAGGAGGTACTCACCTTTGAGGTGGTGGGGTTTCGGGGATCCTATCATGCCATTCTTGGTCGTCCCTGTTACGCCAAGTTCATGGCCATCCCCAACTACACCTACCTCAAGCTGAAGATGCCGGGTCCGAAGGGTGTCATCACCGTCGGCTCTTCGTTCGAGCACGCCTACGAGTGCGATGTCGAGTGCGTTGAGCACACAGAGGCTCAAGCGGAGGATGAGGCCCTCGCAGCCACCCTCGACAAAATGGCAAGCGAGGCCTTGGACTCCACGCACTGACACGTGGGAAGCTTCGAACCTGCCGAGGGTATCAAGAAGGTGCCCCTCGACCCGAATCCCTTCGACGATAAGGCGTTGCAGGTCAGCGCCACCCTCGACAGCAAATAGGAAGTGGTGCTCATCGACTTTCTCCGCGCCAATGCAGACATATTTGCGTGGAGCCCCTCAGACATGCCTGGCATACCGAGGGAGGTCGCCGAGCACTCCCTTGATATCCGACCCAACTCCAAGCCGGTGAAGCAGCGCCTGTGGCGTTTCGATGAGCTCAAGCGCCGGGCGATCGGCGAGGAGCTGCAGAAACTTCTGACGGTCGGATTCATCAAGGAAGTATTCCATCTCGAGTGGCTAGCTAATCCTGTATTAGTGAAGAAAAAGAATGGGAGTTGGCGGATGTGCGTAGACTACACTAGTTTAAATAAAGTATGTCCGAAGGTTCCCTTTCCTTTGCCACGCATTGATCAAATCGTAGATTCAACTGCGGGATGCGAACTTTTATCCTTTCGTGATGCTTACTCCGGTTACCATCAAATTAAGATGAAAGAGTCCGACCAGCTCGTGACTTCTTTTATCATGCCTTTTGGCATGTACTGCTACGTCACGATGCCCTTTGGCCTCAGAAATGCCGGAGCTACATATCAGCGGTGTATGCTCCACGTTTTCGGGGACCATCTCGGGCGGAACGTAGAGGCATATGTCGATGACATCGTTGTAAAATCCAGGAAGGCGGACGACCTGGTGGCCGATCTCAGGATCGCATTCGATTGCCTAAGGGCTAAATTGGTAAAACTCAACCCCGAGAAGTGCGTGTTCGGAGTCCCTCGAGGCATACTCTTGGGCTTCATTGTCTCCCAGTGGGGCATCGAACCCAACCCTGACAAAGTCTCGGCCATCACTCGAATGGGACCGATCCGAGACCTAAAGGGGGTACAGAGGGTCATGGGATGCCTAGCGTCCCTTAGCCGATTCATCTCGCATCTCGGCGAGAAAGGCTTACCCCTGTATCGACTCCTGAGGAAAACCGAGCGCCTCACGTGGACCCCCGAAGCTCAAGAAGCCCTTGACAGGTTGAAGGCATCGCTCACTCATGCCCCCATTCTCACGCCAACCGTGGATGGCGAGCCCCTCTATCTATACGTAGCCGCGACGACCCAAGTGGTCAGCGCGGTGGTCGTTGTCGAAAGACAAGAGGAGGGCCATGCTCTACCTATCCAACAGCCGGTGTACTACATCAGCGAGGTGTTGTCTGAAACCAAGACACGCTATCCGCAGATTCAGAAGCTGCTATACACAGTGGTTTTGGCCCGGCGCAAGCAGTGCCACTACTTCGAGGCCCATCCCGTCACCGTGGTCTCGTCTTTCCCTCCGGGAGAGATAGTCCGCAATAGGAAAGCCGAGGTTAGAATTGCCAAATGGTCCGTGGAGCTGATGGGAGAAACTCCCACCTACCCCCCCCCCCCCGCAAAGCGATCAAGTCCCAAGTCTTGGCTGACTTCGTGGCTGAGTGGACGGACACTCAGCTATCCCCACCACAAATCCAGGCTGAATGCTGGACCGTGTACTTCGATGGGTCGGTGATGAAAACCGGCGCCGGCACTGGCCTCATCTTCATCTCACCCCTCGGAGATCACATGTGATACGTAATACGCTTGCACTTCCCTACGTCTAACAATATGGCAGAGTACGAGGCCCTCCTCAGTGGCCTCCGCATCGCCATCGAGCTTGGCGTCAAATGCCTCGACGTATGTGGTGACTCTCAACTCATCATCGACCAAGTGATGAAGGAGTCTAGCTGCCACGACCCGAAGATGGAGGCATACTGCAAAAGCAGTACGCCGCCTCGAAGACAAGTTCGACGGCCTAGAACTCAATCATGTCCCGCGCAAGTACAACGAGGATGCCGACGAACAAGCCAAGATCGCGTCGGGGCGGACCACCGTCCCCCTGAACATCTTCGCTCGCGACATCACCAAGCCCTCCGTCGAATTCGAAGATCCGGCGGAGCCAGGCCCCTCGAACACCGGGCCCTTCGGCGGGAACCCCCCGGCGGACGAGGCCGAGCCCATGGGTATTGACTTCGAAACCTCCTCCACGGACGAGGCCGAAGCAATGGAGATCGACGAGGCCCCCACTTCGCAAGATTGGCGCGCCCAGTACCTCGACTGGATGATTCGAGGGGTCCTACCCTCGGACCGCGCTCGGGCGCGGCGCCTCGCTAGGCGGGCCAAGTCCTTCGCCCTAATCGACGACGAGCTGTACAAGCGCAGTCCTTCGGGCGTCTTGCAGCGATGCATCCCCATCCCCGAAGGCAAGGAGCTGATCCGTGACATCCACACTGGCACCTGCGGTCATTATGCCGCGCCACGAACCCTCGTGGGTAACGCATTTCGACAAGGTTTTTACTGGCCCACCGCGGTCGCCAACGCCACCGACGTCGTGCGGACGTGCGAGGGTTGCCAGTTCTATGCTCGAAAGACGCACCTCCCGGCCCACGCTCTGCAGACCATCCCCATCACGTGGCTGTTTGCCGTGTGGGGGCTGGACCTCGTCGGCCCGCTGCAGAGGGCGCCCGGGGGCTTCACCCACTTGTTGGTAGCAATCGACAAATTCTCCAAGTGGATCGAGGCTCGACCCATCGGAAAGATTAAATCCGAGCAAGCTGTTCTGTTCTTCATTGACATTGTCTTCAGGTTCGGGGTCCCGAACTCGATCATCACCGACAACGGCACTCAGTTCACAGGCAAGAAGTTCTTGGCGTTCTGCGACAGCTACCACATACGGGTGGACTGGTCGGCTGTGGCGCACCCACAGGCGAACGGGCAAGTGGAGCGTGCTAATGGCAGGATCCTCCAAGGACTGAAACCAAGGATCTTCAACAAGCTGAACAAGTTTGGCCGGAGGTGGCTCACAGAGCTACGCTTGGTTATTTGGAGCCTGAGGACGACCCCAAGCAGAGCAACGGGCTTTACCCCGTTTTTCCTCGTCTATGGCGCCGAGGCCATACTCCCCACAGACCTGGAGTACGGGTCACCAAGGCTCAAGACCTATCAAGAGCAGCAGAACTAGCGAGCCCGCGAAGACTCGCTGGATCAAGTGGATGAGGCTCGAGATGTGGCGCTCCTACACTCTGCGCGCTACCAGCACTCTTTGCGAAGATATCAAGCGCAGAGAGTCCGGCGCCGAGACCTCAACAAAGGGGACCTGGTGCTGAGGCTTCGACAGGACAACATGGGCCGTCACATGTTCTCACCACCGTGGGAAGGCCCATACATCATCGCTGAGGTGCTCAAGCCCGGCACGTACAAGCTGGCGAACGAAAACGGCGAAGTCTTCACCAATGCTTGGAACATACAGCAGCTACGTCGCTTCTATTCTTAGAGTTCCGAGCTATTTGTACATCATTTGTACTCACATTTTCGATTTCCCGAAACAATAAAGGAGTATGCTTTACTTATTTATTTTTTGGGAACCTTCCGGACCCTCGGGGGCTCGGATGCGCATGTACACCGAGGTACGCCTGGCTTTACCCTCGGTAAAGCCAAGCCTCCCTCGGGGGCTACTACGGGGGGAACCCCCAAACGTCCCAAAAAATGGCCAACATTTTTTCTAAAAATTTCCGTCTCTAAGTTTCCCGTACACTTGGAAAAAACGGACGAGAGGCATAAGCAACTACAGTACGGGGCCGGCCGAGTCGTGGGGCCGCCTACGCCTCCAGGATACGGCACCCCCCCTCACCACCCCACGCCTAAGTCGCATATCAACGCGAAATTCCTCACAGAAGTTTACCAAAGTCGCACACGAGAACACGGAAGTAGAGTAAAGAAAACGAGGGCTCGAATGTACAAGGCCTCGATGGGCCACACTGTCGATTTAAGATAATGAATTTCCTAATTCACAAGTACAATTATGACAAACACTAATTCATTACATGGGCTCCGAGGCCCAGTCTCCCTACAGGTTATCATCCCCCCTCTGCGGGTCTGCAGCAGCATCGAATTCGGCTATTGGGGGGGATGTCAGCTTTGAGCTTCCCGACCAGGACTGTGGCGAACTCCTCGGCAGCTGCGTCGGCATCGTCCATGATGGCCGACGCGGCGTCCGCATCGGCGTCGTTGGGAATGACGTACCCCGATGACACCCTCTGGAGGTCCATGATATAGTGCGTCGAGGCCACGGCAAGGGCTCGCAAGACGCCGAGGCGGAAGGTGCTCTTGGCGTGCTCAGCGATCCGGCCACCTAGCGCTCGCAGGCGGCTGATCACCGAGCTACCAGACACGGCGCCCTCCCCCTAGAGCTCCCGTCACACGCTCACAGCGGTTCGCTCCAGGTCAGCGTACTCCGCCTGCGCCGCCATGAGCGCGGTGTTGACCGCCTCCTTCGCCGCAGTCTCGTCTGCCACTCTCTGCCTCAGCTCTGATCAAAGGAACCAAGATAAGCTGCGAAAAATTAGAACCCAACAACAGCGAAATTTCGAGCACACACCTGCAATATTCTTCTGCGCCTCCTCCTGCTGGACTCGGGCGGCCTCCTCGAGTTAAGACAAGGAGTTCTCCTTCTCCTTGAGGGCGGCCTCCGCATTCCGGATGGCCACGTCCTTTCCCTCATGGGCTCTGCCCTTCTCCTCGAGGGTCCCGGTGAGCGTGGCGACAGTTGCTTTCTCGCACTGGAGCTTGACATCCTTGCCTTGGAGCTCGGCCTCCTTTGCGCTGGAGCTCGGCTTCCTTCTGCTCGAGCGCCGTCCTAGCGCGCTGCAGCTCGACGGTTTGCGCCTCGGCTTCTTGAGCCTTCTGCTCCGCTGCGGCCCTCTGGACGTCACGCTCGCCGGTGGTCCGCGCCAGCTCCTCCTCTAGCGCCTGCTGACGCGCCCCCAGATCCGTCATCTTGGTGTTGGCGTCGATATTCTGGAGCACCAATCCAGCATTGTGCTGCCCAAGCCAGCGCACCTGAGAGTACAGCCAGGTCATCTCGGCGCTCTTTTTGCGCGAGATGTCCCTCAGCTGTTGCAAGAGGAAAGGCGTGGGTAAAACAAATGAAATCAAGGACAAAATACGAACGATTCCCGGGAGGGAGCCGCTTACCTGACTGATCTGGTAATCCGTCGTCCTATGGAGCTCCAGGGCGCGATTGAGGTGGTTCAGAATCTAAGAGCCTGCCTCAATCTGCGCCTGTCAGATGGCCTCCTCCTCCTGCTCGTCGTGGAGAAACTTCGAGGGGACCCCAGACTGGATGATTGCCCCGTGATGGGGCCCCTCAGACGTCCCCGCGTCGAGCACCTCCTCGCAGGCCGACGTAAATTCGGCGATTTTGTCGGCGGCGCTTGCAGCAGCAGCGGGGTCAATGTCCCTCGAGTCCCCGAACTCCTCGCTACTATCTAGCAGCTGCACCACAGGCACCACGCTTTCCGGCGCCGCCTGCGTCGTCGTTGCCACAATGACACCCTCGTCCCGAGCCTCTGCAGGCACCGAGATGCGGGTTTCCTCCGCCACCGGCGCCCTCGGCGCTGACTCCTCCTCCGCGGCGCCCTCGACACCAGCCCTCGGGGGCTCGGGGATGAGGGTCTCCATCTCCGTTTAGCTGGCAGGGCGCTCCTCCGCGTCCCCCACCAGCTCCTTCCTCTGCGACCGGCCGGGCGGCGCTATCCGTGTCGCTCCGACTGGCCTCAACTTCGACGTCCGGCCGGGTGGCGCCATCTGCGCCGCCCCAGCCGGCCTCCCCCACGGCGTCAGCCCGGGCGGCTGCTTCAACGCCACTCTGACTGGCCTCACCCCCATTCCCCAGCGCTCGAGCCTGTTGGGCCGCTTGGGCCCCTCGAGCCATCGCCTCCCACATCTTCGCGGCCTCCACCCCGTTCTTGAGAGCTTTGGCCAGCGCGAGCGGGGCTGCATCCTTGGCAACGGCCCCGGAGCTGGAAATCGAGGAAGAAAGACTGAGGTTAGCAGGATTGGGGGATCAATTAAATGAACGCAAAGAATAAAACCAAAACCACTTACCCGGACCGGGCGCTCATATTGCGTTTGCCCGTGCCGCTCCTTCGGGCCAGCAGCACACTGACGCCCCTCGACGACTGATCCGAGGGTGTCGTCCCCGGATCAGCCTGAAGCCTCGAGGCCATCTGCGCGGGCGTCTCCGCGCTCGCCGCGGACCCGTCGCCGCCCATCGACATCGTGGGCGCGGGGATCCCCTCACCTGTCGCCGGCAGGGGCGACCTCCGCTCTGTCGCGGGCGTAGACGATCTTCTGCCCGCCACCGGCGTGGGCGACCTTCGTCCCACCCCTGGCGTGGGCGACCTCCGCTCCGCCCCCGCGAGGGGTGGGTCCACCAACAACCCCGGTACGGGCCTCGCCTCACGCAGCGTCACTGGCGCGTCCTCGTCGCCAGCCTCTTGATAGACCAGCGGAGAATCCACGCCTGTTACCGCCTCTGCGTGCAGGCGGTTGACTTCCTGTTCCTCCGGGATCGGAGGCCTCGAGGGGTGGCACCTGCGGCTCACCCCCTGCAAAACGCAATCAAATCAGAGTCAGGGAGCGGGGAAAGGAATAGCACAAGTCGACAACGGATCGAAATTGAGACTCACCACTGAAAGGTACCCCGGCTCGGGGTGCATCTTGATCTCCCAAAGATCGTTTGCGTTGTCGGGGAACTCCGCCACGGCGTTCCTCGCCCTCCGGGCAGCGATGCCTCGGGGGAGTAGCACCATCGATGTCCTCAAGCCCGAGGCCGGGACCCCTGGGGTGAGGCCGAAGATTGGCAGGCTCCTCTCCGTGAGAGGAATCACTCTCTGCCGGTGAAAGTTCGCGATGACGGCAGCCGCCATCAACCCCTTCCTCGCCAGGTGCACCAGCGCCTCGGTGAGCACTTCAAGACTGGCTTGATGCGCCGGGGGCGATACCCCCCAGTCCCACTTCACTGGTCTCTCCCGAAGCACCTTATTGGTGAACGCCGGGAGCCTGTTGCCGAAGTTGCGTAGGTAGAACCACCCTCGAGTCCACCCGGCGTTGTTCGTCGTCATCTTGTTGGGGATGTACAGGTTCTTCTGGCTTGGGCGCAAATGGAGCATCAGGCCACTGGCGCGCGCGAACCTCTTCGGCTGGCCCCGCACGTTCTCGATGAAGAGCTCGCCGCGGAACAAGTGGATCCACATATCCCAATGAGCTTCAATCCCCAGGTATCCCTCGTAGACAGCGACGAAGACCGCCGCCTGCGAGATGGAGTTGGGGCCGAAGTTGTGCAGCTCCGCTCCGTAGTACTCGCACAACGCCCGCATGAATCTACTGACGGGGACGCCGAATCCCCGCTCATGGAGACGCACGAGGCTCACGATGTAGCCCTCGGGGGGATTCGGCTCGGTCTCCTCCGGCCGTGGGGGAATCCACACCGGCCGCTCAAAGCTGATGTTCATCGGTAGCAGCCGGTCGGCGACTAGCTGCCTTCAGAACCGCTTCTGTGGTGGTGGATTTCCCCCACGGCAACGGCTCCCGGACGTCCGACATTGGTTCGAATTACGGGGGGATGTGGGAAGGCAAGCTCAGCGGTTCCTAAGGTGCGCTCTCGCTCTCTCCTTCTCCCTCCTCTCGTTCTCGACTGTGGGTTCAGGATGCAGGGGAGGTAGAGAAGGCAAGGGAGGTGAAGGCAGATGGCCAGGTGAGCCCAAACAATCACCCCATTCTCGCTTTTATTCACCGCGACGGGCGTATTCGCCGCCACGGCACGAATCCCCCGCATTGAATGCGGTAGATTTTTGCTGCGGCTAACGAATGGGCCCTATGACCGCGGAGTCTCCCACGCGCGCACTTAGCAATAACTACGGCGCGGTAATCGATGGGCGCGGTGCGACTGTTGCACTGTTCCATCCGTCAGCCGCCGCCCACGCCGCTTCGTCTACCCGAGGTGGTCGCCTGAAAAGGCGCGCCCGCACTGCACCGCACGAACCGGGCCACGTCACCCACGACCAGCGAAAGACACGCGCACACGACCAGCGACTCCGCGCCGCTCGCTAACAGTGACGGAATATTCCCTTCGGGGGCTCTTCACCCTCGAGGGAACCTTAATCCGAGGCCTTACTGATCAGGGGTTCAAAACCTGGCCCGTCGAGGGTTCGACAGGCGCCCCAGATCGCCAGAGTCAGGGACTGCATGGATGTGTCGTACAAGCTACCCTCGAACGCGGAGTTCGAGACGTCCTACGCATTGTTCAAGGCCAGTCGAGGGTGCCTAGCAGGGGGATCCCATAGAGGGAGAGCATCGAGCCATCGGACCCTATCGAATTGGTCCGAGCCCCGCCTAGCGAACCTTTGCGAGCGCTTTATGTGACGTGTCCACGGACCACGAGCCGACCCTTATCGAACGGGGCACGGACGTCCACTTGAACTACTCGATAACAGTTCACTGAAGCAGCCATAGCTCGCGGCCCGGGCATGGGTAGCATGGTGCGCTTCACCCCTCCTCCCTGCGGAAGGGTGACGAGGGCCGTAACAAAAGTCGAGGGTTCCCCGAACGCCTTTACGCAAGCCGGGGCTCGGGGGCTCCTCGCACACCGCGGCTCAGGCCGCACCCTCGAATGTATCGACGCCCGTCGATTATGAAGTTCCATGTGTTTAACCAAAACCCTCACTCTTGACGCGCGCCTGCCAGATGGTTCAGCCGGACACTGGGTCGCTGTGCTAGCACGAAAAACACCGATGCCGGCTGAAAGGAGTGCCGATGTCGGCTGAAAAAGACGCTGGACGGCCACCTCAGTAAAGCAACCAAGCAGGACGACGTTTATAGCCCTTGGACGAGTGTAAACACTCCTCCAAGGCCTCGGGGCTACACCCGCGGGTGCGCTGACGTGCCCCCACAGAGGAAACTTCACACATTCGAGGACCAAAATCCCTTGCATGGGTGGTGCCCACGCATACACTTTCGGTCGTCCTCTCTGCGAAGGAGAAGGAGACTTCATTGATCTTTGTGAACAAATATTACAAAGGGTTACCGGCTTAAAGCCGTCGAAAAGTACAAACGCATTGCCACGTGCGTGGCAATTTTCCCTGTCTTGGGGAGGAGCAAGCTTCCCTCCCTCTCTCGCCTCGCCTCGCCTGTACCCCTACTACAGGCACCTCCGGTGCAAGATAATACAGTGCCCTCGCAAACCCCTTTGCTGGACATACGGCCCCGCGGCCGAAACCAGGATAAACCCATGCGTTACTGTGTTGCCTCTTGCATCAACACCTGGGACGAGAAAACACGCAGCAACATTACTAGTTTGGTCCGGACCGCCGGGTCAGGACACCGACACTGCTCGTAACCGGGCGAAAAAAAAACTAAGTGTTTAAAGTTTAAACTTAAGATAAGATGTTCAGAACAAGCTAATTTAGTTCAGTTTGAAGAACAATAAATAGAACCCAAAAAACTGAAAGCGCGGTGACACAAACTCATGTCGGTTCGAAACACGGATCTGAATCAGAACACACAGGCAGCACACAGCAACGTGCTTTGCCTACTCTTTTGAGAAAGTCAAGTGCTTTTGATTCGTACTTTCCATGGATGAGAATTCTCCGCAAGGTCACGGGGAAAAGGCGGGAACGAAAGCGAAGATTACATTCCATCCCGTTTGAAAGTTCCAAGCTAGTAGATCTCTGGACACGCTCACACGCATCATGCAGGATATGATGATGATCAGTAGAAACGGGGAACACGGCCCACCTCGAAGATGCCCATACGGGAATCATCACTGCGTGCGAGCGCCCCCTTTTTTTTGGTGGGCTCTGCTCGCGCGCGCACCATGCGTTCTCGCGTTTTGCACGATTCGGGGTCAAAGCTCGGCGCGCGACCGAGGACCAGCCCCTTTACTTTACCTTTTGGAGAGTTGACGACTGGGACTGCCGATTCTTTCTCGCAGCTCGTGATCAAAGGCTTGAAGACAACCAGAGTAGTGCGGTGTGTTCTGTCTGAAGGGAGGAACCGGCAAAACGAACTAATTCTTGTTGTTAGTGATTCTAATCCACTTATTACAACTTGTAACCGGCCCCTCTGGGACAAAACATGCATGGTTCCTACCCTAACCCATGCTTGACGCTCATGAGCGTGGTGATTTGCTCTAGCCACTAGCCAGATATTTGATCTTATCGCCAAATCTTGACGTAGTTAGCTCATATTTTCCGTGCTTTTTCTGTTTTAGTGGTAAAGTTTTTTCTTATCTTTGCTAGAAAACTTGACATTACCGCCCGGTAAAAACGTGCCCCCGCACATGCACATCGTCAAGTCACGCAAATTTTACGCGTGCGCGTTTCCTGGGAATCGCGACCCTTTCTTACCACCCAACCTATACATCACATGTGACCAAATGAGATATGCATTCCTTCTGAACTAACACGTGAAGTACCATTAGTACCGGGCCAAGACACCGGCCGATACTAAATGTCGCATTTTAGTACCGGCCGGTGTCTTGGCCCGGTACTAAAATGCGATATTTAGTACTGAACGGTGTCTTGGCCCGGTATTAAAATGGCTCTGAGAGCATTCAAATTTAGATCCGATACTAAAATGGATCCGCACCAACTTTAGTACCGAATACTTAAGTGAAGAGACAAAAGCCCATTTTTTTAATGTATTCAACGTGTGATTACCATGCAAACTTTGTTTAGTACTAATAGACTAGTAGTGTGGCGCAGGTCATGTTACGTGAGTCGTGAGTATCTGATTTAATCTTTGCCTTACGCCCCAAGTATATTACAGCGAGTAAAAATTTCGTTTGGTGCAGCGTCAGACGACGGCGCCATGCATGCAGTCATCGCCGCAGATCTTTTCCGAGATGCTAGCTCAAAAGCGCAAGCAACTGAATTCTCCATGCTCTCCGGTCTCTTCGGCGCCTGCAAAACTTTATTTTTTTGTTATCGCCCGACATTAACACTCGAGATCTTTTGTTTTCGCACGTTCGAACGCCGTCGCATTCAGAAAACACGGGTTCCACGGGCTCGAATTTGACTTATCTACCGGTTGTTAACGTTTGCACTGGGAATTTGGGATTGAATTCACATTCACTGCTTAAATTTGTCACGCGCATGTACGTGCGTACGACCGACGGGTCACTGTCACCAGTACCAATCAAGGCACGGAATTCGTTTTGAAAGTTCCATCGCTCGTGGGGACTTCGCGTGCGGGTGTTTATACGCAGCAATTTCGTCGTAGGGCCCGTGTCAATTCAGATCAACCCCATGCTTTGATTTGCCGCTAGCCCGCGCCTCGCTGTCACTGCACCTGGACGACTCCTCCTGTGACAGGCTTGGTGAGCGTACGGACTAAACTACAAGCCAGCCTACGAGACCAGGTTGTGATTGTTGTTCTCGGCTCCATCGGAAACCGACGAAATCCGGTGGTGGTAGGAATAGCCTACGCTAGCTTTACAGCGCCGGACAGCTCGGAGCTCGGCTACGTGTCGCAAATCGAGCACGTGCAGCCTTGCCCTCCCTGCTGTGCTTTGGCCGTTCGTGCCCGGCGCAACGTGCTTAGATGCAGCATCTCGGATGTGTAAGTGTAACCATCGATGCAAGGGGACGGTCTCTCGTCTCGGCCGTCGATCGACTCGTCGGATGATTGGCGTGATCACGCGTTCCGGATCCGGGGAAATCGAGTCCGAACGATTGCCGGGGAAATCGAGTCCGAACGATCCGGGGAAAACAAGTGTAATATCTAATGACAGATTAATTAGTTTTAATAAATTCGCCTCGCGATTTTTCGTCCATCCATATAATTAGTTTTATAATTAATCTATACTTATTACTCATACAGTCTAAAAATTTTTGGGGAACTAAACGGCCCCCTCTCGGTGTCGGCGCGACCTGGCCGCTGCTCCTGCCACACCGCCGCCGTCGCAATCAGCGGCACATGCGCGCGCGCCATGGCCGGCATCGGCGCCGCCGCCGTCGGGCCGGGGGCCTCGCCACACGAGGCCCCGAAAGGCGCCGTGGCCGTTGGCGTTGCGCGATCGACCCGCGCGGCGCGGCGCGGCAGACAGGTGTCAAGGCACAATTTCTGGTTGAGACACAAATTCTGAAATTTCTCGCTCTTGGTTGCTCGCGGTCTGTCTGGCCGAGGGGGGACGGGCTTCGAGACGATGGGTGGGCTGGAATCTTTGTTGCGCGGAAGGAACTGGGCTGGGCCTACTTTCGTCGTCTGGCCTGGTACCAAAACAGGCCCAGGACTCGCGCTTCCGGCTCCGACAGCTCAGCGCTTTCCCTCCCCCGAATCCGAAACCCCAAAGCCCCAGCCCAAACCCTGCAGACGAGCAGCAGCAATGGCGACCAGGACACTATCCGTCTCCTCGCTCACCTCCACCGCCTTCGCCTCCTTCCAGCGACCCCGCAGGCCCCCATCTGCTCCTCCCCTCCCCCGCCTCCTCGGCCCGCGCCTCCGCGCCTCCCCTCTCTCCACTGCCGCCGCCGCTCCCGATGGCGATGACGACGGCGTCGACACCGTCGAGCAGCTCCTCCTCCCCCGCCTGCCGTCCGCGTCAGCCCCCGGTGCCCCGCGCGGTCGGATCGACCGCCTCATGAAGCTGCAGCGCCGCGCCGACGGCGACGCGGTCCCCGGGCCGGCGGGGCCCGGGGGGCGGAGGAGGTGGTTCCCGTACCTGGACACGTTCCGGCCCGCGGCGGGGAGCGCGGACCTGTCCAGCCGGGAGGTGGTCGAGGTGCTGGAGCCGTACATCCTCGAGGCGCGGCGTGATCGCATCCGGCGCGCCGTTGATAATCGGAGCTATGCTGTTTGCCTTGTGGTGGAGGGCCTCTCCGACTTCGGCAACGTCTCGGCAGCGTTCCGCTCCGCCGACGCGCTCGGCGTGCAGTCTGTGCACGTCATCTCCTGCGATAGCAGCAAAAGGTGCAGAGGTGAAGAGTGAATCCGAAATGCTATAGATCACTTAGCTAACAGTGTTGTCCGTTTGTGAGGGGATTACTCGTGTACAGTTATCACTTACCATTAGGTGTTAGAGTTAGTTGATCAAACCGAAACTGTGAGTGATATGGGAGAATCAACACATCTTTAGGACACAAGTTGAATGGGACGAGTTTGGTGCAATCGGCAATCCCGTAAAGAGATTTTAGGCTGCTGATTCATAGTGGCATAGTGGCACATTTCCGCATAGAGTTTGCATCTAACCTATTGTCAAATAACTTCCCGTACCTCCAAATGAGTAGTTTGCATAATACAGTAATACTTGATGCCATTCATATACTCTATTTTGTGGTGTCATGATTGTTGGGAAAATTATAGGAAGGAAATGCAATTGCATTCTAGAAATGTTAAAAGAAGTCCCAATATAAATGGAATGATCGGCATGCTTCAAGTTGCCACATTGGCTATTGTATTGGGCAATTGGCACTTGCACCAATTAGTTCTCAACTTGGATGAGTCATGCATGTGACAAAAATTGCTCAATGACAAGGATCTTCTGCAGATTATTCTTTGTGTCTTTTACGTGGTTTTTTTTGGCTTTGTTATAATGTTCTTGGCATATATATGTCGTTAGATTTAGACATCAGTTGTATAGGTGAAAATTCATAAGTTTCACCTCACAGTTTGAAAGTGGTAGGTGTGACTCGAAAAAACTACTGCCCCTGATCCCAATCAAATGCGTCTTTACTTTTGCAGGTATAGAGACAACAGGCATGTGAGCATGGGTGCTGAAAAATGGCTTGACATTGAGATATGGGATTCACCAGCAGAATGTTTCAGTGCATTAAAAAAGCGTGGCTATCGCATTGCAACCACTTCTTTGGGAACGGATTCGGTATTTCTTTTTCGCTCTTCTACATTTTAATGGTTTGATATTTTTTTACTCTTCTACATCGTATTCTATTTGGTTCGTTGCAAGATGAGTACTTGTCACCAGTTATGGAATCTACGATCCACAATTATACACGAATTCCATACGTTGTATATCATTCAATTCACATTCATCTGTTGCTTTCATTGAAAAGCTAGAGTTATTTTGAACAAACAGGGGAAATAACATGTTCACTGATTTATAGAGACATCATGCATTTATTAAGATTTTTTGTTGCTGTAACATTGTGTTGTTAGTATGTTTGAATTTTATCATTATGATCTATTTGAGGGTATCCAGAATATAAATTTATGTGTATCTCAACGAATTTTGTAGTGAAATTAAATAAATATGTTTCATTCAGCTGTTCACCATTAATCAGGATTTAATTTCTCTCACAGAAATATGATTTGTCATCCACATATATTAGTAATATGGTTATTTGTTAAAGGAATAATTATATTCAGAATTTTGCTTAGGTTTGTGTGTATGACATGGATTGGTCTCAACCAACGGCTATTGTTGTGGGCAATGAGCTAAGGTAGGGGTTGTTTCTGCTATCCAGATATGTACCTTTTTGTTGAAGTTATGCTACATTTAGAAATACTTGATGAAGTACTTGATTATTAGGTTGAGCTTTCTGTTGTATTTTTCTATCCCTCTTTCTGAAAGAATTTTTTTGCTTACAAAAAATGGTTTGTGGATCTGCTTACTAGTTTTGTAATGTGGTTTCTTCTTAATACAGTACTATATTGATGCACAGCTCTCCTGCACATTTGAGAAAAAGTTTTGCAATGTGGTATTTGAGTCCCTCTTCTTGCAAAAGGACTAACATACATTCCCTGGTGATTAGATTAGCTGTAGGCGATGAATGAGATATTGTATATCGTTCTTTATGTGGCCTTGAAGTTTCAGGCCAGAAACTAGAAATTTCATATTTGCTAGCATTTCCGAATTTGAGTACCTCATTATGGAGAGAGGTTGAGGCCTTTCTGCCTCAAAAAGTTCTGCACAAAATAGAAAAATTGTCAAACTAGTTTAGGCATTTCGTTGCCATCATGTATTTGTGGATCAGCTAATACGTACATTAATTCATCGTATAATTATGGTTGGGTTTTAACTAATTGTTTGGTGCCAGGGGTATAAGTGATGATGCTCTAGAGTTGTCAGACTTGCACTGTAGTGTTCCTATGAAAGGCATGGTGGACTCGTTTAATGTATCTGTTGCAGCTGGAATCCTCATGCACCATGCTGTTTGTGATAGAGTTTCCCGCCTCGTAAGTTCATTTTCTCCATTCTAGATAACATCATACCTTATAGAAGACATGATAACCCCAACACCCTATATTAAAATTCCATCTGTCATCATATGGTAGGTAATGCTACCTCTAGCTTTCGGCCAAGATAAAATGGATATTGTTATTATTTTCACTGAATTTTATGGAAAACAGAATCACAAGGATAGTGCTCATAGCGGTAGGGGCACTTTTACCTTTGCTTAAATTCATGCCAAACAATCACTTGCCTTTTGGAATGAATTCTAGGCCTCACTAGGTTTGTGCTTTCACCCGATCTGTAACAAATTCTGAGACATAAAAATCCAGCATGGAATGTTAGCCTATTTGCCAATCTGATTTTCAATGGATGGTTAAATAATGGTCACCTTTTGACTCTCCAATCCATATATGTTGTCTTTTAAGTGTACTTCCGGATGAGGCAATTGTGGTATGCAGGCTACCTGTGAGCTGTCAGCATCTTATGATTGATGTTTTTCAGGGTCATCACGGTGATTTGTTACCAGAAGAAAATAGAATATTGCTTGCTGAATTCTATCTGCGACATAGGGAAAGCACATCTACCATACTTCATGAATATGCCAAAAGGAAAGCGGAAAATTTTATGGCCAGACTTTGAGAGCATCCTGAGGCCGACTTATGCATAGGCGCAGGTGATCAACCTGAATGATTTATTTGGCAATCAGATGTTGGCTTACCCGGTGCATCTTTCTAACATCAAACAAATTGGTGGGTTCTTTAGCCATAAGGTAGCTTTGTTTGCTTAAACGTTTTTTATACCTTGGGTGTTCACTCCTCGCAGACCATCTCTATATGTTCATCTTTGCAAATGTTTGCACACAGTTATCTGAACACGAATTTCTGAACTTTGTTTGAAGGTCATTTTTCCTGGAGAGTACCGTTGGGCTACTTGGTCTTCAAGAGATTCAAGACAGTGACTCGCACAGGATTGCCGGCAAGAATATGACCTAAACCCAACCATTGTGCAGAGCTGTTAACAGTTACTAGTACGCACCCGGTTTTCAGTGACGTTGATCTTTGCTCCCCAAATATAGACGTTATGTTGTATGCTATTGTTAGGGTTAAGCACTTGAGCATGCATGGTATCTTTCCACTCGGAATCTTTCACAAATCTTGGCAACTCACCGTTTTCAACTGGCGGCTAGGACTGCGAAGGTGCAGTGTGAAAGAGCTCAGCTTTGTTTACGTCAAGGATGGTGCCTTCGTAACGCAAAGCAACGCAACTTGGGAGTACGACCTGTTCTTTCCTGCGTTTACGTAATGTCACGTTTGCAACTAGTAACGGTGGGATGCGTCTTTAATTTCGCCACCGAACTCTGCAGGAAAGCGATCGATGGGAGGGGCCTCTTTGGGGTTGGGGCTCGAGCGCAAATTGGCAAGCTGACGGCTCAAGTGGTCAAGTGGGCTGTACTCTATTGTTCGCTTGCCCGACTGCCTGGCACGGGGTGATCGCTCAGGCGAGCAACTTGCCCGTGGGTATGCGAGGAAATTTGGTGCAGGTCGTACGTAGTAATTATTGCTGAAAGACACTGTTCCCTGCCTGGTGCGTTTATGCAAAAGCGAACAGATGCAAATCGAACGGCTATAAGATAAGAGCCTATATGAAAGTTACTGCCGGTAAAATACACCGAAACTAAGAAAAAACTTGGCGATGCAGGTCGTAAGTAAATAAAATGTGCCAGTGTGAGTTCAGAGCTGTAAGAAAAGACGAGGGTCTTGGCCATAGTCTTCCCTGATATTTGATTTCATGTACAGAGATCTCATTTCACGGTCACCGTTTATTAGGGAATAATACGCTGTGATCGTGTAAATTGCAATAAAATACGTTGTTCAGCTGATGGAAGAGAATCTCCAAGGCAAAGAAAATCCATCAATTCATGGGTGAAGAAACATGACCACAGAGGGATGATCATCTTACTCCATGCCAACTTGCCAAGGGACAAAGTTCACAAATACGCTACAATTTTTCCGCCTTATTTGCGAGGACACTACTATGTACACGTTCCTCTCCTAGTCGCGACCCAAAAATATCCAAGCGACCTGCGGTCCGCGCTCGGGCCGTACGAACCCAGCGTCCAGCCCGATTAAACCAGACATAATTAACGGCTAATAAAAAAACGGCGGAAAACCACGCGCCTCATGCGGCCCTTCCCCGTATCCCGAGGCGGCTCCACTGAAGTTATTCGCGGCCACGCGCGGTTCACCTTTTTTCGACCTCAGTTTTTAATTCGGCCTCCCCGAAGTGCCCCTGCCGGCCACGCCCCACCGGTGTCGGCCTCATCGCACCAAGTCGGACGCCGACTGGCCCGGGGGCACCAGCGGTCTTGTTTGGATCGTTCTACAAAACTAGCATGCACGTTTCTTGAAAAAAAAATCTGATATATATGAAATATTAAATAAAATTTATTTATAAAATATTTTTAGAAATAAGTGTAATTTTTCACTACGAATCTAATGACAATAATTAATCAATAATTTATTATAGTGATACTACAGTAACCATTTTCTAATCGCGCGGTCGAA
Source organism: Panicum virgatum (assembly GCF_016808335.1). NCBI lineage: Eukaryota > Viridiplantae > Streptophyta > Magnoliopsida > Poales > Poaceae > Panicum > Panicum virgatum. Next base: position 64,672,322 of record NC_053146.1, read on the forward strand.
AACCTTATTAGATTTTCCAGAATCACTAGCACGGGGTTCTGAAATTAATTTTATAAATTGATTTTATTTAATACTGACACGCTACAAAACTAGCTTCGCGCTAGCCTAACTCCAAGCCCCGCCCCGCCGCCTCCGCCCGCCCCGTCCCCGCATCGCGCCCCCGCCAGCTGGACCTGCCCCGTCACGACCCCGCGTGGATGGTCGGTTCTGCCCCTCGCGCGGCGCACGCACCCGTTTGGTGGCTATCTGGTGCGGCTCGATCCGTCCCGCTGATTCCGATCCCCCCCCACCCACCTCCCATCGATCCCGTCCCGTCTCGGCCTCCCCTCCACGCCGGCGACCGGAGCAGGCACCGCGCAGGCGACGGCGACGGACACAGCGACACCGCCCCCCTCCCGCTCCGGTAGCGGCCAGCCCCGTGGCGTCGTGCCAGGTAAGCCTCGGCTCGGTTCGGTTCGCCGTCGCTCTGTGTCTTCCCGCGGAAATGGATGCCCTGCGCGAGTCCATTGCTGCCCGCGCTCCTCTCGCCGTGCGCTCGCTTGGCCGCGAGCCCCGTCTCGCACTCTTGTCGGGCGGCGAATACCGAGACGGGAGGAGCTCCACCTCGGGTAGCGGTCATCCCGTTCCGCTCGCGGAGAATCGCACCTGGGTACAGCTCGGTCGAGGACCTCTCGATCCAGGCGTGGCCGGATAACCTCGGCGAGCGCATGCCCCACCCCACCTGCTCACTCTGATTGAGCCTAGTTGTTTGGTGCACTTGGCTAGTAGCTGCAGTCTGGCCACTAGGTTTATTATGCGACATTGAGTTTTCCTTTTGGGTTCAATCTTGGGATAGGAACTATGAAGCATTTGGTTCTGTTTGTTCGAGCTTGTCTGTTGGGGAATTTGTCTCTTTATCAGTGGAATGTTGGTTTCTGAGATTTCCGAACAAAAAAGGCGAACTAATTTTGCTCTGGTTATACCTTTTTCAAGATGGTAGAACTGGCGGCCAGTCAATTAGAAATGTCAAAACGATTCAACTTTCAACTTTACTTGATTTTCTATAGTAGTTGCTATCGACTGGTATACATGGAACTGAGACACTTATGTAAAACAGGATTGAAGGAGCTAAGAGTAGGTGCACATTGTTGTTCCCGTGATTTGATTTCTGGAAATGGTGTTGGTGGTGAAACAGCACCGCTGCACACACTCAGCGAGCTGCGTTTGCATCAAGGGCCACCTCAGTGAGGATGCTCTGTTCCTTGTCTTCCGTCACATGAACTGGAACCCAAGGCTAATAGCTATCCTCTCATGTGTGTGCAAGTGGTTTGATGAGGTTGCCAAGCAGGTGTTATGGAAGGAGTTCTGTCATGCAAGGGCGCCGAAGATGATGCTGGACTTGCATTCAGGTGGTAGCCACATTGTTGACGGGAACTGGAAAGCGCTCGGGAAGCTGCTTATCTATTGCAATGGCTGCACAAAAGGGGGGCTTTTTAACAACATTCATGTCCCAGGCCATTTTGTGTTCAGGACACGCTTTTCGAGGACTGCAGGCAAGAGTTTCCTGCCTCTGCCATGTAAGTCGGACGTCCTGTATGTCTCAGATCCATGCGAGCATCTTGATCAGGGGGAAGAAGGCGACTTGGGTTTCTTCCGAGGCATCTTTAAGTCATTCGCCACTTCAAGGGTAAAGAGAATGTTGATTGAGAAGCGGGCTAGATTTCATCCAAAGGAGTTGTGCCCTTATTGTAAGGCCAAGCTATGGAACATGTTCCAGGAGAATATGATCCCGAGGAGTGCTTCTGCTAGGCTGGGTGCTTATGATGATTCTGTGGAGTATTTTGTATGCTTGAATGGACATGTTATTGGAATTAGTACTCTTCTACCGCTCTCAGATTCAGAGGAGGCAGCAGATGAATAATCATCTAGAACTTGAATCAGGTGATCACGAATTATGCTCTCCCGTTTCTATTTCTATTTAACTTGAAATTATTGGACAAATTAACCTGTAAAGTTCAATTCTCTGTTGATTATTATAAAGAAAAGATAGATTTGTTTACGATATTAAAATACATACACTGAAACACAACTAGGCATATTCCATGTCAGATTACTTCTTCAATCTATTCTTTTTTATAAACATCAATTTTCATGTGAGATATGTCAGTACATAGACTGATTGGTGGTCAATGTTAGTGTATGGCAAGGTTTACATGCTTTTGGCTTGCCCAATATGCCATATACCAACATTTTTGGTTTGGCCCTAGCTTGAAGTTTAAACTACTTTGATATCTGTATGGTCAATGAAGTCACAATTAGCTATAATTATGTCTATGTCAGAAATGGCAGCACAGAAGTTTTGGGGGGAAGTTTAGAGTGCTCCTGAACATCTAAAAAGAATCACTACTCCAATTTTCACTTCTGGTACTTGAAGTTAGAATAACAATCAATCCATTAATAATGATGCAGGTCTTAAACTCTTAATATGTTGCTGTTAAATTTAATTTGCCAAATCATCCACATGACAAGCATTCCTTAAGATAAATGTGGAGCCTTGGTTGTCCAGCCAGTGTTTTCCTCTTATTTTATTTGTAAAAATTATTAGGGAAACCTGCCTTGCTAATATCATGTTTGATTTGTGATTTATTTGTTTCTGTCGCTTTCTGTACTTCAGTCCATAACAACATTTGGCAACAAGTATGCTAGTTTAAGTAAGGTAGCAGAGTTCCTCTTGAATAAATGATGTCAGAGCTGCGACCAAGAATCTTGTTGCAAAGGCAAAGCTATTTACTATAGATAAGAAACATGATAAAAGGTTTTGGCAATGTGAAACAACATATGGTCTGGTTCTGTTGTTTGTTGACAGGTTTGCAAGATTGAGCCCAGGGCTTGTGCCTGCTGTATGGTCCCGAATCTAGGTTGTGACTAGCAGACAGATGGATGGCATTGGTTCGGCAAACTGGGGCATGACAGGAATCTGTGATGGGCTTTGCATCGGACTGCTGCGGTGTTCTTCAAGGGAGCCTTGCATCGGATGGGGAAAAAAGAAGAGCTATTTTACAGTCTCTCTCCGTTATTTATTGACACATCATTACTTGTTCTTGTAATTGCAATCAAGGCAGGACACTACCCGCTTGCCTGTTTTAACATGTTCACATCATGTGTAATGAGGTGTTCGGTTCAGTTGACACTTGTGATGTGGAATTTGTGCTCGTGATATTGACGTGTTGTTCTTACTGTGCTGTTTTATGTTGTTGACTTTACCCTCTTTTTTTTCTTTGCAGACTTTTAACTGATTTTGTTGTGCGTGCTCAGGTTCTGGTCATAAACTTGTAACCATACACTGATTTTGGGATTGGATTTGGACAATCAAAAGTCCGATTGGACTTCCTCAATTTCCACTTAAGTAACTGGTTTGGACTTGTTTTGGATGTGGTATGCTAGACGTCCAAAATTAATAGGGATTTTTTCCTTAAAAAAAATTAATATGGATTTTGGATTGGAACGGTGCAAAATTCATGGATGCCTCAAAATCCATATTTGCGGAAATGAATGGTTGAATGAATAATTGAGAGAACGGGCTCAAAACATGCCTACAAAATAGGGCCCTCCCCAGCGTATTTACAGAATGGGCTCAGACTAAGACCAACATATATGAGAAATGGGCTCACCCCCCATATTTGCAAAAATGAAATGGGCTTATTTCCAACTAGAATCCTCTTATAAGCGGAAAAAACAGAGCCTATGTCCCCTCTTCTCCCTCTCCCCCCGCTCCAGTCGTCTCCCTCCCCCCCAACCGCCCGCCCTCCCGCTCCTCATTCCCCGATCGACTCCAACCCTCGTGGAGCCGTGAGCCCGTGAGCGCAGCCCATGGGGATCACAGAGGAGCAGCGTCGCCGCGCCGAGGCAAATCGCCTCGCGGCCCTTGAGAAGCGCAAGCGCTTTGCCGAAGCCGCGGCCGCGGCGGCGGCTGCCACCGCCTCTACCTCCTACACCACCGTCTTCCCCGCCTCCGGAACGCCCGCATTCCCAGCCTACGACACCGCCGCCGAGTGGAGGCTCGCCAAGTGCCCAAGAATCGCCCCGCCCGCGCCCCAGCATCGGTCTGCACTGCTGCCCCCGCGTCCTTCTCCACCGCCGCCGCCGCCAACTCCGCCTCAGCCGCCGGTGGGGTTCAAGGTGGTTCTTGAGGTGTGCAGCCCCGACGAGTTCTTGGTGGCGGTGGGGCCGGCGGAAGGCAAGGCCTACCCTGGGGAGGCCAACTGCCTCGGCGCCGTCCAGGACTGCCTCTCTGTGGCTTCGGTACGATTCGCAGCGGTTCTTGCCTGACATAGGCATTAGATGTATTATTCTGGTTTCTTCTTGATCAGGATGTACAATTGGTGAGCTACTCCCGAAATCTTTTTTTTCTTGGATACGATTATGCACTTGTTTGCGAAATTCTGGCGATTTTCGTGTTTCTAGCCACCAGTTTGGCAAATTCGTGGACCTCTACGAGAGTTTCTTGATAAATAGTTGCTCTCTGATCCCATTTGTCTTGATCGTTCTTGTAATTTTTAAATGAATGCAACGTTAAAGAAAGGAAAAGGAGGGGGCATGCTCAGATGCTATATTTCTGATATTTTTATCTTTCTTTTCGTGAAATAAAGATTTTGGTATAAATTGGAACTGATTTTCCCTTTAATGTTGACACTTTTAGGTTGTACAATACTCTGCAACACAGTCGCAAAGTCAAAGTGGTCACCTTCGACCTGTATATAAGCTCGTGGACTATGATGTGGTGTTGAAATGCCTGAGGAAATTGCCTGGAGCTGTTGTGGAAGATATACCTTGTAACACAAGGAGATTTATTCAGAATCCAATGTTGGCTAGCCAAAAATGGGCTTCTGATAAAGAAATAGACGAGCTTCTCAAGAAGCTGCCACAGCAAGTTAAAGATGCTCTTTTACCCTTCCAACTTGAAGGCGTGAGATTTGGGCTTCGAAGGCGGGGACGCTGCCTAATCGCAGATGAGATGGGGCTCGGCAAGACTCTCCAGGTGAGCATATGACAAGAATGCTTGCATACTGCAATTCTTGCTGTTTCATGTATGAAAACTTGGGGATATACTTGTGTATGCATAGAATATTGTTGTGTTTCACAGGCAACAAAATGTTACTGCCTGGCAAGTTAGTATGGAGAACACTGATATGAAAAGTTTGCAGAATTACTAATTGAACAATACTACATTAGTATTTATTTTTTATCTCGAATATTAAGACTTGCTTTAAAAGATATGAATACACATCAACACATGCCAATATAAATAAGCTTGGCTTTTGATTATAATGACTTGTGAGCGGGTGAGCGGGTGTGTGTGTGTGGGGGGGGGGGGGGGAGTAAATTCTCATGCATTTTAATGCAGGCAATTGCAATAGCATGCTGCTACAAGGATGAGGGTTCTATATTAATAGTGTGTCCAGCCGTATTGCGTTATACTTGGGCAGAGGAATTGGAGCGTTGGGATCCTTCATTTATGCCAAAAGATATTCATCTTGGTACGGAACATCTTTGCTTTTGTTGATGTGAAAACTGGTATTTGTCGCACTTGTTTGTAAATTGTACAATTCATTATTTGCTTATAATTATGAAGTCTTGTCTGATCACACATTCTGTATTGTTACCCTACAGGTTCTTCACTTTTATGTGATTCAAGCTGAGTATATGCTTTTTGTTTGCATTTTTCTTGTTACAAAATTTATTAGCACATACCTTGTCATCTAATAAAGCCTGGAATCCTGCACTATATTGTATCAATCTTACCTTTTGTGTTCTTGTAAAACAAAATGCTGAAATTTGGATTTCAGCGGATGGTTGAAATGTTATATCCCTGTGAAGCAGCAAGACGAGACTAATCATATGTCTGATACCTAGTGGCAGCTTGATCTATCTAGGCCAATTTTTTTTATTTAGTTTGAATTGTTTTTCCCCATGTTCACGTTTTACTTCTAAATCCAATTGGGCCTGAGTCGGCCCAAGAGGGATGAGAGAACTCCCACATTCATCTTAAACCATTCAGATTGGATCCAAATTCCAAAGGATGGTTTGTGCATGTGTTCAGTTGTTCACCAATGTACTATTGTGCGCCTAATGTTTCTTTGTATAAGAGCATGTTTTTGAATGCTTAAATTATATCTGCTTTTATTTTTTATTTTTCAGTATTTGGTCGTCAAGATAGTCTTGAACATCTAAGTGCTACTCCAAGGGCAGTGATTATTTCATACCAGATGCTAAGTCGCCTTAGGGAAAGTATGGCGAATAGAACGTGGGCACTGATGATAGTTGATGAATCACACAATATACGCTGCACAAAGACAGAAGAAAAATATGAGGTATTGATATTGTTTCAGTAAAAGCATACAACCCTTGGATGCCCCAGTCTATGCGCAAGGTTTATTTCATTATTATTTGACACATCCTATTATTATTCCTATCGTAGATCATAACTTTTTAGGCTTACTTTCCTTTTAGCAAAATGGGCTTTGAGCTGATTTAGTGTATTTCCACTTTTCTTCATCATTCAACTTGATTATCCACATGCTTATGTGCTTCTATCATATAAGGAACTAGTACAACATCTGATTCATTGAGCTTTTCATATTACTAGTTTGATATATGAACATTCCACTCCCTCTTGTACTGACTCGCTTGTCTTGTGATAGACAAAAGCTGTGCTGCATCTAGCTTCAAAAATTGATCGCATCGTATTGCTCTCGGGGACACCCTCTCTGTCAAGGTTGTAAAGATCCACCAAACTCCTCTTAGAGTTCCTTGTCCTATTGAAATTGTACTTTTTATATTTCAACCAGGATACATGAAAATAGTTGCAATATGAGATATGTTTTGTTTAGATCATTTGATCACTTCAATATTTCAGCAACTGCAAAATTATCTTGGTGCTTTTTTGGTCCCATTCTTTTGAATAATGTCAATGGCACTGCTGTGAGCAGTGACCTTGTGGACATACATGTCAATATGGCATAATTTAAATTGACCTTGCCTAATGTGTTACATGTTTAGTTCATGTACTGATTATGCTATGGAATGAGATGTGATATCTTCAGTTCACCATGTCAAAGCTTAATGCCTGTGTTTTGCATGCTGAGGATGTTATGAAGTCTTTCGTCAAGTGCATTTCTCTGCTTTGTAGCATGTTTTATCTCAATGATTCCTTAAATCAAAGCAGTCGGTTGTGATACACTGAGATCCAGAAAATTTGCTACTCCGTTTCGCTATATGTTGCTGTACTTGAATATATTTTTAAAAATAGTCAATTGTGACTTACTAATTATTTTCTCCTAGGTGATGATAGACCTTTTGATATCTACCATCAGATAAACATGTTACGGTAAGTAAAAGAAAATGGGATCTTACTGTATTGGTCATATGAAGCTCTTTCCATTTTCCTTGTCGCAATATTGTTGCTGATTACCCTATGCCACTGCATTCAGGCCCCATATGCTTGGCAAAAATAAATTTGATTATGCGAGGAAATATTGCTTAACGCAAGTTGCTCGAAGTTATCAGGGAAAATTGTTTAAGGTATGCAATTGCCAGTTTGTCAATACGGATCACTGTTACTAGTTCTACTCATGGCTCCTCTGGAGATTACAGAGGAGTTGTTTGCTATGTGGGCTAAAATCTGTGCTCTGCATGTGGAACTTAAATATAGCAAATCGTGAAATAGTGTGTGAAAAAAATGCTTTCTTCAGTTAGTGTCCCCCCTGTAAAGAAGCATCTGGAGCTCTACTAATGAATTAAGAATTGTAGGGTTTTACAACATGAAAATAGAGCAGGCGTTATAGATTATATCAACATTAAATTCCAATAGAGCAGGCGTTATAGATTATATACTATGAAAGAGAAATAGAGAATGCCAACATTGCAACTAGTATTTTTATGGAATATTTTTATTATCATTTAAATATGAAATTTGTTGTATATGCAGGACTACTCTAAGGGTACGCGCTTGACAGAGTTAAATGTTTTGCTCAGTCAGACAGTCATGGTTTGTTCTTGCTCTTTTAGCTACTTAGACTTGAATGCATAGCTTTGCTCCATTGTGTCAGTTTTATCCATACCGTTTGGTGTTATATGATGTTAACTCGTAGATTTACATAGGTAATTACTTGATGATGTCCCATGGATTTCTTTTAGGAGCAAATTCCTTCTATGCAATCAAAACTTGTACTTATCCCTTCACGCCTTTGGAAAATAGGTTCACTTGTATGCCATTAGTTGTAATTTAGGTCCCTTACATGCCATTACCACTACCTTACTTAGTTGTTAGATAGCTGTCTAAGTTGTTGTAGAAATGACAAGTTTACCCCTGTAAATGTGATGTTCTGGACACTTTCCTTCTCTGCCATCGCGCTCAATGAAGCTTTATTATCTCCCTGCCACTGCACTCGAGGAGTATTAGCCTGCTAGGTATCCTCAGGCCATCAGCAGTCTTTTGATATGGCCTGCCCACTTGTCTCCCTTTGCTCTTGCTTGTCTTGCTTCCCCTGGAACTTGGAGGCGCGTGGCTTGGGGACGGGCGGGCAAATGGAGGCAACTGACAGATGGGTGGGCACGACTAGGTGACAGCACAGAGGATGGAGGGCTGGGCGCGGCCTTGGGGAATCCATCGAATGGAGCGAGTGGGCGTGGCCTGATGAGTCCGCTAAGAAGGATGGGGACGGCTGTGGCAACGGGCAATGGGGCAGGGACAGGATGTAGGCTAGTGGATTGATTTGTGGATCCAATGAGAAGGAAAGATTGCAGGATTTGTGAATGGGGATTGATCTGGGGAGGCAGACCGGTTCTGAACGAAGGAGCCAGAAACAGCATAGTGCCTGGGTAAAATGGGCAATATATAAAAACCTGACAATATGCAGAGGTACAGTTGGGAGTTCTAAGACAAATATAACAGTAGTGGTATGTACGGTATCCACATTTAAAATTAATGCCAGAGAAGGGATCAGGCATTATTTATTTTCGGTTCTATTCTTTAGTTTATTATTTATGAGTGTACCCTCTGCATTTAGATTTTTTATGGGTTTAAACGCAATTGCAGAGAGGTATGTACTGTTCGGTAAATATTCTGACAAAAGGTTCTACTACTATTCTATAGTCTGATTTATAAAGAGATGAAGCTATCATTTTCTAATAGTGTACTTGCTGGTACTAAAGACTGTTGGATTGTTTGTCACAAGCCACGCAACAGCATGATTTTTTTGTGTTGAAATTTGATTCTTTATTGACATCAGCTCCCCTAACAGCTAAACTTAACTGCTTTAGTGCTTCACTGTTGTAGATTAGGCGACTGAAAGAGCACTTGTTGAATGAACTGCCCCCCAAGCGGCGACAGATTATTAGGTTGAAGCTAAAGGCACCAGATATCAGGACAGCCACATCTTTATTGATCAAAGATATGAACTCTATCAGCTGTAATGGAACTCTTGCAGTTGACTTGCCCAGCAAAAGCAATGATGAAAGCAAAATCAGTGATGATGAAAATATAAAAGATGAAGAAGGTAATTTCATGGTGCTAAGTGCTAACAGGAGTTTTCAGTTACAAATGTCAATGCCTCGATCATGATAATATGATCACCTTGTAATTTTCTCTCTTCAGCATTCACGACTAGTGTGATTGTTCTGGTAGCTCTGCATAAACTAGGTTATCTTTATTTTTGTGGTCAGATAATGGTTGCAAGAAATCACCAAGGCATCTCACCCCACAAGAGATTGGTATTGCAAAATTATCTGGGTTCAGCGAATGGTTCTCAAATCATTTCATCATGAATGGATTGGGTGCTAACCACCACCTGGATCCCCAGTCTAGTTGCCAGAAAACAATAATATTTGCACATCATTTAAAGGTTCTAGATGGCATACAGGTAAATCATTTCATGTTTCTCTTATATGCTTTATCTGTCATCAATTCATCATGTTATTAGGAAATTCGACTTCACTCAAGGATAGATTTTCACACTCAATAATAGATGATAGCATTGTGGACTGTAAACAAAGGCTTCAATCAAAATTGTTATGTTTGTTTACTTTTCAGAGTTTTTCAGCTTCAGTACTTCTCAACAACAATTGTGAATAATTGCATACTATTCAGATTAAAAAATCATATTGAACAGTATCATCCAGGATGTGGCAATTTCATACTTTAGACTGTTTGCATAGGTGTTTGTCTCTGAGAATGGGATCAAGTTTGTTCGCATTGATGGAAGAACACTTCAAAGGGAAAGGAAAGAAGCTGTTGATTCTTTCCGTCTGGATCCGGAGGTTTGCCCCTCCCTCCTTTTTTTTTGTTACAATTTTCACTTTTCCTAGTCCATGTATCTAATAACTCCCAATTTGGTTTAATATTTATCCATTATTGGCTTGTTTTCTTTTCAAAAAAGGTAGAGATTGTAATAATTGGAATTACTGCTGGCGGTGTTGGCTTAGATTTCTCATCTGCTCAGAATGTTGTTTTCGTGGAGCTCCCAAAATCAGCTTCGGAATTGCTTCAGGTCCTTAGCCATTTTCTTCCCGCTCTTTGCTGTTGCAATTTCTTTTTGACCATTACAGAATGCAGTCAAAAGCCAAAGGTGAGTCTCGTAGGTGGACGTATCGAACTGAAATAAGATGGCAAGTAAGAATATTTAGTTATGTTCACAGTTATCCTAGTAGGGTTAGAATTGAAATGTCAACCTGATCATGATTTTTATGTGTGCACACATGTGGATTAAGATGCTGAGAAAAAATTTCACTCTGCTGCTATTAGGCCGAGGATAGAGCTCATAGACGTGGCCAAACAAATGCGGTCAACATATATATATTCTGCGCAAAGGTTAGTTCTTTGTTTCCCTCGCAATTTATCCTGTAACGTTTCATGGCAACTGCGAAAACGATATTGTTGGTCTTGCAGAACACATCGGATGAATCACACTGGCTCCAGTTAAATCAGAGTCTGTTCCGTGTCTCATCTTTGATGAATGGGAAAAAAGATGCTATAAGAGAGATCGAGGTAAGTTAAATATTAAGTAGCTGTTTTGGATGAAGTTCTGAAGTTTTATCATTTGTAAATTGTCTATGTTATGCTATTGTTTTGGGAGATTGGGAGGGGCTATTGTGAGCATGTAGTCTGCAGCCGGTGTTTTTAGTTAATCTGGGATATATAACAGGCAACATTCAGTACCTTAAAAGTGCACTAATTTGAATATTGGTAGCAGGAGCTGCTGCTACTGTTTTTTTATTAGGGGTTAGGGAAAGGCACATCTGCTTACCCGTCAAATAACATTGCAACAATGAAATTTAGATGCCAGTGCACCTCTATGAAATTTTTGAACTTGTTGAGGATAGTTTGAATTTTGATGTCCTGCTTAATGTACCTTTCCCAGCTGACAACTGGCTATCTAGACACTGTTCATATCAGTTGTTTGAGAAGGAACCAGAAGGTTGAAAGGACCATTCTCTTTTATTTAGTCTTCGTTCTTTCTTTGGAAGGTTGATCAAGTGTGCCATCTTGAGGAAATCAGGAATACTGAGGAGAAAATAGAATGCAAACTTCATCCTTTGGAGAATCATACAGGTAAAAATATTGGAAAAAGTGTATTTTCATCCCTCAAGTATTACAAAAGTGTAACATTCATCCCTCATGTTTCATTTGGTGCAAATCAACCCTTTAACTAACTAAACCGGTTCATTTATCATCCCCACCTTAGTTTAATAATGCACCCAGTTAGGCCACTAAACCATTATTAAACTAAGGTGGGGATGATAAATGCACCGATTTAGTTGGTTGAGGGGTTGATTTGCACCAAATGAAGCATTTGGGATGAATATCACACTTTTGCAATACTTGAGGGATGAAAATTACACTTCTTCCAAAAATATTTGTAAAGCTACTAACCAAGCATGATCTGAAAAAAGAAATATCTGAACCCATGTCAATAATTCTTATTTTCTAAAATGGTGAGTTATTTGAGGTTCATCAAAGTTAACCCATAGACCAAATACCTTTCAGAAAGTGATGATATGTCTATTGAATGTTTTCCTGGCATCGAAGATTTGGAACTTGACTCAGATTTCACTATTAGGACAATTCCTCTTGAATTTGAGGTAAAAAGGAGACACTCCATTCAACATTTGAGAACTGCTTACTACTCGTTGCGTATTATTTCTGATTGATTGACAAATGATTCTGCATGTGCTTGTTTCCTTATTAGGATGAAAGCCTTGGGACATCCTTGAAAAATAATACAACTCCAACAGTACTTGAAGATAGATCTTGCATTGATGTTTCTCTTTCGCCAGCTGCAGCCTTTTGCACTGCAATATCAAGTTGTAAATCAATGAAGGTAATAAACTTGCCTTGATTTTTTAAAAAATTATATGATATTAAATATTTATGTGACGATCTAAATCACTTCAAAAATGTTAGGCTCGTAGGAGGCTTTCTGGAAATTCTGGGACCTTAAGTCAGAATGCACCTATTTCAGATTTTCCAATTCAAGTGGAGTCTCTGCGTTTTGAGGTTGAATCTCTATGACCTACTAATTTCTGTGCTGTTATTATGACTTGTGCTATGCATTATGATTAATATCTATTGGCCGCACATGTTATTAAAATATTCTAGTCGAACTGGCAGGGGTAGTGCAGATCTGAATTGGTATTTGGAAAAGAAAAAAAATATTGTCGGTAGCTCGTTGGGGTTCAGCTAGCCTACCCCAACTTGCTTGAGACTAAAAGGATTTGTAGTTGTTGTATTTGGGAGAAAAAACAATGTTTGATTTGTTTTTCTTCTTGGATATTGATGTAGGAATGGGAATGAAGGGAGAACAAAAATGGAGATAAAAGTTATTTAAGGAGGAGGATGTGGGGAACCCCTCGTTGGTAACTATGCATGTGCGTGGATGCCATGTCAATGAAACGTGGACATGTAGATGTCCATTCAGCCAAATCACAATGGTTTAGGTTGAGAAGGGTGACTTTTGACCTTTCTTGATAGTGTAAAGCATGCTGTTTCATAGTTGGGGAATATGAGATCTAGACCCAGGGAAGAGTTGAGCGGTGTAAATTGACAGTTTCTTCTATATATCCTCTAACGTGTCATCATCTTTTGCAGGTTAGCCGGCATACAGGCCGAATCCACTTGTACAGTTGTGTTCCAGGGCATGATTCAAGACCCAAACCACTTTATGAAAATTTTCTACCAGAAGAATTGAATTCACCTTTATGTTCCAGTGACGTTAAATCAAGAACTCTGATCTTGAAAAATGTTCCTGCTTTTTGCAATGTGTTCAAGGCATTCATCAAAGAGTGGTTGGCACTAAGACCAATTGATCAGAGCAGACTGCTTCGAAAGCCATTACAACTTCCCTTAAGCCTTGAGTTGTGTTTTCTGAAAGAAAGCATCAACCATAGCACAGAAGTATGTGCCTTTTGCTTCATTTGATTCTTTGCTTTACAGGATCAATCCAGCATTTCTTATGAACACGATATGTTCAAAGCAGCTATGCTTCTTTTTTGTAAAGAAATTCAACATATCTTTATGCTATATATCTTTGCACAATGATACAAGTCTATGGGGATAAACTCAAGGATATTACAACATTACGATTTTTTTTAAAAAAAACATTTTCAAGTGATTACAATCACAAAAAATCTGCTTCTGGCAATCAAAACTAGCACTATCTTTTCGATACACCATCTGTCTATCTTTATTCTGCAGCATGGCATATTTGAGCATGGATCATAATTGTTGTACCTACCTATGTTAGTTGATGGTGTTATTAAGATCAAGCTACCTATGTCAGAATTCATACAGGAAGAATTCTGATAGCATGCTACAGCTGCCCATACCTTAATTAGCATTTAGTGCCGTTTAAGTATTGCATGATTTTACACATTCTAGTTTAATTTTACCTTTTTACCTCCTCCTGAAATGTTGGTAGTTTTGGTGTACACACTGAAAGCTCATTATGTCCAAAGCACGAACACAGAGAGGCGTTGTTCTAAATACAGATCTACTTTTACCTATACAAGGAGCAGCATCCCATGCATGCCACGTTATAATTGCCCTGTTAGGCCAAATACTAACAGTTGGTTGGTCAACTGTGAACTAATACCATGTGCCTATTTTTAGAGCCTGGTGAAAGAGAGTATGGCCGGATAACAGATTGATTGATTATGGGTACAAGGGAGGTACACATATATAGGCAAGGAACCCTAGGGCTTATAGAAACAGAGCCAATCAAGGCGATCCTTGCCTATCCTATCAATCCTAGGGCCGGCGCAGCAGCCAACAAGGCTGGTGCAGCCAAGCGCCTATGGCCCAGAGGGCCAGCCAAAGCACAGCCCATTACGGGCAGCTACACAATCTTTTAACACGCCCCCGCAGTCGGATCGGCAGCACCGCGGACGTTCAGACTGGACCTGAACTCACAGAAGATCGATGAAGGAAGTCCTTTGGTGAAGATGTCGCCGTATTGTGATGTGGTCGGCACATGAAGAACACGGACATCACCAAGAGCTACCTTTTCCTGAACGAAGTGCAGGTCGATCTCTATGTGCTTGGTGCGCTGATGTTGCACAGGGTTGGAAGACATGTAGACGGCGCTGATGTTGTCGCAGTAGACGAGGACAGACCGTCGAAGCGGCACATGGAGCTCATGGAGAAGTTGGCGCAGCCAGGAGACCTCAGCGACGGCATTTGCCACAGCCCGGTACTCAGCTTTAGCGCTAGACCTGGAGACAGTGTTCTGGCACTTGGATGACCAGGAGATGAGATTGTCACCAAGAAACACAGCATAGCCCGAGGTGGACTTGCGCGTGTCGGGACAACCGGCCCAGTCAACGTCGGAGTAGGCTGTCAACTCAGTTGTAGATGTGGGTCGCAGGAGCAGTCCCATGTGTAGAGTACCACAGATGTACCGGAGGATGCGCTTCAAAGCGACTAGATGAGGCTCCTAGGATCATGCATGTATAGGCAAACTTGCTGGACAGTGTAAGCAATATCTGGTCTGGTGAAAGTCGAGTATGGCCGGATAACAGATTGATTGATTATGGGTACAAGGGAGGTACACATATATAGGCAAGGAACCCTAGGGCTTATAGAAACAGAGCCAATCAAGGGGATCCTTGCCTATCCTATCAATCCTAGGGCCGGCGCAGCAGCCAACAAGGCTGGTGCGGCCAGGCGCTTATGGCCCAAAGGGCCAGCCCAAGCACAGCCCATTACGGGCAGCTACACAATCTTCTAACACCTGGCAATGAAATGCACAAGTACTTATTTTGGTTTTCCTCAGCTTGATGAATGCCTTTCTTTCTCCTATTCTTTTCTGCTTTCTTAGGGATTACTTAAAGGGGGAAGTAAGAGGCGTGCCACACCATTGAATGATGTCAGTAATCCTTTGCCAGAAAATGCAGAATGGAGACAGGTGGTGTTGCGTAATGGCACCACTAAAGAGAGACAGTACAATCAAGGCTGGACTATTGATGGTGAACCTCTGTGCAAACTTTGTCAAAGACTCTGCAAGTAACGACTCGTTAACTTGTCTTCATATGGAATTCTTGTTTTTTATTATACACAAATTATATTTGCTTATAATAATTTTGTTTTACTTGTTCAGTGGAAAGCTTGCAAAGTCACCAGAATATTTTGAAGATCTATTCTGTGGTCTGGCTTGTTTCCAGGAATACAGGTTAAGAACAAGTGGCAGGGCCCTGCGGCAGGTCAGTCTTATTGATTATCCTTGTATATGAACAAAATCTGAAGGTGTGATTGAATAGTCAAGGCTAATGTTCAGTTATATGAAATCAAGGAAAGTTGCAAGTTATATCATATACTTCTTGTTAAATAATCTGTAGGCGCTGTTTCAATTAGAGCGTGGTAAGTGTGCCCAGTGCAAGCTTGATTGTTGCAAGCTTGTCAAACACATTAAGCCCTTGCCCATGGAAAAGCGAGAAGAATACATCCAAAAGGCTGCTCCAAACATTGCAAATAGAAAGAAACTGTAAGTTCTGCACATTGATACCATGCTTCTACAATGTTTCATTAACCCTTTTGCATGTATACATGGGGTTAGTAGTGTACTATAGTTTGAACACACCAAATATTATCAGATGTTGATAATTATCAGTGTTAATATATGTTAGTTTGATTCTGATGCCCTGTTTTAATACACAGGCTGGATAAGCTTGTCCGTGAGCCAACTGATGGAAATGCTTGGCATGCAGATCACATAATACCTGTTTATAAAGGAGGAGGTATGGTTTATATGTGCACAAGTTTTTGCGCGGTTGATGCTTGCACAGCATGATAATATTTTCTGATTTTTTCAGGGGAATGTAAACTTGAGAACATGAGAACACTATGTGTGGCTTGTCATTATGAGGTCACCAGAGCTCAGCACAAGGAACTAAAGGAAATAAGAAAGAAGGCTAAAGAGCACCTGAAAATTGCCCTGAATCAACAAAAGGATAAAGTTAGTATTCTATCTGGGTTTCAGTCATCTCTAAACCCTTTTTTTTCAAATTCAAAGGAGCACATATCCTTTGTGCTACTCTTCTCTTAAAAGTGAAACAGCTATGTTCAACTTACCATCTTTTGATGCCCCCCATGTGTTTGTATTTCTCCTACATTAGCTTCTGCAGTCACCATCGCTCCATTTCCTATAGCATGAGAGAAGGGTAATTTTTTCGTAGATAACACTTTTAATGCTCAGAGTAGCACGATTGAGAAAATTGTTTACTAGTTCAAAAATGAACAATAGCTATTTTACTGATACTCTGAAGTGCTGACCGGATTTCTTGTCTTTGTTTATTCACTTTTTCACTGTAGGCAAGTGAGGCAACAGAAGAAATAGATGATAGCTTTTTGCTGGTTACCGTCCCTGGCAGTGCCTACTCCATAGGAGATGGGGTCACTGGCAATGCTCACAAAATAGTTGCAGAATAGGGGTGGGTCTTTTTCTTGTTCCTAGGTCATTCTTTGCAAAGGGTGCAGGTCAGTTACCGCGCCCCCTTTTTGTGAATGTGTGTCCAATGTAACATGACATGTGTTGTACCTTTGTATGTATTTCACTCGACTACAATCTGTTTCCTTCTTCAGTAAGGACTTTGTTGTCAAGTGAAGAATATTGCTCAAATTATGTAGCAGTTTCAACAGGGTAATGGATTCGATATTTACTTATCATCTTTTTGCCCGTATGCAATCAATCAACCTGACTTCAGATGCTGTTATAAGTAAAGTATCTTTAGCTTTTCTAGATACATAGATTTTGCTATATATCCCAAAAACTATGCACCTAGAAAAGTTAAAATAACTAATTGTTTGGGATGGAGAGAGTACATCAGTTTCTTGGAGGAGAAAAAAAAATATGAGTATTTGACATTGTTAAATTTGTTGTGCATGGAGCTGAAAGTCGCACGATTTTGTCAACATGACAATTTACAAAATTATGTCTAGAATAATTAATTAATCTCAACAATCCATCTCCATAGTTTCAACAGTTGATTGACAAGCTCCAAACTTGAGAATATATAGGCCGTGTTTAGTTAAAAAATCAAAATTCCAAATTTTTTTTCCGGCACCTGCATGGAGACTTAAATCTAGACGAAATAAAAAACGCATTACGACTGCTGCCTGTAAATCGCGAGACGAATCTAATGAACCTAATTAGGCCGTAATCAGAAGCTAAATTGCTACAGTAATGCTACAGTAAACAACCTCTAATGACGGATTAATTAGACTCATTAGATTCGTCTCGCGATTTACAGACGAGTTTTGTAATTTATTTTGTGATTAGTTTATGTTTAGTACTTCAAATGTTGAAAGATGCTTTTTCAAAAATTTTACGGAGCGCAACTAAACGGGGCCATAGTCTCAAAAGAAGTAAACAAAGATAAGCGACTCGACAGAAGTACATTATGGTCCTTTCTTCAACATGGAGTCAGATTCTCTGTTAACAGTTTTTTCCCTGTACTGTACATAAGAGTGCATTTCTCCGTACATAGCTAATAGCTATTTTAGGACATTTGCCTTTTTTTAGAGTCTAATTGATCCGTGTTTAGATTTTATAAATTTGTACTAGGGACAATCACATTGAAATTTGTGCAAACCCAAATATCTCCACTGCCTAAGATGATTATCCAAATCCTACTACCTGCTGTTGACGCTCATTAAATACCAAAAACTTGCGCCAAATTGGCCACAAATAAGGAGGAACTTGCATATTCCTTACACACGTGATGATGATAAAACTACCATATTTCACCTATCCTTGCAGAAAACTTTTTTTTTTTTGAAGATTTGGCTGAATCACGCAGACATCACATGGATTATTGAAGTGCCGACAACTGAGGCTAAACCACCTCACTTTAGATTTCATAACTTACATCAAAATATCAGGTCGGGAAACTTTTTTATAAGTATACAGTCAGACAGATCGCAGATGTGTCTGAACTCAGGAGCTGTGTTAGGAGCTGCACATTTTGTGGAACACCTTGTAGACATGGGGAACAATGTTTTCTTGCTGCAGCTGCAGCGACCACCTAATTAAGACCGTTATCAACACAAGAATCCGGAGAGACCAAGAAATTACCGGGGAGGTGTTGTTAAGAGAGAGGTCCAATTTCTGAACCCATCAATCTTTTGGTGTCGTAAAATTGAAAACTTAATCTTAGGTAGCAAACCAACCAAAAAATAGTGCAAACCCTCACCACTGAGAACAGAGGAAGCAAAAAATAAAAGTTCAAATGACTCTTGACCAACATAAGAACTGCTCCCTCCATCCCAAATTATTAATTGTTTTATCTTTTCTATGTGCATAGTAAAATAAATGTATCTAGAAAAATCAAAATGACTAATAGTTTGGGATGAATGAGTACTATGGATGTGTGTATCAAAACATATCTTCATGATTGTTCTTAAATGTACTACATTCATCCCACAAACAGTGATGCTTTTGCATTTGCTTTCAAAAAATGTCCAATAAAGCTAATCTTAGTGCATTGTACAAGAATGCGGTAATTACTCCCAACCAATTGCTCAGGCGGCATGACATTTGGAAATAGCAACTACTCCCTCCATCCCAATCATTTTGGCTACATAGTTTTTACTATGCATCTAGATATATATTATATCTATATTATATCTAAATGCATAGCAAAATCTGTGTATAAAAAAAATCAAAACAACTAACAATTTAAGACACAGGGAGTACAACTAATAAGTAGGGGTACCTAATGTCATTTCCCCTCTAAACTAAGAGCATGTACATAATTAAAAAAAAACTAAGAGCATGTACGACTAGTAAAAAAATAGAGCGATCCCAACCAGTACGGATGAATGTTTTACTCCATCAGCAGTGGAGCTTAACTCCCATTGGACGATAAAAAAGAAATATTGACCTTACCTCTCATGCAGGCCGAGAAAATCTCCGAACCCTGCCCCACCCTTATACTCTTACACAAGAGAGCCGTAACTTATACCATAACCCGTGTGAGAGCGGGATGGAATGAGCCAGGACCTATTTCCATGTGCTTTGGTGTATAGGCAGGCGAGAGGATTTTTTTAACCTCAACCTGAAATTCGCTCCCACTGGGAGTCAAACCCATAACTTGAAGAGTGCTACTGAGGCCACCTAACCAATCCGGCTAGGCACCCTTTCACAACTCCCATTGGAAGCTTACTATGGGAAATCGAACAGCTAAGGTAACAAAATGCAATTATCAAAAAAAAAATGCATATGCATTTACAGGCAGCAATGGCGAACCCAAAGAATTATCTACAACAATTGGTCAATCGCACACTCAAATGTACATGATGCCATTGCGCGATCTAACTTCCTACCCATCGTCACCATCTGAAGCTTCATCAGGATGCCATTCTATTAGCGCGTGGTTCTGTAACTCCTCATCAATGTGGTTGGATTTGGCAGATCTGGCATCCGATGACCCTTCGATCGAGCAATTAGACAACTCTATCAACATTGCACAGAACCCGCAAGAGCAAGACTTGCAAACTGTCCCCAGGTTCACCGCGGAGTTAAACCTCTACAGTGAATACAAGTGCTTATCAGTAGCAGGACGAATGACCAATCTCAAGTATGGAGAATACTGTAAAGAGTATTCATCTCAGATGCCAAGTATCACATTCACCTACATGCCCATACCTCTAAAGCATCCTTCAACTTCTTAATCTCCATAGCTTGTTTGTGAGCTAGTTCACGTGATTCCTGCAATCGCCTAAGTGCCCCACTCAATTTTGTCTTCTCTTTGGAAACCTGTTTGAAACATTGTGAAAAGAACAGAAATGTAAGAGAAACTGGATGAGGAAGTCGTAATAAGACCTAGTGATGTCCTCAAATTAAAGTATGAAATAACAGGATAAAAATTTCATAACATTTGCAGCCATATTTTCAGGTGCAATTAAACAGTGAAATTTTTCTAATTACTACCTGAGTCTCCAGCCCCTGAATATGTTGAATAGCTGCCTGTTCAATGCAAGATCGACGCTTGTATTCTTCGTCAAGCATGCCTGTTATCTGGTATCTTAGTTCAGCCATTTCTTGGGTGAGATCTTCAGCATCCTCTTTTGCCTTTAACTTTTGTTCTCGAAGCTCTTCCTAACAAACAGAAAAATACTTGATTTACAAAAGGAAAGGGAAAACATATTCAAGTAAGAACCAGAAAAATAGATAGCTAGTTCAGTTTATCCAGGTTTGAATGCAAGTCATGCACTACAGCAAAATGTGTTAAGAATAATTTATTTCTGGAACAAAAAGGGAAAACAGTATTCAAGTAAGAACCAGAAAAATAGATAGCTAGTTCAGTTTATCCAGGTTTGAATGAATGTCATGCACTGCAGCAAAATGTGTCGAATAATTTATTTCTGGAACATGCTTGGGAGCAAGGATGGCATTACAGCACTTGCAAAAATTAAGAGCTAATATCAAACTCTTAAGTACATGCGGTAAACAAATTATTACCTTGAGCTGCTCAATTAGAAGTTCAGATTCTACATTTTGTTTTGCCATCCTTTCAAGAATTAAATTATCACTTCCATATTCTGCATGACCACCGTTCTCCAATGTTTTGTCAAGTTGCTCCCCAGATGTAGAAGGTTTGGGACCTTTTACAGGTGAAAACTCCTTCAATTGCTTATTCTCCAGTACAAGTTGATCGATAGTTTTTTGTGCTTCGCGCAGCTGGAGCTCATGTTCTCCCAATAGTTTGTCGATGCGAGCTTTGTGCTCAGCGGCATGTTGGGCAAAGCTCTCAGCATCAAGTAGTCTCTGCTCAAGATTAGTTAAATCAAGTTTCAAGCTCTCAATTTCGCTTTGTGAATCTAAAACCGTACTTTCAAGCTTCTTTATCTGTGAGGATGCCTTTTGCAACTCCTCTTCTTTACATCTAACTTCTTCCATCAGAATCCAGCACTGAGAATCAGATCGCATCAGCTCATTGTCCATAACTCTCACTCTTTCCGGGAACTTTTCAAGTTCAGTCAGCTTCAGTTCAAGGCTGTGAATATGTTCACCCATGATGTTTGCTTCAACATTCCGTATATTTAACTGATCCTGCAAATAGTCTGCATTTGCAGTCCAGTCAGCAAAGACTGCTAGAGGTAACTTGATGCACGGTAGCCAGGTCAATGAGAAACATAAGAATTATTAGTGCATACCGATTTCCTGATAGCAGTTCATCAGTTCTATTTCCAATTTCTCAATATGTTGCCTGTCCTTCTGACAGGCCCTAGAAGCTGCATCATTTCTGTCAAGCTGTACCTTCTGCATTAAAAATATTATGAACTCAACAAGAGAGTTTAACAAAATAATGACACAATTTTACTTTTTCTTGCATTATTCATTTGTGAAACACCCTAGGAAAAAAACAGGAACAATACGATCATGGGTACCTCTTTATTCCTATGTCTCATATGAAGAACTTTTGCACCATTAGCAGGATAGTGACCGTTGGATCTACCAGACATCTGTCGCAGCAAAAATCGCAAGCCATTGAGAATAATACACACAAATGCCATGGCTAAGCTAAAAGTGCATCTAGTACATAAGTTACAAC
Organism: Panicum virgatum; assembly: GCF_016808335.1. NCBI lineage: Eukaryota > Viridiplantae > Streptophyta > Magnoliopsida > Poales > Poaceae > Panicum > Panicum virgatum. Next base: position 64,694,405 of record NC_053146.1, read on the forward strand.
GCATGGTGAACAAATTTGTCCCTAGAACATATAATGGACATGCTACACTACCCTACAACCTTTTGTCAGATAGGAAGATGCCGATATAAAAATGTGGTCAGGGGCGTTTTTTTTTTTTTGAAAAGTAGGCAGGAGCGCTGCTCGTTCATTTAAGAGAGGAAGCAAGAATTGACCAGAGCAGATCAAAACAAGCATCACAGCTTGCAGGTGTGGATCAGCATATCGTTAGACTTCTTTTGTAAGAAAACAGAGAAAAAGGAAGCTAGAGCAGGTGCTAATCCTGTCACGAGATCGAGCAAATTAACCTTTCATGGTATCGCAGCCACAGCAATTGGTAAGCACCCAGTTGAAAATGGGCGGGCGGAAGCTCTCATGTTTAAATGTTTAATGTACTAACTACTAAGCTCACTATCTCATTCAGAAAGCAAGGAACTTTGGGTACAGCAGATGCAAGAAAGACATATCCCAAACTTGAGAACACCAAATTGTTCCAAATCTAAACTTGTAAAGGTCTACCTGACAAGGATCCTCCTTTTCAGTTGCTAACTGGTTCCCTAACCAAGCGATATTATCTCACCAGATCCTGGCAATATGGAGAGCAAAATCCACAAGGAAAGATAGGGGAAGGCAGCGGGTTTCGGCAGCTGACCTGCTACGATGCTGGTGGCAGGCAGCGCACGAGCGCCGCCTGCGGTGGCTCCGGCCGTGTCCGTCCCCGTCGATCGCCGGAGTGAGGCGGCCCCGAGGACGAGCTCTGGCGGCGGCGCGGCTCCGAGGACACGCACTGGCGGCGGCGCGGGTCACCCGGTGGCATCCAGCAGCAGGACAACTCCAAGGACGACGCCTCCCCGGCAGTGATTTTGCAGCGCTTAAAAGCGATTTGAAACCCTAATCGTAGTTAGCACGGGAGGGCCGAGAGAGACAGAGAGAGCGACAGAGCCACAGAGGACATGGACCTTTGCTAGTTTGCTGATAGAAATGCAGGACGGAGGAGGGTGGGCATAGAAAAGTGACAGTTGTGAGGGCAAAAGCGGATGGGAATCAGATTTCGAGTTCCTCGTGTCTACAAACTGTACCACCGGCCTTATCCTCCGCGACCTCCTTCTTCTTCCCCATATCCTAGCCCTCCATTGCCGCCGCCTGGAGCTTCACTGCCGGCCGCGATTCGCCTTCTCCGGTGAGCCGCGGCTCGATTCCTCGCTTGGGGAGCATCTCCTCCCTCTCTCTGGCCGTGCAGGCCCGCCGGTCAGCGCCTCCGCCCGCCGCCCCCGTTCGTCGTCGCGCCGCCCCGCCGTTGCTCCCCTCCACTCGTGCCGCCGCCGGTGACTCGCCGCCGCCTGGGACACGCCGTGCGCGCGCCCCCTTTCCCTCTCCAGCCCTGCCTCGCCGCGCTGCCTTGCGCCGTCGCTGAAACCAGAATCGCCGGTTTTAGAAACTGGAACTTCCGGTTTTGGCCTGACAAGTGCTTAAAACCGAAACATCCGGTTTTGCAACCGGAACCTCCGGTTTTGTCAGGATTGCATATCCAAAATGTTATCTCATGTATATCTTTTCGCACATAACATCTCATGCATTTTATTTTATACATAAGCATAACATCGCACTAATGCATGCATCTCATTCATGCATTATAGTGACCGAACCGTCGGAGGTCGAATCTATGGAGCCCACCGAGACCGTTGAGCCCGAGCCCGGAGTCCAGTTCGTGGTCGGACCCGAAGTTAACCAAGGCAAGCAGCTAAGCATGAATCCTTACTCTTATTTAACCTGATTTAGTTTAGTTATCTCATCGAGTAATATTGGGTAAGGATCACCGGGGTGTCCGACCCTAGAGGTGGAGGGGGTGAATAGGGTCGCTAATTCGCTTTCTAACCTAGGGCTCAATCTACTTGCATAAGATAAACCTAACACGTCCTACACATGCTAGTTATGACTAAGTTTTATCTATGCTACTCTCTACTTACCCCAAAAGACTTGCAACCTATAGCCAATCCTAATCAAACTAACTAGGAAAGTAAAGGCACGCAAGATAGAGTAAGTGCGGAAACGTAATGCTGTAAGTAAAGAGGTAAGTGCAAGAGGGATGCAAACTCCCGAGTAGACACGGTCATGTAATGTGGTTCGGCTCAAACGCCTACGTCCACGGAACACCGAGGCTCTTCCGATCACCGTCTTGCACTAGGCCACCAAGGCGCACCGGCAAGCAATGGCAAGTGCCCACAAGACACCGAGTCTCGTGCACCGCCACCGTCTCTCTCGGTCACCCGGCCGAAATCCACTACGGAGCTTCTCCACCAAGGAGGGGGGTCTCCTCTTCCCCCGTACAAAGTGTCGGCACCGCTCCACACCAAGTGTGACAGAACCGCCCAAATTAAATCGGCTTAAGTGTGCTAACTATCATTTTAAGTATTAATCAAGCCACCACGCATTTAAAACGGTGTGATTCGGCAACCTGCTGGGTTAAGGATCGAAAACACCGGAAGTCTCACCCGAAGGCGAGCACAGATGATTACAAGCAGACTAAAGTTCTCAAAATTAAGTTTATAAAGCAAAGTATTACAATTAAGTTTAAATAAAAGTTATCAGAGTTAAAAGTGCAGCGGAAATTTAGAAATAAAGTTCAGTTTGAAAACCACGAGATCTACGAAGTCGGGAGGATGTCACATCGAGCCCACCGACGTGAATCCTGGTCAGCTTCCACCAACAATAAATACATGAAAATAGGGTAACAACAAACCCTGAGTATACTAATACTCAGCAAGACTTACCCGACACGGGTAGACTTAGCCCACTATCTAGACATGCAAAGCTTTTTGGCTCTGGAGTTTGCTTTGCTGAAAAGCTACTAATACTGGATCCTTACTTTCAATATTTTAGCTCAATTTAAATTTATCAAGTACCAACTAGATTTGCCTGAACATCTAAAACAAGCATGGTTGATAACATTAATCTTTACAGAGTACCACAAACATATCTCATCATACTTCTCTTCTCATTTTCACTTTTTTACTATGATGTGACACAGTGACCAAGGTTCTCTTAACCGAGAGAGACGGAGAATCGATCCGATTTAACCTTGCAAGGTGGACCTAACTCACACGACACGTGTAGCCACGCCGGACCACATATGTCAACCGTTGGCATCATTACCCCGACGTATGAATCACGCCTGCCAAAACCCGGGTGAAGGGTCCCTCACAGCGAACTCCCAGAGAACTAGGAGGCGATATACACTCCAACACCCGCCATCATTCTACTCCCAGAGTAGCAGGTCGCGATTCAAAGTATCGTTGCAAATCAGGTATTTAGTTTACCGGTTTCGACTACCTCCTACTTCCGGCATGTGGTTAGTACTGTTCAAACTCGGTCAGCAATGCCAATAACGTTACGGTCCTCAATCGACACAGGCGGAGGCTTACTTTCCATCCATTTCATATCCAGAACCAATTCATCTCCGCCCGGTCTTCATTTCTCTTTCCTCATTAATTCATTCTCAAACCACATTGCCACAAGTAACAAGATCTTAAATCTCGCGAGTGACATGAATCACTCGACTTCTACCGAGATCCTACTTAGCAGAGCATTTCTAACGTCATCTGCATACTAGTATTGACCCTCAGGTACCTAGGGAGAACATGCATACTAGAGTTCCATACAACCCCAAGAACGTAAATGCACGAAATACTTAAATAAACATTGAATACTTAAAATTAGGGTTATGCTCCGGGGCTTGCCTGGGTTTGACACAAAGTCAGTTAGTTAGCTTGTAGTCTTGCACCGGCTTGACATCATCCCAGTTCAAGCATGCACTCCAGTCGGTCCTTCCGTCTTCTGGATTGGTCCACCCGTGCACCATCTTCTAGCTCGGCTTCAACATTGCCCTCCGGTTCCACGTGTCGCATATTTAGCGTACCTAGATGATATGCAACGATGCAAATGCAATGTAATTAAAGGAAAGACATGACTGGGCAATCATTTATCGAGTAAACACAACAAACAAACTCAAAAGGCAAAAGAGTTGGTGCTGCAACACGAGAGTTCATTCAAGTATTTTTAGCCTGAAGTGTTTCCTTTCAAGCAAAGCTATTAAACTTACTTAGGATGACTAATCGCACATCTAGAGCACAAGGAAAACATAAACTACGGACTTAAAATTAACTAACCACAAGAATCGGGGATAAAAACCGAAGCTAGGAACTAATTAAAGATCAAAACTTAACACGCCACAAGGATCTAGTAGCACAACTTTTCTATCATGAAAAACTACTGATAAGGAATGCATAAATAAATTACCAACACTTATTGATATAGAAGAGTATTTACCTTAACCCTAGAAAAGAAAATCAAACAACAATAGATCGACAAACATGCACATAGGCCATGCACTTGAAATTTTTTCAGTGGACTACACATACAAAGAGTAATCTACTGAATAAATTTCATAATTTTTAGATCCACAGAACAACCAGTATTAAACAAACTAGCTTAATCACAAACCACATTTTTAGCAGGGGAAAAAGTGACATGTCCCAAGTATCAGTATTTTTCTTCTGAAGATCTTGGTTTTAGAAACCTAATAAAATTTAGTTTGCATTTTCTCTGAATTGTTATGCATTTATGAAATTTTAGCCGAAATAAACAATAAAGAAAACATTATAGGGGGGCTGACAGCCGGGCCCCACATGTCAGTGGGCGCCGGCCCAGCTCCCAGTTCCCCCTCTCCTGCTCTGCCCGCGCCGTGGCCATGGCCGGGGCCAGGGCGGACCGGCGGAGCAGGGCACGCTCACAGGGCGGCGCAGGGGCGCACGCAGGCAGCCCGCGGCGGCGCCATGGCAGGGGCGACAGCGGCACACGGTGTCCTCGCCAGCGCGGTGAAGGACGGCGGGGAGAGGGGCGGGCTCGCACCCAGGGAAGCCCGGCAGTCCCGGGGCGCGTGGCGGGGCATGCTGGCACGCGCAAGTGGGGCCCCGCGGTGTGCGCCGGCGGTGGCGCGCGGCGGCCACGACGGCGGCGAGGTGACGTTCCGACGCCGGCGGCCGCGGAATCAAGGGGAAAAAAGGCCGGGGAGTAGGAGGAGCTTGCGGGGATGCTCACCACGGGCTCGAATCGGTCGGAGGACGGCCGAAGAGGGAAGTTCAACGGCGAGGCGAAGCTTCGGGGGCGGATGACGATGGCGGATGGCGGCGGCGGCCCGATTCCGGCCGGTTAACGGCCTAATCGAGGTCGGGGCGGTGCGGCGTGGGTGCGGGGCGAGGTGAGGAAGGTTGGGGCGCGAGGAGTCGAGATGAGGCAGCGAGGAGTGGCCGGCGCGGCGCCGGTAGCGGGCTCTGCTCGGCTTGCTCGGCGTGAGCTCGAGGGAGAAGACGAAGGGGAGGGAAGAACAGAGATGGCACCGGGGCTGGATAAGCACAGGCTCACTTGGCGGTCGATCGTCGCAACGGCCGACGTGTGGAGAGCTCGCCGGCGGCCACAGCACCAGTATGGGCGGCGTACGAGCACAATGATGCACAGGAGAAGCACAGTAACACGTTTGAACGATTTTGACTCGATTTTGACCAGTTGAAACTCCAAATTTCATATAGGAACTTGAAAAATTCCAAGAATGAAAGTTGTTCAAAATTTGATTTTCTCCAACTTTTGTTTTAGGCAAAACTTCATTTGAAAATCAAATCATGGTTTAAAATTTGAAATGTTAAAACCAAAGCATTAATGTTCTATTCAAAGCAAAATTAAAAGTTTTCTTCAAATTTTGTGCTGAAACTTAAAAAAACCATAAACTCGAAAGTTTTTCACCACTCCAAACTCTACAAGTTTGTTTTTTAGGCAAAAGTTTATTTAAGCAAGAATTTAAAAGTTATTTTTAAAACATGTTTCATTGCATTTGAAAAATAGTCATCATTTCATGTGTTAACAAGCTAGCAAAAATGTAATTAAAAAAATATTTTTTGCATGCACGGTTAGTGTTAATGACGATACCAAACACATGATTAACCTTAACTATAGGTGATTAACACCTGGGGTGTTACAACCCTACCCCCTTAAAAGAATCTCGCCCCGAGATTCAGAATGGAAGACTCTTAAGGGAAGAGGAGCAGACCAACCATCAAAGCCAGCATGACAAAGTCACACTAGAGAAGATTGATGTTGACGATATGATCCTTTGCAGATAAAGAGTGAGAACTTAGAGAAAGTTTAAGAAGCAAGGTATAAGAAGCACGATATCTCCCACGATTTTATTCGATTGGTAACTTGTCCGACTTCAAGTGTTGTATGCCCTCTCGTTCCAACAGCAATGGCATAGGTAGCTTGATCATCCCGGCATCTTCAACAAGATCGCTTGTCTACCACCTCTTAATGACGACGGCTCATTCAAGAAGACATCCGAACTCGATTCTTGCACGGCACTTCAAGTAGATTGTACAAGCACGCCATGCACGATTTTCAGGTCCAGAAAGAAAAGGTAAAAGGATAATCAATGACGATGAAGCAAAGTGGTCAAGTTCTCGCAGAGTCGAGATAAAAACATCCTTCAGTGTTGAATGTTTGCATATATCGATGAGAGTTATTTTAACATTTATTGATAGCAGAGGAAGATAGTACTGATGATTGGCTTATGAGGAGTTTTTGGAACATCCTTGCTCAGGATTTTGCTAGTCACAAATCATGATTTTTATGCCAATGAAATGTCACTATGCTTAGGGATAGTGACAGAATGTTCAAACTCATGATGCATATGCTTAATAACCACGATAATGATGCACTCTTAAGATGTATGATTGCAATACTGGTGCAATACAATGATGGAATGTTCCATGCGAATGAAATGATGCACATGACATGGTGCATTTGTCATGATGCCGACTCAATGATGCATACACCATGATGCAAAGATGATGATGCTCTTGTTTTATGCATGTATGAGGTGCTTAAAATATGATGCATACACACATGAGTTTATGATGCACATGCAAAATGCACCCCATAACCGTTATTTCGGAACTAATCCTCATTACCCTTACACTCTTGAGTGAGGTCCGAATAGTTAGGACAATAGTAAGATTGCATAAAAGGGGATTGTAGTGAGTTATGTCACATATACCTTAGCACCAGTGCGCTCCTAGTGGCTCAATCATGTGGCTGCAGCACACATGAGGCTCTAGATTCCGTCGCGGCATCAGAGTCATGTGATTAATCACATCCACAAGAGAAATCAAGAGTAGCAACCCAACAGGCCAGAAGAGGCAAGATAGGTTAGAGGAAACCCAAGACAACCCACGATGTTACACTCGAACGCATTCCCGTTAGTAAATCTATGGATTCTCAATGATGATGCAACAACATGCACTAACCAATGACGTGATGCATGATTGTTGCAATGACTATATTCAAAAAGTTATTTTGTCATGAACCTTTTTAATTTATCCAAAACTATTGAGCAAGAATGGAATGTACAAGGTTCCGGTGTTAGAATCAAAATAGCCAACAATATAGATTACGACATCAATGATAGGCCGGTCATTGAACAATGGATTGAAGGACTTTGTTGGCAAATTCAAGGCTTAGCCACGAAAAGTAACAGTGGTTTTGTTGGAATAGGTCCAAGACATGGATCAAGAGGTTGACTTGAATGACAAGCTAAGATTTACTGGAAAGGTTCTCACATGATCCAAAGCCACTGAGGAAGATCTCCTCAACCAAGGTCAGACTAGCAGATTGCATGGGTCTCACTACTAACAACACAAAATCTAGGTGGAGAATTAGGTACAAGCAACACATTTCGGTAAACCGACGCAACAAGCATGACACTCACACAAACTCAAGATATGTTATGATGCATGCACGTTCTATCGTTCCTCACGAAACAATTGCCAATAACTAGGCATACGGGGACAACCGGTGGCACAATATGTACTCTCCCTATATATACTAGTCATTCTTACGTTCAAAGCTTACGTAACGTGGTTAGCGTACCTGTAGACAAACACAAGATATAAAGAGATATACAATTCCATTTCTGGACCCTTCGTGCCAGCACACACGAACGGTCCCCATGTGTCCTACGCCACACGTGTAACGCTTATGCAGTTTCCCACATATTCACACATACATTACCATCCACTATAGAGATGGCACCCAAACGTTCGACGCTGAATGGGAAGCGCTTCATACGTTACCAGGGCAACGTATTCATTTCCCGTACAAATCGCCTTACGGGACACCCAAGGGTACACGTGTCCTAAGGTACACAGTTATGTCTAACCACATAACAGGTCTTCACCTCGTAACATTGCCTTACGAGATGGCCGTGATTACAATCACACGGTGGGAAATCCGCACTCCATATCAGGCGGCAGATACCGACAGGCTCGTTTGAATTAAACCTTATCACCTTCTCGTATGCTCACCATACGGGACCCGCGCACGTATGAAACACGTGGGCTATTCTAAAGGACTACCAAGAATGCTTACCTTGCTTACCTGAGCGTAGGTGTGTCGTTACAGATATTAAATATTGGTGGTGCCAAAAAGTAAGTTTAACAGAAAGTAAAGTACTGGAAGTGCTGGAATAAAATAGATATATAGATGCCACCATAGTTAATAAAACCTAGATAGGGCATACGAGCTATCTATCTTATTCCTTAGCGCAACTAGCGTCAAGTTTTTGAAACCAACAAATTGGCAAGACAATTGTCAGTTTTAAACTAAATTAAGCATGCAAGTAATCATCCCCAGTGCGTTTCGGCTCTGATACCAGCTGTAGCAGAACCGCCCAAATTAAACCAGCTTAAGTGCGCTAACTATCATTTTAAGTATTAATCAAGCCACCGCGCACTTAAAACGGTGTAATCCGGCAGCCTGCTGGGTTAAGGATCGAAAACAACGGAAGTCTCACCCGAAGGCGGGCACAGATGATTACAAGCAGACTAAAGTTCTCAAAATTAAGTTTACAAAGCAAAGTATTACAATTAAGTTTAAATAAAAGTTATTAGAGTTAAAAGTGCAGCGGAAATTTAGAAAGGAAGTTCAGTTTGAAAACCACGAGATCTACAAAGTCGGGAGGATGTCACATCGAGCCCACCGACGTGAATCCTGATCAGCTTCCACCAACAATAAATACCTGAAAATAGGGTAACAACAAACCATGAGTATACTAATACTCAGCAAGACTTACCCGACACGGGTATACTTTGCCCACTATCTAGACATGCAAAGCTTTTTGGCTCTGGAGTTTGTTTTGCTGAAAAGCTACTAATACTGGATCCTTACTTTCAATATTTTAGCTCAATTTAAGTTTATCAAGTACCAACTAGATTTGCCTGAGCATCTAAAATAAGCATGGTTGATCACATTAATCTTTACAGAGTACCACAAACATATCTCATCATACTTCTCTTCTCATTTTCACTTCTTTACTACGATGTGAAAAAGTGACCAATGTTCTCTTAACCGAGAGAGACGGCGAATCGATCCGATTTAACCATGCAAGGTGGATCTAACTCACACGACACGTGCAGCCACGCTGGACCACATATGTCAACCGTTCCCATCATTGCCCCGACGTCTGAATCACGCCTGCCAAAACCCGGGTGAAGGGTCCCTCACAGTGAACTCCTAGAGAACTAGGAGGCGACATGCACTCCAACACCCGCTATCATTCCACTCCCAGAATAGCAGGTCGCGATTCAAAGTATCGTTGCAAATCAGGTATTTAGTTTACCGTTTTCGACTGCTTCCTACTTCCGGCATGTGGTTAGTACTGTTCAAACTCGGTCAGCAATGCCAACAACGGTATGGTCCTCAATCGACACAGGCGGAGGCTTACTTTCCATCCATTTCATATCCAGAACCAATTCATCTCCGCCCGGTCTTCATTTCTCTTTCCTCATTGATTCATTCTCAAACCACATTGCCACAAGTAACAAGATCTTAAATCTCGCGAGTGACAGGAATCACTCGACTTCTACCGAGATCCTACTTAGCAAAGCATTTCTAACGACATCTGCATACTAGTATTGACCCTCAGGTACCTAGGGAGAACATGCATACTAGAGTTCCATACAACTCCTAGAACGTAAATGCACGAAATACTTAAAATAAATATTGAATACTTAAAATTAGGGTTATGCTCCGGGGCTTGCCTGGGTTTGACACAAAGTCAGTTAGTTAGCTTGTAGTCTTGCACCGGCTTGACATCATCCCAGTTCCAGCATGCACTCCAGTCGGTCCTTCCGTCTTCTGGATTGATCCACCCATGCACCATCTTCTGTCTCGGCTTCAACATTGCCCTCCGGTTCCACGTGTCGCATATTTAGCGTACCTAGATGATATGCAACAATGCAAATGCAATGCAATTAGAGGAAAGAAATGACTGGGCAATCATTTATCGAGTAAACACAACAAACAAACTCAAAAGGCAAAAGAGTTGGTGCTGCAACACGAGAGTTCATTCAAGTATTTTAGCCTGAAGTGTTTCCTTTCAAGCAAAGCTATTAAACTTACTTAGGATGACTAATCGCACATCTAGAACACAAGGAAAATATAAACTACAGACTTAAAATTAACTAACCACAAGAATCGGGGATAAAAACCGAAGCTAGGAACTAATTAAAGATCAAAACTTAACACGCCACAAAGTTCTAGTAGCACAACTTTTCTATCATGAAAAACTACTGATAAGGAGTGCATAAATAAATTACCAACACTTATTGATATAGAAGAGTATTTACCTTAACCCTAGAAAAGAAAATCAAACAACAATAGATCGACAAATATGCACATAGGCCATGCACTTGAAAATTTTTCAGTGGACTACACATACAAAGAGTAATCTACTGAATAAATTTCATAATTTTTAGATCCACTGAACAACCAGTATGAAACAAACTAGCTTAATCACAAACCGCATTTTTAGCAGGGGAAAAATTGACATGTCACAAGCATCAGTATTTTTCTTCTGAAGATCTTGGTTTTAGAAACCTAAAAAAATTTAGTTTGCATTTTCTGCATTTTTCTGTGAATTGTTATGCATTTATGAAATTTTAGCCAAAATAAACAATAAAGAAAACATTATAGGGGGGCTGACAGCCAGGCCCCACATGTCAGTGGGCGCCGGCCCAGCTCCCAGTTCCCCCTCCCCTGCTCTGCCCACGCCGTGGCCATGGCCGTGGCCACGGGCATGCACGGCGGCGGCGGCGCTCCCGTCGGCGGTGCCCGGCCGGCGGCGCGGCAAGGCCGCGGCCAGGGCAGACCGGCGGAGCAGGGCGCGCTCACGGGGCGGCGCAGTGGCGCATGCAGGCGTTCCGCTGCGGTGCCATGGTAGGGGCGACGACGGCGCACGGTGTCCTCGCCAGCTCGGCGAAGGACGGCGGGGAGAGGGGCGGGCTCGCGCCCAGGGAAGCCCGGCGGTCCCGCAGCGCGCGGCGGGGCGTGCGGGCATGTGCAAGAGGGGCCCCGCGGCGTGCGCCGACGGTGGCGCGCGGCGGCCACGGCGGCGAGGTGACATTCCGACACCGGCGGCCTCGGAATCAAGGGGAAAAAAATGCCGGGGAGTAGGAGGAGCTTGCGGGGATGCTCACCATGGGCTCGAATCGGTCGGAGGATGGCCGAAGAGGGAAGTTCAACGGCGAGGCGAAGCTTCAGGGGCGGACGACGATGGCGGATGGCGGCGGCGGCCGATTCCGGCCGGTTAACGACCTAATCGAGGTCGGGGTGGTGCGGCGTGGGTGCGGGGCGAGGTGAGGAAGGTTGGGGCGCGAGGAGTCGAGACGAGGCGGTGAGGAGTGGCCGGCGCGGCGCCGGCAGCGGGCTCTGCTCGGCTTGCTCGGTGTGAGCTCGAGGGAGAAGACGAAGGGGAGGGAAGAACGGAGACGGCACCGGGACAGGATAAGCACGGGCTCACTTGGCGGTCGATCGTCGCGACGGCCGACGCGTGGAGAGCTCGCCGGCGGCCACAGCACCGGTATGGGCGGCGTACGAGCACAGTGATGCACAGGAGAAGCACAGTAACACGTTTGAACGATTTTGACTCGATTTTGACCGGTTGAAACTCCAAATTTCATATAGGAACTTGAAAAATTCCAAGAATGAAAGTTGTTCAAAATTTGATTTTCTCCAACTTTTGTTTTAGGCAAAACTTCATTTGAAAATCAAATCATGGTTTAAAATTTGAAATGTTAAAACCAAAGCATTAATTTTCTATTCAAAGCAAAATGAAAAGTTTTCTTCAAATTTTGTGCTGAAACTTAAAAAAAACATAAACACGAAAGTTTTTCACCACTCCAAACTCTACAAGTTTGTTTTTTAGGCAAAAGTTTATTTAAGCAAAAATTTAAAAGTTATTTTTAAAACATGTTTCATTGGATTTGAAAAATAGTCATCATTTCATGTGTTAACAAGCTAGCAAAAATGTAATTAAAAAATATTTTTTGCATGCACGGTTAGTGTTAATGACGATACCAAACACATGATTAACCTTAACTACAGGTGATTAACACCTGGGGTGTTACACCAAGTCGGAGGGTCGTCGACGGGAATGCTTTGCTTGCCTCGGCAAGACTTCTCTTAAGCTAGCTCTCTCAAGAACTAAGCCTATACAAGTGCACAAAGTACTCTCTCAAAGCTTATCACAAGCTAGATATGACACTAAGCACTTCTAGGATGGTTGGTGATGGATCTTTGCTTGGGCAGCACTTTCTTCAGCTCTTGAGGCTTCCAACCATATGTGACAACCGGTCATGGGGGTATATATAGGCAGCACAAGCAAATATAGCCGTTGGAGAAAAGCTGCTTGAAAAGCCCCTAACGCCGGTTAATCCGACGCTCCTCCAATAGCCATCGTCGGTTCAACCGGTGATACTAAACTGCCCGCCTCAAAAACTAGCCGTTACGTATACGGGCAATCAACCGATGCTGCGTCGGTTTAACCGGTGAGTGTAGTTGTCCTGTGAACTCCGAAAAACCAACTCTCTGGACAACTGCACCAACGTTCACCAAGATCCAATCGTCGGTTCATCTGGTGTATAGACCTTGCCTTAGCTTCTGGATCCATTGCACCGACGTATTCAACTTTCTTCAGCGTCGGTTCAACCGGTGCACTCTGCTAACTGAGCCTTCTTTGAGCCCATTGCACCGGTGAGTGTAATTTGCCTCACGCCGGTTTAACCGGTGAGTGCAAATTACCTCTGTCTTGGTCCTTCCGACCTGATTTCTTCGGGGTTTTGTATCTTTTCATCCCTTGGACCTATAAGCCTGATAATGATCATCTTAACACATATATTAGTCCAAGTGTTGTGTGTGTCATCAATCGCCAAACCATTATATTGAAATATGGCATGAGAGGCCATTTTCGCTACAATCTCCCCCTTTTTGGTGATTGATGATAACACAACCAAAGCAAGCAAGATGAATTGCAAGAATAAGAAATTGGTACCAAATTGAAAAGTTAGAAACTATTTAGCTTGCTCGGATGACATTTCAATGCTCATTTTAAAAGCCACCGGCATTTGATTAGTCCATAGGACGAGATGCTTCCGGCTTGATAGCAATTATGAAACAATGGCTTGTGGCCAATGTAAGACAATTGTGTGGTTTGAACCATATGAGCAATGAAAATTTTTGTACCTTAGTCTATGGGATCATCAAATTGCACTTCTCCCACATATTGACTAAGTACCTCCCCCTATCACCATGCATCTTTTTGCATTGCATTTTCCATTCCCCCCTTGCTAATGGCATCATTTACTCCAAACTATTTGCTTGCTTTTAGGGTACATTTCTCCCCCTTTGTCATCAAACACCTAAAAGCTTCATAACCACTAACAACAAGAAGCATTAGTAGCAAAAGGAATTTACTAGTGATAGAGTGTTATACCCACTAAATTTGGCATATCTCTCTTTGTTTGAACAAGCTCCCCCTTTTTCAAAGCTTGTGGCACTTCTCATCTTAACACCAATTGTGGTGCCAATTGTGACTTGTAGGGGTAGTGTTCAAAAGAAATTTGAACTCATGGAGATAGCTCTAGGTGACTACAACAAATAGCACTTGTAAAGCATATTAGTCACACAAACGTAAGTTATAGAGTTAGCTCCCCCTAAATGTGTGCATTAGTGTTTGAATCACTTTAAACAAATGTATGCATTTGTAATTCACATAATGGGGATTTAACTTCATAACTTGCTAATCATGGCATCATAAGCAAGCAATTGATATCAAAAGCATTTTTACCACGAATATGAGAGATATCAAATTGCAAGATATGCTATGAAAGACATATGCCATGTAAGAGAATCAATTAAGCTCATGTAGGTTACAACAAGATATGAATAAGGCATGGATAACCTACCATGTGAAATTTCTAAAAAGGCATATCAAATGAAAGATAACAATAGTAAAGATAAGATCATGATATCCTAGAGAGGCATTGAGCTACAATGGTGCATGAAGGATATCAAATGAAATGAGATCATCCTTTTACCTTGCTCATTACCTCATATGTAGGGGAGGGGAATTTGGGTCACTAATCTTTAATCCATAACTTGGCTTTAATTCAACTTTGCATGATGCATCCCTACTTATGCATCCCAAACCTTGCCAAGCCTCCAAATTCCCCGTTATGCTTGTTTGGCGCCTAAGTTTTAGGGATCCAAACCTTTTGAGAGCCATCCATGGTATGAATAATATCCTTGGGCACCCAAATAGGCCGGTTCCATCCATATGTTCTCCACCCCATGACATGAGCTACCACCTTGCCATTCTTCTTCTTTTCAAGTATGTAGTTGTTGCTCTTTTACTTGTTCTTGTCGGTGGGCTTGGTGTACATGTATGACTGTAGGGTCGAGATGGCGGACTAGAGGGGGGGTGAATAGTCCTTTCTAAAACTAATTGCGTCGGCTAACCGAAACTTATGCGGAATTGAAACTATTCGCTTAGCCAAGACTACACCCCTCTAACTATAACTTTAAGGCACCTCCAAAAAGATCCTACACAAAGCAAATGGAGTGCCAAGCTAGTAAGAGCTCTCTTAAAAATTCTAAAGCCAAGTCACACAAGCCTAAGCACTAGTACTACACAAACCGGGGGAGCTCCTACACAATTCTAATGAGCAAAAGCACAAAGCCAACCTAAGCTCACTAGATGCTCAAGGACAAGGATACACAATCCAAATCCAAGAGCTCAACTTGCTTAGTTACACAATCTAAGCAAGAGCAACTAATTAAGCTACACAAGCTAACTAGATACACTAGGATCTCTACTTCTAGCTACACAAGCAAGAAGTTGATTAGCAAGCTACACAAGCTAACTAATCACTAGAGAGCAACTACACAAGCACAAGATAAAGAAGAATGTAAATACAATGCTTGTGATTTGGAGAAAGCAAACCACCGAGAAGAGTAGACAAAGTTGACACGGTGATTTTTATCCCGAGGTTCACTTGGTTGCCACCAAGCTAATCCCCGTTGAGACAAGCTCCAAGGTTGCCGCCGATCCTCTTGCTAGTGGTGACTCTCAAGTCACACTCTCCCACGTGGAGTGCTCACACCGAGCTCTAGCACATGATCCGGCCGAACCACTTGTTGCTCTTCAAGTCTCGCTCAACTAGAGTTGCTCTTCGCGGCTCCCGCGGGGTGAGCACAATACCCCTCACAATCTCTTCTCCGGAGCACCGCACAATCTTCTTGCGGGCTTCAACGGAGCCTCTTGCCACCAAGCCGTCTAGGAGGTGGCAACCTCCAAGAGTAACAAGCACACCGGCTTGCAACACGATCACCTAGTGCCACTCGATGCAATCTCTCAAAGCAATCGCACTAGAATCGCTCTCTCACTCGATCGGATGATTACTATCAAGTTAGAGTGAGTAGAGGGCTCTCAAGCACTCTCACACATGGACACTAAGTCCCCAAGGTGCTAAGCCTTCTCAAATGGCCGGCCACACCCTCTATTTATAGAGGGAGGCCCCAAACTAGCCGTTACACTCAAATCCCGTGAAAACTGAGTTTTCGCGGACTGTCCGCCTCACAAAAACCGGACCGTCCGCCATTTAAAACCAACGGCTAGAACTGCAATGATTATGTGTCAGAGTCGACCGTTAGAGCCCCGGGCGGACTGTCCGCACCCCTGGGGCGGACTGTCCGCGGTTCAAAACTTCGAACCAACCGATTTGCAAACGTCTCTGACTAAATCTGGAAGTTACCGGCGGACTGTCCGCTCCCCAGGGGCGGACTGTCCGCAGTTCAAAACATGAGCACACACAGAAACCGCAGTGTTTCTGTCCCAGAAATTTCAGTAGGAGGCGGACCGTCCGCCCCCAAGGACCGGACGGTCCGCAGGTCATTTTGGGCACCCAAGACAGAACAACCAAGTTTCTGCGCCCGTTTCAGCTTTTAAAGGCGGACCGTCCGCCCTCATGGACCGGACGGTCCGCAGGTCATTTTGGACCACCCACAGAGCCAAAAACGGTTCTGTTTGAGCTCAACCGAGATAACGGCGGACCGTCCGCCACTCAAGGGCGGACCGTCCGCAGGTCTAGCGGACCGTCCGCAGGTCTATTTCCAGCAGAAATGTACCTCGGTAAAACGGCCATAACTCTTAGCTCCGATGTCCAAATTAGGTGATCTTGGACTCTATGGAAAGCTAATTCAGAGGGCTACACAACCCAACTGAATTCTTGATCCAAAACACAATGGATCAAAGCAGTATTCCACTCCAAGAGCCACCTAATTTCCGGAGAACACCGAAAAACCTTTCTTACTTCCCAATGTTGATCAACATCAACTCCAACTCTTTCTCCTTTGCAAATATGCCAACACAACCACGTGAACAACACCATGTGCATGTGTGTTAGCATTTCACAATCATTTTCAAAGGATTTTCACTTGATCTCACCACGCCACTCGATCCTAGCTACATTGCAATGTTAGATCACTCAAGTGGCACTAGATGACCGATATGCAAACAAGTTTGCCCCTCTTGATAGAACGGCCATCTATCCTAAATCCGGTCATGCACTTCTCTACACAACCTTTGACCGGTGAAATGAAATGCCCTACAAGTCATACCTTTGCCTTGCGCATTCCATTTCATCTTTCCAAATATTGATGCCACACAAGCACCAAACTCCATCAAGCCTTTTGATCATCTTCATGAGTCAACACTTGGCTTGATCTTTCTTAAATGATATGATCCACTCCATATCATCACATGACCTCTTTGGTCCATCGATCTTGACCTTGCTCGCTCTTCACCGTTGCCTCGGTCCATCGGCGCCAAATCTTGCCCAAGCTTCACCGCCTCGCGGTCCATCGCTTCAAAGCCTTGACTTGCCCTTCTCCATTGCAACCGGTCCATCAAGCCAAGCATTGTCTTGATCTTCTCCACTTTGGTCACATGACTCCATGTCATGTCTCATATGCAATGAGCTCCTCGATCACACTATATGAGCATAGCATCAATCCCTTAGCCATTTCTCCACCATGGCACATGTTGCTCATACTAGTGTCTTTGTGTGGACTAATTTCCTGTGTATCTCAACATAAACACTTATTAGTCCACCTAAGTTGTCACTCAATTACCAAAACCAAACAAGGGCCTTTCAATCTCCCCCTTTTTGGTAATTGATGACAACTCTACAAAGATATGGAAATTAAGCATATTCCAAGCTAGCACTTCACACATGTGTAAATAGCTAACTTGGTTTGGATTTTATGTTTCTTATCCACCATTAAGACCACTTGTAAAGATTGGATAAACACCATAAAAATCCGACTTGGTAGTGATAACTCCCCCTACATGTGTGCTCAAGAGATTTGGTTTTAAACTCACACACATGCATAAATATGAAATTTGTGGGATTGTTATCACTACTAAGTGATGCTAAGGTATATAGGATAAACCTTTGAAGCGTGATACCAATTTGAGTTGCATCCTTGGAGTTCATTCCTTAGCATCAATGAGTAACTAGACATTCATCAAAAACTCAAGATACCTCATGAGATCAACAATATTAGCAAGGCTCTTGATCCATTTGTAAAAAAAATGTCTAGCTACAATCTATGCATGCTAGTTATCAAATCATCAATTAAGTTCTATGACTAGCATACATCACACACAAGCAATGCATATATAAATTTTAAAACTTATGCAAATGCAAGCAAGCACATGAATATGCACATATCAAATGCAAACAACTAAGTTCATGAGCTTGCTCCCCCTACTTGTGTGCTCCTCTTGTCCAAGAATATTGATCCTCCTCAATATTGCCCCTCTTGATCCATGTCCATGATCGTACTCTCATCTCATCTCTCCCTTTGTCATCCAAGGATAATTCATATCTTTGTTCATTTCTCTCCCCCTTTGTCATCAATGACCATAAAAAGGGCCGAAGCCACATGAAATTGGCCATGTGAAGATCAATGGCTACCACTTGAGGTTGTACCTCTTGTACTTATAGGGTTACCACTTGAATACCTCTTGTAGGCAATCATATGAAGCGTTTGTGGTTTGATACAAAGAGTTGGACTTGGGTAGATGGTTGAGTCTTGAATCTTCATTTTTGATGGACACTTTCAATTTGATTGGAATTTACACCACTTGTAACAACAACATGTGGAAGCATGAAGATCACCTTGAAATGCCACATGTAGGATACTAGTAGGATCCTTGACCTTGATACTTTGTAGTGGGGCTCCTCCCCCTATGTCAAAGAGTTTTGTCAATCTACTTGAATCTTGGGCTCTTCTTGATGAGGATAGCTTTCTTGATTTGAATTGATCACTTAAAGTTGAGGATCACTTGTGGAACCACCATTATTGCACTAGATCTACTTGAATGAATACTACTTGTATGACCATGTATATCACTTGTAGAGATACAATGATATACCTTTTGTTGAATCTAGTATCACTTGTAAAATCATGATGGACCACTTTATTGAATTTGACATTGATAACCAATTCTTGAACTAGATTGTTTCCATGAGCTTCTTTCTCTTTGACTTGATCTAGACTACTTGCCCAAATAATTCAACTCGGTTTGAACCAATGACAAGCTTCTTCACACCTCATTGTAAGGGTTATCTTGACAATGTTGAGTTAAACATTTGAAAACTCATTTTCTAGATCAACTACTTGGGTTTACTAGCTCATGAACATGTCATATGTTACCACTAGATCATATCAACCATAGAAGCAATAGTGGCATCATAAAACATTTAAAAATATTTTATTTTTCATGAATGATCACTATATATGACTATATGCACTAATCATGTCCTTAGCATATAATGAATGCATATGTCAAGCAATTTCACCTTGCTATGTTGGAGTAGAGGATAGTCATTAGATTCCAATTTAGTTCTCCAACTAGCATCACGAAGTCCAATTATAATAGCTTGGTGAAGACAATGAATACCAATATGAAAACCATCCTTCACCCATATGAATTGAGAATTATTTATAATCAAGTGCACTATCTTGTTGTGGTTGGCTTGCTTCTTCTTTTTTATCTTTGCTTGTTTGAGAGAATACCACTTGAATATACTTGAACTATCATGAATCTCTCTTATGTTAGGTGTTGCTTGCTTTTCTTGATCAACCCATTTGATAGCTTCAACTAAGCATCTCCAATGACTCTAGATTACCACTTCCATGTCGGCCTTCCAAGCACCTTGCTTGTCCATCCCACTCTTGGGCGGCCCGGCCCCCCTCCAGGGAGAAGTGATCTCTCCAAGAACCATTCTTGACACTCACTTGAGTGACTTTGATTGATTGATCAAACTATGGACTTGTCATGATGAAAAATCTTCACATCTTTCTTTAAGTCCTTTTCTTTCTTCTTGAGCTTGGTCTTGATCTTTCAATTAAGTGCCAAGAGTGTGACCCAATACTTGTCATGCTTCTAGATCATTTCAAAACCAAACCTAGGTTCCTCAACCACTTGTAAAGATGATTTCAACTTGAGGACCTTTCAATTTAAGTGACTCAAGATCAATCCAATATTTGTCACTTTTCTTTGTAGCTGATGATAAGTCAGGATCCTCCTTTCTGTCCATTCGCGGACCGTCCGCGGTCCTTTGGCGGACTGTCCGCAGTGTATTTTTGCGGTTGAGAACTTCTCTGCAGAGCCTCTGGAGGACAAGTCTCATGAACGGCGGACTGTCCGCCCCTTACCCGCGGACTGTCCGCAGTGCCAAATTTCAGACTGTCCAGAATTGTGCTAACTTTCTCAATTTCAACCTCAATTTGGGATCATTGCTCATATAAAAATCCAAAAATCTCAAATATTGCATGAAAACCTTCAAAAGACTCATATGAGCAAGTTTCAACAAGAATTCAAAAATAAATCGAGTAGAATCATGAAAACTCATAAATGGCTTAAAAATTCAGAAAAATGAAATAAGAAGTGCATATATGAACCAAATGCCATAAGTATTAGTTTTCAAGTCATATTTGAGAAGTCAAATGACAAGTAGCTCATTTCTCAACTTGCAAAAAGATTTTCATCCAAAAACGAGATTCAACTCAAATAAATTTGCAAGCCATCAAATATTTCCAATAAATCTTCACAACTAGAAACAGATACTTGTATGTTGTGGAACTTGGACTTCATTGTTTTGACTTGACATTGGGATGAGAATAGCACTAGGCTTCGATTACTTGACTCAATCACATGATGAACAAGATAAAACCAATTGAGTCAAGCCTCCAATGTCATTGGTACCTACACACATTTATCCACGTTTTGATGGTACCCAAACTAGGTTGGGTCCTCTCAAGTTAGGAGCAACATACTTTGGCAAAGCCTTAGTATGAATAGCGGGATGTTTTGCAATAGTAACAAATGAGGTACCATTACCATCCTTTCTAAGCATAATATTTGCATCAATTGAAATAAGCTTAGAATTGTTACCTAAGGGACATGAATAAGCCATGTGTCCCCTTTCCCGGCATAAGTAGCATCTTCTCTTTTGTTGAGCCTTTTCTTTCTTACTCATTTGATGCTTCTCATTGCCTTGCTTCTCATAGTTTGCTTGAGCCTTCTTCTCAAGCTTGTTTGGGCAACCCGAAGCTTGGTGACCCAATTTTGCACAACTATAGCACTTGATGTGAGCATGTGGATTCTTATCTTGAATCATGTCTTTGCTTAACATCTTGGCATCTTGAATATGAGTTGGATGCCTTGCTCTTGCCTTGCCACCCCTTCTTGTTCTCTTTTTCATCATCTTCAAGTCATCAACTTGATCATCATGGTTGATCTTGACTTGAGGTTGGGGTGCCTTCTCTTGCTCAACTTGTGGCTTTGGTTGAGGTTCTTGTTGCTTCACCAATTGCTTGGTTGGGCACATTGAGGTGAGGTGACCCCAAGTGCGGCACTTGAAGCATTTGATATGTTTAAGCTTCTCTTCTTCCTTCTTTAACTTTAGCTTTTCTTTGTTGGGGCAACCATTTGCAAGATGTCCCATCTCATGGCATTGAAAGCACATGAAATGAGATAGCTTCATTTCTTCTTGCTTCTTCATCTTTCTATTATATTTATTTTTGCCCCATTTCTTGCCTTTGACTTTGCTCTTGTTGGAACCAATGCCACTCATGTCACCGAAACTTCTTTGATTTTTGATTATGCTTTCAAGGGTGACTTTTGATTTTGTCCATCTCTCTATCTTGTTGCTTAAATACTTCACTTGACTTTGGAGCTCTTTGTTTTCTTCTACAAGGTTAGTCTCATATTGCATAGTAGAAGAAGAACAAGCATCTATATGTGAAGTACATGGCATAGACAATAAATCATCACAAGAGGTGGATACATGTTTCTTGCCTACATCACAAGGGTTAGCAATATTTTGCAATTGATCATTTGACCCATGTGATGAGCTCTCACTAGTTTTAATTCCTTTATTACAAAGCTTGCTAGTGAGTAAAGCATGGTCTAGTACCAAGTTCTCATGAGCAACACTAAGCTCCTCATGAGTCAATTTTAACTCCTCATGTGAACAACTCATGACATAAAGTAGATGCTTTTGTTGTTCACATGTGTCTTTGAGAAAAGAGTTTTCTTTTTCAAATTTGATTGTTTTGGCTAACACTTCCTCAAATAATTTGGTCATGCTAGCATATCTATTCAAGAGCTCATCATATGAATTAGGATCAATCACATTGCAATTTGATACCTTTGTGTCACCTTGTGACATGAAGCAATGTGATGATGGAGATAAGCTTGACGTAGCAATATCATCCGTGCATGAGCCAACTTGATCATCAAGTGTGCTTGGAGTAGAATCATAATTTGCAACACTTGAATCATCATCAATCATGTCAAGTGAACTTGTTGTAGATTGATTATCATCGTCATCACTTGACCATGAAGTGGAGCAATCTTCCACAACCACCATGTCATGGATGTGCTCATCATCCTCATGCACTTCCTCCTTGGTCTTATAATCATCATGATCATCGGAGGCCGCCCCATATTTCTCATTTAGATAACTCCAAATCTCATGGGCGGTTTCCTTGTCCATGATCTCACCAAGAATGCAATTATGCAAAGATCTAAACAAGATGTTAGTAGCTTGGATGTCTAGATCTAGGCATTTCTCTTGTGTTGGAGTTAGATTTCCTTCATCTAACACATGAGAAAAACCTACATCCACCATCCACCACATTTGAGGGCAAATAAATTTAAAATTGCATATCATCCAATTTTTCCATCGTGCAAAGTGTGTGCCATCAAAAATATGTGGACACTCAACATCTAGCCCATAAGTCGCCATCCTCTCGGGTCGGTAAGGACCACAAATGAGAGACCTCGGCTCTGGTACCACTTGTAGGGTCGAGATGGCGGACTAGAGGGGGGGTGAATAGTCCTTTCTAAAACTAATTGCGTCGGCTAACCGAAACTTATGCAGAATTGAAACTATTCGCTTAGCCAAGACTACACCCCTCTAACTATAACTTTAAGGCACCTCCAAAAAGATCCTACACAAAGCAAATGGAGTGCCAAGCTAGTAAGAGCTCTCTTAAAAATTCTAAAGCCAAGTCACACAAGCCTAAGCACTAGTACTACACAAACCGGGGGAGCTCCTACACAATTCTAATGAGCAAAAGCACAAAGCCAACCTAAGCTCACTAGATGCTCAAGGACAAGGATACACAATCCAAATCCAAGAGCTCAACTTGCTTAGTTACACAATCTAAGCAAGAGCAACTAATTAAGCTACACAAGCTAACTAGATACACTAGGATCTCTACTTCTAGCTACACAAGCAAGAAGTTGATTAGCAAGCTACACAAGCTAACTAATCACTAGAGAGCAACTACACAAGCACAAGATAAAGAAGAATGTAAATACAATGCTTGTGATTTGGAGAAAGCAAACCACCGAGAAGAGTAGACAAAGTTGACACGGTGATTTTTATCCCGAGGTTCACTTGGTTGCCACCAAGCTAATCCCCGTTGAGACAAGCTCCAAGGTTGCCGCCGATCCTCTTGCTAGTGGTGACTCTCAAGTCACACTCTCCCACGTGGAGTGCTCACACCGAGCTCTAGCACATGATCCGGCCGAACCACTTGTTGCTCTTCAAGTCTCGCTCAACTAGAGTTGCTCTTCGCGGCTCCCGCGGGGTGAGCACAATACCCCTCACAATCTCTTCTCCGGAGCACCGCACAATCTTCTTGCGGGCTTCAACGGAGCCTCTTGCCACCAAGCCGTCTAGGAGGTGGCAACCTCCAAGAGTAACAAGCACACCGGCTTGCAACACGATCACCTAGTGCCACTCGATGCAATCTCTCAAAGCAATCGCACTAGAATCGCTCTCTCACTCGATCGGATGATTACTATCAAGTTAGAGTGAGTAGAGGGCTCTCAAGCACTCTCACACATGGACACTAAGTCCCCAAGGTGCTAAGCCTTCTCAAATGGCCGGCCACACCCTCTATTTATAGAGGGAGGCCCCAAACTAGCCGTTACACTCAAATCCCGTGAAAACTGAGTTTTCGCGGACTGTCCGCCTCACAAAAACCGGACCGTCCGCCATTTAAAACCAACGGCTAGAACTGCAATGATTATGTGTCAGAGTCGACCGTTAGAGCCCCGGGCGGACTGTCCGCGCCCCTGGGGCGGACTGTCCGCGGTTCAAAACTTCGAACCAACCGATTTGCAAACGTCTCTGACTAAATCTGGAAGTTACCGGCGGACTGTCCGCTCCCCAGGGGCGGACTGTCCGCAGTTCAAAACATGAGCACACACAGAAACCGCAGTGTTTCTGTCCCAGAAATTTCAGTAGGAGGCGGACCGTCCGCCCCCAAGGACCGGACGGTCCGCAGGTCATTTTGGGCACCCAAGACAGAACAACCAAGTTTCTGCGCCCGTTTCAGCTTTTAAAGGCGGACCGTCCGCCCTCATGGACCGGACGGTCCGCAGGTCATTTTGGACCACCCACAGAGCCAAAAACGGTTCTGTTTGAGCTCAACCGAGATAACGGCGGACCGTCCGCCACTCAAGGGCGGACCGTCCGCAGGTCTAGCGGACCGTCCGCAGGTCTATTTCCAGCAGAAATGTACCTCGGTAAAACGGCCATAACTCTTAGCTCCGATGTCCAAATTAGGTGATCTTGGACTCTATGGAAAGCTAATTCAGAGGGCTACACAACCCAACTGAATTCTTGATCCAAAACACAATGGATCAAAGCAGTATTCCACTCCAAGAGCCACCTAATTTCCGGAGAACACCGAAAAACCTTTCTTACTTCCCAATGTTGATCAACATCAACTCCAACTCTTTCTCCTTTGCAAATGTGCCAACACAACCACGTGAACAACACCATGTGCATGTGTGTTAGCATTTCACAATCATTTTCAAAGGATTTTCACTTGATCTCACCACGCCACTCGATCCTAGCTACATTGCAATGTTAGATCACTCAAGTGGCACTAGATGACCGATATGCAAACAAGTTTGCCCCTCTTGATAGAACGGCCATCTATCCTAAATCCGGTCATGCACTTCTCTACACAACCTTTGACCGGTGAAATGAAATGCCCTACAAGTCATACCTTTGCCTTGCGCATTCCATTTCATCTTTCCAAATATTGATGCCACACAAGCACCAAACTCCATCAAGCCTTTTGATCATCTTCATGAGTCAACACTTGGCTTGATCTTTCTTAAATGATATGATCCACTCCATATCATCACATGACCTCTTTGGTCCATCGATCTTGACCTTGCTCGCTCTTCACCGTTGCCTCGGTCCATCGGCGCCAAATCTTGCCCAAGCTTCACCGCCTCGCGGTCCATCGCTTCAAAGCCTTGACTTGCCCTTCTCCATTGCAACCGGTCCATCAAGCCAAGCATTGTCTTGATCTTCTCCACTTTGGTCACATGACTCCATGTCATGTCTCATATGCAATGAGCTCCTCGATCACACTATATGAGCATAGCATCAATCCCTTAGCCATTTCTCCACCATGGCACATGTTGCTCATACTAGTGTCTTTGTGTGGACTAATTTCCTGTGTATCTCAACATAAACACTTATTAGTCCACCTAAGTTGTCACTCAATTACCAAAACCAAACAAGGGCCTTTCAATCTCCCCCTTTTTGGTAATTGATGACAACTCTACAAAGATATGGAAATTAAGCATATTCCAAGCTAGCACTTCACACATGTGTAAATAGCTAACTTGGTTTGGATTTTATGTTTCTTATCCACCATTAAGACCACTTGTAAAGATTGGATAAACACCATAAAAATCCGACTTGGTAGTGATAACTCCCCCTACATGTGTGCTCAAGAGATTTGGTTTTAAACTCACACACATGCATAAATATGAAATTTGTGGGATTGTTATCACTACTAAGTGATGCTAAGGTATATAGGATAAACCTTTGAAGCGTGATACCAATTTGAGTTGCATCCTTGGAGTTCATTCCTTAGCATCAATGAGTAACTAGACATTCATCAAAAACTCAAGATACCTCATGAGATCAACAATATTAGCAAGGCTCTTGATCCATTTGTAAAAAAAATGTCTAGCTACAATCTATGCATGCTAGTTATCAAATCATCAATTAAGTTCTATGACTAGCATACATCACACACAAGCAATGCATATATAAATTTTAAAACTTATGCAAATGCAAGCAAGCACATGAATATGCACATATCAAATGCAAACAACTAAGTTCATGAGCTTGCTCCCCCTACTTGTGTGCTCCTCTTGTCCAAGAATATTGATCCTCCTCAATATTGCCCCTCTTGATCCATGTCCATGATCGTACTCTCATCTCATCTCTCCCTTTGTCATCCAAGGATAATTCATATCTTTGTTCATTTCTCTCCCCCTTTGTCATCAATGACCATAAAAAGGGCCGAAGCCACATGAAATTGGCCATGTGAAGATCAATGGCTACCACTTGAGGTTGTACCTCTTGTACTTATAGGGTTACCACTTGAATACCTCTTGTAGGCAATCATATGAAGCGTTTGTGGTTTGATACAAAGAGTTGGACTTGGGTAGATGGTTGAGTCTTGAATCTTCATTTTTGATGGACACTTTCAATTTGATTGGAATTTACACCACTTGTAACAACAACATGTGGAAGCATGAAGATCACCTTGAAATGCCACATGTAGGATACTAGTAGGATCCTTGACCTTGATACTTTGTAGTGGGGCTCCTCCCCCTATGTCAAAGAGTTTTGTCAATCTACTTGAATCTTGGGCTCTTCTTGATGAGGATAGCTTTCTTGATTTGAATTGATCACTTAAAGTTGAGGATCACTTGTGGAACCACCATTATTGCACTAGATCTACTTGAATGAATACTACTTGTATGACCATGTATATCACTTGTAGAGATACAATGATATACCTTTTGTTGAATCTAGTATCACTTGTAAAATCATGATGGACCACTTTATTGAATTTGACATTGATAACCAATTCTTGAACTAGATTGTTTCCATGAGCTTCTTTCTCTTTGACTTGATCTAGACTACTTGCCCAAATAATTCAACTCGGTTTGAACCAATGACAAGCTTCTTCACACCTCATTGTAAGGGTTATCTTGACAATGTTGAGTTAAACATTTGAAAACTCATTTTCTAGATCAACTACTTGGGTTTACTAGCTCATGAACATGTCATATGTTACCACTAGATCATATCAACCATAGAAGCAATAGTGGCATCATAAAACATTTAAAAATATTTTATTTTTCATGAATGATCACTATATATGACTATATGCACTAATCATGTCCTTAGCATATAATGAATGCATATGTCAAGCAATTTCACCTTGCTATGTTGGAGTAGAGGATAGTCATTAGATTCCAATTTAGTTCTCCAACTAGCATCACGAAGTCCAATTATAATAGCTTGGTGAAGACAATGAATACCAATATGAAAACCATCCTTCACCCATATGAATTGAGAATTATTTATAATCAAGTGCACTATCTTGTTGTGGTTGGCTTGCTTCTTCTTTTTTATCTTTGCTTGTTTGAGAGAATACCACTTGAATATACTTGAACTATCATGAATCTCTCTTATGTTAGGTGTTGCTTGCTTTTCTTGATCAACCCATTTGATAGCTTCAACTAAGCATCTCCAATGACTCTAGATTACCACTTCCATGTCGGCCTTCCAAGCACCTTGCTTGTCCATCCCACTCTTGGGCGGCCCGGCCCCCCTCCAGGGAGAAGTGATCTCTCCAAGAACCATTCTTGACACTCACTTGAGTGACTTTGATTGATTGATCAAACTATGGACTTGTCATGATGAAAAATCTTCACATCTTTCTTTAAGTCCTTTTCTTTCTTCTTGAGCTTGGTCTTGATCTTTCAATTAAGTGCCAAGAGTGTGACCCAATACTTGTCATGCTTCTAGATCATTTCAAAACCAAACCTAGGTTCCTCAACCACTTGTAAAGATGATTTCAACTTGAGGACCTTTCAATTTAAGTGACTCAAGATCAATCCAATATTTGTCACTTTTCTTTGTAGCTGATGATAAGTCAGGATCCTCCTTTCTGTCCATTCGCGGACCGTCCGCGGTCCTTTGGCGGACTGTCCGCAGTGTATTTTTGCGGTTGAGAACTTCTCTGCAGAGCCTCTGGAGGACAAGTCTCATGAACGGCGGACTGTCCGCCCCTTACCCGCGGACTGTCCGCAGTGCCAAATTTCAGACTGTCCAGAATTGTGCTAACTTTCTCAATTTCAACCTCAATTTGGGATCATTGCTCATATAAAAATCCAAAAATCTCAAATATTGCATGAAAACCTTCAAAAGACTCATATGAGCAAGTTTCAACAAGAATTCAAAAATAAATCGAGTAGAATCATGAAAACTCATAAATGGCTTAAAAATTCAGAAAAATGAAATAAGAAGTGCATATATGAACCAAATGCCATAAGTATTAGTTTTCAAGTCATATTTGAGAAGTCAAATGACAAGTAGCTCATTTCTCAACTTGCAAAAAGATTTTCATCCAAAAACGAGATTCAACTCAAATAAATTTGCAAGCCATCAAATATTTCCAATAAATCTTCACAACTAGAAACAGATACTTGTATGTTGTGGAACTTGGACTTCATTGTTTTGACTTGACATTGGGATGAGAATAGCACTAGGCTTCGATTACTTGACTCAATCACATGATAAACAAGATAAAACCAATTGAGTCAAGCCTCCAATGTCATTGGTACCTACACACATTTATCCACGTTTTGATGGTACCCAAACTAGGTTGGGTCCTCTCAAGTTAGGAGCAACATACTTTGGCAAAGCCTTAGTATGAATAGCGGGATGTTTTGCAATAGTAACAAATGAGGTACCATTACCATCCTTTCTAAGCATAATATTTGCATCAATTGAAATAAGCTTAGAATTGTTACCTAAGGGACATGAATAAGCCATGTGTCCCCTTTCCCGGCATAAGTAGCATCTTCTCTTTTGTTGAGCCTTTTCTTTCTTACTCATTTGATGCTTCTCATTGCCTTGCTTCTCATAGTTTGCTTGAGCCTTCTTCTCAAGCTTGTTTGGGCAACCCGAAGCTTGGTGACCCAATTTTGCACAACTATAGCACTTGATGTGAGCATGTGGATTCTTATCTTGAATCATGTCTTTGCTTAACATCTTGGCATCTTGAATATGAGTTGGATGCCTTGCTCTTGCCTTGCCACCCCTTCTTGTTCTCTTTTTCATCATCTTCAAGTCATCAACTTGATCATCATGGTTGATCTTGACTTGAGGTTGGGGTGCCTTCTCTTGCTCAACTTGTGGCTTTGGTTGAGGTTCTTGTTGCTTCACCAATTGCTTGGTTGGGCACATTGAGGTGAGGTGACCCCAAGTGCGGCACTTGAAGCATTTGATATGTTTAAGCTTCTCTTCTTCCTTCTTTAACTTTAGCTTTTCTTTGTTGGGGCAACCATTTGCAAGATGTCCCATCTCATGGCATTGAAAGCACATGAAATGAGATAGCTTCATTTCTTCTTGCTTCTTCATCTTTCTATTATATTTATTTTTGCCCCATTTCTTGCCTTTGGCTTTGCTCTTGTTGGAACCAATGCCACTCATGTCACCGAAACTTCTTTGATTTTTGATTATGCTTTCAAGGGTGACTTTTGATTTTGTCCATCTCTCTATCTTGTTGCTTAAATACTTCACTTGACTTTGGAGCTCTTTGTTTTCTTCTACAAGGTTAGTCTCATATTGCATAGTAGAAGAAGAACAAGCATCTATATGTGAAGTACATGGCATAGACAATAAATCATCACAAGAGGTGGATACATGTTTCTTGCCTACATCACAAGGGTTAGCAATATTTTGCAATTGATCATTTGACCCATGTGATGAGCTCTCACTAGTTTTAATTCCTTTATTACAAAGCTTGCTAGTGAGTAAAGCATGGTCTAGTACCAAGTTCTCATGAGCAACACTAAGCTCCTCATGAGTCAATTTTAACTCCTCATGTGAACAACTCATGACATAAAGTAGATGCTTTTGTTGTTCACATGTGTCTTTGAGAAAAGAGTTTTCTTTTTCAAATTTGATTGTTTTGGCTAACACTTCCTCAAATAATTTGGTCATGCTAGCATATCTATTCAAGAGCTCATCATATGAATTAGGATCAATCACATTGCAATTTGATACCTTTGTGTCACCTTGTGACATGAAGCAATGTGATGATGGAGATAAGCTTGACGTAGCAATATCATCCGTGCATGAGCCAACTTGATCATCAAGTGTGCTTGGAGTAGAATCATAATTTGCAACACTTGAATCATCATCAATCATGTCAAGTGAACTTGTTGTAGATTGATTATCATCGTCATCACTTGACCATGAAGTGGAGCAATCTTCCACAACCACCATGTCATGGATGTGCTCATCATCCTCATGCACTTCCTCCTTGGTCTTATAATCATCATGATCATCGGAGGCCGCCCCATATTTCTCATTTAGATAACTCCAAATCTCATGGGCGGTTTCCTTGTCCATGATCTCACCAAGAATGCAATTATGCAAAGATCTAAACAAGATGTTAGTAGCTTGGATGTCTAGATCTAGGCATTTCTCTTGTGTTGGAGTTAGATTTCCTTCATCTAACACATGAGAAAAACCTACATCCACCATCCACCACATTTGAGGGCAAATAAATTTAAAATTGCATATCATCCAATTTTTCCATCGTGCAAAGTGTGTGCCATCAAAAATATGTGGACACTCAACATCTAGCCCATAAGTCGCCATCCTCTCGGGTCGGTAAGGACCACAAATGAGAGACCTCGGCTCTGGTACCACTTGTAGGGTCGAGATGGCGGACTAGAGGGGGGGTGAATAGTCCTTTCTAAAACTAATTGCGTCGGCTAACCGAAACTTATGCGGAATTGAAACTATTCGCTTAGCCAAGACTACACCCCTCTAACTATAACTTTAAGGCACCTCCAAAAAGATCCTACACAAAGCAAATGGAGTGCCAAGCTAGTAAGAGCTCTCTTAAAAATTCTAAAGCCAAGTCACACAAGCCTAAGCACTAGTACTACACAAACCGGGGGAGCTCCTACACAATTCTAATGAGCAAAAGCACAAAGCCAACCTAAGCTCACTAGATGCTCAAGGACAAGGATACACAATCCAAATCCAAGAGCTCAACTTGCTTAGTTACACAATCTAAGCAAGAGCAACTAATTAAGCTACACAAGCTAACTAGATACACTAGGATCTCTACTTCTAGCTACACAAGCAAGAAGTTGATTAGCAAGCTACACAAGCTAACTAATCACTAGAGAGCAACTACACAAGCACAAGATAAAGAAGAATGTAAATACAATGCTTGTGATTTGGAGAAAGCAAACCACCGAGAAGAGTAGACAAAGTTGACACGGTGATTTTTATCCCGAGGTTCACTTGGTTGCCACCAAGCTAATCCCCGTTGAGACAAGCTCCAAGGTTGCCGCCGATCCTCTTGCTAGTGGTGACTCTCAAGTCACACTCTCCCACGTGGAGTGCTCACACCGAGCTCTAGCACATGATCCGGCCGAACCACTTGTTGCTCTTCAAGTCTCGCTCAACTAGAGTTGCTCTTCGCGGCTCCCGCGGGGTGAGCACAATACCCCTCACAATCTCTTCTCCGGAGCACCGCACAATCTTCTTGCGGGCTTCAACGGAGCCTCTTGCCACCAAGCCGTCTAGGAGGTGGCAACCTCCAAGAGTAACAAGCACACCGGCTTGCAACACGATCACCTAGTGCCACTCGATGCAATCTCTCAAAGCAATCGCACTAGAATCGCTCTCTCACTCGATCGGATGATTACTATCAAGTTAGAGTGAGTAGAGGGCTCTCAAGCACTCTCACACATGGACACTAAGTCCCCAAGGTGCTAAGCCTTCTCAAATGGCCGGCCACACCCTCTATTTATAGAGGGAGGCCCCAAACTAGCCGTTACACTCAAATCCCGTGAAAACTGAGTTTTCGCGGACTGTCCGCCTCACAAAAACCGGACCGTCCGCCATTTAAAACCAACGGCTAGAACTGCAATGATTATGTGTCAGAGTCGACCGTTAGAGCCCCGGGCGGACTGTCCGCGCCCCTGGGGCGGACTGTCCGCGGTTCAAAACTTCGAACCAACCGATTTGCAAACGTCTCTGACTAAATCTGGAAGTTACCGGCGGACTGTCCGCTCCCCAGGGGCGGACTGTCCGCAGTTCAAAACATGAGCACACACAGAAACCGCAGTGTTTCTGTCCCAGAAATTTCAGTAGGAGGCGGACCGTCCGCCCCCAAGGACCGGACGGTCCGCAGGTCATTTTGGGCACCCAAGACAGAACAACCAAGTTTCTGCGCCCGTTTCAGCTTTTAAAGGCGGACCGTCCGCCCTCATGGACCGGACGGTCCGCAGGTCATTTTGGACCACCCACAGAGCCAAAAACGGTTCTGTTTGAGCTCAACCGAGATAACGGCGGACCGTCCGCCACTCAAGGGCGGACCGTCCGCAGGTCTAGCGGACCGTCCGCAGGTCTATTTCCAGCAGAAATGTACCTCGGTAAAACGGCCATAACTCTTAGCTCCGATGTCCAAATTAGGTGATCTTGGACTCTATGGAAAGCTAATTCAGAGGGCTACACAACCCAACTGAATTCTTGATCCAAAACACAATGGATCAAAGCAGTATTCCACTCCAAGAGCCACCTAATTTCCGGAGAACACCGAAAAACCTTTCTTACTTCCCAATGTTGATCAACATCAACTCCAACTCTTTCTCCTTTGCAAATGTGCCAACACAACCACGTGAACAACACCATGTGCATGTGTGTTAGCATTTCACAATCATTTTCAAAGGATTTTCACTTGATCTCACCACGCCACTCGATCCTAGCTACATTGCAATGTTAGATCACTCAAGTGGCACTAGATGACCGATATGCAAACAAGTTTGCCCCTCTTGATAGAACGGCCATCTATCCTAAATCCGGTCATGCACTTCTCTACACAACCTTTGACCGGTGAAATGAAATGCCCTACAAGTCATACCTTTGCCTTGCGCATTCCATTTCATCTTTCCAAATATTGATGCCACACAAGCACCAAACTCCATCAAGCCTTTTGATCATCTTCATGAGTCAACACTTGGCTTGATC
Source organism: Panicum virgatum (assembly GCF_016808335.1). Lineage (NCBI taxonomy): Eukaryota > Viridiplantae > Streptophyta > Magnoliopsida > Poales > Poaceae > Panicum > Panicum virgatum. The sequence goes on from NC_053146.1 coordinate 64,727,539, forward strand.
TTTCTTAAATGATATGATCCACTCCATATCATCACATGACCTCTTTGGTCCATCGATCTTGACCTTGCTCGCTCTTCACCGTTGCCTCGGTCCATCGGCGCCAAATCTTGCCCAAGCTTCACCGCCTCGCGGTCCATCGCTTCAAAGCCTTGACTTGCCCTTCTCCATTGCAACCGGTCCATCAAGCCAAGCATTGTCTTGATCTTCTCCACTTTGGTCACATGACTCCATGTCATGTCTCATATGCAATGAGCTCCTCGATCACACTATATGAGCATAGCATCAATCCCTTAGCCATTTCTCCACCATGGCACATGTTGCTCATACTAGTGTCTTTGTGTGGACTAATTTCCTGTGTATCTCAACATAAACACTTATTAGTCCACCTAAGTTGTCACTCAATTACCAAAACCAAACAAGGGCCTTTCAATGACGCCTTCAAGTTTGGAGATGTGTTTTTCTTGATCTCCTTAGCCTTCTTGTGTCCCTTCTTGCTCTTGTTCAAGTTCTTGGGCTTGCCATTTTCTTTGCCCTTTGCTTTGCCCTCTTTCTCCTTGCATTGGTAGGACTTGTGGCCTTCTTTGAAACACTTGAAGCAAGTCACGGTTTCTCCCTTCTCAACCTTCTTCACGCCCGCGGAGGTGTTATCTTGAGAAGGTTGGGCTTGCTCTTGAGTGTACTTTCCTTTGAGTCGCCTCAAGTCCGTATATAGCCTTTCTACCTCTTGCTTGAGCTCATCATTCTCCTTGCCAATGAGATCATCACATGTTTCTACAATCACATTCTCATTGCAAGGGGTTAGATCACAAGAGGTAGACGCATCTACTTTGACAATGGGAATAGCGCAAGAAATATTGCAAGGAAATGATTTATCTGATGATGATTCACTTTTAGATTGAAAACTCTTATATTTTATTTTAAGATCTTTATGCTCATTGTCTAACAAATTGAATTTGTTTAGCAAGTTATCATATCTTGAGACAAATGAAGCATGAAGTTTTTCTTTAGCCTTGAGAGCTTTGATTTCTTTATTTTGTTTAGTGAGATGTTCTTGTTGATTATGAAGAAGTGTCATCATCTCACTAATTTCATTAGTTTCAACATCGGATTCATCATTGGAGGAGGAGTCATCACTTACATCGTTATTACCTTGTACCATGAGACACATGGGAGGTGGTGATGATTTCCGAGGGCGATGGGTGGTGGAGCTCTTGGAATTTTTCTTGTGACTTGAGCTTTCACCACTTTTTTTGGACTTGTAGATGGCGGAGAGAGCTTGAGATCTTGATTTGTTCTTTTTCTTCACCATCTTCTCCATCCCCACCGCACTCCCTCTAATGAGAGTTTTGTACCCAAGCTCATAGAGCTCATGTACATGCTCGGCAATCTTGCGGTGATGGTATACCACGGCCCTTGGATATTCTTCATCACTTGAACTTGATTCATCATCACTATCTTCCTCATCCCCTTCTTCTTGTTCACTTGAGCTTGATGAGTCTTGCCGCCTTGGTTGGTGCTTGCATGAGTGCTTGGCGGCGAGACTCTCGTGGCTTGAAGAAGAGGTGGATTCTTGCTCCTTCTTCTTTGTTATCCCCATACTATACTCATGGGCGATGATTTGATTGATGACTCTGAAAAACCAACTCTCTGGATAACTGCACCGACATTCACCAAAATCCAATCGTCGGTTCATCCGGTGTATAGACCTTGCCTTAGCTTCTGGATCCATTGCACCGACGTATTCAACTTTCTTCAGCGTCGGTTCAATCGGTGCACTCTGCTAACTGAGCCTTCTCTGAGCCCATTGCACCGGTGAGTGTAATTTGCCTCACGCCGGTGTAATCGGCGAGTGCAAATTACCTCTGTCTTGGTCCTTTCGACCTGATTTCTTTGGGGTTTTGTATCTTTTCATCCCTTGGACCTATAAGCCTGATAATGATCATCTTAACACATATATTAGTCCAAGTGTTGTGTGTGTCATCAATCGCCAAAACATTATATTAAAATATGGTATGAGAGGCCATTTTCGGTACAACGTGGCCAAGGTCTATGCATGGAGGCTTAGCGGGTCCCCGAGTGGAACTATGTATAGGAAAATTTAGAGATGTCCTCGGTGGAACTAAGTCTCCACGCGCAAGCTGGGTGTACCCTCAATGGTTGAGCCTTGTTGGGAACGGTTGACGTGAGCACCCCCTTGCCTGACGTGATCGGTTGGGTGAGTCGCATGGTCCTCGCGTCGTGTGGGTAAAGTAGTACACCCTTGCAAGGTTATAATCAATTTGAATTGCCGCGCTCTCGGATTTGAGCAATCTCTTGGTTCGTCGAATTCTTCATAGAGAATTTCGGTGTTGTTGGCTTTGGATTCGTGTCATAGTAATGACCTTATGTTTATTATATTACTCTCTTAATCAACTAAAATATTTTGGGGGTTGGGCAACATTAATTAAGTTCGCTAGGTGATAGTCTAGACAGCTCCTGCTTATGCAATAATTACTTAACCCTAAAGGCTTTACTTGAGCCTTTGCATGATCCTTGTTTGTTTAATCGCGTAAGTCTTGCGGAGTACCTTTGTACTCAGGTTGCTTCTAAACTTAGTTGTAGGTGAACACGAAGTGGTGTTCGGCCACTTCTACCCGCCGATCCTGGTGCTGGGGAGGAGTAGGTCGTTGAGACTGTGATGGTGTCCTTGAGCAAGGCACCATTATCTTTTAGTTTTTCTCGCAGCAGAACTCCGTGAGAACATGTAAATATAATAATCTTTAAGTTTCTGTATAATATGGCTTCCGTGAGCCCAAGGCTTGTAATGGAGATTAGTTTGAACCTTCCTATGTTGAACTTGTAAAATTAAGTTTTGAACTCTGGTAATGTAAAACTGCTCTTTGTGGTTCATTGACGATGTATTCGATTGTAAACGGTATGTGTATATGCTGATTCTGGGCGTATGTTAGAGCACATACCGGGACTACCGGATTTAATATTATTTTAGGCAAATGACGTGTCGGTTATTCGTGTCTCTAGATGTGGGGTAACACGTGGCATGCTCTCTGGCAAGCACGTGTTAACTATCATCTGGAAAATAATGACCGGTGGTTTGTTTAAAATAGTATTAAATTGGGCGGTTCTCACAATTCGCTTAGCTTGTCAGCCAACAAGCCAGCAGTTCTGTTCTCTCCTATTAAATCAGCACTAACCACCAGCTACCAGCCAGTCAGCAGTATTATTCTCTCATAATAGATCAGCACCAGCCATCAGCCACAGATAACGGAACACATGCTGTCTCTTTGCGATAAAAGTTCACCTCTCCCGGCCTGAAATATTTTCCCTGGATGGTATGAGGTCGACGAAGGCCCGAGGCAGATGCTCGACGAGGTCTCATTTTTCCTGACCAAAAAAATACATAAAAAGGAGAGGAGGAAGATTTTTTTTATTGGCAGACGCACAAGGCGTGATAAAACTCGATGCTTTGAGTCGATGGAGAAGCGTCAATGGTCTGAGACTGAGAGAGCCACTGAGGTTGTTAGTGAGTCGGCACAAATTCGGATTCGTAGGGAAGGAAACGCAGTGTCAAGCCCTTGCTCCCTTGCTCCCTACCCAATCTACGGACTGAATACAATGGTTGAAGAATAATTTGTCACGCTGCTCAAATGCATTTACCTTATCACTTTGTATGATTGTATCCTACTAAACATGATGCCAGTTTCACCCGCAAAAAAAAAAACATGATGCCAGTTGTGTCTCTGTTGTGGTATGAAAAAAAATCGCTTCTGACATCCCGAGTATCAGACATGGATCTCACCAAAGGGTGTGTGCCCTTTTCAGAAAAAAAAATATTTGGGGATGCGCATAAAAAGGAGATGCTGAATGACAAGAAAGAAGGCAGGAGGAAAGAATATGCCCAAGATGTTAAATTCATTCATGTTGATTGAAACTACAATGAAATTCCAATGAGTCAATTCACCCTTGCAAATTTTGGAATAAGCATAGCAGAAACAGTTCATTTATTGGAACTCCTAATTCCCAAAACCATGCCGCTAGTCAATCAGACATACGAACTCGAAATGTTTTAACCTTCCCAGTGAAGCTAATTTCAAATGGCTCGATATGCTTCGATTGATAAATTTGTCAAAGTAGCTTTCTGCCACCTCAAAAACACTTGTCCGCGCATCAGTCACACACTACTCCTGATCTTGTGATCCTCAGGTTAAACGCTCAATTTCTCAAAAAATAAATATAACAAAAACACTTGTCCGTACTCTGATCTTGTGATCCTCAGGTTAAACGCTCACTTTCTCAAAAATACATATAAAAACACGTTTTCAAGTGGTAAGGCAGATCATTGTGGTATGTTCAAGTGACGGACTGGTTTCCAGCTCTGCACCCAAAAATCTTCTGCCAGTGATCTTCACTGTGCACTGGCTAAAGGGAGTACCCTCACAATTAACTCTGCTGCCAAAAATTCTTCTGAAAAAAAGGTTACTGGATTCATAATGAGTGAGAGGTTCGATTTCATATGCTCAGTCGTACTCACGGAAAACCCAGCAAATATTCAACAGTTTTCATCCGAAATCATGCAGCCACAGAACAGGTCTCGACAAAAGTGTGGTGCAATATCAAACATGGACTGGGAAGTTCATATCAACTTAAGATAGATTCCTAGACACATAAACGACTGAAAGTAACCCAAAAGCATCATCACTCTGCAGCAGCAACCTCCTGTCCAGCCATGGCTTCGTCCGTGTCGGCAGGCCTCTCCAGCTTGGTGCCAACATCTTCCTTGTAGTCACCATGGACCTGGGAGTCACACACAGTATTAGATCAAGCAACAGTTACAAAACTACATGAAGACCCAATTACTTTGCTTAGAGTAGTTACCTCCATGAGCTTTCCCAAGTCGAACTTGGGTGCCTTCAGGATTTTCACCTTCCGGATGAAAACATTCTGGAGTGGGAAAATGCTTGATGTTGCTTTCTCAATCTCCTTGCCAATGACCTCTGGTATAAACTTCGACACAAGCTCTTTCAGGTCACATGTTGACGCTTGGTTCGACATGATGTCCACCATCTTACTCCGGATCTGCACAAAGAAATTATGTTAATCAATATAAAGAGCCACTAGACTAGCTCATGGAGTTTCAAGCCTCTTTAACACATGAGATATCTCCAGAACTGTTACCTGACGGATCTGGCTCGCCTGGGCGTAGCAGGTGCGCTTCACTTGATTGGGGCGTCTTTTGGTGAAGCCAATGCAGAAAAGTCTGAGCATGTAGTTGTCAGTTGTCTTGACATCTACATGAGCCTCAATGAGGGTCTGCCACTTCTTCACCAGTGACCTGAGCTTGTCAGTGGTGAAGTCCATGCCCTAACAAGATGCCAAGCTGTTTAGGCACATGATATAGAACATAGGGTGAGCAACTGTGTGCAGTGAACCATAGATCATTACCCAAAAGTTTGTGAGCACGTTCCTTCCTTGCACATCTTCTGCACGAAGTCTGATCTTCCTGTACGCCTGATCCTCATCGCTCTGAAGATCAGCCAAGGAGACCTCGAACACTCTGTGCTTCAGTCCTTCAGAGGCAATCTGAAAACAAAAGTAAGAAACTGAGCTGCAGGTAATTATAATCACTAGTAAATTTAAATTAAAAAGTGTAGACAGAGAATTCTAATAAAACTACAGAGGAACTAGCAGAGGTACATAAATTCACTGATCCTCTCAGCACACATCCTTCCATATAGTTAATATCCCTGTTCCGCTAGGCGCTCGCCTAGGCGCGATTCCAATCAATTAATCGCAAGGCGAGGCCCGTCGCCTGGCCTAGGGGGGTAGGCGGACCCCTAGGCGGGCACAGCTCGGCGGCGGCGCCGGTGGGGGTGGAGAAGCGTCCGGCGGAGGGCGCCAGTGGAGGAGGAAGCAGGGGACGGGCCGGCGGAGGTACGGGCGGCGGCGGCGGAGGAGGAGGCAGGGGCAGGCGCGGAGGAAGAGGCAGGGCGGCAGCAGCGGCGCAGAGGAGGCAGGGCGGCGGCGTTGGGAAGGGAAGGAGGCAGGGGCGTCGGGAAGGGGAAGGAGAGGAGGATAGGGGAGGAGATAAGGTGGGAGGTGGGCTGTTGGGCCATCGAGCCGCTTTGATGGGCTTATTTTTTGACTCTAAGGCTTAGTGGTCCTCTGTTTTTTTCTTTTAGAGGTATATATGATGTATATAAGAATGTATATGTACGTATATGGTACCGCCTAGCAAGCCGCCTTGAAACGCCTAGGCTCGATTAATCCCGACTAGGCTCTAGGCTGCGGGTCACCGCCTAGAATCCGCCTAGCGCCTAGCGGAACCATGGTTAATAATAAAAATTATCTGTAATCAAGCCAAGGGCAAAGGCCAATAGTTGCTAAAGCTCTCAGAAGCATGGGTAGCAATTCTTTTACATGTACAGAGATGGACAAGAGCTAAACTATACAGTGCATAATCAGATATTCAAAACAAAAGATGAAATTTATTGCCATCAGCATCCTTATGTGGACATGCTACAAATAGTGAACCAAAAAGCATATACATCAATATAATCCTCATATAAACACCAAACAATTCTGCCTTAATGCATCCATAACTTATTTTTACACCAACTGAAACCAACAACCATCCCATCCTAAAATGAAGACCAAACAATTCAACACAGACTACCATAAAACAGGAACTACATATAAATCAAAGGAATTGCATAAAAAATAAGAAATAATATCCCAGGGTTGGTAATTCGTATGATTTCACAAAAGATACTATACTTATGGAAAATTGTTCTGTAACCTAAGCAAAGCCAGGACAAAGGCCAAGAGTTGTTAAAAAAATCCTAGCACTGGTACTGATTCATTTGCCAATATAATGATGAATGTAAAAAACAAACCAAACTGTGCATGATCAGGAAATAAACCAAATAAAGGATGATTCATTGCCATTAGCATCAACTTATGTAAACTTGCTACAGAATAGTGAATTGAAAGGCATAACAGGACATCAGAAATCAAGTCAATACTCATAACACCCAATAACTAGGACATAATGCTTTCATAGCTTATATTTACACCAACTACAAGTCTACAACCTACAAACATCCCATCTTTAAGATCAAGACTTCAATTCAAGACAGCAAAGTTCCTGTTGGACTACTGTAAAATAGGGACCTACGCATCTAACAAACCGACCCTACCTACGCATCTCAACGACTAAAGCAAGAACAACTTCACCACGGTAAACGACGCCGCGGCACGATTCGCCAACTAGAGCGAGCCAGAGAAGAGTGGCGGGCCTACCTTGGTACCCTGGGTCCTGGACACCAAAGTCTTGCCGACGTTCCTCACGCTGAACACCGACGGGGCCTTGATGTCATACCAGTCCTTCTTGGCGAAGGGGTCGACGCTGCAAGGCAAGACATGCAGTCACCATGAAACAGATCAGCGCCGGCTCTCCAGAGGATGCCGCGAAACCGACGATTTCGCATCTGCAGAACGGACGGCGGAGAGAAGGGAAGAGGGCGCGGGGACTCACATCTTCTTCTTGCCGCCCTTCCTCCCCTTGGAGATGCGCTTGTTTTTCCCGACGGCCATGGCTGCGCGCGAGGAGGGCGGCGCGGCGGCGGCGGGGGGGAGGCGCTTGCAGGCTCGGGAGCGGGAGTGCTAGGGTTGCTCCGGGCGGCCTTTTGTAGGCGGATTGTTATGGGCCGCGTTGATAGTTGGGCCTGCGAACGCCGCAGGGGCCTGGTGGCACACAGCCCAGTAGCATATGAGAGAGACGTGTGCCTGGTGGCACAGCACTTGGGCTTCGGTGACCTGGACCGAGCGGAGCCCGGCAGCCGACCCAATCCGATCGCGACGTGGGCCTCCAGTCACGGCCAGCAATTCGGCCCCGCGAGCGAGAGAGACGGCCGGCCCGATCGCAGCCGAGCGTTGCGAGCTGGATCCTCTGTTTTCCCCTGGAGCATTCCATACTTCCATCATTCCATGTGTCTGGCCAGACCCAACATCAGTGATTGACAAATTTGCCCTCAGGCGTCAGCGATTAAGAAACGACAGGCTAAGTGATAAACAAGCGAGTCGAAAGGAGGGCCGGCACAAGAAAGCGTTGAAACTTGACTTGTATACCAGCAAATGTATACTACGCGCTTGCTCTTGTGCACTCACAGGAGACGAAGCAATTCGTAAAAACTGCAGCACTAGGCAACACGAAGTTATCTCATACAGTACAGCCTACTGTCATGCAGGACAAATCATCGATGCTGGTAAATGATACTCCCTCCGTTCTAAATTATAAGTCATTCCAAAAATTTTGGAGAGTCAAAAGTTTTAAAGTTTGACCAAATTTATACAACAAGATAATAATATTTACGATACCAATTAAGTATCATTAGATTTTTTTGTTAGTTATATTTTCATAGTAAACTTATTTGATATCATAAATCTTTGTGTTTCGTTTTATAGTTTTGGTCAAACTTTGAGATAGTTTGACTCTCCAAGATTCTTGGAATGACTTATAATTTAGAACGGAGGGAGTAGTTCATTATTTGCACATTGTCATACCAACTCCATCATACAATTTGTCATGTGTGCCACTACAATCTTGTGCTAGATTATTTGATCGACTGACACACATATCTTGCTGTAAATTTCAGGACACGTAATGTGAATTTGACTTGCGCCATTCTATCTCCAGAAGAAGATACTCTACCTTACACCTCACCAAAGTTACTCACCGGTTTACATGCAGACAAAACTTAATTATAGGTAATTAGGTACGCACAAAGCCATCACAAACAGCTGTTACCGCGCAAGAAAATCATTTTATTACTACTTAGCAATCGAGACACGACATGCAATGCAACAGTGCCATCCCCACACATTAATCGTACAGTTGTCACGCATGCCGCTACTAATGTGCAAGTAAATACCTATCTCGCACGTGCAACGCCGGGATGCCGCCATGGCGCCACCTGTCATCCTAGTAGATTTAACACGTCATCCAACTTCGAGGTGGCGGCCCTCCACGTCGGAGGCCCCTCCCCTCTCGAAAGGAACCCACCTTCTCTCTCCATTGGCGGGGCCCACGTGGTTCTCTCTCTCCTCTCGGTTTTTTGCTTTGCTTCGATTCCATGCATGGATTTCTCCTCCCCCCAAGCCCAACCGCACCCGTCGCCCCAACAAAACCTCCGAGCAGATCACGACCTCCGCCAGCTTCGCCATCCGCTTAACCGCACCACCCTACCTTTCCTCCCCTCTTACTCCTTCAGCACTGGGCTAGCCTCAAGCTTTGCTCTTCCTCCTCTCCCCCAGCCCAGATCTCCGACGCTCCGATCCTCCACCAAGCGCCGCAGATCGTCCTTCCCCCGATCGCGTCTTGATGGCGCTCCGGGCCGGTTTCTTGATCCCCCGGCCCTGAATTCTAGCTCCCCGCTTCGTGATGGATGCCGTGGAGATGGAGCTCGCTGCGGTGAGGCATGGATGCAAGGTCTGCGGGAAGAGCTTCTCGAGCGGCCGGTCGCTCGGGGGGCACATGCGGTCGCACCTCTCGCTCGGCGAGGCGGCGGCGGAGGGTGACGCCGCCGAAGAGCTGGCACGTGCTGCGGCGAACGGTGGGCGGATCCCCAACGGCGTGGTTGGGTACGGGCTGAGGGAGAATCCCAGGAAGACGCGGCGGCTGTCCGACTTCGCCGACGAGGAGAAGGAGGAGGACGGCGGCGGCGATGGTGATGGGGATGACGAGCACAAGGCGTGCCGGGAGTGCGGGAAGCTGTTCGCGTCGTGGAGGTCGCTGTTCCGGCACATGCGGAGCCATGCGTCTGGCGGAAGGGATCGCGACGAGGAGGAGGACGTGGACATGGAAGAGGAATTCGTTCCAGAGGCAGCGGAGGTAGAGGAAGCAGAGGTGGTAGTACGGGCAGTCGAGGCGCCTCTGCTGGAGCCGGCGGCCGTCACGGCGCTGGCCGCAGCCCCTAGGCGGAGGCGCCGATCGATGCGCGTGGCGGCGCCGCCCCCCGCGCGGCCACCGGTGCCGTGCGGGTTCGACAAGGAGCCGGAGGACGTCGCGCTCTGCCTCCTGATGCTCTCGCGCAACACCGGCGTGTGGAGCTCGCCGGTCAAAGAGGAGCGCTCCGACAGCGCGAAGAAGCGGGCGGGCCTCCCGAGAAGCGGCGGCGCTCACAATTCCGACGACGCCTCGGCCCTGCTCCAGCACGGCGACGCCAAGATCAAGGGCCGCGTCCCCATGGGCAGGAAGCGAAGCTCGCCGAAGCTGCAGCGCGAGGCCATGGCGCCGAAGCGGACCCGGTACGAGTGCCCCGGGTGCGGCAAGGTGTTCAGCTCGTACCAGGCGCTCGGCGGCCACCGCGCGAGCCACAAACGGATCAACACCAGCTGCAGCGCCCCTAAGGTCGCCCCCGCCGCCGCCGCATCCCTCGCGCCGGAGCCGAGCACCGAGACGTACGCGTCGTTCAGCACCCTGTCCCAGTCGGCGTCGCCGGACTCGGTGGCCACCGGCTTTGGCAAGCTCGATGCTCAGGCGGCGGCCGAAGCGGCCGCGGAAAAGTTCGCGTGCCCGGTCTGCTTCAGGGTGTTCTCGTCGGGGCAGGAGCTCAGCGGGCACAAGCGGTTGCACTTGATGCCCGCCGCCGGTGGTGAGCTCTACGCCGGCGAGGCGGAACAGGACCAGGAGCAGCATTCGGCGGCCGGGTTCCTTGATCTCAACTTCCCGCCGGCTCCACCGGAGGAGGCATGAAGCTCGGCGCATCGGCCCCGCTGGCTGAACCAAGCTTGATCCGCAAATCAAGGTGATCAATGGTGAGGATATGTACAGATTCAATTCATTTCCTTTTTTTGCAAGCTTCAGGGAAGAGGAAGATTAAGAAGAGGTCGAGTTTCTCAGTTTACTTCAAATTCTTTTAGCATTTCTGTTCTTCAGGGTACTAGTAGACCAATAAGCTATGATGATCTGAGCTCACAGTAGCCGAGCTGGTTCAGTTAACAGATGCTAAGATTAGCTCGAAAAGCATTGCTGTTTGACTTGGTCGTTGTGTTATTTTTAAACTTGGCGCATATGCTTGCTGAAGTTAGCTAACAATCCCCCGTGATTTTCTCGGTCAATGCCGATCTTTGCTCCGCTCCTACTTTTGCTCACCAATCTGAGACGAGATCTGCCTTGTGCGAGGATGAAGCGGATTAGCTGCCTCAAAGTAACCAACTGCTTCAGCTGCTGCATGCTTAGAGCAAGATTAATAATACAGCCAGCTGCTGACTGTAAGGATTCTTGCATTCTACCTCTCAGCCCATTTGTATAGTAGTTAGCCCATCATCATTAATGTGAGGCCCACCTGTCTCTCTCACAAGTTTTCTTGGTTCTTGTGTCGAAGTTGACTGCAAGTTTGCAGCCCACCTCTCTTCTCTCTCATCTTCTCTCCCCTCTACCTCAGCATTTAGTCTATTTACAGCCTACTATAATACTTGCTCTTATGGGTACCACGGTGTCATGCTACTGGTTGGTAGCTCTGAATTGGGAAACACATTGCACATACCTGAGACTGAGAGAGAAGCAAGCAACACGAGTACTGTACCATACATCTCTGACAGACAGCACTGCAATTCAGTGCGGTAATGTGCGTAAAGAAGGCACTGTGTTGTGCAAGCTAGGACGATCAATGGCGGTGTCGAGTATGTGAGCCAACTGAAACAGGAGGTGGGCAGCTTCAAGCAAGGGGAGGGCCAACGAGTACAGTGATGGAAGCTCAGGAGCTGCAAGCCGTCAGTCTCAGTGAGAAACAAAATGATCGGTTAGAACAGTGGAACAGGATATCTTTATGCAGCATATGGGTACTGCTGAAGAAAGAGGTTTGGCATGCATGTGTGTGATGGCATGTGGGCTCAGATAGTGCAGTGTGCAGAGAGGTTGTTCACTTGTCCACCAGAACTTTGGACAAGTCTTCTCGGTCACCATTCCGGTCTCCCCCTCTCTCTTCTTGGTTGCTTTAGCAAGCTTGCGGCGAGATAGTTTATATTTTTTTCCAAGCTAAAGATTAGTATAAATCGTAATCATGCCATCTTTTGTTTCCATCTGTTTATCTCTCTCTAGTCTCTAGAGACGTACAGACAGCTCACGCAAATGTTGTGTTGTCACTGTTGCTCATGTCCCTTTCTTGTTCGCCTTCGTTGAACTAGCTTTGCCTCGGGAGGCACGCAGGACACTTGCTCCAACTCTGCCGAAATTTCTATCATCCACTGCTAAGCACAAAAATAGCTTGCAGCCTGCTGCCTGCAGAAGCCTTGATTCTTCTCTTTGTTTGGACCGGAGGTGTTAGCAGGTGGGCAACATCACGCATGCATTTTATTTGTTCAGGTCACATCTGTGTATGCATGTAGCATATTCCTTGCTTCGGCTCAGCACACTGCATCGGAGAACAATGTTCCATAGGCCCATCGTGCAGGAGTATACAGGTGCTAGTATCACGCAGCTCTGCCACTGATCAAAACTGAAAAAGGTTGATAGCCAAGATGCGACAAAGATTGTGAATTTGTTCTAAATTTGTGGTGCTAGCTTGATGGCTACGATTTTCTCTTCTTCCTTTTTTTTTTTTGGGAGACACGGCAGCTTCAATAGGTGCGATGGCGATCTCCGAGCACCTCTTTTATCGGTGCCAAACGGATGGGACCACGGCCTTGTACCGGTCTTCTTCTCCATCCCATTAGGTGGTGGAGCTCTCGATGTTGGTAACCCACAAGTTGGGCGAGCTTCCTCTTTTCTTTATGGCGCCAAGATTTGGTAGCGGGCTCATTTTGACCACGGATTATATAGCAGCAGAGCCAATCCGCGTGTGGTCTCTGCTGATGCTTTAGATTCTGCAGATTCAAGTGCTCATGTGCTTCAAGCCTGGCTGGGTACTTCAAGCGTCCCCTTATCAGAGAAGACTTAAATGTGATACAAAACACCAGTCCCAGAAGGCTGATGCCACATTTATTACATCAAATGGTTCAAAACCGTACAAATCTTGGAGGACACTCGATACAGATAATGATAATAAGTAACCAAACTACGACATAACACCAGACCGCAAACCACATGGGGTCTAGCGCGGGCTCAGAGTATTGCGACAGCGAAGGCATCTCGACAGGGCCGGTTCCACAGGCAAGGTTGGGTGTAGAACGATAACCCTACTCAGCGTCGTCTGGTACGAAGTCTGGATCTTCCTCTGTAAAAAGTAAGAATGGGGTGAGTACGAACGTACTCAGCAAGTCCAACCACACCCACGGAGGGGGTTATATCAGAATAATATGCATAGGTATATCAAGGATAAAGTTATGGTTTAATTTGCGGAAAGCTAAATTTTATGCAGGGGTTTATTTAGCAGAAAACATTTCAGAAACCAGTTTTTGTTTTGAGTAACATGGAGTTTAAGTTTTAAACTGCTACCGGACTCCCCGTCCGTCGTAGCACACGGCACAACTGCCGGACACAATTCCAAAACAACTCACACCATCCCATCCCAAGAAACACTAGTTATGTGACCACACCGTAACTCGCCCAATACCGTGGGCACGGCTATTCGAATAGCTTTTAACTCTGCAGAGGTGTGCAACTTTACCCACAAGTAGGATACCACACTCGAACACCGTCGTGTCGATGTAGATCCCAACATAGCCATTACCCACCTTAGCTAAGCCTGACTAGCCATCACGGGATTCACCAAGGGGTCATCGACCTAACTCTGAGGTATAACCGGGGTATAAGTCACACTGAGCATAACCCTTCTCCTTGGTCACCCGTTGCTCTCAGCCCTCCTGATGGCTATCACACCAACTAGTGGGATTTATGCTACGCCGTTGCCCATTCAACGGTCGAGTGGTTTGCACGATAGTGGAGTTAGGTGAGATGACACACCAACTCGGTCCTTAGACACGACAAGATGAATATCTCCCTTCCTTGCCCTGCCACATTGGCACGAGCACACCAAATGACAAATCCACAGAAATGCCATCCATCCCGTCTAAACTTTCTTTACAAAAACACCACATTTATCCCATCCCACACGCACGCATTTTCTTTATAAAGTAAATCGTATTATGAGTAAAAGTCCTAAGCGTTCTAAATATCGATTAACGTCCAAGCAAAATCAGACATTAATCTAGGTGGTCAAGGAATGGTCATCACAATCAAGGGGTGGCTATCCAACCGTGTTTTCATGCAAGCAAAACATGTGCAATTTTATAAAGCAGACCATTGGGTTGAGTTTATAAAAATTAGGACAGAAACATGCATCAAAGGATGGGATTGAACTTGCCGTCTTCAAAGCTTTCTGGGATGTCCTGTCCTTCGGGCTCGGGGTCGCGGAACGGGTCCTCGTTCACCTGCTCACAGCACTGCTCGTCAACGGGCTCTCCTTCGTTCACTCCGTGGTCTACAGCGCATACAAACAAGCACACAATCAATACACAGAAAATAAAGATTTATCGTCGAGCTCGAATCGGGAACACATAAGATATGGGGCATGGAGTAATATTTTTGGGTGTGTTCCTACTGGCATGGTCAAAACTATGTTATGAGAGGCGTGGTAAAGTTTTAGGTTGATCCGAGGTCGTTTGGCGCATGAAATCATAAAATATATAAAGGGATTGGGGTTAAATCATGGTCCAGGGGCCTAATCGTAATTAAATTTAAGAAGGCAGGGGCTTGGTTTGTATTTTAGAAATTACTTGGGTTAATCTAAAAGAGTCAGGGGCTTATTTATAAATATTTTCATAAGGTGGGAGGATCTGCTTTGAAATATAATAAAAGCTAGGGTTTCTTTTGCAAAAAGGTCAAATGGTGGGGGGTTTCTTTACTGAATAGGGGAAAGGGGAGGGGGCTCAAGGCAAAACTGCCTTTCCTCTTCCTCCCCTCGACGCAGAACAGGGGAGAGGTGGTGGCGCGTCGGCGTCGGCCCGATTTGGGCGCCCAGGGCGAAGGCGGTGGTCGGGAGGAGGGGAAAAGAGGGAGAAGGTGGGGGAGGTTCGATTGCTCTACCTAGCTCGAGCTGGGGCGGCGCAGATGGGCGGGGCGACGGGAGCAAGCGGCGGCGAGCAGAGGCGGCTGCGGCGGCGCTAGGCTACTCCGGTGGCGGGGTTGGGGGCTCGGCGAGAGGCGGCACGGGGTTGTGAAGCTCGCTGAGGAGCTCGGGGTGCCCCTCGGCCCTATTTATAGGCGGCTAAGGCGGTGGAGGCGAGGGTGCGGCAGTGGCGACCCGGCGGACCCCGCGGCCGGCCTTAATGGCGGTGGGGGCCGGCTCAGCGCTGGGCGTCAACGGCGGTCGGGGTTCGAGCAGCGAGGTGACGTGACGCCGCGGGCAGGCGGCGACCGCCGCAGGCGGCGCTGTGCTGAGGTCGCCGCCGCTGTGCAGCGTCAACGGCGGCCGGCCCGTGTCGTGGCGTGCGCGGGCCGGGGTGGAGCACGGCGCGCGGGCGAGCGGGGTCGGACGGCGTGGTGCTGCGTGCGCGAGCGCGACCAGGCGGCGCGGGGGCGTGCGCGTCGCGGCGTGCGGGCCGATGGCCACGGCGTGGCGCGGAGCGGGTGGCCGTGGCGCGGCACGACTTGACGCGGCGAGCGCGTGTGTGCGGGCGCACGGCTCGGGGGCGTCGCGGCGTGGTGGTCGGCCAGGGAGGGTTGTGCGGGGCAGGCGGCGGTTCCAGCGGCGGCGCGGCCGGCGCACGCATGCGAGACCGCGGCGTGGCGTGTGCGTGCGTGGCGGGTCGGGTGTGCGGTCCGGGCAGGCGGGGCACGACCGGGGGCGCGCGCGGCCGGGGGCGCGCGCGGCCGTGGGGCGAGGTCGGGCGGCGTGCGCGCGGCCGAGCAGGAGGCGAGAGAGAAGGGGGGGCCAGGCCAAGCGGAGCAGAGCGGGGAGGGGGGTGGCGCGGCCGGGTGGCGCACGGGAGCAGAGAGGGAGGAGGGAGGAGAGAAAAAGAAATAGAAGAAAAGAAAAAGAAAAGAAGGGGGAGAGAGAAGGGAAAGAGGAGAGAGGGAGAGAGATTCGCGGCGATCTCGCTGATGGTGATAGCGACGCCGGTCGGGCACGCGCGGCTGTCGCGGCCGCGTGCCGCGGCCAAGCGTGATGTGCGGGTTAGGGCGAACAGGGTGATATATTCGGGCGTCAGGTCTTCGGGGAATCGGAAGATCGGGCAGAACAGGGAAAGTTCCCGAAAAACATAGGGTTAAGGTTTTAGGGAAAAACTTGGGCTCAAAGACAGAGACTCGATTTAGCGAACGATTTATCTTAGCGGATTTTTGAGATGTTACAAACATACCCCACTTAAAATGAATCTCGTCCTCGAGATTCGGCTGGCTCCTAAACAGGTGGGGAAATTCCTTCTTCAGAGCGTCTTCGCGTTCCCACGTAGCTTCTTCTACTCCGTGTCTGCTCCACTGCACTCTGCATATCCGTACTTCGGAGTTTCTGGTCCTCCTGGTGACAGTGTCTAGAATCTTAACCGGTATTTCCTGGTACCGCAGGTCTGGCTGTAGATCTATTGTTTCTACTGGCACGTGCTCTGCCTCGGGTACCCTCAAACACCTTCTTAATTGCGAGACATGAAAGACTGGATGGATATCCGACATTTCCTCCGGTAGCTCTAGGCGATATGCTACTGTCCCAACTTTTTTAGAACTTGGTATGGTCCAATGTATCGGGGAGCCAACTTTCCTTGTACCTGAAATCTTCGGGTTCCTCGAATGGGTGACACCTTGAGATACACGAAATCTCCTGGGTTGAAATTTATTTCCCGTCTTTTCTTGTCGGCGTAGCTCTTCTGTCGGGACTGGGCCGCTTTTAGCTTTTCTCTAATCTCGGCGACTCTTTCTTCTGCTTCCTTTATGAGTGCGGGGCCGACTAGGGCACGTTCTCCAACTTCTGACCACATCAGCGGTGTTCTGCACTTCCTTCCGTAGAGAGCTTCAAACGGTGACATGCCCAAGCTTGCTTGGTACCCGTTGTTGTATGAGAACTCGGCATAGGGTAAACTCTGCTCCCAATCTTTGCCATAAGTGAGGACACACGCTCTCAGCATATCTTCCATAATCTGGTTTACCCTTTCTGTCTGGCCATCTGTCTGCGGGTGATAAGCGGAACTAAAATCTAACTTGGTGCCCATGGCTTTATGCAACCTTTTCCAAAATCTAGAGGTGAACTGGGTCCCTCTATCTGAAACAATTCGGCTGGGCACACCATGCAATTTTACTATGTTTTCCATATAGAGCTTGGCTAACTTCTCTCCGCCATAGTTGGTCCGTACGGGTATGAAGTGAGCTGATTTGGTGAGTCGGTCCACTATTACCCATATGGAGTCATGTCCTTTCTGGGTCCTAGGCAGACCTACCACAAAATCCATTCCTACCTCGTCCCATTTCCAAACCGGGATGGGTAAGGGTTGCAACAGCCCTGCTGGCTTCTGATGTTCGGCCTTGATCCTTTGACAAGTATCACAACGGGCGACGAATCGTGCAATATCTGCCTTCATCCCATTCCACCAATATTTCTGTCTTAAATCCATATACATTTTGGTGGATCCTGGGTGAATGGAGTAGGCTGAGTTGTGGGCTTCATCCATAATTATTTGCCTGAAATCTCCTTTCTGGGGCACACAAATTCTATATTTACACCATAACGTTCCCCTATTATCCACTCTAAAGTCTGGGGCCTTATTTTCTCCGGTCTGCCTCCGGATTTCCATCAGTCCCTTGTCCGATCTTTGGGCTTTCCTGATTCTTTCTTCTAGGGTGGATTGAACGTTCAGTACTTGGCTGGAGCCTCGAGGGACAATGTGCACATTTAATCGTGCCATCTCCTCGCACAGATGGTCATCCTTGGGTCCATAGGATTTCCGGCTTAGGGCATCGGCTACTACGTTTGCTTTTCCCGGGTGGTAATGGATGTCCAAATTATAGTCTTTGACTAATTCCAGCCATCTTCTCTGTCTCAAGTTCAAGTCTAGCTGAGTGAAGATATACTTCAGGCTTTTATGGTCGGTATAGATTTCGCATTTATTTCCAATCAAATAATGCCTCCAAATTTTAAGGGCGTGCACTACGGCTGCAAGTTCCAAATCGTGGGTCGGGTAGTTCTGCTCATGAGACCTGAGCTGGCGGGAAGCATATGCAACGACTTTCCCGTCTTGCATCAGTACACAACCCAATCCCTGTCGGGACGCATCGCAATAGATGACAAAATCCCGATGAATATCTGGTAGGGTCAGTACTGGAGCGGTAGTCAATCTTCGCTTCAGTTCCTGGAAACTCCTTTCACATGACTCTGTCCAGGTGAATTTCTTCTCCTTCTTGAGCAGTTCTATCATGGGTCGGGCTATCTTAGAAAATCCTTCAATGAATCTCCGATAATATCCAGCTAATCCAAGGAAACTTCTGATCTCACTGACGTTGGTCGGTCGTTGCCAATTGGAGACTGCTTCAACCTTCTCGGGATCCACTGCTACTCCTTCCGCGATCAGAATATGACCAAGGAAGGCTACTTTCTCCAGCCAGAACTCACACTTGCTGAATTTGGCGTATAGCCTATGCGCTCTCGGTTTTTCCAAAACTACCCTCAGGTGCTGCTCGTGTTCCTGAATGCTCTTCGAGTAAATAAGTATGTCGTCGATGAATACTACGACAAACTTATCTAACTCGTCCATAAACACTTTGTTCATGAGATTCATGAAATAGGCAGGTGCGTTTGTCAGCCCAAAAGACATCACCGTGAACTCAAACTGCCCATATCGGGTGACAAAGGCTGTCTTCGGGATGTCGCTTTCCCTAATCTTGAGCTGGAAATACCCTGACCTCAGATCAATCTTTGAGAAGTACTTGTCTCCTTTTAACTGATCAAAAAGGTCATCGATCCTGGGGAGGGGGTACTTGTTCTTGATAGTGACTTCGTTCAGTGTCCGGTAATCTACACACAACCTCATACTTCCGTCCTTCTTCTTGACAAATAGAACCGGGGCTCCCCAAGGTGACGAACTTGGCCTGATGAAGCCAATTCGTTGTAGTTCCTCTAGTTGTTTCTTTAGTTCTGCTAACTCAGAGGCTGCCATCCTATAGGGTCTCTTGGCTATAGGGGCAGTTCCAGGAACAAGGTCAATAACAAACTCTACATCCCTATCCGGTGGCATACCAAGAAGTTCTTCAGGGAAGACATCTGGGTACTCATTCACTACTGGGACTTCTTCCAAGGACTTGGCTTCCATGCTAAACACCATCGGGTTTGCTCCACTCTCTCGGGTATGACAGGTCACTCGGACTCCTTCCGAGTTCGTGAGGTGTACTACCTTGTCAGTACATCCTATGAGGCCATTGTGTTTGCTTAGCCAGTCCATTCCGAGGATCACATCTATCCCTTCTGACTTAAGTACTACTAGGTCTGCTAGAAACTCTACCCCACTTAAATTGATCCTTACCCGTAGACAACCCAGTTGACACCTGATGTCTCCTCCGGGCGTCCGGGTTAATAGGGGTGTTTTTAGTAGTACTGTAGGTATTTTATGTTTCTCCACAAAACTTGAGGATATGAATGAGTGTGATGCTCCAGAATCAAACAGTACTGTTGCAAGAGTTGAGCTGACTAGGTACTCACCGAGTACTACGCCCTGAGCTCCTTGAGCTTCCTGCGCGTCGATGTGGTTGACGCGGGCTCGTCCGAAAGACTGCTGGGGTTGCCTCTGCTGGCTGTTGGTGTTGGTGTTGTTATTGCTGCGGAGAGGCACTCGGTTGGCACCGGTCAGAACTGGCTTGGGTTCGTTCACTGTGTTGGAGAAAGCTAAAGTAGCTGGCTTGTTCTTGGCATAGGGGCAGTCGGCGATGAAGTGCCCCGTCTCACGGCAGTTGAAGCAGGCCCTCACATTGCTGTTGTTGTTGGTGACCTGGCTCGCATTATTCTATGGGGCCCTCATGGTGTTCTGGCTTCTGGGCTGTGTGTTAGGGGCCCGTGGTTCTGTCGCTTGAGACTGAGTTCTGTACTGCATTGGGGCTTGGGACCTTGCCGCATTATAGCTGAAGCTTCTGGCCTTCTGGGAACGATCCTGCTGGCGGGCCTTGCTCTCCAGGAACTTGCGCTTGTTATCCTTTCTTTCATCACTCTTGGCCTTCTCGGTGAGGATTGCTTTGTTCATCAAGGTGTTGAAATCAGGATAGATCTGAGGGGTGAGCAGGGTCCTGAGTTCTGGGTTTAGTCCCTTCTTGAACATATCCTGCTTCTTCTCGTCATCGTTCTCTTCCTCTGGTGCATAGCGAGCCAGCTCCATAAACTGGTGTGTATACTCTTCCACCGACATACTCCCCTGCTGAAGTGCGCGGAATTCATCTGCCTTGCGCTTCATGGTGGCCGAGGGGATGTGATAACGGCGGAACTCCCTCACGAATTCATTCCAGGTGATGGTGGAGGCATCTCTAGCGGCAGCGCAGTAATTTTCCCACCAGGCTAAGGCAGTCCCGGTGAGTTGATGTGCTGCCAGAAGGACTTTGTCTCGATCCTGGCACCCAAACGGCTCGAGCTTCCTCTGGATCACGCGGATCCAATCATCTGCATCCAAGGGGTTGCTGGATCCGACAAAAGTGGGTGGCTTGGCCCTCAGAAAAGCTGTCAGCTTGTCATTAAAGGTCTGCTCTCGTGGCTGCCTGTTCACTAGAGCATTGGCCAGTGTCTCCAGTATGAGAGTCTGGTTATGGATTATTTGTGCCAGGTCCGTGAAGGGTGGTGGTGGTGGTGGCAGCTGTGCATCATGATTTTCTCCTCTGCCCTGACTCACTTCTTGATCTTCCTAAGGATGGTTTTGCCCGTTAGGACGTACTCCTGCATCAGCGGCTGCAGGGTCCCTGACGCGGGAGGCCCTCGTAATGCTTCGGGAAACCATCTGTAGAACAAGTGGGTTGGGGTTAAGATTTGGTGATGTTTAAGTTGTTTAATTCGTGTAATCAAGGCAGAATCATCCTTCTGCCGATAAGCACACAACAACAAACACACAATCATGGCAAACAAGCACACACAACTTTATTAAAATAAGGTAGGGGTACAATCACGGGGACATGACTAGAACGCGTACTACACGACCGGGTACACAACTACAAAAGAAAAGGGGCACAGTTCTTCTTCGGACCACACGGCTTCATCCCTTGTCGGTCGCTAGCACTTTAGGCGAACTCTTCGGCTTGAGTGGGTTCCTCCCTTGGAAGAGAACTCACGTCTTCTCGGGGAATGAGCGGTCCTTGCTCGTCGTCCTCTAGATCTCCGTTTTCCCGGGGTTGCGTAGTGGCTTTTCTTGCGGCGGCGGCCGTAGACCTTCCAGGGTTCTCGGGTGGGGCTTGTGGATTTCCAAAGAGTGGTCCCCATCCTATGACGGGCGTTTCGAGCAGAACATGTTCTTCTCCAATTGCTGGGACTGGGGTTCCACTTCTAGTCCATTCCTGCATGCGCTGGTCCCGGGCTTGCCTGAGGCTCTCCTGAGCAACTGCTTCACTGCTGACCGCGGCTGCGGCTCTTGCCTCGGCTTGGACTGCTCGGATTTGTTGCAGTCTTACCGCGAGTTCTGCTTGCTCGGCTCGATGGGTCTGTTCCCTCAGCAAGTTGGCTTGCTCGTCAAAGAGCTGATCCAAGGAGGCTAGGTAGGTAGCCACTTGGTACAGGAGGCCTTCTTCGTGGCGGCGCCGTTCCAGGCTTCTCATTCGAGCTTCCCAAACTGGGGTTCCGATGGCCGGCGGAAAGAACCTCATTGGTGTGGGAGCGAGGTGTCTTTCGAAAATCCGGCACAGGTAACGAAGTGCTTTCCTGACGGCTAGGGGATAGGTGTCCTGGTGACTAAACCCTGTAGCGGTCACTCGCCATGACTGGATGTCGGGGTAGCGGTCACTTCTGGCGATGACTAGGATCACCCTGCAGCGGAGAGTGCCATGATGCTCGTACTCTCTGCTGTAGTACCTTGGACGTTCCGTGACGCCAAGGCTTTCCAGGGCGTAGATCAAGAGGCTGGGGAAGCCAGGTGCAGCTTGGCAGTCGCCCTGGGTCCATCCTTCCTCAGCCATCTGAAAACAAAGATAGGGTGAAAAACTTGCACAAATATTTGAGGTACACAAAGGGGGTAGATGATATTTATTATGGTAACAAGGCGGAATACAGTCTTTATGGGTACACGATTATTAGAGCAGAGGTTCTAGCTTAGGGGCTACTTTTATCATAGGGACTCTTCCTCGATCCTAAGAGGGCGCTTCTTCAGTGGAAGATACCGATCCGTCGCGTCATCTTCGGTCTGAGTACCTTTATCCCAGTGGGTTTCTTCTTCTTCTGTCTGAGTACCTACATCCCAATGGGTTTCCATGGGTTCTTCTTCTTCTTCCTCTATCCATCCGCCTATTCCTCTGCGGGCCTCGTACTCTCGCATACGGGCTTGGAGGGCGGCTAGGGAATTCTCGGCGCGTGTGACTCTTGCCTGCTGTTCTTGCAGTTCCGCCTCTTTTTCTTCCATTTGGACTTGGAGAGCGGCTAGGGAATACTCGGCGTGTACGGTTCTGGTCCGTTGTTCGTCCAGCTCTTGGGTTGCCTTTTCTGCTCTGTGGACTTGTTGCTTCAGTTGCGCCGCTTGTTCGCGGTAGAGTTCATCCAGGCCGGTGAGATAGATAAATAGGTGAGAGACTGTATCTTCCAGGTCTTCTTCTTCTCTCCCAAGTCCTCTCATCCGGGCAATCCATGTGCGTCCTCTTCCTTCAGTCGGCGGGAAAAATCCCATAGGAGTCCGCTGGAGGTGGTGCCTGTAGATCACGCGTAGACGTCGCAGGGCTTTACGGGCAGCTTTTCGATAGGTGTCCGGAAAGCGAAAACCAGTTGTGGAGATGAACCAGGGATCCACATCTGGGTAGCGGGTGCTCCTTGCCACAAAGATCATCAGGTCGCACAGAAGAGTGCCCTTGGAGTCGTACTCCCGGTAGAGAAACTCTGGTGGGTCCACAACTCCGATGCGTTCCAGGCTGAGTATCAACAACTTAGGAAGGCCGGGCTCTGCGTAACAGATTCCGCCGATCCATCCATTGTTAGCCATCTGGAACAGGGCAAGAACCAGCAGTGAGTGTTTGTGTGAAGAAAGGATTAAGGAAAGAATAAACCTAGTGTGGAAAGGCCTAAAACGGGGTTTCGCTCCTAGGGTCACGTCCTACGGCTAACCTACAGCTCTGATACCACCTGAAGCGTCCCCAAATAAGAGAAGACTTAAATGTGATACAAAACACCAGTCTCAGGAGGCTGATGCCACATTTATTACATCAGATGGTTCAAAACCGTAAAAACCTTGGAGGACACTCGATACAGATAATGATAATAAGTAACCAAGCTATGACATAACACCAGACCGCAAACCACATGGGGTCTAGCGCGGGCTCAGAGTATTGCGACAGCGAAGGCATCTCGACAGGGCCGGTTCCACAGGCAAGGTTGGGTGTAGAACGATAACCCTACTCAGCGTCGTCTGGTACGAAGTCTGGATCTTCCTCTGTAAAAAGTAAGAATGGGGTGAGTACGAACTGTACTCAGCAAGTCCAACCACACCCACGGAGGGGGTTATATCAGAATAATATGCATAGGTATATCAAGGATAAGGTTATGGTTTAATTTGCGGAAAGCTAAATTTTATGCAGGGGTTTATTTAGCAGAAAACATTTCAGAAACCAGTTTTTGTTTTGAGTAACATGGAGTTTAAGTTTTAAACTGCTACCGGACTCCCCGTCCGTCGTAGCACACGGCACAACTGCCGGACACAATTCCAAAACAACTCACACCATCCCATCCCAAGAAACACTAGTTATGTGACCACACCGTAACTCGCCCAATACCGTGGGCACGGCTATTCGAATAGCTTTTAACTCTGCAGAGGTGTGCAACTTTACCCACAAGTAGGATACCACACTCGAACACCGTCGTGTCGATGTAGATCCCAACATAGCCATTACCCACCTTAGCTAAGCCTGACTAGCCATCACGGGATTCACCAAGGGGTCATCGACCTAACTCTGAGGTATAACCGGGGTATAAGTCACACTGAGCATAACCCTTCTCCTTGGTCACCCGTTGCTCTCAGCCCTCCTGATGGCTATCACACCAACTAGTGGGATTTATGCTACGCCGTTGCCCATTCAACGGTCGAGTGGTTTGCACGATAGTCGAGTTAGGTGAGATGACACACCAACTCGGTCCTTAGACACGACAAGATGGATATCTCCCTTCCTTGCCCTGCCACATTGGCACGAGCACACCAAATGGCAAATCCACAGAAATGCCATCCATCCCGTCTAAACTTTCTTTACAAAAACACCACATTTATCCCATCCCACACGCACGCATTTTCTTTATAAAGTAAATCGTATTATGAGTAAAAGTCCTAAGCGTTCTAAATATCGATTAACGTCCAAGCAAAATCAGACATTAATCTAGGTGGTCAAGGAATGGTCATCACAATCAAGGGGTGGCTATCCAACCGTGTTTTCATGCAAGCAAAACATGTGCAATTTTATAAAGCAGGCCATTGGGTTGAGTTTATAAAAATTAGGACAGAAACATGCATCAAAGGATGGGATTGAACTTGCCGTCTTCAAAGCTTTCTGGGATGTCCTGTCCTTCGGGCTCGGGGTCGCGGAACGGGTCCTCGTTCACCTGCTCACAGCACTGCTCGTCAACGGGCTCTCCTTCGTTCACTCTGTGGTCTACAGCGCATACAAACAAGCACACAATCAATACACAAAAAATAAAGATTTATCGTCGAGCTCGAATCGGGAACACATAAGATATGGGGCATGGAGTAATATTTTTGGGTGTGTTCCTACTGGCATGGTCAAAACTATGTTATGA
Source organism: Panicum virgatum (assembly GCF_016808335.1). Taxonomy (NCBI): domain Eukaryota; kingdom Viridiplantae; phylum Streptophyta; class Magnoliopsida; order Poales; family Poaceae; genus Panicum; species Panicum virgatum. The sequence continues at coordinate 64,752,405 of NC_053146.1, forward strand.
GAGGCGTGGTAAAGTTTTAGGTTGATCCGAGGTCGTTTGGCGCATGAAATCATAAAATATATAAAGGGTTAGGGGTTAAATCAGGGTCCAGGGGCCTAATCGTAATTAAATTTAAGAAGGCAGGGGCTTGGTTTGTATTTTAGAAATTACTTGGGTTAATCTAAAAGAGTCAGGGGCTTATTTATAAATATTTTCATAAGGTGGGAGGATCTGCTTTGAAATATAATAAAAGCTAGGGTTTCTTTTGCAAAAAGGTCAAATGGTGGGGGGTTTCTTTACTGAATAGGGGAAAGGGGAGGGGCTCAAGGCAAAACTGCCTTTCCTCTTCCTCCCCTCGACGCAGAACAGGGGAGAGGTGGTGGCGCGTCGTCGTCGGCCCGATTTGGGCGCCCAGGGCGAAGGCGGTGGTCGGGAGGAGGGGGAAAAGAGGGAGAAGGTGGGGGAGGTTCGATTGCTCTACCTAGCTCGAGCTGGGGCGGCGCAGATGGGCGGGGCGACGGGAGCAAGCGGCGGCGAGCAGAGGCGGCTGCGGCGGCGCTAGGCTACTCCGGTGGCGGGGTTGGGGGCTCGGGGAGAGGCGGCACGGGGTTGTGAAGCTCGCTGAGGAGCTCGGGGTGCCCCTCGGCCCTATTTATAGGCGGCTAAGGCGGTGGAGGCGAGGGTGCGGCAGTGGCGACCCGGCGGACCCCGCGGCCGGCCTTAATGGCGGTGGGGGCCGGCTCGGCGCTGGGCGTCAACGGCGGTCGGGGTTCGAGCAGCGAGGTGACGTGACGCCGCGGGCAGGCGGCGACCGCCGCAGGCGGCGCTGTGCTGAGGTCGCCGCCGCTGTGCAGCGTCAACGGCGGTCGGCCCGTGTCGTGGCGTGCGCGGGCCGGGGTGGAGGACGGCGCGCGGGCGAGCGGGGTCGGACGGCGTGGTGCTGCGTGCGCGAGCGCGACCAGGCTGCGCGGGGGCGTGCGCGTCGCGGCGTGCGGGCCGATGGCCACGGCGTGGCGCGGAGCGGGTGGCCGTGGCGCGGCACGACTTGACGCGGCGAGCGCGTGTGTGCGGGCGCACGGCTCGGGGGCGTCGCGGCGTGGTGGTCGGCCAGGGAGGGTTGTGCGGGGCAGGCGGCGGTGCCAGCGGCGGCGCGGCGGGCGCGCGCGTGCGAGACCGCGGCGTGGCGTGTGCGTGCGTGGCGGGTCGGGTGTGCGGTCCGGGCAGGCGGGGCACGGCCGGGGGCGCGCGCGGCCGAGCAGGAGGCGAGAGAGAAGGGGGGGCCGGGCCAAGCGGAGCAGAGCGGGGAGGGGGGTGGCGCGGCCGGGTGGCGCACGGGAGCAGAGAGGGAGGAGGAGGGAGGAAGGAAAAAGAAATAGAAGAAAAGAAAAAGAAAAGAAGGGGGAGAGAGAAGGGAAAGAGGAGAGAGGGAGAGAGATTCGCGGCGATCTCGCTGGTGGCGACAGCGACGCCGGTCGGGCACGCGCGGCTGTCGCGGCCGCGTGCCGCGGCCAAGCGTGATGTGCGGGTTAGGGCGAACAGGGTGATATATTCGGGCGTCAGGTCTTCGGGGAATCGGAAGATCGGGCAGAACAGGGAAAGTTCCCGAAAAACATAGGGTTAAGATTTTAGGGAAAAACTTGGGCTCAAAGACAGAGACTCGATTTAGCGAACGATTTATCTTAGCGGATTTTTGAGATGTTACACACTTCCAAGCATCGATCCTTCTGTAAATATGTTTCAGAATATCATTGATGATCAAATGAGCACGAGAACATATAATCAAGCGATTTCCTAGTCTTCATTGGCATTGACTGAAATCGGTGGGCCCCAACCAAGAGAGTGTTTTCCTAGTGTGCTGCTTTACTCAAATTTCACTCAGCTCCAAACCAAACCCGTGAGATCTTTGATCAGCAATGATGTCCGTAGAACAATACTTGGGTTTTTTTAAGCCTCGAACTTAGATGTCCTGTCCATGCATGACATCCTTGGAATAGCAGGCATCACAAACCTAGAAAGAAGTGAGCTGTCACAAGCTCTTCTTGCATCTAGCCGAAGGCCCAGGTCACACTCCAACTTGTGATAAAGATATACAAATGTATATATTTATGCAAAGGAACATTGATCATCTCTGGGTAATGACTTCGTTTCAGAGACAGCAATGGGAGGATAAACATAGTCCATAAACAAAGCCATGAGAGGCCAGGCCACCGATGCGCAGGCAACTTCTGTTAGTGGTTCCCACAAATGTGTGCCCAACCAAACCAAACACCTCTCACCACTGCACAAAGGAGCCATTGCCCTGTCTTGCCTTGCCTTGTAACCACTTAAACCAACCTTTCTTTAGCTACCAGGCAGATTCAGATCTGCCTGCTTCAGTGGTCAGTACAGTGCTGCTAAAATTAGCCAGGGGAGGGGTCTCAAGATAGGAGCTCTAATTGGATGTTCGTGACCGGATTAGTCGGCAACCACTAGCTGCAAAAACGACATAAATTGTAGCTAACTAATTTGACCTACTTGTTACTGTTTTTTTTTTGGTTTGCCATCAGAAATGTTGAAAGGCGCTAACAAGTGGGTACATTTTTTGTTTTGTTTTGGAAAAGTGGCATTATTTGATGATGATACTGGACTAGCAGAAGCAAAGGTTGTATACGTGAGTTTTAAACATTGTATATGTGAATTCAACGATGTAATAATGGGAAAGATTGATTAGCTAGTGAGCAAAAGATCATACAGGATTACAGACCTAGCGTTCACAGAAAAGGTTAAAGATTTTTACATGCCCCTGAAAACATGTAACAATCATACCTCTCTGTCTCTAGCAAATGTTGCTCTCATCAGCCATCGTGTCAGTCCATGATATTTGCTTTTTCAGTGCACTGTCATTAGGGGTGGTTAAAGAATGAAAAGTTCTTTAGTTAGTTGGGGGGGGGGGGGGCATTCAGTGGCATTGGAACCTAAGAAGACTATGCTGAATGATGCAAGGTTTACAAAACCAATAAGTGGAAACAATTGACCAAAATTACCATTTAAAGAATACCCTTATTCCAAAATAATGTCCCATGGCTACAAGCCTACATCGAATACTGCAGTTTTTTATTTCCTCAGGTCATTAGACCAATCCAAAATTAAACGAACTGAACTTTTGGAGTGACCATTCGTTTTATTTAAAAAATATTTAAACTTTTTTATCATTTAAGAATTTGCATGAAAAAGATTGAGTAAAAAGATTAATGGTTAAACTTCGTGCCCAAAAGTCAATGGTGTCAAACAGTTCTTAATTGATGGAGTATATCACACCCCTCTATTTTTATACTGAAAACCATAGAACATAATATCTGTCTGCAAATGTAAAAGAGTAATCTCATGCTTAGGGAAAAAAATACTAGAAAAAAATGTTACTCCCCATCTCGGTATTTAGGTGTACAAAATACATGCGAAAGGACCTGTGTTACAATAGCCTTGGGTTCGACTCCTCGTAGCACTGAATATTTTAGAATGTAACGATGACGGGCTTTCAGTAGTAGGCGACGTTTCCGTCGACAACGAGATGCATGTGGCGACTTCGTCAATCTCGAGGATTTGCCGGTCCAATCTTTGAAGATGTTCATAGGGTTAGAGTTTGCGCTTGTATGTTTATAGGACTGAGTGTGCGTGATCGTACTCCTTCCGTCCTAAAATAATTGTAACTATAGAGTTCAAAATTTGTCCTAAAAAATTTGCTAACTTTGACCTACCTACCACAAAAAATAAGATAATTCCGAAAGTCCCAGAAAAGACAACTAACAACTCATCCACTCATCACAAAAGACAAGAAGTATTTTGTAATTTTACATCTAAACATTGGTTTACATGTTTGGTCATAAAGTTGTATTTATTTTTGGACGGAGGGAGTACTATGTAATTTTAAAAAAAAAAGTTATCCAGATTAGATAGATGCACGGGGCCGAAGTACAACCGAAAATACAAAAAAGAATAAATAAAAAATAAAAAAGGAGAAAAATGAAAAGAAAGCGCAGTCACACGGAGCGGTTCTCGAGCTTTCTCCCTGTCGGCTCTCAGCGCCGCCGCCATGGAGGACGACGACGACTGCCCTCCCCTCGCCGTCGAGCTACCGCCGCAAGTGCCATCTCCTCCGGCGCCAGCTCCTCCGGATGCGTCGCCAGTTGGCGTTACCGTCATCACCGGCTACCTCGGGGCCGGCAAGTCCACGGTGAGATTCTCCGTACCCTAACGGCGTAACCGTCGCCTCTCCCCCGCTGTATTTGTGTGTAGTAAGCGCGTCAGCATCCGCCATCCTGGCGCTGCAAAGAATGAGAGGCAAATCGGTGGCTACCCGATATTCGAGTCGGGCTGATAAAATGATAGCATACCTTTAATCTCAGAAAATCGAGTCATAGTTTAATATAGTTTAATCTATGTCGTGTAATATCATGATTATGAGTTATAGGGTTATCTCAGAAGCCCCTCTTATAGTTTAATATAGTTCACCTTATGTTTTCTCATCGCGGCACTTGTAACCATTAAAGCAGTGTTATGTTAAGTTTTAGTCAGTTTGTTGATTTTGCTGATTTATGGCTTGACAGTTTCTCTTTGCACCTGAAACTTTCAGTTAGTCAACTACATTTTGAATGAACAACATGGAAAGAGAATCGCCGTGATACTAAACGAGTTTGGAGAAGAAATTGGGGTTGAAAGGGCGATGATCAACGAGGGTCAAGGTGGTGCACTTGTTGAGGAATGGGTGGAGCTGGCAAATGGATGTGTCTGTTGCTCTGTAAAACACAGCCTGGTTCAAGCACTTGAGCAGCTTGTGCTGAGAAAGGATAGGTAAAATACAGTTACTTGTATCTATGCGAGGATACTTTTGATTCAAGCACAACCTAGGATCCCAGAAGTATGGGCCCTCCTATCTGTTTTCTTTCGGCTCTTCTTTTCTTAACCTTTTGATATGTTGATGTGGCCAAATCATTAATTTGATATTGATATCCTGCCTGCAGCTCAAAGTTGCTGACATCCTGTTTTTTGGCTCACAACATCCTGCTTATCTTTTGCTAATGATGGTTGCTTGCCTTATCTAACCTGCATGAAACTGTAAAGTTTAATTTAATTTGTTGATGATAGGTCATGCTCCTGCATTGGTCCTATGTTGTAAGTTGATTGATACTGCCCTTTTGAACTGTAATTATCTAAAATGTCCTAATATGTTAGAGTAATTTGGTATTCTGCAGAATGGATCATATATTACTTGAGACAACAGGTTTGGCTGATCCTGCACCACTTGTCTCTGTTCTTTGGCTAGATGACCAATTGGAATCATCAATTAGACTGGATTCTATTATTACGGTGAGTTCACCCATGTCTTATTTCTTTGTTTTCCTTTGTTTGATCAGTTGTCAACCAACAACCGTCATCTTGTGAGATGTAGAGAACATTGTTGCTAATTGCATGCATAAAATTTTGTGCAGCTTCTTCTTTACATTTCCCATTCTGATTCTTTACATTTCCCATTCTGATAGTAATTTATAAGTTCTGCAAACTATATCCTGTAGTTGCTCTTAAATCACAATCTAAAATATCGCATCACATTGGACATTTTTAAATATGTTTTAGCTATCTATCTACAGGTCATTGATGCAAAAAATTTCAGGGTTCAGATTGATGAGCACAAAAACGCTTCCTCATTCCCTGAAGCATTTCATCAAATTGCATTTGCGGTAACTTATCCTTTGTTTCTCTCTTATTATTATTATAATATCATGGTTTATTTTTTGGGATCTTCACTTCTAGAATTTGGAGGTGGAGCTTTCTTTTGTTTATTCTTGCTGCTGCAGTTAGAATTCATAAGTCTAATATTCAAATAACTACAACATTGTGGCACCTTCTTTTGTAACAGGATGTTGTGATATTGAACAAAATTGACCTAGTGAAGGACAGCGTTGAGGATTTGGAAAAACATATTCATGATGTGAATGCTCTGGTTACAGTGGTGCGGTCTGTCCGGTGCCAAGTTGACTTGAATGAAGTATTTAACAGGCAAGCATATGGTGCCAAGGTCAGTAAACTAGTTAAAAACTTGAGCTCACCTTTTTTCTTTCATAATTACGCCAGTGTTTGAAGCATAAGTTGCTTTGATGTCTTTGGTAATTCTCTGAGGACATTTGAACTCTGTAATGATATAGTCTATAACCGTAGCATAAATCTATGAAGGATACATCTAACCAACAATTCAGTGAACTACTGCTTTGGGGCTTGTGTGTGCTCCTGGCCTCCTGCTAACCAGCAGTTGACCCTCTAAATTGAAGTTTTGAGCAACTATATGGCATTACAATTGATCCTCGATACCAATCAACACTATTCTTATATGTTCTGAGTTTTAAGAAACTAAATGGATTCAACAAGCAAAAAAAAAGTGCAAAAGGCATTATACAGTATACACGCTAAATTTATACATTGGTGTGATTTTGGGATGCAACTGACTTCTTTTGTCTTTTTTTTTGCTAGAATTCTTCTCATCTGCAAGAACTGCTGGACTATAGTAAATCAATACCACCTAACCTCCGTCATGATAACAGTATTTCCACCTTGTGCATCTATGAACAGGATCCAGTTAACTTGGCTAAGGTACTTTCTCTCCTTAAATGTACCATTTCAACAGAATTATGTAAAGAACTTAGATATTAAGACATAGTATACAGCAAATGGAGCCTGGAGAGAGATTTATTATTTAAGGACACCAAGTTGGTATGCACAATTGAGACACACATAATAATAGGATCAGACTGGCATTCTTTGTATAAACTGCGTAGTTTTGCTATAACTTCAAAGTATATCTCGATATCTTTCATTTACTGTTCCACATTATGTGGCATTCTTATTTCATAGGATAAATTTTTCCTACACCAAATTTCTTATTCCAAAGATATATATTTCTTGGGACATCAAAACAAGATGTTCAACAATTTCCCTTTCAGCTGAACTAAATGACAAAATTAACTACTTTATATGGGAAAGTCTATCTAATAATTTCTAGCATCCGTGCCCTGATGGATATTACCCAAGGTTTCTTAGTTCTTAATCCAGTGAATTTCAAACCACCAGCTATCAGTCCTTTCACGCATATTGTCTGATACTCTGTTGTCTCTTTTACAGGTGGAATCGTGGCTCGAAGATCTTCTTTGGGAAAAGAAATCTACTATGGATATATATCGTTGTAAAGGGATTTTACATATCCATGACTCAGATCAAGTTCATACATTACAGGTTTTTACATCATATTTTTTTTTCTCGAATACGCAGGAGAGCTGCGCATCTTTGTATTAAGGAGAAGAAATATTTACATCATACTCATACACCAACCAGGAAGGACTGCATTATGAGCTAGAGCTATCAAGCATTTTTGTTAGATTTCCCCTTATAAACCCAAATAGCCAATAACAGGATAATTGTGTTGTGCAGTTGATTGAATATACTGCTTGGTCACCACTGATTATTGAGGTCTGATTTTTCATTATGCAGGCAGTGAGGGAAGTCTACGAAGTTATGCCGGCTCGAAAATGGTCCGAGACAGAGTCTCGCATGAACAAGATAGTTGTCATAGGTAAAACCCAAACCTCAGTAGTTTAGAATCTGGAAATTCTGAAGTGGTTGTAATCTTTTCATGCTCATTTTGCCACAGGCCGCAATTTGGATATCAATGCTCTCCAAGATTCATTTTGTGGTTGCAAGGGCTGACAATGATTATCTTGTTTCTCTTGCACAATGTTAGTTGTCCATTTTTCTACGATGTAAGTTGTCCTTTGTATTGGCAGTTCTCGTTCACATTTCCATTCTGAGGACACCACGTGCCATTATGGATAGTTTTTCTTTGGGGCATTGTGCTGCCATCACCATGAGTTGCTACGTTCACTAATTGGCTTGGATTATGTTGAAATAGTCTCAATTTTATACTTATGTGTTATAAGGCCCTCCACAGTGTACTACTAAAGTGATGCTTGAAAGCACTTTTTGGATTTCAGGCTTCACTTCTAGCGATGCTCCAACACTGCAGCACCCGATGCTTGCTAAAATTTTCTGGCTTCGGTGCAAGAACAAGCATCGATGCTTGCCTATTACAATATACTATATACGTTTGGAGTGAAGGAGAGAAGAGATGAGTTTGGAATTTTTAATTCTATTTTAGGTTCCAGGTGTAGGGAGAGAGTGATGACGCACACTGCGACATTCCAAGCGAAACAGGCATCACTTGTGATATGATGTTTGAAGCATCACTAGTAAAGCTACACATTGTGGAAGGCCTAAGTATCTACACCAGTTTAACTTGCCTCTACACACAGGTACCTCTGTGTAATGCTGAACTGAATTTGCCCATATGCGTCTAAACTCACCAGTTTAGGTGCTCCATGTGTATATTCGCCAGCGGAGAATCTTCATAGGGGAAACAACACATTATTTCAAGATTAAGAGGACTGAACTGGTCTTATTGCTGTAATACCATGTTAGTGCTTCTCCAACGCACCATGGTAGAGTTTTTCTGCTTAGCTTCTTTCTGCTCAATTGAGAAAGCAAACTGGTACTTTGTGGATGCGGCATGTATCCTATTATGAGATGCACTTTGTGGAAGGAGTTAAACTCAAGGTGTATGCAGGCTGATCGAAGAGACGAAGACACTTTGAAAGGACAGTGGCGTAAATTTTGCATGAGGTAGGAACTGGGATACATTGGGTTATTTTGCTTCGTGAATTTTGGCCTCTTTTGGGTCTTGACTGGGATCTGTATACTTCCAAACTTCACGGCAGAGGTAGCGTAGCTAAGATAAACTACTGCTGCTCGCGGAGTGATTTCCCGTCGCATAAACTTCTGATCACTGGAGCTCACATTAGCATGTGGCTAAGTAGGATACTGAAGAGTATCACTTTCTTTTTTTGGTCTTACGCGCGGATCCTAGGAACTATTGATAGTAAAAACACACTGGATTGGCTGCACAAGAACTACAATGTAAACCTTTCATACCCATACATGTCCATAGATGGCTCTTAACTTTCTGGTAGCAGTGATCCTGTGGGTGACCCCAATATCTGCTGCAAACCTCTTCAATGAGTGACTACTATAGAAGAAGGCAAGAAGCTGATCATGTGGTTCCTAAAGTGCGATTTCGCAATAGGCTCTTGTGTCTTGTCCTTCGACATGTGACCTGACATATCGATAAGTGACCAAGGATCTGGGATTCGTTTTCTGAAAACATTCGGAGCCCACTGAATTGGACGAAATTCTGAAAATTCGGACTGGTATCCAGTCAAAATTTGAATGAAATTTGAGCAGATTTGAACAAAATTTCTCCAAACGATCAGCATTGCAGTGGGCTTACAGAGCATGCACGCAGCGCCGGCGTGGAATAGGCAGACTGCAGAGGCAGATTGTGGGCTCTTGTTGGACCTTAGAAACGGACTGAAAATATGAACCGGGCCGAAATTTCTGACAGGTTTGGTTTTATCTCGAACTGAGCCGAAATGGACGAATTTCGATGAAATTTGGTCCATTCGGCCCGAATCAACCATGTAAGTGACTCGTAGCTGAGGCTTGCGCTTCTAACCCATATTCCCTTAGGATAATATCTAAAGTGAATCAACTGATACTTTTTTGTTTCTGCACTAATCCCGTTTTGAGCAATCGATCCACGATGGCACGTAACAGCTTACAACTATGGATCCACTGCGCTGAGGTTACTCGACGTCCTCCCGCACGCCAAATCTAGTGAAGGTAGTGGACGTCCGCTACGCGCCTCCGTGGCGTGGGGCCTGTGCATCCGCACGCATCCCAAAACACCTGGCACGGGGCGTAAGGGAGGAGCAGGGAGGAGGGACGCGCAATGGCCGCCACCGTCAGATGTGAGCAGGAAGGCGGAGAGGGGGGAGGGTTGGTGCGGAGAGGGAGGGCGGGAGGAGGGAGGATGCCCGCCCGCCGGAGCAGAGGAAGAGCCGCCCGCTCTTGCTTGTAGGGGTCGCTGCAACTCCTCGCCTCGGAGCTTGCTAGAGCCGTGTGGGAGGTCCGGCTATTGGGAGGAGGGCCACGTGGGAGGAGGGCCACGTGGGAGGAGGAGGGTCGCCGCAGATTCGTCGAGCTCTGTTGCCGAGATCCACACGAGGCCGGCCGAGCCTGAGGTCGGCGAGCTCTGCGGCCGCAGATCCGCACGAGGTCGACAAGCTTGAGGGTCGCCGCCACATGGTCGGAGCTCGAGAGTTGTGTCGCGCGCATGCCGCCGGCGCGCTAGAGAGAGGATGGGAGGGTGAGGCGTTTGCATAGGGTGTGGGGAAGGATAAAAAAATCTGATATGTGGGCCATGCTGCTGGTAGTTGGTATAGAGTAGAAGATTTAGAGTATGGAAAAAAAACTTGATATAGAAAAAAAATCTCGATAACCAAATAAAAATATTTTTTTAGAGAATGAAAATAGAGAACGACATTGCAGATAGCCTTAACTATCCAAATTACGAAACCACCCCCAACTCAGCACTCCGCTCTTCCATTCCTGACCCATCACACCCGCCCATCTCAGCCGCCGTCTTCTCCCTCGCCCCGCCACTCCTCCCTCTCCCCCACCACCCCCGCTAAAACCCTAATCCCTCGCCGCCATGGCTGCGGCTGCGGCCGCCACCTCGCTTCTCCTCCGCCGCAATTGCAACCCCCAGCTCCTCCTCCTCCGCGCCGCGATCTCCTCATCCCGCGCGCTGCCCCAGCAGGCGGAGCTCTCCCCGGAGCCGACCGCCGCCGCCGCGCCCGACCCCGCGCCGCTCCCCCCGAATCCCAGCACGGGGAGCCCCTTCTACGGAGAGAACTGGCGAAACCCCGCCGCCGCCAATCCGCCATCCTCGCTCCTCCCCGCCGTCATCGGGGGCACCCCCTTCGGGGCGCACCAACGCATGGCAGCCTACTCCGACGCCACGGGGCTCAAGGAGACCTTCGCCATGTGGATGGCAGAGCAGCGGTGGGAGGACATGAAGCAGCTCTTCGACTCGTGGGTGCGCTCGCTCGACACCGCCACGGGGAAGCCCAACCGCCCCGACGTCGATCTCTTCAACCACTACCTTCGCGCGAACCTCATGACGGGGGCCACGCCGCACGAGATGCTCGAACTCGCCTACCACATGCGCGAGTTCGAGATCGAGCCCAACACGGCCTCGTACAACCTCGTGCTCAAGAGCATGGTCACAGCGCAGGAGGCCAAGGGCGCCGAGCAGCTCGTTGAACGGTGAGTACGTTATTCTTGGTATGGAAGAATTGTCATTGCCAAGTGCATTGGATAATAGATTTGAATTGTCGTGGGTTTTCTGTATTTGTGGCGACCTATTTGGTTGGTAGTGTATGTATGATACATTTTTAGGTTTGGGCATATAAGAATCAGCTGGAATCCTACGGATTCAGAGTGCTGATTATATCTGTTGTAATACCAGGATGTGATTGTTTCAGATGACTGTTACTAGTTCTGATTAAATTACTTCCAGAGTTCCCCGTGTTACTACGTACTACATTGATACGCTAGGGCCTAGGGCCATAATCTGATAGCTTGACATGAGGCATACAGCATGGGCAACATATCTATAGAAAATGGAACTGGCAACATATAGTTTTGAATTGAGACACGCAATAATCGGAAAAAAATAGAAATGTCTTGATCTCTCGTTTGGTTTTGCATTTGATTTTATGGATTTGTGAAGCTTGTTGATTCACTATGCTCTGTGTGATTTGGTTTGCTGAGACTACAGCTTTAATTACGGATTTTTTATGTGTGGTCGATAAGAACTATCCTATACATGACATGTGTGTCGACCTTAGGTTCTACAATATGGGGTGGAGAAAAGAGTCACATTAAGGGATAGGTTCTACAATATTATTTTATCAGTGCTTAAGTATAATAAGAATTGAAAAGTGCATCAAGTTGGAAAAGTGTGTGATTTGCACAATAGGTTTCTTCTTTCTTGCATTCCTTTTATCTTCTCTTTGCTCCTCTGTTTTGTGTTTTAGTATGGGAATAACTTATCTCTATGTGCTGTATCAATGTTACTTTCTGACTCTCCACTACATTAGATTTGACTATGAAATGATTCCGAATTGTTGAAATCAGGATGCTGCGAACAGGAACTGTACCAGATGATGAATCCTACAATTTGGTCGTTGGTCTGCTGATTAGACAGAACCTTTTTGACTCAGCTCTTAAGTATTTGGATATGATGCTTAAATCAGGCCACACACTATCCCTAACTATTTTCACTGATTATGTCCGAGCATGTGTGAGATCTGGGAGATTGGACACATTGGCATCAATCATAGAGAAATGCAAGGTACTTCTTCTTGGAATGGTTAATCTAGTGCACCTGAGTTATTTAGATTGTTAATTGCAGCTGGTCTCAGTTGTATGTTTTTTTTGGGGTCATATACTCTCTTTTTTTAATTGAAAACTATACCCATTAGTCTTTGGCATTCTTATTTTGGGGTATACCTTCTGCATGTGTATGTCAACTTGAAAATATTTGCTTGCCTTGTTTATGATACTGTGATTTGTTTTGTTTCAGACAACAGATAAGAACAAAGTCTTGTGTCCACAATGGACCTGGTGCATTGACCTAGCAGAAGCTGCATTTGAAGCTAACAATAGCAAATTAGCTCTTTTTGCTTTGGAATTTCTTGCAAGATGGATTGTTCGTGGTGAGAATGCTAAACCTCCCGCTCAGCTGTCAGTTAATGAAGGTCTCGTAATATCAGCTCTAAGTGCTGCTGGCAGAACTTATAGTACTGACCTCTTGAATGCTGCTTGGTCTCTACTGCGGAAGTCCCTGCGCCAGAAGAGGGCACCCACTCCAGATACATATCTTGCCAAGATTTATGCTCATTCATCAATTGGCCAGCTTCAACGGGCTTTTGGGACACTGCGTGAATTTGAAAATGCCTACGGGAACTCTGAGGACATTGATCCAGAGCTCTTCTCGCCATTTACTTCCTTGCATCCGCTTGTTGTTGCTTGCTGCAAAGATGGCTTTAGCACACTGGATTCGGTACTATTCGCATAGCACCTGCTATACATGATATATTGTGATGGCCATTTGTGATTTTTCTTTTGCAAAGAATGATGAAATACCCTAATCCTATAGGGTCTTCTCCGCAGGTGTATGTTCAATTGGAGAATCTGACTCGTGCGGATCCACCATACAAATCTGTTGCTGCCCTTAACTGTATTATATTAGGCTGTGCAAACATTTGGGATATTGACCGAGCATATGAAACTTTTGTGGCTATCAAGGATAAGTTTGAACTCACACCTGACATACATTCATACAATGCCCTTCTGTGTGCGTTTGGAAAGAAGAAAGGGGTATTATTATCTGTCTGGTCTATATAATTAATATTTATGGCCTTTATCAACTTGTTCCATATCAGTTTGTTCAATCTGTTTTCCTGTACTGCAGACAGAAGAAGCTTGCAATGTGTTCGAGCATATATTAACTCTTGGTGTTAAGCCAAATGCAACAACATACTCCCTACTTGTCGACGCCCATCTTGCAAATAAAGATCCAAAAGCTGCTCTTGCCGTAATTGATAAGATGGTTAGTCTAAATTACCATTCAAAAATGTATTTTTGCATAGAAACTTCTCTAATTATTATGTTTGGTTCAGGTTGATGCTGGATTTATACCTTCAAAGGATACCCTGAAGAAGGTTCGTAGACGCTGCTCTCGTGAATCTGACTTCGACAGTGATGAGAAGGTGCAATCCCTGGCTAAGCAGTTCAACTACCGAATGGGTGGTGAAAACAGGAGGGAGTTGCTTTATAACATAGAATACAATCCTGTGTACTGAAGCAGTAAGTACTGGATCATCTATTGGATTTCACACTTGTAGTGGTTGCTGTTTCTTGCCCAGACAATTAGTGTTGCATCTTGCCGCTGAGGCTTAGCTGACTTGTTTTTCTGACTTCATTTGACTCTGTTGTTCTTTTCATTTTGATAGGCAGCTCGTGCTCAGTTTGCTGGCATTTCCGAAAGCAGACATTGTAGCTTGTAAATTATTTCGGTGTACCAGACTCTTAAGCAATTTCAGTTACCCATCCCATCATTTTTGCTGGCAGGATTGATGTTAGGACATGATAATAAGGCTGTCATACTATTTGTTTGTTCAGAAATCGAAAATGTCAGTTTTTTTTTAATTACAGAAGCATCATGCATGTCACTGGGATCGCCCATTTTAATGATTCCAGAAATTTGTTTCGTGCCATTTTGCAATTGGGATGCAACTAACGAAGAAGTCCTTGAATGATTGGGTCGCAATTTCTTCAAAAGATGCTATTCGCTTGGGAAATTTAATTGTCCATTGCTGCTTAGGCGTTTCCACGATGTGCAACTGATTATATAGAAATTGGCACATTGTAATGTGACATCCTCAGATTGATGACCCTCGTGACATGACTTGCTTTTTGTCCTACAACTAACTAATGTACCAGTTTGTTTTTGGCCACCCAAACCAGGAATGGTGCGCCATGAAGCATGAACTATCAAAATCGGACAACTTAATCCTCTAGTTGGTTTTACCATTATAGATAAACGCATTTTCTCTCAATACGTATGAATTGGAGGGGAAAATGGACTAAATCTCTACCTCAATCAATCCATCCTAATATGGATGAATTGGAGGAGATTAATATACATTCAAACAAGTTTATAGATGGTGATGTTGCACCAAGAACCTCAGGTTTCTCTCACACACATAGGAGAGGCCTAATTTGTTCTGCATGAGAGAGAGTAATGCTTGCCTACACGACTGAACACTACTCAATGGGCAGCTGTGTAGGCCAAATGAATATTACTCAATAGACAGCTGTATAGGCCGATTAGTCTAGTGTTTGGTTGGGGAGTGAGGTAGAATGAAATGGATCTATTTCTAATTTTAAGAATGGAGTGGTTTCATTATATTTTTAGTTGGAGGGTTGGAGTAGTTCTATTTTTGTGTTTGGTTGGAGGGACAGGCATATCACGGCTTAGACTCCGTCAAGCACCGTTACATCTGTGTCCACCTGTCAGTGAAATAAAGCACAGTGCGTCTTCTTTCTCGTCACGCTCGCCTGCTGCTGCTGCTACCTGCAGCGCTTGCCAATCGCCCGGCCATGCGCGCCCCCTGCCGCACGCGCCGCTGCAGCCTTGCCGCCGGTTCCGCGCGCCCGCGTGCGTTGCGACCTTGCCGCCGGCTCCGCGCGCCCGTTGCCCTATGCGCCGCTTCGGCCGATCGGCCAGCCCCGCTTGCTTGCTTGTTGCGGCTGAAGCGAAGCACTGGCCCTTGAATTGAAGTCGCGAGCAAGCGAGTCGAAGTTCCGGATCCAGTGAATCGATGCTCCAACGGTGTAGCTATGGACAGCACAGAGAGCGAGGAAGTCGGAGTGAGACGGCATAAAAGTGGAGCGAACTGGTTTGATCGATTTCACGAAACGAGCTCATCCCAAATCTGCATAGAATATTCCTCATCCAGAGCCATTCCATCCTCTCGCACTCGAACCAAACAGTTTCAAAAATAAAGCCGCTCCGTTCCAATTCATGCTATCCCACCAACCAAACACACCCTAAAGCCAAACAGCTGGGAACGGGGGGAGAGGCAACGAATCCAGGGCCCTGTTTGGATTTTAGGGGTAAAGATTTACCCAAAGGTAAATGTTTTACACTTCACATTTGCCCCTAACTAATTTACTCCATAGGACGTTTGGATTTAGGGGTAAAATGAGGGTAAAAGTGGTTAGAAATAGCAATTAATGTCCCTCATGTACCCAGTTTTACTCCAATTTGACACCCTCCAAGGGATAAAGAGGTAAAGAGGGGGCAAATGGATAAAGAGACACATTTGCTCTACATGTTTGGATTTTTAGAGGTAAATGGGATGCAAATTTACCCCTTTTACCCTTTTAGCCCACCACCCAAACATGGCCCAGGAAGCCAAATCCTTCTTCCACCGAAACGCAGGTTGCCGAATCAAGTGCAGCAGATTTGAGTTCGAGCGGCAGGAGCGGTTGAGCCAATCCCCTACACGATCCGCCTCCATGGCTGTCAATCCTCCGCCTCCGCCTCCGCCTCCTGGGTCGTCATCTTCGGCTCCGGCGGGGGGCAACTACTTTCCGCTCCCTTTCCATCTGCAGCAGCACCAGCCGCAGCCGCAGATGCAGCCGCCGATGGCGGCGAGTACCTACTAGCTACCAGCAGCAGCTGCATCAGGCGCATCAGCTCTTCCAGCGGGACGCGCAGACCATCACCCCCGAGGCGCTGCAGAGCGTCGAGGCTGCGCTCGCCACCAGCGACGTCCTCGACCCGGCCGCCAGCGCCAGCGCCAGGCCCGCTGATCCCTCCACCAGCAAGAAGCCCATCCCCCGCCGCGCAGCCGGACAATCCTGGGAAGACCCCACCCTCACGGACTGGCCCGAAAATACCAGCCATGCCTTCTCTTATCTTAAATCTTAATTCAGTTTCCTTTGTTTCATGCCTCACCCTTCTCCCGTTTCATTGGGTCTGAACTCTCATTAATATGAGTATTCACAAACCTGAATTGTTCCCATAGATTTTTCAGCAAGAAGTTCAATACTGTGTACTTTGTATTAGAAATCCGGTTATCGCAGTAGTCATTCTGTTACGACTCATCATTTATGTAGACAAAACGCTTCATTCCCAAAAATCATGCACAGTTGGTGATATCTTCAGCGTGATTGTCCAGGTGAGATCAGCTGGAGCAAGCCTGCTAAGAAATAAATATCATCAGAAGAATGACAGCGAGATGTGAGCTACAGCTACATATGAATCGACATTAATATGCATAAGCCATCAAGTGCAGATTAAAGTACAACGAATTTGAATTTCCTTTAGTTACGAAGAACTAGTGGTACTAGGGACTATATCATTCCAAAATAAATATTATAAATCTGATATGCCAATGCCTTGAAAAAAAAAAACAGATTCTGCATCATGTAACAAAAGTCCCGAAAAAAAAAAGAGTAAGCATAAGAAACATGTGAGCTTGTGACAACTTAAAGAAATGGGAAAAGTCCGTTTTTGGACCTTGAACTATCAAGATCGTCCGATTTTGGACCCTGAACTACGAAACTGGACATCCTACACCCTTGAACTAATCAAACCGTGCAAAATACCCCCTCGAGCTGAAACCAGACCGGTATTGCTATGACGTGGCTGCGGTTTTGTGACGTGGCTGCCAGCCTGGCCACTCTCTCCCCACGTCTCTTTCTCTCTCTCCTCCCTGCTTCTCCTCCGCCGGCGAGCGGCCCGGCCTCCTCCCGGCGGCCGTCCCTGCGGCCGTACCCGCACGCCATGGCCGAGCTCGCCACGCCCGCCCTCGCGCCCGTGGCTGCCAGGGGCCGCGGCGGCACATCGGGCGGGGTCGGGGGCGTGGCGCGCCGCCCCTCCCCTGCTCCTCTCCCCCTCCCTGTGGCGCGGCACGGCGGGCAGGCGGACGGGGCGGCGCGGTGCACGGCCGGCGCAGGCGAGCTGCCGTCGCGACGGGCCGCCGGAGCGGCGCGAGCTCGAGCTCGGCTCGCGGTGGAGGAGCTCGGCTCGCGCACGGGCGGAGCGTCGCTGGCGGAGCGAGGGATGGCGGGCGGAGCGACGCGGGCGCTCCTCACTGCCCCCGGAGGGGCCAGGCGGCGCGGCGCCCCACCCCTGCTTCGCCTCCGTTGGCGAGCGCCCCTCCCCTGCTTCCCTTCTTGCGCACGAGGCGGAGGAGCGGCGGGCCGAGGGCGGGCCCACCGCCGATTCCGCCGCCGATTCGAAGCTCGCCGGGGAGGAGGAGGCCCGCCGCCGATTTGAAGCTCGTCGGGGAGGAGGCCCGCCGCCGATTCGAAGCTCGCCCGCCCACGCCGCGCTTCGCCGTCCGCGCTCGCCGCCGAGTGAGCAGGGGAGGGTCGCCGCCCCGCGCCCGCGCACGAAGGAGGATGGGGAGCAGAGGGCCACCGCCGGAGCTCGGGAGGGAGGCGGCGCAGGGGAGGGGGAAGGAGGCCGTCGTGCCTGACCCTCGCCGACCCGGCCGCCACGCAGCTCCGCGGGCCCGGCGCAGCCCTGCGAGGCCTGGCGTGGAGCTCCATGGGCGAGCGGGAGCACAGGGGAGGACGCGGCGGTGGCAAGGCAGCGGCAGGCGGCGGCGAGGCAGCGGCAAGAGCATGCGGACGGGTGACACGGCAGGCGCATGGCCCACCTGTCTGTGAGAGAAAGAGAGAGGAGAGGTGCCACGTTGGATGGGTGACGTGGACAAAACCAGATGACGTGGACCAAAACCGGGTCGTTTTGGTTCGAGGGGGTAATCTGCACGGTTTTGAAGAGTTGAGGGTGTAGGATGTCCGGTTTTATAGTTCCAGGATGAAAATCGGACTATCGTGATAGTTCAGGGTTGAAAAATAGACTTTTCCCTAAAGAAATGGCTGGTCATTCAAGGTACGTGTGTGCATGGGGAACTAGCGAAAGTGTCAAACACGTGATTTTATCAACATGTAAGCATAATTTCACAAGGAAATGATTAAGCACACAAGATACCCCCAACAATATTATGCATTAAGATGGTCTTCTGAGTTGACATAACGAGCATCTTCAAGAGCTCTTGTATAATTTTAGCTAAATTTAAAGTTTTACCAGTTTTGTAAAAAAATAGAAGACCTCATATAAATTGAGTAAACCAACAATCCTTTAAAACTACACTCTCCATATGTTACTATGGCAGTGGATCTCGCATGTCATACTCATTTTCTTATCTTCTTCTCCACCTCTCCTCTTGCTCCAAATGGGCGAGCCGCTGCCCTCCTCCTCGCCAGCGCACCGGCGCAGCGAGGGCAGTCAGGTTGTGCGCCGCCTCCTGCTACCCCTCAACTCCTCTGCGCCTGCTCCCAGGCCTCCCACAGTCGTGTAGCCTGGTCGGCGCCTGCGCGCGCGTCACGGGCCCGAGACGGTGGGGGCGGGGATGGGGGTGGGGGGCAGCGCTCGACGGTGGCCCGTGACGGTGAGGGTGGCACTCGGCGGCGGCCCGGGCGGCCTGGGCGGCGGCGGCGCTCGACGGCGGCCCGACCATCATGTCATACTCATTTTCTTATCTTCTTCTCCACCTCTCCTCTTGCTCCCGATGGGCGAGCCGCCGCACCGCCGCTCTCCTCCTCGCCAGCGCCGCGCCCGGCGCAGCGAGGGCACTCAGGTTGTGCGCCGCCTCCTTGAAAGGATCTTTGGATGTCGCCTAGAGGCGGGGGTAAATAGGCATTCTAAAATTCTGCACAAATCAGCACTTAAAAACACTGTAAGCACACAGACCGGTCTAAGACTTAGCCGCTGAAATAAAATAGGAAACCGGTCAGACCGGTTGTGTAGATCGGTCAGACCGGTCCTGTGCAGAATCTGCCCAATATTAGAGTTTCTCTCCTCTTTGACTGTAGCACAAATATAACTTAGTGTAGTGTCTCTGCATGTGATATCAAATATATTTCTAGTCCCTGCACACACAGAAACAACACAACCAAATAGATCGAAGTGGAAGCACAAAGTAAAGGCTAGAGAAATAAATAGTGAGGCAAACCACAAGAAGACACAAGGATTTGTTTCCCGAATTTCAGATTCACCAAAGTGAATCCTACGTCTCCGTTGAGGAACTTGTTGGGCTTGAGTCTCTTGCAACTCGATCCCTTGAGTTGGGTCTTTTTCAACCACTCCTCCTTTCCACTATCTTGATTCTTTCCACCAAGGGGGCAAGATCACGCCCGCACAGACTTACCGTTGCTCACCACAACGTCGGGAGCTAGCCGGCGACGCCTAGCCGTCTAGGAGGCTCACCTCCAAGAGTAACAAATGCAAATTTGAATCTTTGACGAAATCAAGAGTGCTCAATCTATGGTTGCTCTCAGCTGCTCAAAATGCAGCTCTCACAATGATCACTTTGCTCACACACACTCGATCTCTCAACCCAATCAATTGATATGCAATCTAGTTAGCACAACTCACAAAGAGTGTTGAGGAGAGCTAGCTGGTTAAGAAAACGCCTCAAGAAGCTCAGAAGTATGCAACGAACCAGCAACCCACGCAAGAGAGGGCCAAGGGGTATAAATACCCACACTTCGAAAACTAGCCATTGAGACTGTCAGACTAGACCGGTCTGGCTAAAACTAGCTGTTACTCCCCCTGACCGGTTTGACCGGTCCCCCAGACCGGTCAGACCGGTCAGGGCCAGAGAACCCCAAACCCCTATTTATAAGACCCTACTTGATTCATCAAGTCAAGACTTGATCATTCAAGTATTTCTATGTTAGTCCTCAGATGTTTTCTCTCAGGATCATCTCATGGGTTATCTATGAGTATTTTTGACCGAGTCAAATAATCAATGTTGCATCCCTCTTGATAGTACGGCATACCTATACTCAAGATTAAATATGAAACACAATTCAATCACTTGAGCCTTGAATCACTTTAGTCTTGTCATACTTTGACTTGTCAACTTTGAGATTTCAACATTGCATTCTCTTTTCATGAGCAAATCCATACTTGAGCTAGTGACTTAGGAACTCCAACTCATAGAAAAATATGTCCTTGAATCCAAGTCACTCTATAATATACTTGATGCATTGCATTGCTTTTCCCAACATAGCATAGATATGATACTTCGAAAGCCCCACGAATACTAGCAACTTCACCCTAGCAATTCGCACATGGTAAGCCGTCGCTTCATCAAAGCTTGCTTAGTCCCTCGCACTAGTCATCTCGGTTGGCTTCTTCATCACTTACCCTTGTCACATTAAGTTAAGTTTTGCACATCAACAATGAATTCCACTTGAACTTTCTATTTGATTAATTGAGCTTGATCTCATATATAATACCCCATATCTCAAGCTTCCTCCAAGCATCAATGACTTGAATAAGAAATAATCTCATACATCTGTCTTGCTTTGCAATCATTCTTTTAAGAGAAAAGTCCAATTTTCACCGTCGAACTATCGCAAAAGTCTGATTTTCAACCTTCAACTACGAAACCGGACAACATAGGCCATCCAACTGTCAAAACCAGACAAATTTGGCCCTTGGGGTGGTTTTGAAGGTGGTTTTGCATTTTCTAAAAAAAATTAAATAAATCTAATTAGATTAAAAAATCAAAACTAATTCACTTTAAATCAGAAAAATATGAAACTAGTACCAAATTTTTTTCTAAAAATGTAACCTATCTATTATTACTCCATTTAAATCTTAGTTATTAAAAATAATGGGCATAACTGCAAGTAGCCAAATATTATGAACATAAAAAAAATTAGATCTGAATAGCTCACAAGTCATGTGACAATAGATAGGTTACATTTTTAGAAAACTTTTGATACCCATTTCATAATTTTTTTTGACTTAAAATGAATTACTTATAAATTTTTTAGTGTGAAATTGAATATTTTTAATTCTCACAAAATGGAAAACCACCTTCAAAACCACCCCCAGGGGCCAAATTTGTCCGGTTTTGACAGTTGGATAGCCTATGTTGTCCGGTTCTGTAGTTGAGGGTTGAAATCAGACTTTTACGATAGTTGGAGGGTGTAAACCGGACTTTTCCCTTATTTTAATCAAGCACCTTTCAAGCTATGCAAAACCATATATAGAAACCACTTGTTGTCATTACATGAACACTTGTTTCTTATTTCTCTTCACAACATGCTTGACTTTCACTAATATTTGCCTTTTGTTTGATTCTATATCACATGAGCTAATGACAATAATTGATTTGCAAATAAATCCTTGCACATGACAACTTCAACACAATCATTAGTCCTTTAATCATATTGTCAATCAACTCACCAAAACCCATTAAGGCCTAGATGCACTTACACTCCTGCTACCCCTCACCTCCTCCTCGCCTGCTCCCAGGCCTCCCGCAGCCGTGCAGCCTGGTCGGCGCCCGCGCGCACGGCAGGGGCCCGAGACGGCGGGGGTGGGGACGGGGGCGGGGGCAGTGCTCGACGGTGGCCCACGACGGCGAGGGCGGCGCTCGACGGTGGCCCTAGACGGCGGGGGCGGGGGCGCCTGAAAGCATCTAGGCCCCTAATTCGAGTTTTGGTAATTAATGACAATGTTTGTGGACTAACGATTTCATTTGAGATGATGACTATAGGTTGGTCCATGGATGAATGGGGTTTTATTGTGATCGTGCAATGTTTTGGAGATAATATGCTTAGCATGAGCTCAAGACAAAGGTATTAGGTCCATGGATGAATGGGGTTTTATTGTGATCGTGCAATGTTTTGGAGATAATATGCTTAGCATGAGCTCAAGACAAAGGTATTATATAGGGCTTTTCTATTTTTGCCGGTCAAAGGTGTTTAGTGGATGAAATATGACCGAATAATAGGATAAATAGCCGTGCTGTCAAGAGGAGTCTTTGCACTCGTGCTTGACGAGTCTCTATTGCCATTTTGCTCAAAATGTCTAGTTGCATGCATGAGGGCTAACATAGTTTCAAGGGCGGACGGTCCGCCCCTAGAAATCTATTTTTGTCTAGAGACGTTTTTCATGTCAGTTTGGAGCTTAAAGACAATGGCGGATGGTCCGGCCCTTGTCGGCGGACGGTCCGCCCTACTAACTCAATTTCTTTACAGAGGCATGGGTGCCTCTGTACGTGCTGCAAAGTTTGAATGGCGGACGGTCCGCCCCTAGGGCGCGGACGGTCTGTCAGCTATTTGAGAAAAAACATCCAGAGGTGATTTCATCTCTGGTGGTTTGGAAGTGTGAACTGCGGACGTGTAGGATCAAGAACACCGACTAGAGGGGGGGTTGTAGCGAAAATGGCCTCTCATGCCATATTTCAATATAATGTTTTGGCGATTGATGACACACACAACACTTGGACTAATGTGATTGTTAAGATGACTATTCTCAGGCTTTTAGGTTCAAGTGATGACAAAGAGAAGAGAGGCGTAGCAAGGCCCGAAGGGCCACCCCTACGGGGGTTCCGCTACCCGGTTAGCGGACGGGGGTCGAGGGGGAGCCGCCCCTCGCGGGTCTCAGGGCAGCGCCCTGAAACCTAAAAGAAATCAAGTCACCGGTTGAACCGACGCCAAGCAAATTACACACGTCGGTGCATTGACTTGAGCACGTCTGGGAGTTTTAGTATCACCGGATGAACCGACGTAAGGCAAAATGTACTCATCGGTGCAATGACAGAGATGGCCTGCGGGCTAGGGTTTGGCACCGGATGAACCGACGATAGGAAGTTTGAATACGTCGGTGCAATGGCAGAAGCAGACCAAGGAAAATGCATACATCGGATGAACCGATGATGCACCGGTTAATGGCGTCGGTGCAGTTGTCCAGAGAGTTTGTTTTTCAAGGATCAGAGGACAGTTGCACTCACCGGTTAAACCGACGCTAACATTACATACACCGGTCGATTGCGTCGGTTGATTGCCCGTACACGTAACGGCTAGTTTTCAGTGGGCAGTTTAGTATCACCGGTTAAACCGACGATGGCGATTTGGGGAGCATCGGATTAACCGGTGTTAAGCACATTTCTAGCAGCTTTTCTCCAACGGCTATATTTGCTTGTGCTGCCTATATATACCCCCAAGGCCGCACCATTTGAGTGTGCTGGAGTTCAAGGAAGTATACAAGAGCTAAAGATCATCTCCAA
This sequence comes from Panicum virgatum, assembly GCF_016808335.1. NCBI lineage: Eukaryota > Viridiplantae > Streptophyta > Magnoliopsida > Poales > Poaceae > Panicum > Panicum virgatum. The sequence goes on from NC_053146.1 coordinate 64,776,041, forward strand.
CCACCATAGAGCTTCATTGTACATCATATAGGCTTAAGCACACTTGTGAGAGTGCTTAGTGCTTGTTTAGGCTTAGTTCTTGAGAGAACTAGCTTGAGAGAAAGTCTTGCTGCGGCAAGCAACTTGTGTACTCGTCGTGTGACCCTCCGACTTGGTGTGGAGTGGCAACGACACTTTGTGCGGGGAAGGAGGCCCCTACTTGGTGTTAAAGCTCCAAGATAGTGAAGACGGTGCCGTGGTGACGCTTCGAGATAGACGGTGGCGGTGACCTCGTCTTTGTGACTTGGCGTCACTTAGCCTTTGCTTGTTGGGAGCCTTGGAGGCGTGGCAAGACGGTGATCAAGCGAAGAGACTCGGCATCCCACTTGTTCTTTGTGAGCAAGTGGCCGTGGACGTAGGGAGGGACTTTGGTGTCCTAACCGAACCACGTTAAATCGTGTGTCTTGGTGTCTTCACGGGAGTTTGCATATCCTCTCCCTTACCGCTTTACTTACCGCATTACGTTTCCGCATTTACTCTTTCTTGCTTACCTTTACTTTCCTAGTTAGTTTGATTAGGATTGGCTATAGGTTGCAAGTCTTTTGGGGTAAGTAGAGGGTAGCATAGATAAACCTTAGTCATAACTAGCATGTGTAGGACGTGTTAGGTTTATCTTATGCAATTAGATTGAGCCCTAGGATAGAAAAGCGATTAGCGACCCTATTCACCCCCTCCCCCTCTAGGGTCGGACACCCCGGTGATCCTTACAGGGGTGAATAGGCGGTTTAAAACTAAAAACACAAACACTAAAAAAATTTAATTAGTAACACAAGAGAGCCCTATGTCATGCTACTAGTAATTCTAACTTGGGTTTGCAACCTAGGATGGCAAGAGACAAGTCAAGATCTAGTAAAGTAAATTGCTCAAAGTAAATGCAAGAATTGAAGAGAGCAAAGAATATAACCGAGCTTGACACAAGAAATTTTTTCCATAGTGTCGATGACTTGCCGTTCACCCCTAATCCATGTTGAGGTGGATTTAAAGAGTCAACCGCTCCTCTATCAAGAAATCTCTTGATCTTGAGCCAGCTTGAATCAATGAACCGCTCTAAACCTCGATTCCACTAGAGTTGCTCTTCACTACTCCAGTGAGGTGAGCACAAGACCTCTCACAATCAATTTCGGGGCTCCTCAACAATCTTCTTGGAGGTGCTCCATGAAATCAACTCCTCCAAACCGTCTAGGGAGCGGCAACTCCCAAGAGTAACAAGTCAATGACGCTTGCTTGAAGTTTCTATAGTGTCACAAAGGTCAAACTCTTAATGCAATGCACTAGGAGGCTCTCACACTCACAAAAATGCAATCCCTAACCAAAGAGTATGTGAGAGAGGGGAAGACCAGCTCAAACATGTCAAGTGTGCTTTCAAAGTGGCCAAGAGATCCCTCAAATGGCCGGACATTGAGTATATATAGACATCCCCTCAAAAACTAGCCGTTACAATCTTTTCTGCATAATCGCGGACCGTCCGCGGTTCAAAAACCGGACTGTCCGCCGTTATAAACCAGTAAGTCAGAGTGCAATGATTGTGTGTCAGAACTAGCCATTGGAGCCCTGACGGACTGTCCGCGCCCTAGGGGCGGACCGTCCGCAGCTAAAAGTTCTAAACCACCAGAGACGAAAAACGTCTCTGGTCACTTTTCAAAAAGACCGGCGGACCGTCCGCGCCCCAGGGGCGGACCGTCCGCCGTTCAAACTAACAGCACAACATGTCTCTGGACAAATTTGAGTTAGAGGGGCGGACCGTCCGCCCGCCTGGGCCGGACCGTCCGCCCGTCACTTATCAAGCCCACCAGAGACAAACAACCTCTCTAGACATTTTTCAAATTAAGTGGCGGACCGTCCGCCCCCTTGGGCCAGACTGTCCGCCCGTCACTTATCAAGCCCACCAGAGACAAACAACCTCTCTGGACGTTTTTCAAACCTTTTAGAATGGTCTAAGATACAGTAGGCTAGGCAACCGTGCAAGCACCTCTAGGTCTTCCTTGGCACTTAGTTCAGTTGCACGAAGGGTTAACTCTGTGAGGTTGGAAAGAAATGGGAACCACTTGGGTAGTTTTCTTAACTGACCACGAAAGTTGACACTTCTCATAAAAATTGGTGGTCTGGATAATGAATCAAGTGAATCAAAGTTCATCATGCCATCAGGACGCCAAAGTAATAATGCGCACAAGTCGGCGCTTAGATTCTCAAGTACAGAAATCAAGGATGCCCAGCTTTTGTCATCATCAACAAACATCATTACCCCAAGCTTCCTCAACCGAGATAATTTCCCCAGCTCAATGATGGAACTGGAAGTATACTCTGTGATTTCTACCTGTGCAAGAGTTTCAAGTGCATCCAAATTGCTAAGTTTATTAGGAACATGCAATCCCCAGTACTCAGAGATAGGCCACAGTCCATTATGATTGTAAAATCTTCTCCCACCAAGTAAGTTTGCTAAGTGAGTAAGATTGGTAATGCCTGGAGGCAAACACTTGATACCTGTTTCTCTTATATCCAGAGTCTGCAGCCTCTGCAGGTTTCCTATTTGCGTGGGAAGTTCCATAACATGCGTTCTTCTAAGGCTAAGATACTCCAGCTGAAAGAGCCTACATACGTTTTTGAGATCTCTATTCCTCAGAACTCCACAGCCTTCCAGGTCTAAAATTCTCATTAGTTTCATCCAACCAAACTGCAGTATTTCTTGACCAGCAAATATGCTCAAGGACCGGACATGGGACAACATCTTTCTTGTTGCAATATCTTTCATGCCTCCACTATGAACAGATAGTCGCCGAATTTTCTCTTGTGGCACTAATGTGTGCTGTTCACCGACTAGAGTGATAAAATTCTCGTCAACTGACTTTGACACAATGATCTCTAGCATCATGTCATGAACTCGAAATGTTTTGACCTTCCCAGTAAAGCTCATGTCCACTGGATGAATAATGCTTCGATTGATGAATTCGTCGAAGTAGCTTTCTGCCACCTCAAAAACACCAAGTCCACGCTTTTCAGTAACAAAACGTTCTGCTACCCATCGTCTCAGTACACTTTTCCTTCTGATAATATGGTCCTCAGGGTAAGCACTTAAATATAAGAAACAAGTCTTCAAGTGGTAAGGAAGATCATTATAGCTTAGCTCAAGTATTTTCTTCAATCTCTCGAGTGACGGATTAGATTCAAGCTCCGAACCAAGAGAGAGAATTTTTCTGCCACTGATCTTTACTGTGTACTGGCTTGCTGGACAAGAGGCCTGCTATGCTGACTATAGCTAATGGTGTGCCCCCACATTTTCCCAAGATCTTTTCTGAAATTTCCATTAAGTTATCTGGACAATTAGCTGTACTGCCAAATATCCTTTTCAAAAACAAATCTCTAGATTCATGGTCAGTGAGAGGTTCAATTTCGTAAGCTCGGTCATGCTCATGGAAACAACAAGTGTGTGCTACAGCTCGTATTGGTGTAGTAACTAGTATTCTGCTACCATTATTTGAGTCCGGCAGAGAAAACCGAATACCTTCCCATGCAGCTATGCTCCAAATATCATCAAGAACAATTAGATATCTCCTGTTTTCCAATTGCTGCCTCAGCATGCTTGCAAGTTGCCCCACATCCCATGTTTCCATGGCCCTGAGAAGGTCTTCCGGGAATGCTTGACCAGCTCCGGCCAGCGCATGAGAACTGTTTTGATAAACTGGCTGCATAATTTGTAGAAGAATGTCTCTCATCAGGATCTTGACATCAAACCTCTGAGATACAGTTACAAAAGCTTGACATTGGAAACATCCACCTTCTGCACATAGACTTTGGTATATTGTCATAGCAAGTGTTGTCTTTCCCAAACCACCAAAACCGAATATAGATACGACCCGCAATTGTTGCAAATTTTCCTCCATCAACCACTGCACAAGATTTTCCTGACGTGGTTCAATGCCTACAAGTTGTCTTCTCTCTGGAAAGAGTGCTGCTATGTGAGGATCAAGATCTAAAAGATTGGCTGGAGTGTCATAAGAAGCCATGCTATTCCCAGCAGCTCCAAAAATGAGATGATTGCAACTATACCGGCAGGAGTTTATAGTTATTACAACCATTTCTAGCAGTAACAGATACTCCCTCCGTTCAAAATTATAGGTTGTTTTGGCTTTTCTAGATACATAGTATTTGCTATACACCTAGATATACACAATGCCTAGATACCTAAGAAATACTATGTATCTAAAAAATCCAAAATGACCTATAATTTGGAATGGGGGGAGTAGTTTCTTGGCCATAGGAGAACATATTATCGATTTAAATAGGATTAAAAAAGGATAGCATTAAGTTTCCTGTATATCTACAGACTATCGAGAATGTTGCAGGAAGCTTGATGTGAAGGATGCAACGTGTTAAAATTATATTTACATTTCAAGTACAAAAGGGTACAGAAGTATCTAGTTAACTTCTCATTTTCCAAGAAAAGTAAAAACACATTTTAATACAAAATAAGTTTTCAGACATCTGTGCGCTGGAGAAAACCCACCTCGAATCACGTAATAGCATTTTCCTTGAATCTCATACTATCATTAAGGAGTCTTTATCAACCTATATATTTCTACATATATGAAATATATATATAATGCACTCTGTATCTCGCATTTTCAAGTTATATGTGTTGGTGTATATGTGAGCCCATGTATAGAGGCCCATCTAGATGCCCATATATAGGATCTATATATCCCACCTTTCTAGGGTTCGGAGGAATACAAGGCAATTATTCTCTCCAACATGGTATCTAGCCTTCCCTTCCCTCTCCCACCCTCCCTCTAGCCGCCAGTGCCACCCGCCACCGGCGCTGCCGCCGCTGCCGGCGCCATGGCCGGCCTCTCCTCCTTCCCTCCCCTCTCCTCTGCTGCTGGCGGCCCCTCCTCTGTTCCGCGTGCTACTGCGCCGCCGGTGGCCTGGCCCGCCGCTCCATGGCCGCCGCCGCCGCCCTTGCCGCCGTCGTGCCTCTTTCGGACCCGGGAGCGCCGCCCATGGCCGCCGCAGGCGCGGATCTGCTGCCCCCGCGGCCGCCGCCGGCCCCTGCGGGAGCGAATCCCGCGCCGCCGCCGCCGCCTCAACCCTACCCTGCAGGCGCGAGCCGGCCGCCCCCGCCGCCTCTGCTCGCCCCCGCCGTCCCTCCCCTCGACCTGGCCCGCGGCTCGTGGCCTCTGCTGCCCCCGCGGCCCTCCCTGGGCAGGGCGCGAGCGCTGCCGCCGCCCCCTGGGCCGCCGCCCACGCCGCCGCGTCCGAGCCGCCCGTGGGCACGCCCGCGCCGCGGGTGGCCGCGCCCACGGCGCCCGCGCCGTCCGCCGTCCGCCTCGCGGCCGCCCTGTGGGACCTCGAGGCCAATCTCGAGCAGGCGCACGCCGCGCACGCGCCCGAGCGGACGCCCGTGGCTGCGCCCGCGGTGCCTCTGCCCGCGAAGCCCGCGCCCGCGCTCCTGCACGCGCCCATGGCGCCCGTGCCCGCGGCGCCCGTGCCTGCTTTCGGTATGCCCCACGCGGACGCGCCGTTCGCCACCGCCGTCTTCCGCGGGCAGCCGATCGCCGCCGGAGCTGCTACGGCCGACGACGCTCTCGCCGCGGCCCTTCTCGCCGCCAAGTCCGAGGCTTCGGCGGCTCAGGAGCGGGCCCGCGCGGCTGCCGTCACTTGGGAGCGCGAGCGCTCCGCTGCCGACGCTCTTCGTCCTCCCACCAGGATCCGCCCTCTGGATCTGGACCCCGAATCAAGCAGCCCGACCCCCTCCTTGGTGCTCCTCTCACCGGCCAGACCGGGGGTGGGGGAGGCCGAGGGCGGCGGTGGCGAGGACGTGGTGGTGGTGCTCGGGGCACTCCGGACCCGACTCCGGCTCCTACTCCTGCTCCTGGCCCTAGAGGTACACCCTGGCCATCCTTCAGCGCCCCATGGCCAGGGCACATCCCGATGTGGCCGTTTCAGGGTCAAGGGGGCCCCTCGTCCTCAGCCCCAGCCGGCGGCCATGCTCGCCGCCGCCACTCCCCTGTTCGCGCCGTCCTGGACCCCGCCCGCTCCACCCAGCCAGCAGCCAACCTGGCCTGGGGGGTGGGACCAGGCCGCGCTGGCGCAGTTCTTCAGCGCCTTGGGGCGGATGCCGCCGGTCAGCACCGAGTGGATCGCCGACTCGGGTGCCTCCTTCCACACCACCCCAGATGCCGGTATCCTCTCTTCTGTCTGACCCCCACACCCCTTTTGTCCTTCTTCCATCATGGTTGGTGACGAGTCTTGCCTTCCTGTCACCGCCGTGGGTTCTGCTCCTGCCTCCTTTCGTCTTCCCAATGTCCTTGTTGCTCCTCAGATGGTTCATAACCTTCTTTCCATTCGTCAGTTTACAGATGACAATTCTTGTTCCATCGAGTTTGATTCTCCTGGCCTCACTGTAAAGGATTCGGCCTCCCGTCGTCCGCTACTCCGGTGTGACAGCACGGGGCCCTTTACACCATTTGCCTTCCTTCTTCCGCTGCACCACTTTCGCCTTCTTCTTCGCCCTGGCCGTCCTGGTCTGCCGCTTTTGCCGCGACGCCGTCTTCCACCACCTGGCACCGCCGTCTTGGCCACCCTGGCCGCGACGTTCTGGCTCAGCTCAGTCGTAGTGCCGATGTTCCTGGCACTAGGGCTCCTACTGAGCCCCTCTGCCATACGTGCCAACTCGGTCGTCATGTTCGGCTCCCTTTTTCTTCTTCTTCTTTGCATGCGACGCATGCATTTGATCTTGTTCACTGTGACCTGTGGACCCCCCCCCCCGTACTTAGCCTTTCTGGTTATAAGTACTATCTGGTGGTGGTCGATGACTTCTCGCACTACTCTTGGACATTTCCTTTGCGCGCCAAGTCTGAGACCTTCCCCACCCTCCTCCACTTCTTTGCCTGGGTGTCCACGCAGTTCGGCCTCACCGTTAAGGCCGTCCAGTGTGACAACGGGCGGGAGTTCGACAACTCCACCTCCCGTTCTTTCTTCCTCTCTCGGGGTGTTCAGCTGCGTATGTCTTGTCCATATACCTCTCCTCAGAACGACAAGGCTGAGCGGATGATTCGCACGACGAACGACGTCGTGCGCACCCTTCTGATCCAGGCCTCTCTGCCCCCGCGCTTCTAGGCTGAGAGCCTACATACCGCCACCTACTTGCTCAACCGTCTTCCGTCCACTGCTTCTCCTGCACCCACTCCACACCACGCTCTTTTCGGTACCCCTCCTCGCTACGACCACCTTCGGGTCTTCGGGTGTGCGTGTTACCCTAACACCACCGCCACTGCTCCTCACAAGCTGGAGCCCCACTCGACTCGTTGTGTATTCCTTTGTTACTCCCCTAACCACAAGGGGTACCGATGCTTTGACCTCACCTCTCGCCGCGTCCTGATCTCCCGACACGTCGTCTTTGACGAGTCGGATTTCTCCTACTCCACCTCCTCCACACCTTCTCCTGACCCCGAGCTGGAGTCCCTGTTTTCGACTGACCCGGTGGTTCAGCCACCTTTACCTGTCTTTATTTTCCCTGCAGGTTTTCCCGGCACACCGGCACCGCTGCCGGTGATCCCTGCTGCGCCACGCCCGGCCCCGGTGCCCGCGGTCGCGCCACACGCGGCCCCCGGACCTCCGGTCGTGCCGCGCGCGGACCCGGTGTCTCCTGCTGCGCCACGCGCGGCCCCGGTGCCTTCCGCTTCACCTGCGCGATACGCTGAGCCGGTGCAGGTGTACTAGCGTTGTCCGGCGCTGACTCCGGCGCCGCCGCGGTACGCTCAGCCGGTGCAGGTGTACCGGTGTCGTTCGGCGCCGGTAGCGCCGACTCTGGCTCCGGAGGCTCCTCCGACGCCTACACCGGAGTCGTCGCCGCCGCCATCTACACCGGAGTTGCCGCCGCCTCCGCCTCCGCCGACTCGCTCTCGAGTCGAGCCGGAGGTGTACCACCCGCCCGTCGTCCATCGGGATCCTCGGAATATCCATCCCATGGTGACTCGGCGGATGGCGTCTCAGGTCGCGACTCTCTCCGCCACCGAGGGCGAGCCGCGGGTCTCTCTGGTACCCTCATCTGTCCACGATGCCCTGGCGGATCCTCGCTGGCATCACGCGATGGAAGAGGAGTACGCGGCTCTCCTTGCCAACCAGACGTGGAACCTCGTGCTGCGTCCGTCTGGTTGCAATGTGGTCACCGGCAAGTGGATCTGGACGCATAAGCGTCGGGCTGATGGCACACTGGAGCGCTACAAGGCTCGTTGGGTTCTCCGGGATTTCACTCAGCGGCCTGGTGTGGACTATGATGAGATCTTCAGCCCAGTGGTGAAGTCTGCTACTGTGCGCACGGTCCTCTCGCTTGCGCTCTCGCGCTCCTGGCCTGTGCACCAGCTGGACGTGAAGAATGCTTTTCTTCACGGCACTCTATCAGAGACAGTGTACTGCTCTCAGCCGGCGGGATTTGTGGACTCGAGTCGTCTGGATATGGTCTGCCGGCTCAACAAGTCCCTCTATAGTCTGAAGCAGGCTCCTCGGGCTTGGTACTCTCGGTTCGCCACTTTCTTGCTGACTTTGGGGTTCATCGAGGCCAAGTCTGACACGTCTCTCTTCATCTACCGCCGTGGGGATGAGACAGCATATCTACTGCTCTATGTCGATGACATTGTGCTCACAGCCTCCAGTCAGCAGTTGCTTCAGAGTGTCATCACATCTCTGCAGCAGGAGTTTGCTATAAAGGATCTGGGTCAGCTCCACCACTTCTTGGGCGTCACTGTTGAGCCTCGCTCATCTGGTCTTCTCCTTCACCAGCGGCAGTACGCACTCGATATTCTGGAGCGGGCTGGGATGACTGATTGCAAGCCCTGCTCCACTCCTGTCGACACTCAGGCGAAACTGTTTGCTGATCTAGGTGATCCGGTGGCTGATCCTACTGCCTACCGGAGTCTGGCTGGCGCTTTGCAGTACCTCACCTTTACCAGGCCGGACCTCACCTACACTGTTCAGTAGGTCTGTCTCCATATGCATGATCCCCGGGAGTCACACCTTGCTGCGCTGAAGCACCTCCTCCGCTACGTCCGTGGCACTATGGACCTCGGCCTGGTGCTTCACCGCTCGTCTTCTGCTGAGCTGGTGGTCTACACCGATGCTGACTGTGTTGGCTGCCCGGACAATCGTCGCTCCACTTCCGGCTACGCCGTCTTTCTGGGCGGAGTACCGGGCTGTCGCTAACGACGTGGCGGAGGCGTCCTGGCTATGACAGCTCTTGGCGGAGCTCCACAGCCCGCTCGCCAAGAGCACGCTCGTCTACTGCGACAACGTCCGCGCCGTTTATCTCTCCACCAACCCCGTCCAGTATCAGCGGACGAAGCATATGGAGATCGACCTACACTTCGTGCGCGACAGAGTCGCCATCGGCGATGTTCGGGTACTCTATGTCCCAACTACCCCCCAGTTTGCTGACATCTTCACCAAGGGACTGCCCTCCTCGACCTTCTCGGAGTTTCGCTCCAGCCTCAACGTAGCCGGTGGCTAGTTGTGACTGCGGGGGGGTATTTGTCTTTTTTACTTTATTTGTACTCTCTTCTTGTCCAGTCTTGAACACCGCTGCGCCGGTAGTTCAGACTGCGGGGGTGTTGTGTATATGTGAGCCCATGTATAGAGGCCCATCTAAAGGCCTATGTATATGATCTATATATCCCACCCTTCTAAGGTTTGGAGGAATACAAGGCAATTATTCTCTCCAACAATATGTTTAAATAGGGAGTAGATAAATTTGGCAGAGTTATGTTTTATTTGAAAGAAAATGCTTCCAGAAAATTGGCAGTAATTTCATTCTGGATAAGCTCTAAAATAATGGCAATCTGAGGTAAAAAGTGGGCACCTTTTGCAACAATTTCTCTCAAGTAATTGAGTAAATGACCATAAAATACACTTATTTACCATGCCTACACACTTGGCTTCTCACAATGAACATATTGTGCATATAACTTTTCAAAAGTTCATTTTCCAGTTGTTTTTACAAAATGGAACAAGATGGCTACGAGAAAGGTAAAACTAGAGATACTTTAGGTGTCACTTTTCCGAAGTTGTCAGCATGTTTTTTGGAAAATGAAATCCTTAATGAAGTAAAACAAAAACAACATGGAAGCAGTATTTTTAGACAGTGAGAAACAAAATGGTGCAGATTACCTTGAGTTTCGGCCACTAATATCTGTAGTGCGCATTTTTAGTTCTTGGATTTGTTTCGCAATCCTATGCCGCACCCTGGTGGTCAGCAATATGTGAGTGGTCCTGCAGAAAAATGCTACAGGGCCACCTCCACTATGACTACCATTGCTGCTGCCAAGGTAGTGCTTAAATTCATCAATACAATCCTCAACATCATATGCAATCTCGCGAATTTGCTTCATCCAAATTTTAACTTGCTTGCGATGTTCATCTCTCTTGGCAAGATCCTGAAGGAAGGCCGTCATGCTCTCCAGCTCATCCTTCAAATATTGCAGCTCACCCCGGATACCACCTAGAAGCTGAGCTTCTTGCACAAGGATCGTGCCCAGCTTCCCCAAGAGAGTATGGACGGCACCTTCTGCAGCACTAACAACTGCACACTCCATTTCTCTAGAAAAAGATTGAACAAAAGATGAAGGAAAAAAAAAGAAACCAGGTTCAAAACTCTGCTTCTGTTATTGGGACCTAAAAGTAGAAGTTCCTTCAGAAAAGAAAAAAAGCTGGAAGGAAGAACACACCAGCTTAGAAGTACCGCTTCTTTTCATCTAGCCTCAAATGAAATCTGGGTGCGATATATGATGACCTGAATGCCTGTCTCGAATCATTTAAATCTAATGTCCTCAGAGAAAGGCCTGCCCAAAGTCAACTGTCAAATACAGAGCCTATAGCACATGGCTCTTAAAGTCAAAAATGGATGCTGGACTTTCATAGCAAAGTGTAAATAATTGACTGGGACCCACTATTGTTGATCTAGTACTCCTTATTTATAATATATATTGTAGACTGCAGCACACCAATACCTTGGATACCATCATACCAAACACCAGTTGCACCAATTAAATCGTGTACAGGAACAAGGCATTTAAACGAAACATGTGGCAACGATAGAAAATAGACTGGAAGACCAGGATCATCGATTAGCAAGTCCAGAATGGCCGATTGCACAGGGCCCCCAAAGTTTAGATGCTAAGCTTATTTAGATGTTACTTGTGTAAGCTGGCCATTAACTACACCGTCGAATCTCCCTTTATTTTACCCCTCTTTCCCTCTCTACTGCATGCCCACCTTCTCATATTCTAAACACTTGAACATGGTATTTTATATATATTTGATGAAAGAAGGAAAATGCAACTGCAAACAAATTTTAGATGCAAGCAAAAATGTTCATCTCTCACGAAAATTTAGACGGAAACAATATTTTTAACAGTTAAATTTCACAATATGGTATAGAAATGCACATGTATAGACTAATTTCTACATAAGGGAAATTCACTCATGACGTATTATGCAAAATGATCCGTTGTTGTAACTTACCTGAAGCTAGCATCTGTAAAACCGAGGAATATATTATTTCATTTTTGTGAATTTCTCAGATAATTCTCTTCTATATTCTAACCACAAAATAGTGACATACAACATGGGAAGAATTATGCAGCAGGTGCACGTTCACTTAAAAAATAAAGATAGAGCACCATGGAGATACGTGACGACACCCACTGCCGAGGTGCTCATTAGAAAGTCTTGCTCAGAGATCATAAATTAAAAAAGAACACTACAATTGTGTTAAAAAATTGATATGTCTTGACATGAGATTGTTTCAGTTTTGCACATGGGTGCCTAAACTTGCAAGGGTGTGTCACTTGTGTTGGGTGTGTAAACTGGAGAATTGCACATTTAGATAACTAAACTTGTGAAAGCGTCTCAATACAAGTTAAAATCCGACTTAACTAGCAATTAGTGGTAACATGTCACACAGATCATGTACAAAATAAAGTTTGCAGATTAATGCGGAAAGAAACATACTAGAACTTCAGAAAAGGCATGCAAAATATCTCTTCAAATGAAAGAAAACAAAAGTCCATTGATTCTGCAAGATACATTGCTGTTCACATTACAATTTAGATTGAACGGTGTGTTAAGTCATCTCTGAATACTAACTTTGAATCTGTACACATACACTCACTAAATTTAGGGGTAAATATGGATTCCTCAAGTTGAGGAATCCAAATGATCCACAAATGCAAGTTAAGTACCAATAATGAGCACTATAATTTGGTCTGGCAAGTGAGGATTCCACAAAAGCTTTGAAGAATCAGGTTGCACACTGCTCATGAGAGCCTTTCTTTCTATGAGAACTTTATCTTCTAAATATATTAGACATTTCTATGGAAAAAGGATGCACCTGAAAAAGGAAATTCTGAATGAGACGAAAGAGAACTTTTTAGAATAACTCCTGATGTTACGAAAAGTGCATTCTCCTCCGGTGTGTGAAATATGAGCAGATCAGCTACATTCTACAGTACTTACTTTGCTCCAAAACATCACAAGATCCTAGATCCAGCAATGATGATTGTCAACTAACATCTTGAACAGATGTTGGAAGTCCATTCATTGCTCTCCTCCTCCTATCCCTGGTGGTCATGCGTTCACCATAGGTTGACAAAATGTCTGCAAGATCAATTAGTCCAACCTCCCTCAGTCTCTTTCCAACCTCTTCAAACATTGGTGCCCCCTCCTCATTCGAGAAACAGTATAGGAACTTGTTATAGTCAAACCTTGGCACATTCACCCCACCCCACATTGTCCTCTCAACAAACTTAGTTGCCTGTAATGTCCTCCCAGCTTTCACCAAGCCACCAACAAATATGCTCTCGAAGTTCACTAATGGGTCCCTCCCCTTCCGGCCTCTCTTCCCCAAATGTCCCTGAAGCAACATGATGTAAGTGTGCATGTTCGGTTCACATCCCCTGCTGATCATCTCCCTGAACACCTCGGTCGCCTCCCCTGCCCGCTTTATCCTCAGCAGCCCCTTCATCAACCCATGATACAGCGCAATGTCCTTCTCCCTAACACCATGAAACACCTTGTATCCTTCCCTAACCCTTCTCCTCGCAATCAGCCCATACACCAAATCACCCAGTACCACCGCGTCCACCTCCACACCTATCTTCACCATTTCAGCGAATACCATGTACGCGCCCCACACCTTCCCATCCTTGCAAAGCCAAGACACCACCGCGCGGCAGCACGCGCCTCCGTCGTCCTGCACTCCGCTCCTCCGCATTCCGTCGAACACCTTCATGGCGTCCGCGGTGCGGTTGTTTTTGAACATGGTCACCACGATCTCCTGGTACGCCGCGGCGCCCGGCTCGAGGCCGCGCCTCTCCATTCCGTTCCACACCCTGCAGGCGTCCGCGAGCGACCCCGAGCGGCAGTACGCGACGACCAGCAGTTCGTCGCACCTCGCGGTGCGCGAGACGCCGTGCTGGTGCTCGGCGCGCTTGATCACCTTCTCCGCCACGTCCGGCAGCCTGCACGGCTCCGAGCACGCGACTTCGGTGACGAACGTGAGGATCCGAGCGCGGTGGCATTCGGGGAAGAGCGTCACGAGCGCGGCGACCTTCCCGACCTCGCGGCTGGGGGCGAGGCCGCGGACGGCGGCGCGGAGTGCCGCCGCGGAGAGGAGGGTGCGGGGCAGGGAGAAGAGCGTGGAGTGGAGAAGGTCGATGTTCCCGGACTTGCCGAGTACGTCGAGGAGGCGCGCGGCGGTGGCGGCGGAGTGTGGGAACCCACCGCCGCCGTCGCTGGCTCCGCTGGGGCGGGCGGAGAGGTGCGCGAGGAGGCGGTGCACGGGGCGCCAGGAGAGCGGGAACCGCGCGGAGGCCTGGAGGAAGAGCTCGCGGAGGTCGGAGGGTGCGGTGGGAAGCGACAGCGCGGAGAGGCGGCGGTGCAGCTTGTCGTCGGGATCGTGCTGGTGCTGGTAGAGGATCGTGCAGAGGCGGAGAAGCAGAGCGGGATCCGTCGGCCTTGGCGCGGGCGCCGGGGCGGGAGACGTCGTGGAGGTGGAGAGGAGGCGGCGGAAAAGGAAGAGGCGGCCGGGAGGCATGGGTGGGCGGAGGCGGGCGGTGGTGATCGGAAGGCGGCGAGGGGAGAGGATCGAAGAGCGCGGCGCGGTTGGGCAGCGCGTGCGAGCGGATAATTTTGGTGGGTTGGGCCGTCGGATCGTACAAAATCAGCAGCCCGCACGGCGGCGGCTTGTGGGAGTTGGGCTGTTTGGCCGGTGCGTATATGGGCCTCATTTTCTGTACGAGTCGAATTTTCGTATGACTATTTTTGCTGCTCGCTTGCTCGAGTTTCCTGCCAAGGTGCCCGCGGTGTGGCGCGTCGCCGCCGATGCCACAGCCCACAGGGGCGGCCACGATCATCGATCGCACGCACGTGTTGCCTTTCCGGGTCGCAATTGTGATTGGGTAGGCCACCGACCGGTGGACCCAGCTGCAGGTTACCTGGGGCTGTCACTATCAGTTTACCGTTTCCTTATCCGATGACGCTGCTTGTTTCAATTAGTCTTCGAGGTTAGTTGGGGAAGAGTGATCAGATCAGCTAGCCGGCGACCGCGTGCTGCACCCATGTGCCGATTTCTGGTGCAGATTAAAAAGCGCGTGCAGGTGCATATGGGCTGACACCGTCATGCTTACTAGGATGCACAAGTGCCCGCTACTCGAAGCAAGTTTTCCTGTAAACAGTGTTTCAAAAGATCTTTTTATATTCCTACAAAACAACCTTTTCAATTCCAAAACTTGCTGGCACTTAGTTATTATCTCCTCCGTTCTAAATAGTCATCTTGGTTTTTCTAAATTCATAGATTTTGCTATGCATCTAAATATTATACATATGTAGATATGTAGCAAAGTCTATACATCTAGAAAAACTAAAACGACTAATAATTTGGAGGCGGAGAGGGAGTACATAGCTCTCACTGAAAATGGACGTTTGTCGCAAAGAGTACCACGTACTAGACATTTTCTGCAAACCTATATACAGCGTATAGACTTTTTGTCGCAAAAGAAACCTCTTGACAATCACTCAAAACTTCTTTTTCAGCATCTTAACAGTTTATCATTCTTTATTGCCCTTAATAGCTTTCTAGAAATTAAACGAGCATTTGTAAAACAGATTTAAGCAAGACCGAAAACACATATACTCCTCATTCTGTTCTCAAATATCTATAATTAGCTCGCCGTAAACATCATATATCTGAAATTGAAGGTATACACACATATACTCCTCATTCTGTGCAAGTATGAATAATTGTCAAGAATTGATAGTAACTAGAACTCTTTATTCATTTACACACATATATATGGATCCAAACAAAGATATACATACTCATACATATATACTTCTGAAACACACTATCCTAGCTCATCACAAGGAAGCTCGAATGCAAGTACACATCATCACAACTCACACATATAACTGTGCATATATAGACACAATATATATGCACGCGTAAAATGATATAGATAGAATATATAAATGTCGGGGACTGCAAGTCCGTAGCCCGCTCATGGTCTTGCCTCCGGCTCCGGGTAGTGGCCCTCTGGCTTCGGTGGCAGCTCGTGCTTCGGCACATCGGGCTTGGGGAGCTCTGGCACGACGGGGTGAGGGGGGAGTTCAGGCTTTGGCAGCTCCGGCGCGACTGGGTGCGGCTCCTCAGGCTTTGGCAGCTCTGGCGCGGTGGGGTGAGGAGGCAATTCAGGCTTGGGCACCTCGGGCTCCGGCAGCTCCGGCACGGCAGGGTGATCCTGCACCTCCGGCTTTGGTAGCTCAGGGACAGTAGGGTGAGCTGGTATCTCAGGCTTCGGAAGCTCAGGTACGGCGGGGTGCGCCGGCACCTCGGGTTTAGGCAGCTCGGGTACGACGGGGTGTGCCGGCACCTCGGGTTTCGGCAGCTCGGGGACCGTGGGGTGCGGCGGCAGCTCCGGGACTTCAGGGTGCGGGTACTCCTCCTTGGGCGCCGCCTCCAGCAACCGTGCCGCTCCGCCCATGCCGCTGCACGAGAGCAGCAGCGCCATGAGGAGGAGAAGGTAGGCAGGTACGGTGCTCCTGGAAGCCATGATGGTTGCCTAGCTGCTTCTTTACACTAAGCGGGAACAAGATCGTTGTGTGGTGATCGGGAATGGAGGGAAGCATGGTATTTGTAGTAGTGCCAAATGAGACCCTGATCTAGCAGAGTAGGAGGTGGGACTCTGATCGACTGATCGTTTGGTAACTGGTTGGCTATCTGCATCCTCGTGGCGGTTCAATTTGGATCCGTGTGATCTCTGATCTGACCCATCCTCCTTTGATTTGTTGGGAATACTGCGACCTGTGAGATCCGGGTTGGTTGAATCACCTTGCGTTGTGGGTACACGTGTGGGACGTATCCCTTCGTCTCATGTCGATGTGTGCGTGCGTTTATCTGAGTACAGCTGGCATGCACTCCTTAATTATTCATGTTAGTCTGTAGGAAGAATACTTTATCAATGGCCTTTACCCATGGCCTTTCTATTAATGCTTGCACCGGTCGGAAAGAATATGCATCGCACTCGCCTGAAGCAGAGAAGCGTAAGTTGCTTTTTTTTCTTTTTTTATTCCTTTCAATTTTTTCCATTCATTCTTCCCCCTTTTTATTTTCTTTTCATTTGATTTACTTTTCCTTTTTCATTCCTTTGTAGACTGAATTGTTTGGGGATGTTAACTCTTTTGTTCGTAGTATTTATTTTTTATTATTATTTTGAGTTCGTGATGTTTAATATTTTATTCGTTGTGCATTCACTACTACAGAACATGTCTTTGTTCCAGGCTATTTGTCCCGGCTGCCTTTGGGCCCGGGACTTTTGTCCCGGGTCCAACGGCTAGCCGGGCCAGCAGAGGGGACAGAGGCCTTTTGTCCCGGTTTGAGGCACCAACCGGGACAAAAGGACCCGGTAGGTGGCTCCACCCGGGACAAAAGGCCCAACACTTTTGTCTCGATTTGTAACAACAACCCGGACTAAAAGGGTGACTTTTTTGTCCCACTTGGTGTTACCAATCCGGACAAAAGACTCCTCCACATGATAGTTCAAAAGGAAGTTATTTTTTATTGAGTCACATGTACTACTTAGGTGAGTTGGCAAGAAAATCATGCGCTAGGCAATAGGTCTTGGGTTCGAATCCCGCGAGGCGCAAAAAAATTTTAGCGTGAGGGACATTTAGTCCCGGTTCTACCACCTCCAGGGCTTTTGTCCCGGCAGTCGAATCCCGGTTCCAAAACCTGGACAAATGGCCATTTGGAACCGGGACAAATGGGCGGATCTGTAGTAGTGATTATTATTTGTTCATTATGATTAATTTTTTTGTTCGTACCAATAATTGTTTGTTCATTATCTTTAATTGAGCAGTACTAGTACTAGTAAATCTGAGTTGAAAAATGGTCGCTACAATATAATGGACTACTTTTTTCCATGAGAATTTTTTTCATTCTCAATATAATCAATTTTTACGATTTTTATCTTAGTACAGCTGCCATGCACTCCTTAGGAAGAATACTTTATCCATGGCCTTCCTATTCATGCTTGCGCCCGTTCCTCCTCCCTACGTGCATGACTCTCTCTGTCTGTCTCTCTCTCTCTCTCTCTCTCTCTCTCTCTCTCTCTCTCTCTCTCTATGCAGCTCATCAAACTGCTTGCAGGGGAATTTGGCGGTTTGTTTGACTGGCAAAGGGCAAAGGGCCCGTCGCGAGGCGACTCGAGGGCGACGACCAACTCCGATCCAGCCACCGAACTTCACCTCCCTCCCTTGCCAGCGCGGCCGCTGCCCGCGCCGTCGACGGCGGCGCCAAGCGTCTACCCCGCGTGTTCTTCTCCCACTCTTCTCCGATCCCATCCCGCCTCCACTATCAAAGTAGGGAGGCGATGTGCATGTCAAGGACAGGCTGAGAAACTAGCAAGAGTTAGCAACACGATCAGGTGATGAGATGCTTGATTATATTTTTGTGGTAGTTGTAAAGCGAGCCGAAAATGTGTGCTACAGTTGAATGTTAAACGGTTCGCATGTCGGAAATTTTTCAATTTCAAATAACTTGGCATTAGCTGGCATGCACTCGTCAATTGTTTAACAAGTTTTCTTACAAATAAGTTACTCCCTCCATCTCTAAATAACTGTCGCTTTCGTTTCCCGAGAAAAAACTTTTATTAATTTTATATAAAAATATATTAATATTTATGATACATAATTAATATCATTAGATAGATCTTTTAATCTAGTTTTTAAAAAAATTATTTGGAGATACAAATGTTGCACGTTTTTTTTACAAATCGAGTCAAACTTGTGGCACACACACCGACGGCGACAATTAAAAAAAGACAGTGGGAGTACACTTCTTGATAGCAACATCATTAATAGCTCTCTCGAAATGTGTTCCACTGTTCGTCAGACTATGCATGCAAATGCACATCCCTCGAGCAAGCACTGATATCATATAGATGCAAGCTGATTTGGCTGCATATATCCACCAGATGGATATAGAGACCGATTTATCCTTTATCTAGAAAAAGATGCGAGCTGAGATTTCCTCTTGATTTTGGATTAAATTAAGTGAAAAATGTTCCCAACGAGGTGTTGGGTAAAATCTATCAGTTTGGAGTAATCCCTCTATAATGGAAAAGGTGAAAGAAAATTAGAATATCTTATCTATCTACTTGGAACATTTTGTTTGGCTGCTGAAATATTTTTTCATAGATCGGAACATTGCTAACTTATACAATAGACTTTTGCTAGAAAATTTGTCACCCCTAATTTTTTAAGATCGTTTTATTTCTCTGCTTGGGATATTTTACTTCACTGTTGGAACAATTTTTATAGGGATAGAACATTGGAAATCTGACAGATTTTTTGCCATATATAAAATAAGCTAAAATCATGAATAGTGTTTCTTTCTAGGATAATTGTTTTTTGTAATGTGTTAAAGACGTAAATTTGGCAAACTTTTGAAGGATACTAAGGAATGTAGCGCAATTTTTACGGTGCACTGATCCTTGGAACTAGCAATACCATGTAGTACTACGTTGAAAGCCGATCTGTACATAACTATCCTGTAGTCAGCCATATATTTGCACACTAGCTCGCATCATTTTGAAGAATTTGGACATACAGATAATTCATTAGTTACTTATTAGAAACGAAAAAAATATTACTCTAAGATAAATCAAACATATCCCATACACTGTTCAAAAAAACATATCCCATGCACATGTACATATATACAGTATACATAAAAAGCAATACATACGCAAATCTGCAATGTACAAATCAATGCACCACAACATAGAAACATTAAAACGTAACACACTCCTAGCAAGCTTGTGACCAACATGATCACAGACAAATATATACTAATGCAATAATACAATAAGAGATAATACTGTATTTGGAGTACAAACACAAATACAGAACGTATTTATTGTTGGGCAGAAGAGACAGTGATGCATGCAGTCCGATCATGGTTTGGTCTCTGGCACCTGGTAGTGGCCCTCTGGTTTCGGTGGCAGCTCGTGCTTTGGCACCTCAGGGTGGGGCACCTCCGGCTTTGGCAGCTCTGGCACCGAGGGGTGAGGAGGCAGCTCAGGCTTCGGAAGCTCCGGCACGACGGGGTGCTCCGGCACCTCGGGCTTCGGCAGCTCTGGAACGGCGGGGTGAGGAGGCAGCTCGGGCTTCGGCAGCTCTGGAACGGCGGGGTGAGGAGGCAGCTCGGGCTTCGGCAGCTCCGGCACGGCGGGGTGCGCCGGCACCTCAGGCTTCGGCAGCTCAGGTACCGTAGGGTGCGGTGGCAGCTCAGGCTTCGGCAGCTCGGGTACGACAGGGTGTGCCGGCACCTCGGGTTTCGGCAGCTCCGGCACCGTGGGGTGCGGCGGCAGCTCGGGCTTTGGCAGCTCCGGCACGGCAGGGTGCGGGTACTCCTCCTTGGGCGCTGCCTCCTCCAGCAACCTCGCCGCGCCGCTCATGCAGCTGCACGAGAGCAGCAGCACCATGAGGAGGACATGGGAAATCATGGTGCCCTTGGCAGCCATGACTCGATGCTTAACACTAGTGAGCTTAATTTGTGCCTCGAGCCTCGGTAGAGCGAACGAGATCGTTATGTGATGGCTGGGAGGGAAGAGAAGCATGGTATTTATAGAGCCAAATGCATGCAACCATCTTGTATTTTGGTAGCGGGTAGGTCATCTGCATATCTGTGGTTTGTCCTTGTGATCTCCCTCCTGATCCCTTTGCTTGTCTATATATGGTTCGGTTTAGTTGGTTTGGAATACTGAGAGCTGATTGTTGACGCAAGTTTCGGCCAACACACGAGAACACTCGAGCGTGCGAGTCGCAAACGGACCGAAGGGCAGCAAGGCCGTCCAGACCGGTTAGACCGGTTGAGTAAACCGGTCGGACCGGTTTCTAGGGTTTCGCCGAAATCGGTCGTCTCGAAGGATAGCTATCACACTTACGTAGTGAAAGACGGCGAGGTTTACAAGCAAACCAGCAAAGGATAAACAACGCACTTACGTGACGAAGAACGACTAGTTTACGAGCAAACTAGCAAAGGCCGTCGAAGCTCTCGCCCGGGAGGAACCCCGTCGGGGCATGAACGTCGCCGGATGTGCCCTAGGTTGACCAGCAAACCTTGGATGCCATCAATGGTCGTGGAGATCACAGATGAACAGCAAGGGGAGGTTGGAAAAGATAATTAGGATTTGGAAAGTAAAAAGTAATAGATTGATTCGATTGGATGTGTATCAATCGGCCGTAACCCTTTATATTTACAGGATGGGATGGTCTGTACCCATTAGGAATCAAAACCCTTACAAATCCCGCATCAAAATACAACTCCTAACTCGGATTGGAACCCTTACAAATCCCGCATCAAAATACAACTCCTAACTCGGATTGGACTTTTCAGACCGGTCTGATCGGTCTGAGGACCGGTCTGACCGGTCAGATCTGGGTGCAGGTCTTTCGGGAGGCATAACTTCCTCATCCGGAGTCCAAATTGGACGTTCTATATATGTATTTCGATCATCTCGACGAGATCTACGTAATGGTGAAGTCCAATTGTCAATTTGACAAAGTTGTCTTGACCGGCCTGACCGGTTTAGATGACAGGTCTGACCGGTCTGCTCTGATTGTCCACCAAACCTTAACTGTGCCAATTTTGAGTGTCAACACTGATCGATCTGGTTGGTTGAAGCACATGTTTTCTGGAGACACGTGTGCAATCGATGTATCCCATTGATCCGTATGTGTTTGGCCATGCAGCCATGCTGATGAGATGTGTGGTTCAGTAGCATAGTTCTGAAGTTTGTTGAAAATGGCTACTCCTGTGTGAAATGTTCAAAGGGCCTTGCTTTCATTGTTGGAGTACACTTTTTTTTTGAAAGATGAGTAGCCATTTTTTTTCAAATAACACAATGAGCTTGCATGTACCGCAGCTTATTTGGTACTCCCGCAATTTCAAATTATAATTTATTTAGCTTTTTAACCTCAAATTTGATCACCCGTCTTATTAAAAAAGTTTGTGTAAAATACAACTTCTTTTGTTGCGGTTTCGTTTATTAATAAAAGTTCTTCAAAATTAATTTGAATTTGATATGTTTATAATTTTTTAATAAAATTAGTGGTCAAACTTGAGGTCAAAAAATTCAAACAAATTATCATTTAGAACAGAGAGAGAGTAGCAAAGAAAAGAAAGATTAGTTGTTAGCCTCTCTCGGTTGCTTCAATAATTGCTTCGTAAGAACATATTTCTGAGAGAATCAAAGGCACATTATCGTCTATTTGACTTAAAATTGATCCCGTTAATAACTGTACTGAACTTGCGTGGTTCTTCAATCGGCCTCGGTGGTGCAGATATTTTACACCCAACCCGGCACTACTTGAATCTCACATTAAGCGCATCCCACTGTTTTGGGTTTAAATCCACATGTTCATATCTAGTGGGAGAGCATGTGCGTGTACTATGGCATGGATTTAGCATGGATTTTAATCAAACATCTAGAAATTTAGAAAGTGTACCATGGCATGCATACTGGTAGATGTGGGTTTGGTGTGGTGATTTGAATTGTCAAAGAAATATATTTTGGGCTCTAGAAAAATGAAATTGTTTTAATAATGTCATTCGCATTTTGTTCATCAGGGCATCATTTAGTAATTATTGGTGATAAAATGTTCTTTGTTTTATTAATCGGCCTGTATTGTAATATATATATATATATATATATATATATATATATATATATATATATATATATGTGTGTGTGTGTGTGTATATATATATGTCGAGACATTATATCAGAGCTGGATCTATTTGGTACCAAGATAATAACTTTTAAATAAAATTCTTTACATTTTTAATTTTTATGAGCTTTGATAAAAAGAAGTGGAGTGGCCAAAAATTGATACCAAGTTTGACTTCTATGTTTGTACCGATAGTGCATTATGAAGTATGAACGTCAATGGCATGAATCTTGGTAAGGATTATGGAAAATGGAACAGTTGCGCAACGAAGAACAATGGATTTGGAGCGAAGGACAATCAATCTACATTGATCCCTTAAATTGATCAAGACAAGCAAATATAAATATAAATATAAATATAAATATAAATATTAAATAGCGTAGGAAACATAAAGTATTTTCCTTCATATAGCACATAGCAGTGCTAAATTCAAGGCTGTCCTGTGGTGCGTACATATAATCCCGCAGCAACATATGCAGGCCTTGTGCAGAATTAATTTGGAGAGAATTCACTGATGATTAATTGATTAAATAGGTAAGAGACTTTAGAGACAATACAGCACAAGTAATGAAATTATTCGTGTATATATATGATATACGCCAAAGGCAATACATATACATAGGTAACATCATCAACGGACAAATCAAAGCAGCAAGCACAACGTACAACACTGAACGTCACGCTCCTACTACTCCATCGTATCCACACCAAGTACAGAAACAGAACGCATTATTACTAGCTGGAGGAGCAACACGGGCGCAGTTCATTCATTCGATCATGGCTTGGGCTCTGGCACCGGGTAGTGGCTCTCCGGCTTCGGCAGCTCGGGTTCCGGCAGGGGCGGGAGCTCATGCTTCGGCACCTCCGGCACGTGAGGAGCTTCCGGCTTCGGCAGCTCCGGTACCTCGGGGTGAGGCGGGAGCTCGGGCTTCGGCACCTCCGGCACGTGAGGCGTTTCCGGCTTCGGCAGCTCCGGTACCTCGGGGTGAGGCGGGAGCTCAGGCTTCGGCACCTCCGGCACGGCGGGGTGTGGCAGCTCTGGCTTGGGAACCTCTGGCACAGGGTGAGGCAGCTCCGGTATTGGGTGCTCCGGCACGGTGGGGTGCGGTGGCAGCTCAGGCTTGGGCAGCTCTGGCAGGGTTGGGTGTGGCGGCAGCTCAGGCTTCGGGTGCTCTGGCTCGGTGGGGTGGGGTGGCAGCTCAGGCTTTGGGAGCTCTGGCACGGTAGGGTGCGGAGGCAGCTCGGGCTTTGGGATCTCCGGCACGGTGGGGTGCGGAGGCAGCTCCGGCTTGGGGATCTCCGGCACGGCGGGGTGCGGCGGGTACTCGGGCTTCGTCTCCTCCAGGTACCGAGCCGCGCTGCTCATGGAGCTGCATGCGAGCAGCAGCGCCACGAGGAAGGCGAGGGAGGACATGGTTTTCTTGGAAACCATGTCGGATGGCTCGTGCTTTCTCAGCTGCGATCGCAGTGTACTAGTGAGAGGATGTGAGCTAGTTCTTGTTGTGATGCTGTGATGGCTGGAAGGGAAGAGGAGCCCGCTATTTATAGTTGCTAAACGAAGGCCTTGCTGCATGCATAGTTGCATGTGTGCGTGTTTGCAGCAGGAGTCTTCTGGTCTTGGCATTGGTGCCTGCTGGTAGCAGTAGGTCATCTGCATTTTTTTTCTCTCCTGAATCCTCTAGGCTCGAGGTCATCTGCTCAACTTAGTTTTTCCAAAATGTTATCTCTACTACATGTGTGTCTGGTTTAATCAGTTGAGAATACCCTGAAATATGAGTGAGCTGGTTGGTGGTGGTGGATGCTTGCTTTATTTATTTATCTTTACACAACCCTACTATAGTTACTTTTTTTAGAACAGCCTACTACTAGTTACTGTTACTGTTAGTGCCTATAGGTAACAAGTGTGCTGCACATCTTCTGTGGTTAGGCTACCGAATCTATACCACAAAGTGATACCGTGGATGTGAAGAACAGCAGATAGCTGAGATACGTACAGAGGAGAGAGGACACATGTGAAAACTAAGCTGGCGAAACGATTGGTTTTGGTAGTTCCAGATTGGGTTGAAAACGACGACGGCCCTAAAATAAGACAGGTACTTGCAACGTACGCAGTCAGTAGTACTACACAGCAGGACATTAAACCTGAAAAGGAGTTAACAACTAGCTTATCTCTCTGACTGAAATGGCATTTACTTCAGATGGTCAAGTACAGAGAATACTACAAATCCTTGCAGATCATCTGGCAATAAAACGGAGTCGTGGTAGTTCAGCTGCTGCGCGTGGTAGTAGGTTCTGGTCGTTTTCGTCATCCTTTTAGAAGTTTGTCTCTGATGCATTTCCGATATCGAGTTGCTGAAGTCCAACTGACGACCCTGTTGATCTCCTAGAAATGAGGTGGTTGAGTGCTCAGACGATTGGTGATGGAGTCGAGCACGCTTTCGCGTAGCAGCGTTCAGGCGTTAGGTCACCGGAGCAGTACGGCCGGTGTGAATATGGAGATATATCTAGGCTCGTTCTCGATCTTAAGGCTCAAGGACGAACACTGTTACACTGCCACGTCGACAATGGGTGAACCAGTGTGCGATCGAGAGAGAAATGTCAGCTGACACGGATGCAAGATCGAGCTGAAAATGATCGCATGTCTAACACTGTTTGAATTTGCTAGCTGCAGACACGCTTGCTTCCGTTTCTTGCATGTTGGGTTAGCTGTGGTTGATAGGCCGTCGGCATGGCCTCATGCCCTCATCTTGAACATTGGAGCACGTAGCACACAACCGTGAACCGCCCGGCCAAAAGTAACCTCGCTGTGGCTCTGAAAGATATCCTTTTATTCGTCATGACATCATCCTCTGAAAATACCATTCACAACATGTTTTCCTGCACAAGCAGACGTTGAGAACTTTTCCGATAGAGAAACTTTTATAATATCAGTGCTACCCGTGTTCTCATCTTTTAGGTAAGGGTTATCACCTCAAGAAAAATAAAATAAGCCATTGACTAATCTCGGAAACTCCTAAAATATTGCTATGAGATTATAATAAGCTAGTTGAAAATGGTGTTAAAGTATATTTCCTAAATAAAAAATCAAATTAGTTATGATCCACATGCAAAGAGGAAAGAATAATATGGGAACTATTATTGAAATTTCCAAAAAAAAATCCCTCCAGAAAAGGTTTTAATGGTTGTCTTGGATGGGAAACATGAATGAATGGTACTTGCAAATCAAAAGACACTTTGTGATGTCATTCTGCAACTCACGTTGTTAGACTGAGTCCAACAAGAGAAAGCAAAATAAGAGAGGCATTCGGTAGTTTGCGTAGCCTACTGTGTTTGCCTCGCGCACGCAAAAAATCGACTTTCCAACAGCGCGGATGCAAAAAATCACCCCCTCCCCTCCCTCCAGCCGGTGGCTGCGGGCCGCGGCCGCACGGCCGACGCGGAGGCGGCGCCGCCTCCTCCCCTCCTCCTGCCGCCAGTGCGCCACCCCTCTACTCTACTCCCGCCGCCAGTGCGCCACCCCTTCCCTCCCCTCCAGCTACCGCCGACGTCGCCCCCTCCCCTCCCTCCCGCCGGTGGCCACGGGCCATGGGCCGCACGGCTGCACGGCCTTCCACCGGCACTCCTCCGCCGCGCTCGCCTCCCGGATCTGGTTCAACAATGGCAAGAAGGGGCGCCGGCCAGCCCCGCGCCAAGCCTCCCTTGCTCCGGCTGCGAGGAAGACGACGAGGAGGGGGGAGGCAGTAGCTCCGCCGGAGAGGAGGAAGAGCTGTAGGTGAGGAGGGGGTCGCGCCCGCCGGAGGCTAGGCGGGCATGCTGAGCAGGCGGGACCCCGGCGAGTGGTCGGGCCGGCAGTCGGACTCCCCGACGACGGGCCGGCGCGCGCCCGCCTCGTCCGGCGCGACCCACCGGGCGGGGAGCCCCGCGCGCAGGATGGCCAAGGAGCGCGCAAAGGCGCAGCCGGCGTGCGAGCCCCCCCCCCCCCAACCTCCTCCTCTGGTCCGCCGCCGCCTTCTCCTCTGCCAGCCGGGCATCGCCGCCGTCCGGGGTGTCCTCCGCCACCCGGACACACCGCCGTCCGGGGCGGTTGAAGGGGCTCCTCCGCCGGCCGCCCATGCCCGCCGCCGTACGGGGCCGAGGAAGGGGCTCCCGCGCCGGCCTCGCGCCGCGCCGGTTCGCCCCGCGCCGCCCTCATCGCCAAATGCATTCGAGGAGAGAGGGGATGTATTTTTGCATCCCCTCTCTCCTCCATTGGCAAAATGCATCGCGCGGTGCCTCTTCTGTTGGAGGATGTACCGAGCGTGCACAGTGGCGAGCGCGAGGCAAAAATACTTCTGCCTCGCGCTGTTGGAGTCAGTCTATGATGGTATTTTACAACTCTATCTCTTTTGTGACTGTAGTTAGAGAATTAACTCTTGGATAGAATATAGCATTACAAGAGCTTAATAGCCAACTCTTTTGATTTTTTTTTGTAAGTTTGGTGTCAATTTATTAGTTCATAGAGTAATTAAAGACTACTAGTCTATCAACCCGTGCTCTCTTATGGGCTAATTACAATTAATATAAGAATGAGGTCAATAATTATAATAATATATCTCACACCCTTTTCATCTATTAAATATTTTAACACATACTCTAAAACATATATTTATCATTATCGAGTTACAATAGATTTCATTTTGTATCACACATCCATATGTATTCAATATATGTTTAGTTGAACTATTTGTTTGTGAATTGGTATTTTTATCTCTTCCATCATACATGAATATATGGTGACATATATCATGGGTAGTAATTTTTATATAAATAATATATTAATAATGATAGAAATAGTAATTTAGAATTTTATATTGGTGCACTTTAATATATTGTTATAATTATATAATTTAAATTCAAATTTATGAGTAATTTAACTTGTAATAACAATGACATAATTGGATAATTTATATGCAAATTTAGGGGGGGTTTGTATTATTTTTATAATGTCATAGGTGGGTAATTTACACAAAGATTAGGGGTTACTTTAGATTTTTTTTATAATGGTAAATGTGGGTAATTTAGATATATCCTTAGGGGGTACTTTATTCTATTTTTATAATGGCACAGGTGGTAGTTTATTAGGAAAGATAATAAATTCTATGGTTATTATAATTAGATTAGAGTTGTTGGTTTGATGGATGTCTGTTTCTGATTTTTGTGAGAATTTATATGATTTCTCTATTTTTTTCAGAGTGTCCACCTAGGATCCTAGGTGGCTTCATGTGGAGGCTCCTAAGGAGCCTCCAATTAGTAATAGTAAGATTCATGAATAGGGCTCTAATATAAAGAGTTGGAGAACTCATACCATCACATTTTTAGATGACAAAAAATACTAGAACCTTGCTCGAGCTAAAACCACAGTGACATCTTACTACAGAGAGCAGTCTACCTAATTGTCGGTATAAGAAAAAAACTGACCACAGTAAATTGCCTCAATGGAGTTTGATCCGCCTGTTTATGCAACAGCTGCAAAGACCCCAGTAATTTTCACTAGGGGTGTCAATTAGTGACCCTTAGGTGCACCTCCAACTCTTTTTAGTTCAAAATTTTGGACTACTTTTCCAAAATCAGATTTCATTTTGAAAAATTAGTACAAAATTTTGAACTAATGAGAGTTGGATGTGCACCTAAGTGTCACCAATTTGCACCTCTAATTTTCACGAAACATGACATCTAAACATAAAACAAAGAGAACCTATGAAATACTTTTTTCCCAAACATTCAAGGAACCTATGTGATGCATACGGAAATTCATTCGTCTATGGCTTCACTGAAAATTGGAATCCGTTTCTTCATAACTCGTGGGTCGAGACGTCGAGTTGAATGGTGAGACAGAAGTAGGCACATGTACAAACGAATCCATTTATTTATTTATACACATGGATCTCAGCCAGAATACATAGATCACGGCCGGATCAGATGAGATGGCATGGCAATGCACACCGTTCCACACTGCAAATCTGATACACTTGCTAAACAAATCGGTGAAAGCATCACGCATGGTCACACGAATGAGCAAAATACAATAGAAAATAATCACTGGAGCGCCGTGTCAATAATATGCGCCTGTAAAGTTGCCATGGCTCATCGATCATGGCTTCGGCGGCACCGGCAGCTCCGGTTGGGGCAGGGGCTGCGGTGGCACGGGCAACGGCTCAGGCTTCGGCTGTGGTGGCACGGGCAGGGGCTCAGGCTTCGGCTGTGGTGGCACGGGCAGGGGCTGTGGTGGCACCGGCAACGGCTCAGGTTTGGGCAAGGGCTGTGGTGGCACAGGAAGTGGCTCAGGCTTGGGCAGGGGCTGTGGTGGCATGGGCAGGGGCTCAGGCTTGGGCAAGGGCTGTGGTGGCACAGGAAGCGGCTCAGGCTTCGGCAGGGGTTGTGGTGGCACGGGCAGGGGCTCAGGCTTGGGCAGGGGCTGTGGTGGCACGGGAAGTGGCTCAGGCTTGGGCAGGGGCTGTGGTGGTACCGGCAGCGGCTCCGGCTTCGGCTCCTCGGGCTTGGGCAGGGGCTGTGGGGGCACCGGCAGCGGCTCAGGCATCGGGTCCTCAGGCTTGGGCAGCGGCGCCACGTCGGGCTTCGGGAGCTCCTGCATCCGCCGCGCCGCGTTGCTGACGCCACCGCATGAGAGCAGCAAGGCCAGGACGAAGACAAAGGACAGGGTGGTCGTGGAAGAAGCCATGGCGCCTTATCGATCAACTCAACTGTGTGTGCTGGATGCAGAGAATGGGAGGCGAGCCGTGGTATTTATAGGCGAGGAGCGAGCTCACTGGCGCCGCCGGTGTCGGTGTCGGTGCCGTCCCCTTCTTCGCCCGAGCGCGTTTCTGCTTGGCCAATGGCCAGAGAGCCTTGACGTTTCAGCCGTCCCAGCTTCATTTCGCTTCTGTGATCGATACGGCTGCCTGGGCGAGGACGTACGATTCCTCTCCTGGTATTAATGGGGGTTGTCGACGGATCGGGCGAGAGGTCGCCACATCGGCGTACGCCGGGGTGGGTTGCTTGCCGCCCCTGCACGACGTGACGATGCGAACCGCGGGCGCGCCTACCCGGCGCCGAACTGATCGAGCCCCCTCGCCGGAACGGAAAGCGACTGGCGCCGTGCGGCGGCCCGGCCCGGCGGCGCCACAGCCCACAGGGTCGCGGTAGCATGAGGTGCGCGGGGAGACTCGCGCGGCGTGGGAAGAAGAGTAAGAGGTGGGTCACGCGGCGGTGAGATAGGCCGTGGCCGTGGGATTCCGACGCGCCAACGCCGCCCGCTGCCGTGGCCTTGGGCGCGGCCGGCTGCTGGCCGAGCTCAAAAGTCGTTACGGCGGAGATGATTCGGACGGACATGACGTTCTTGCCTGGGCGAGCAAATGCGCATGGAGTGGCAGCGCCTCCGGCAACCGTGATCCTGAACGGCCGGCCTTTGGCGTGCGATCGAGTGTGAGAACAGAATTGAAAGTTGGAACGAAGAGATTTCATTGAGTAGTAAAATCGTGTGAAGTTCATTTTTGAAATCCTCCATTCTAAACAAACTCTTGGGATTGTGTTTGCCTAGTACAAAAGTTGTTCTTTTGCCGCACTCTCAAACAAGAGCAAGAAAGAAACAAAAGCGAATTTCTACTCTCTTATTCTTAGCACCGCTCTTCTGAATTATTTCTCTCGATCTTCTTATCTCTCCATATGACGTGTTTCTCTCTATCTTAATCATATCTCTTATCAATTGCATTCTTTTGATGAGTAGTAACGATCCATGGTACTGTCCTACATAGGCGTAGTATCACTTCACTAAACAACAGAATTTTCTCCCTAGTGAAATTGAGTAGAAAGTTAAGAATTTCTTGTACAAAGTTATAAGGATTCGACTACTTGTGAATTCGACAAGTTCAAATTTGCAAGTTCAATCCTTATCTCAAACGTTCAACTTCGAATGTATCCTGGGTTCTCGGCGTCGAGATCAGCGAGTGCATCTCAGGTGGATTGCTTAGATACGTGTATTGCTTGGGCTAAGGTTTTGCATTCAGGTCATCAAGTGCCATGCTTGCAATTCCTCTGCAATCCCACAGATGAGCAGCTCATGCGTAGATAGAAAATTTCAGAGTCAGCAGCCATCCAAATGCATTGGCCGTGGCCATAGGAGGAAGAGAGGATGCGGCGAACCGCGAGAGGCGCTCCACGGCGGCGTGAACAAGTGATGTGTACGCCTGAGCCACGGCGGCCGGCGGCGGACGCGGAAACGCACCTAGGAGCGAGCCTGACCGCGCAGGGAGTCACCATGGAACGGACGCCGCCTGGGAGGGAGCGCTTCGCAAGGTTCAGGCGTTGCCCCATGTTGAAGAGCAGGATCTGCTCCGCCGGGGCATCCGCCCAAGCTTGGGGTTGATGCAACGAGCCGGGTAAAAGCAAGCCCAAACGACGAGAACAAGGCCTTTTAACAGTTGGGCCCAGGGATGACTGCGTTATGGCCCATGGGAGTGATATCTAGGCCCATACGGTAGAAAGAACAGGAGCCGTATGTCGAGGACAACTGTGGGCCCATGACGGCGTTTGTAATGGAAGTTTCGTACCCCTCAGAAAGACAACTCCTTTGTCCTTTCTCGACAATCTGACTACCTGAGGGGTTCTAGTTCTTCGCAGATTGTCCAAATTGCAGAAAAGCTTATGAACAAACTGAAGAATTTGTTTATCGAGAAAAAAACATCGATATATCATCCTTTTATTGATAAACACACAAGGACTCTCACGGTCTCACCACGCATCACGGCATCGGTACACGGACCTGTGGACATCACAAGTAGCAAGCACACACGGACAGAATTGGCGCGCACACACACATGACCGATTCGCAACCGCAATCATGGCTTAGCCTCAGGCTCTGGGAAGTGGAACTCGGGAACGGCGGGGATCTCGGGCTTAGGCGGCAGCTCCACCTCCGGCAGCTCGGGCTTCGGCGGCAGGTCGACCTCGGGGAACGGCGGCAGGTGCACCTCCGGGAACGGAGGCAGCTCATGCTTTGGAACCGGCAGCTCCGGCACGGGCAGGTGCGGCGGGAACTCCTCTTCCTCCTTGGGCGCCTCCTCCTCCTCCTCCAGCCTCCGCGCCGCGCTGCTCATGGCGGCGCACGTGAGCAGCAGCGCGAGGAGTACGAGGGCAGTAGAGACGCCGGCTCTCGACGCCATACTGGACCGGGAAGCTCGTGCGACTTGTGAGCTGTAGCTTGGGTACGCGAGAGCACAGTAGGAGATCGATGGAAGAGGCGACGAGCAGCCACGCGGTACTTATAGCCCATCGCTCGCAGAGGCGTTGCGCCGCGTGTCGCAGCTGCGCCCGGCGCTCGAGGACTTCGGTTGGTCATCTGCAAGGCTCGCCGGGCGATTTGGTTGAGAAAGGATCGCACCTGCCTGGTGAGTGCAGAGTGCATGTCGTGCGCGGGGACATGTACGAGCACGGAGCTCGCACGGTTGTTAGGCCACCGGTTCAGAGGAAGCAGCATGTCTGCCGGAGCACCAACTGTGTAGGCGGAGGAGGGTACAGCTGCATCGGCAGGGCACTGAGTTAAGAACCCAGCTAATCTGAGGCGTATTAGAGAACAGAGGAGCTGTCTTGTTTCAGTCCTGAACTCCTGAAAGGTGGCCACCGCTCTCTTTCGTCTTTCATGTGTTCAATCCAGGGAAATATTTCTCAGCGAAAAAAGAGAGAAACCCGATAATCCCATTTATCGGTGGTAGCCGGTTTGTCAAAAGTTTTTGGTGATTTCGAATTCGTGCCCATCCTCTTCATCCTGGTCCATATGTCTTCTCATTTCTATGCATTCTGATTTCTTATTTTTCTTGTTAG
This sequence comes from Panicum virgatum, assembly GCF_016808335.1. NCBI lineage: Eukaryota > Viridiplantae > Streptophyta > Magnoliopsida > Poales > Poaceae > Panicum > Panicum virgatum. The sequence goes on from NC_053146.1 coordinate 64,808,210, forward strand.
ATTATTTGGAGATAATTTTGATTATTTTGTGTATAGTTTGAAGAATTTTTTTTCTAAACTTTGCCCAAAAGAAAAATGGTAAGCCTGATAAATTTTCAAGAAATCTGATAAACACATTTTTTCCTTACCGATAAATTTAACCCTGGTTCAATCTAGTGGTGTCTGATGAATCGAGCACATTAGGGATTCAGTATCACAAATGCACAATACGGCAAAACTGATCGTGCACGATGTATGGTGCAAGTGCAACATGACTACATGGCAAAAATAATCACCAAAATACTGAACTAAATTTACCAAGTTACTGAACAATATTTGGTAATTGCTCGTCGATTACTAAACTATTGAAATTTTGTTCAGTAATTCTGCTCATTTTAGATATTGGTGTACAATAAACTGCTACACCTAAGATGTAGAATAGCATGTGGCTATATAAGAAGCTATTTTCTTTTGTCCTAAGTTAATGTTGTCTAAGTCGTTTGACCAAATTTATATAAAAGAATATTAAGATCTAACACATCAAATAAGTAAATTATGAAAATATATTTCATAATGAATCTAATTATTCTCATTTGACATTCATAATATCATTACTCTTTTCTACAAATTTAGTCAAATTTAGACTACTTTAACATTGAACAAAGCAAACTAGCTTACATTTCAGGATGGAGTATATAGATATTGTGTTGTGCAAATCAATTTATTTATTTATTTGTAGGCGTGAATCCATGATGTACATGTAATCAACAAAGCTATATACACACGAAGTACGCGCGCTGAGAGAAATGGAAACCACGCAAGGATACAAGAACCATTGCAAGAACACACGAGGCAACACACCATGCCGTACAGGTACGTACGAGGGGACACGCCACAAGTGACACTTCACAACAACAGAAACCAGCGGAGTAGCAAGTGGCTGGGGCATAAATATTATGCTGTAGGCCTGTGTAGGGTGCAGCCCTGATCGTGCTGCATCATCCTGGGCTCATGGCTTAGCCGCCTCCGGCTCCGGGAAGTGGAACTCGGGAATGGCGGGCAGCTCGGGCTTGGGCGGCAGCTCGACCTTCGGGAGCGGCGGCAGCTCCGGTTTGGGCGGCAGATGCGCCTCCGGGAGCGGGGGCAGCTCGACCTTGGGCAGCGGGGGCAGCTCGTGCTCCGGCACCGGCAGCTCCGGTACGCTCAGGTGCGGCGGGAACTCCGGCTCCTCCTCCTTGGGCGCAGCTTCTTCCTCCAGCCTCCGCGCCGCGCTGCTCATCGTGACGGCGCACGAGAGGAGCAGCGCGAGGAGGAGAGCGAGGGAGGGCACGGCGGCGGTTCTCGAGGCCATACTCGATGACTCGTGTGATCAGAGTTTGAGCTAGGACGCTAGGTGTTCTGTGGCCTGTGGGGATGGATGATAATGTGAGGAGCCGTACTTATAGCCCTATGGGTTTGCTTTGCTCGTGCAGTGTCGCGCGTGTGGCTGGCTCGCAGCTTAGCTGCCGGAGTGGCCAATTGGTTGGTCATCTGCATCCTAGCCGGACGATTTGGTTGAGAAAACTGCTGTTAGGCCACCGGTTAACAGGGTACTGGAAATGGCATGTCTACACGGAGCACCAACCAAATATGGGCAGTTCGCCCAGAATCAACCTATGCTAAATTTCTTGTTAGTATTAATCCTTAATCCTAATAGATCTTTCGCTTGTTTGTGTATTTTTAAAAGAACTAGGTGTATAGCCTGCGCATTTGCGCGGCTACTATTGAAAATTCAAAAACTCGCATGTCATTTTATCTTTACTTAAAGATTATACTATTTTTTACCATGCATCACTCTGTTCATTATCGTAAATTATATCTTATTGTCGGTTAAAACAATTCAAATATGATCTACCTATAATAACAATTTGATTTGTTGAGATTTAATAATATTATGCATATAATTATTGTTAGTTTTGTTTTATTTTAATTAATTAATTGTTGTTAGCTAAATGGTATTTTATATTTAATTTTTTATAATGGCATTGGTGGGTGATTTTTAATTAGGCACAGGGGTATTTTGGGCTAATTTTATCATAATGACAATTGTGGGTAATTTTTATTTTTCTATTTTTCTCCGATTAACGTGGGAATTTCTAGGTCTTGAGAGCGAACGTGGAGGCCCCGTTTGTTGGCCGAATAAAAAGATAATAGATATTAACCAAAGCCAATTCTTTGGCACTCAAGCTATCAAAATCATTTGTTTTCCATCCTTGGACAATTTCAAATACTTTTTTTGTCAGTTTCAAAGACAATTTCGACTGATACTATGCCATGTCACCCATCACCGGTATAGTTCTTATGGTGTCGCCTAGGTGACAAGACGCTTCTGGGCTAAGGCATCGCCTTAGCCCGCCTAGGCGGCTGGGCGATAGTGACTCGCTACACATCGCATACCACCGTAAAAACCATGATCACCGGTGCATTAGTATTTCTCTATTTTCTCTTTACCCTCTTTTTCTCTTACTGTTGAGAGATGTTCTCAGTCGTTGGTAGGCTAGAGCCTAGAGCGTTACACTTAAGTCCTAAATTTCTTCTCATAATGACAAAAACTGTCTATGACTTATATATGCAACTTTAAATTTGTTGAACTGTCTCAAAGAAACCCATGTCCTCTTTTCCTTCGCAAAAATATACATTTCCAGACAGGCCTCAGAGAAGAGCCGAGCCCAACCTGCTCCCTACAGCCATCTCATCATGTCGGGTCCAAAGCAGCAATTTCTTATTCAGCTTTCAATAATAACGCACAATGTCAGGCCAAAAACCGCACCCCGATCATGAAAAACATATCAATTGGCCCAGCCCCAAGCCCCCAACCTCCTCGACCAGACAGCGTTTCTCTGCCAGGCGAGGGCGGATTCCGGCCTGAAGAAGCACAGGTGCTGGTGTGAGGAAACGGTCACGCGCAGCAACCGCGATAATTCAGGAGCAAGAGCGATTCAGTTTGGTCCTGTGCAGTTGCAATTACCCGCGTAGCAGCGCAGAGTGGATGAATGCCGGCACCCACGCTACGGCAAACTCGTACCAACCTCGACACCTCATAACCGCCCGCGTGCGGGCGGTAATGAGCAGCGAAAGTTTGGTCAGGCACTCAGGCATACGCACGGTGGTGACCGCGCGCAGCCATGCCAAGGCGGCTGCGGACAGCCTCCCTTTTGACTCATGTCCGATCTGGGCGTAGGCCGGCCGGAGTTGCCCACGAAGGCACCAACCAGAGAGAGATGCCGGCCAGTGGCCTTATTTGGTTTGTGCTCCAATTATAGCGTTAGTGAATAGTAATAATTTTTTACCGCTAATTATGATGTCAAACAAAGTCAGTTTACAAAAACAACTTCAGAACCCCGCGCTAGTGACCCTGAAGAATCTAATGAGGTCTTTGACCGCGCGATTAGAGCACGGTTACTGTAGTATCACTGTAGCAAATCATCGATTAATTACCGCTATTAGATTCGTCGCGAAAAATTACACTCATCCCTAAAAAAATTTTACAAATAGACTTCATTTAGTGCTTCATGCATGCAAGATTTTTTTTTCGAGATGCGTGCGTGCTAGTTTTCTAACCTATCCAAACAAGGCCCGTGTCCAACCCAACTGTATGGGCTACGGCCAGTCCGGCCACACAGGCGCGCGCACACACACTAACACCAGTGCAGTACTGCAGTGTGAAGTGGAGTGTCCGTCTCCGTCTCTCCGTCCGTTTGGCTCTGACAGCGTCGGCGCCACCAGCCCACCAACCAAAATAATGTGCCCCATCAGCCGTACGGTAGTTTCTCGTGCTCAGGAGTCAGGAGAGAGTAGAGCTGTCCATCGGCTCATTAGTGGTAAATCCATCTCCTGTCATACACTACAGTTTAAGATGTTTGGTGAGACCGTCCCAACTGTGTAGTACTAGTACACTACATGCATAGTCAATAGCGTTTACGTGTGTCAAGGTCAGAAAGAATGTCGCCAAGAACGTCCAGAGAGAAATGCAGGCCGCAAGGTGCATCTGAATTTTTACGAGCATCAATACACCCACGGATTTTCAGCCTCCATCAATAACCAATTTATTTCAGTCCCGTTACTACGCAATCAACTCCTCAAGAAAAAAAAAACAAAGGAAATACCGACAAATGCAGTGCTGACCTCAAAGAGAGAGAGAGAGTGAAGACGCTAAAAACCAGATTCTACATCCCCACCCACTGTACATTTCGAAAATTAAAATCCCCCGGAGAAAAGCATACAAAATCCTGCACCAAGAATCAAATCTTTTTGCAAAGTTGCAAGAATCAACTGCCACCGTCAGGAGAGGAAATTCCACACGAATACGCTTGCGGCGGATGGAGCCGGAACCTGCAAAAGCCCGCAAAGCAGCGGTGGTGGTGGGTGCGAGGCCGCGAGCGCAGTCTCCGAGAGAGGTCGTAACCGTCGCCGATGCGCGTAGGCAAACGAGGAAGGCGAAATCTTTCAAAAAAACGAGGACGGCGACGACGCGGAAATAAAATTGGAATCGGTAGGCGCCCGTGCCGTGCCAGATCAAATGCACCGAAGCGGAAGCACGCGTGCTCCTCCTACCGCCGCTCTTGTCCTGTCCTGACACGGAGTGACCCCGCCAGCCGCTGCCACTGCACACGCACAGACACACTCCTCTCCCACACTCTGCCGCACCTCTTCTTCTTCTCTGTTCTCTCTCTCTCTAGAAGAGGAACAAGCAGCTGAGGTGAGCCGAAGCCGAGCGCAGCTGCCCCATCTCTATCCCTCCCTCCCTGGAGGTCTCTCGCGTGCTCACAGGGACAGGGGCGTTCCTCGGCCGGGCGAGCTTCGGTAGCGGCGGACCATGAAGGCGCTGGTGGTGGCGGTGCTGCTTCTGCTCTCCTCCACCCTCGCCGCGTCACGTGAGCCCCCTTTCGTTTTCTAACCTTTCTCTCCTCTTCTCTCTCAGATTTTGTAAGCTTTGACTTCCACAATGCTTGCGGACGCTTCTTTTCTCTTTGTTTGGGGAGCTTGTTGTGTGGAAACCTGGGGGTTCTCGCTGGCTATGTTCGCCCGAATCACCTCAAGTTCTTCTTTCTACTGTTCTCTGTGTTCTAAAATGTAGGACCCTCCACAGTTCTGGTTCTTCCGCTTGTTGTCGTGTATTCTTGTTTTTGGAACGATAAAAAAGTTTTCACATTTTTTTCTTGTTTCTGTGGACGAACCAGATGATGCACCTGAGATGTACTGTTTTTTTTTCCATTACAATTTTTCAAGCCGCGGTAGTCATCCGCTGCATACCATTTCAGCATCTCCAACCCCCCCCCCCCCCCCCCCCCCGCCGGTTTCGATGAGATTCATTCAAGAACAGAGCAGGGGAGAGGAGAAATTTCTTCTCATTTACTCATGCAGATTGGACTCGCCCCCAAAAGTGCTTCGGTTCCTCCACCTTTTCTGCTTTTGTTTAACTGACATGCAGCCCAAAACTTACACGAAAAGATAAGATTTCCGTTGCAAAAGTGGCGTGCTCTTCTTCCTTCCTTTGTATGCAAACCTCACTCCATCTGCTGCCTTTCGTCACATTCCCCCTGGCCTGCTCTGCTGGTCATCCATCCTGTAATGCCCAAAGCTTTCCTCTAATCTCTAGTAATTCTTTTTTTTTTGCCATGTTCTTGTGTAGAATGGTGCGTGTGCAGGCAGGATGCGCCGCAGGCCGCGCTGCAGAAGACCATCGACTACGCCTGCGGCGCGGGGGCGGACTGCAACTCCATCCATGAGAACGGGCCGTGCTACAACCCCAACAACGTCCCCGCGCACTGCTCCTGGGCGGCCAACAGCTACTACCAGAACAACAAGGCCAAGGGCGCCACCTGCGACTTCACCGGCACCGCCACTCTCACCACCAGCGACCCAAGTAATGGCCCTCACGTTTAGATTACCCTTGCGTTCAGGTTCACTATCAACTGGTTGTGAACTTGTGATTCTCTGATTGAGTAGCAGCATCTGCATGACATGCGTTACAAATTGCAACGCTAGTGGTTGGTCTCTTGCCCATTTAGAAACGGCAAGAAGAAAGCGGGCGGCACGGTTAGCGGAACACACATTCGTTTTCTGTTGCATTGCATCTCTAAAGATTGTTAAACGTTTTCCGAACTTATGGGCTTGTGCCACCTAAAGTCCTAAACTCTTTAAGGCCCTGTTTACTTCCCAAAATTTTTTAAGATTTCCCGTCACATCGAATTTTTGGACACATGCATGAAGCATTAAATGTAGTTTAAAAAAATAACCAATTGCACAATTTAACTGTAAATGATGAGATGCACCTTTTGAGCCTAATTAGTCCAAGATTAGACACTAACTACCAAATAAAAACGAAAGTGCTACAGTAGCCAAACCCAAAAAATTTCACCAACTAAACACACCCTAATTTTTTCCATGGAAGGTTGCGACTGTGAATCTGATCATTTTGGTACATTTGATTATCAGTTAGTGTGAGTAAAAGCTGCCCTGGTGTATTGGCCAAGCTTCAGGGAATCAGGTTCTGGACATGTACAGATTAGGCTATTGATGTGGACTAGCTTAACTAAAATAGTATTATCGAACCTTGTAAATAATTACAGGTAAATTTTGCAAAGTCCAAAGCTGCTGCATTGTGCTTTATTTGTTTGGCGTGCTGGCAGGAATCAGCATGATACCGAGGTCAATATTCATGTCGTCTAACATTGCATCTCTAAAGTTTGTTAAAGGTTTCCTAAAACTGTGTGCTTGTGCCACCGGAACTCAGCGTTTGACATGGAAGATTGTGAATCTGATCATTTTGGCACATAATTCATTTAGTTATCAGTTTTTTTTTAGTTATCAGTTAGTGTATTGGCCAAACTTCAGGGAATCAGGTTCTGTACAGGTACTGGGCTAGGCTGTTGATGTGGACTAGCTTAACTAAAATAGCAAAATAGGCTCTTTTTTTTTTGCAAAACCCAAAGCTATTGCATGGCGCTTTATATTCTTGGTGTGTGCTGGCATGAAAGTGCATTTATTTTTTCTTCTCTGCAAAAGGAAGGTAATAAATTGCAGTATGATGAAGACAGTTTTGTTTTTTCCATTATCATTGTTTTTGTTCATTCAAAAGACAGATTCCAGTGCATTACATGCTGTTTATGTTCTATTGCTTTTTTCTTCTGCCTGGTGCACTAGCCATTTTATCACTGAATCAGAATCTTTTTTTTTAAGACCTCAATCGTAATCTTGCTTGTATCTTATACGACCTTTATGTCCTATCACTTTCAGGTTCTTCTGGCTGCTCTTTCCCAACAAGTGCAAGGTACATTGTGAACTTCACTTAAATTAACTGTATACCATGATCCATGAAGTTACTTACTACTGCCACTAAGGACTTGTTGAGTATTTCATACCGGAGTAAATATTTCGAAATTGTGCATTTTGGGAACTGGTACCCCATGAAACCTATGCATCATCTTGAATCAGATCTTTTGTAATGTAGTAAATACCGGAGTAAGGAACTGGAATTTAGACATCATCAGTTGCACTACAGGAACATTCAACATGCATACCTGAGAACGAGACCATGAATTCATTCCCAGATTTGCAATTATATGTTTGGATGTATGCACCATACTTCTTCATGGTCATTGTTATCTTTTTTATGCTTCTATAATTCCATGTTAGAGATCTTTTTTTTATTTTTACAATTCTGCATGATGAACAGTTTGTCTGCAGCAGTAGGTTCAATTAGCAGGTAGCAGCATAAAAGACAGCTAATCGATGGTCCAGATGATTGTATTAGGGACTGCAGAACATTCAGCATACACTTGAATCAATATTACCAAAAAAAATTAATAGCATTGCCTTATACAGCGCTGTTGGAACAATGACCCCGACTACTGGAGGCACAATGGGAGGAACCCCAGGAACAGGAACCTTCACGCCCGGTGCCGGCACCACCGGCACCACCGGCACTGGCATGGGAACCGGCAGTACTACTGGAACCACTGGCACTGGGTTCGGTTTAGGACCAGCAGGCACCGGCGCCGGCATGGACACTGCAGCGGCGGGCTTGCTCCCAAGGGCTGGTCTGGTCGCCGTCCTCACCATGCTCTTCCCCGCCATCGCATTCGCATGACATTTGATCCCTAGAGACAAGTCCCTACTCCTACTAGCAGCTAGTAGAAAGTACACCACCCTTTTGGTAAGCTTGCTTCAGGAATGCTCTGATGATCCATGGAGAAAGGAAGAGAAACCTAATGCATCCTGTCCGAAACTCCACTAGCGGCTGCTAGGTGTTTGGTGCCGATGGGGATTCATGGGTGGGGTGTCGTTTTGTTTCTGTGTGACCACACCATGTTCTTCTGCGTGCTCTGTAATTTGGTGGGATGGCTGTCTCTGTCATGCAAGGACGATTGTCTACCTTTTATTTCTGTTATTAATCATGTAAATGTAGGGAAGCCAGTAGGTTAGCTAGAGGCTGGTTGCAAGAGAATGCTGCTGGGACAATGCCATGGTGTGCTTTTCATCAACTTGCATGTCATCAAGCTGCACCCCTATCGCCCTGTCGGTGGCTGGCTCATGGCCTGCTGTGCCTCTTAAACCTGCAAAAAAAATTGAGAGTAATTTTTTTAAGTAAAATGCAGGAGCATTGCTATGTCATTTAAAAGGAGGAAGCAAGCGAGTTCTTACATTAGAACCATGTGATCTCCAGAACATTTGATGTTTTTCGATCGATTCTTGATACAAAGGCTCACAGCTCTCCAGACTCTTACCCCCGTAGTCTCGAGAAAGAAAGCATGGTGCTTCCATTGTCGTCGCCGTTGGGCCTTGTTATCAGAAGTTCAGAACATGGCGGCAACGCAAGTCCAACATGTTACCGTTAGGTGGCTTGGCGCGTCAGGTTCATCCGGCTCGGGTGGGGCTCCCCAATCCCCCTTGCTCTGTCACCGGTCACCGCGTTGCTAGTTGTTGCCTTGCTTGAAGCACAGATTCGCGATAGATGCTGGGTGTAGGTGGAGGCGCACACTTGCAATCGCAAGCTTGTAAGTCGCTGACGACCCCACGGCCGAGCAGACAGCAGTGCTTGCCGTACGAGAGGCGTCCCGGATCCAGCGAGGCCTGATCTAATCTAATCATCCGAGCTGCGGAATTTTTTTTATTTTAATCATTTTTAATCAATAATAGTTTGTCCGGATCTAAATTTTCAAGAACTAGCCTTTTTGATCGCGCCAAGCCCCGTGACGCGACTCCTTGAAGGGTCACGCCACATGGTTCGGCGCGACTGAGCTGCCACGCTGGCAAACACGGCACGCGTGTGCCAACGGGCCTGATGTAGCAAGACTGAGTCGCGCCACATGCTTTGGCGCGACTGAGTCGCGCCATGCACCGTGACGCGACTCGGCCTAATACAGGCCCACCCGGCCAGCCTCCTCTTCCTCCTCCTCCCATTCTTTTTTCCTCCACTCCCCAATCGACCTGACCTCCATGGCGCCGTCTCTCCCTCTCCCCCTCTAGATCCACTCCATCCTCCACCCGATTCGAAGGGGAAACAAAGGGAAACTGATCTTTGAAGGTAACTCCTCCATTCTAACCCCCTCTAACCAACTCAAACCCTAAAAATCCACGAAATGGAGGAAAATCAATCGGTTAGAATGGAGGAGTTACCTTAAGGATCAGTTTTCCTTTGTTTCCCCTTCGAATCGGGTGAAGGATAGAGTGGATCTAGAGGGGGAGAGGGAGGGGCGACACCATGGAGGTCGGGTCGAGTGGGTAGTGGAGGAAAAAAAAATGGGAGTAGGAAGAGGAGGCTAGCCGGGTGGGCCTGTATTAGGCTGAGTCGCGCCACGACGCATGGCGCGATTGAGTCGCGCCAAAGCATGTGACGCGACTCAACCTTGCCACGTCAGGCCCGCTGGCACACGCGCTACCAGCGTGGCAGCTCGGTCGCGCCGAAGCATATGTTGTGACCCTTCAGGGAGTCGCGCCACGAGACTTGACGCGACCAAAAGAGCTAGTTCTTAGAAATTTAGATCTGGACAGGCTATTATTAAAATATTAGATTAAAAAAGATTAAAGTAAAAAAAAATTCCGAGCTGCGTGCGTGACGGGCATGATGATGAATGGCGCAGCGCGGTCAGGCCGCCCGGCTGCGCAAAGCGACGCACTCGATCGTGTGGCCGCCGCCGGGCGTGGCGTGCCGATGGCCCGACGCGCCATGGATGATCTCCCTCGCCTCTTCCGGCTTGGGTGCTGGATCCGTGCAGACGCACATGGCGTCGCGCAGCGAGCGGCATGATTGGCGCGTACCTGACGGGGGCCAGGCGAGGCGATCAGGCGAGTTACCGCGGGCACGGGGTAGTAATGGCGCGCAGAGCAGGAGGAAAGCAGGCGCCAGGAGCGGCAAGAGCGGGAAGGCAGGCAATCATGCGTGCGGCATGGGGGAGGTGCTGTGCAGCCCGGCGAGAATTCGGGTGCCGCGGTGCCGCCGCGCGCGCGCCGCAGGGCGTCACGAGAATGTTGGGGGTGGGGCTGCGCGGAGCGAAGGCGAACTGCTCGGCCTCGGGAGCTGTTTAGCAGGCTGGGCCGCTGGGCTGGGCTAGTCTGCCTACTTTGAAGGACCGGCCCAACAAAATGTGCAATCTGTATCGGGATCTCAAATTCTTTTTGTTCTTTTTTCTTGGAAATTTCTTTTTCTTTTTTGACGGGGAACTAGAACCACGCGCTCTGTTTTATTTTTGACATGGTCTTTTCTGTACTGAGTTTCAACTCAATAAGAAGTGGGTTTAAAATGGCATGGGAAAAGAAATTAGGATTTGGGACAAGGAGTCGTCGATGGAAATTCACGCACGAAGGATACAACACACTGAAACACACCATGCCGTGAGATAATAGCTGCAATAATAGCTGCAATCGAGTCCGAACTGGCACGCATCTGCACAAGCATGTAAACGTAGTAACGCCTAGAGCTCCCCCAACCTCTTGGCGCACTCGACGCTGCCGTCCAGCGTCTCCTCCACGCCATACCTGTACCTGAACCCCAGGTCCTCAAGCTTGCTGGTGTCAGCTCGCACCCTCACCCCCTCCCCTGTCACCCTGCACGCGGCAGACCACCACGCGAGAATAGATCAACCATCACTAATCATGCACTCAAATCCACCAAAGAAGCTAAGATCAAGAACAATCTGAAGGGATAGATGATCATGTCGCGACGTACTGTTGGAGCCGTATCTTGATGTCGGGGAACCTGGCGGCGAAGCGGTCGAGGATGTCGCGCATGTTGGGGTACCCGGCGGCGCAGAGGAAGCGGCCGGCCATGGCCGGCTAGTCCATGCAGAAGGCGTGCGCCTCGCAGACGTCCTCCATGTGCGCCAGCGGCACGGAGCCCAGCAGCGCCTGCATGAAGAGCAGGGAGTTGTGGTGGGCGGCGTGGCCCGTCAGCGGCGCCACCATCACCGGGATGCTGCTCCAAAGGTGCGGCTGGATGGTGTCGCCGCCGACGAGCGCGCACACCAGCGAGACCACCTCGAACGCCCGGCGGGAGGACTCGTCGTCGTTGTAGCGCAGCAGCTCCTTCTCCGACAGCGTCTTGGACCACACGTATGCCTGTGTGGTTTAATTATTTGATGAGTCGTTGATCGATCACCATTGCTAGCGAGCTATATATATATATATATATATGAATCGGTTGGGCCATGAGATAGATGATTGATACAGGGAAATAAAGGGCTTACGTCCAGGTGGACGTTGCTGAACCCGTAGGGGAGGTCGAGCGGCGTGCGGCGTCCAGCAGGATTCGTTGATGAAGTCCTTGTACCCGCCGCCGCCCTCCCTCAGCGGCGAGGCGGCCGTGACCGAGGCCGTGTAGATGACGCGCCTCACCGTGCCGGAGCGCTCGCACTGCCGCAGGATGATGCGCGCCGCGTCCACCGTCGCCTCCGTCGTGTTCTTGTACTGCGCATGCAAGACCATGTGCATATGCAGATTGATTAAACCCTGCAGCTGGATTATCGTGCAGTGACGCAGATTGTCCACGGCGCACTTTATTAGTCGACAAAAATCTAGGAAGTTCGTTAAGTTCGTGGAATTTAGTTAATAAGATCGTAAGCAAATCTACCGATCAATCGTAATCTGATGGTAGGCTGCAGTGGCGGAACCAGGATTGAGTCGAACCCCGGGCCGAGTTTTAAATATAGACGTCCACAAACTCACAGTTCAAAAAATATATGAAAATATAAACGGAAAGATAGATAACATAAAAAAGCGTCATCGCGAAGTAATATATTTATTCTTCTTCAGCAATTGATCTAAGTCCTTCTTCAGCAATTGATCCAAATCCAGGAGTAGAAGCTACTGCAAAATGAAAAAAAATTGGGCCGAACCCCGGGCCATGGCCCGGGTGGCCCGGGGTGTGCATCCGCCCCTGGTAGGCTGTTCATGTCAAGATGCTGACGGCGTCACTGATCACACACATGTGTATTTGGTGACTAAAAGGAGCATCTTTAAACTTGTTGTTTGCCAACTCCCTAAGTAGTTATGAAAAAGGAAAAAATATCCATCTCCAAAAATTTCCCATTTTTTCTCCCCAATAATAAAAAAATTCTGGACCCACAGTGCCTCCCCCAACCGCTTATTCCTGGCGCCGGCGTGCGGTGAGGAAGCACATGCCCGTCTCCTCGACCTTGGCGGCGAGCGCAACACAAGCATGGTGTCAAAGCATCATGTTGTGCGCCTGCTAGTTCTCGGCGCCTGCGGCTGCTTCCACACAGGCCATGCCGCTGCCTCTCCGCGCAGGCCGCGCCACCGTCGCTCCCTGCGAGGCCGTGCCGCCGCTGCTTCCCACGCCTGCCACCCCGCCGACCGCCACTGCTCCTGTGCAGACGGCACCACTGCTCCTCGTGCTGGCTACCCCGAGCACCCAGCTGCCACAGCAGCCGCCTTGCCCGCTGGCCTGCCTCTGCTGACATGCGTGCCTCGTTAGCAGGGACCTCCATACCCCGCTGATACGGGCCGCTACTCTCGCTGGTCTGCGTGCCGCCACAGCATCGCTGGTCTGCTTGCAGCCGCAACATCGCTGGACTGAGCCAGAGCCGAGACACCTCGAGCAGGCGGACCCAGGAGGCCATGGCGACGACGCGGCCGGCGGCGCACAGCGACCCTCACCTTCCGCCGGAGGAGGCGGCGCGCGTGGAGGCCGGCCAAGCCACCACGCAGCGACCCGTCGGAGGACGGAGGCGCGGAGGCCGGCACCGGGGACCACGACCTGTCGGAGCTCCGCAAGCTGCGCGACCTCGAGGATAGGGAGAGGACGCCAGACAATCGCGGGAAGAAGACGCGCGACGGTGCGGAGTTCAGATTGGGAGGTCGGGAGCGTGCGCATACGCAGATCAATTTGCTAATTACACAGTACAATTGACGCCCACAATATGCACGCACACTTACCCCTATGAACACACATACGATTTACCAATTGCTAGTAGATGGGGAAGTTAGATAGAAAACTATTAGCGAGTGTTTTTTTTTCTTTTTTCCAAAAATTCAAAGAAGGGGGAAGAGAGATATGGAACTCTTTGAGATATTAAACTCTAACAATGCTTAAAACAAACTCCCAAAACCTTCTCTCTCTTTTTTTTTGGAAATGGTCGATTCGGGCGCTTCATGATCACAGCTCCGAGACATAGTTTTTTTTATTATTTTTGTGATCGAGAATTACTCACCGAAATATAGTTTTTCCCGAAACACACTGACGAAACAGGACCGGCGGCCGGCTAGCGTACCTTGGTGCTGGTGGGGTCGTGCACCAGCGGCGTGGCGACGAGGAAGACGAACTCGCACCCCGCGATGGCCGGCTCGAAGGTGTCGGCGTCGTACATGTCCGCCTGGAACAGCCGCAGCCGCTCCGCCGCGCCGGGGAGCGCCCGCAGCAGCCCGGCCTTCTTGTCGTCCTCTGCCATCAATTCATCAGCTGATGTGCTCGTCGTCGGTAAATGAACAGTGAAAGGTCGATCGGAGATCAGGGGTTCGATCGCCGCACGTACCGAGGTTCGTCAGGGTGGCGTGGACGACGCAGCCTCTGCCTAGGAGCTTCCTGACGAGCCAGCTCCCGATGTAGCCGGCGCCGCCGGTGACGCACACCACCGTGCTCCTCATCTTCTTCTCAGCCCCCTCCTCTTGCATCCCTTCGTTCTTCAATATGCCTTCCTCCACCTTCGTGGTGGCTCGAGCAACAGACTCGCGCGAACGGCAGACTCGCCTTTGATCCTGTCTCCGGCAGGTGGAACGCCGCAAAATATCACGCTGGCCATGCCTGGTCCAGTAGCCACCCGCCCGCGGCTCGTGTCGTCCTCGCAGTCCAATAGGACCACTGCTCCTCTCCTCCACTGTTTGGTTTAGTAGCGTGCGTTAGCTAGTTACTGTATCTAATTTTAACTATTAATTAGAGGTATTAAATAAAATTAGTTTATAAAATTTTGCGCTACTTCGCGAGGCGAACTAATAAAACCTTTGACCGCATGATTAAAAAATAATTATTGTACTGTTACTGTCAGCAACTCCGAATTAATTACTATCATTAGATTCGCCACGAAAAATTACAACTATCCGTGAAAAAAAATTATAAATAAATTTTATTTAATACTTCATACATACAAGATTTTCTCGTAGTGCAGCTTATAATACTCTGTAGAGACGAGAGAGTCGTCATGCATCGGTAACGAGGCTCGATCGGACGATCTCCTTGCTCATCACCTTCGGCAGCGACGGGTGGGCGTCATTTGCTAGCGGATCATTGGACGAATAAGGCACGACCGGGACGTCCCGAGATATGTGGTAGCCGCCGCCCGTGAGGCGCACTCTTCTCTGTCCTCACATCATGGGGCTTGGAAATTGAGTGGCCATTTGATGCTAGCAGCAGGATTTTTTTTGGACGCTGTATACATCACGCAACGACGAGGCTAAACTAGAGGACCTGGTACGCGATCTTGACTTTTTGAGACGACTACTCCTCTGCTGGATACGGAGTACATCATATTTTTCTAGTGCCCGCCAGATCGATCAGATTGGACCCATTTTATATGGTCAGCGTTTTAAGAAAATGTCTTCCGTGGGCACTGTTGGTCGGCAGCGCGCATATAAGCATCTGAATTGACACACCTACTAATTAATTCTCTTACATTTTTAGAACGAGCACTGGCTCGGTTGGTAGCGTTGCTGGTGTGCAGCATGCCCGCTAGTGTTCGAAATCTAGATTCGATACTGGTGTTTCTCGCAGGGGTTTTCCCCAGTTAAACTCTGCAACCTCTCACGTGTGGAGCCACAAAAGGATTGCGACGCACCTGTCGCCTATGGAGTGTTCCGGTGATCTTAAGATGGACGCAGTTTGTTGGTCTAAGGGTGGGTGTGCATGCATGTATGAACAGATTCTAAAGTTGTTCCCAGATGAGATGGTTTAAAAAAAACTCTCTTAAGTTTTTATCCTCATTTTGCGCAAACAATTGCAACAGTAATTAATAGCTTCCTCAGGGTCAGCATTTAAGCTGATTTAGGCCAGTCTCAGTAGAGTTTTATGGTATTTAATTTTACTGATGTGGCAGGATATTTATGAAGAAAGAGAATGAATAGTAAAGAGAAGGAAGAGTTTCCTGAGATGTGATGTAAGAGTAGTTTCATTTTTCTGAAATGAAAATCCGTTCCTCTCCGATAAAGACACAACCCAGAGTATTGGTCATGTCTTTACCTCCGTTCCACTCCATGGCGATTCTAGGTATTTCAATGAATTTCCATACCTGTCCGGGAGGTGAAACAGGGATGGATGGGCACCCCTCGTTCATACGATAGGGACCGGATAGCTCAGTTCGAGAGATGGAGGGATAGTTCTATGCATTCCAGTATTATAGTATTAAATGAATGATTCATAGGACTCTAGTATTCCACTAGAGATTCTTTGTGCTGTTAGGGTGGCATCCCTCCGATGAGGGATGGAGAGAGGCATCCCGGAAGGATGGTTGCTATTAAGTGGAATTCCTCCCAAAAATCGGATACTAGCATAAAGCATTTAATTTTACTGATGTGACAGGTATTTATCTATACTATAAAGATCGAAAACAATTGAAAACTTTTCTCACCCAAATTGGGTCCGTGGTACCCTTTACGCTGGACCCACCTGTCAGATCTGAGATAGGGGGAGAGGATGGAGACCCATAGAAACCGCGAGTTAGGGAATGTTTGTGCCAAATATTAAAGTTTTTTCTTACCGAGAAAATTAGCTTACCCGCTCGTATACCCGCATACGCTCAGGCAGCGGAGCGGTGTCCAATCCGCATACGCACAGAGACACGAGGGACGGACCAAGAAGAGACAACGAGATCATGTGAGATGTGGTCGGACTCGTCGTCATGGGCGCGTGCCCTGGTGCAGATCTCGCTCTGCACCTTCTCCGCATCGGCATCGCCATCGAAGGCACCGTAGCAAGATTGAATCCGAGGAGAGGAAAAGAGCCGGCCGTCAACGCCGCCGTGCGCCGCTGAGATCGAAGCCGCGATGCACCGCGCGCAGACCATCATGGCCACGGATCAGCCGATCCCCGTGTGCGCCGGGGCTACATCCATCTTGTTCCACCACGTGATGAGCCACACCCGGAGGTTCCCGCCGGCCGCCGCAGCCGCCTGCCGGCGGCGCGTTCACGGCGCTGGCCGCCCTGTGGATATGGGAGGCTCCGGTGGACGGCTCCGGCTGCCCGCGCTTGAAGAAGCTCGTCCTGGTGGAGATCTTCCTCAGGGATGAAGCTCGAAGCCTCTTCGTACGCTCCGAATCGCTGGAGAAGCTCTACGTCATAAGCGGCATGATTCGAGGCCGGCTCGAGGTGGCCGCCCCAGAGCTGCAGACGCTGTCGCTTCACGTGTCCTAGGACGTTCGCATCGCTGCCCCAAAGCTCAAAGAGCTCAGTTGGTTCAGGTTTCGCTATGACCCTGCCTGCCAACGGTTTGAGGAGGCACGCCATCCTTGGCGGCTTTGGATCGTGACAGAGCCTGAGCATCGGCACTCATGAAGCGGTACAACAAAGTCGACGATCTGATCCTTGCTATCAAAATTCCAAAGGTGTGCGCCGACCCATTAAGCTAGCAATAACATGTGCTAGCTGCACACAATCGAAAATCAAATCTTTGTTTTTTAAGAAAAGAGAGATGGAAAGGCTATGCTTTTTACGGTTTGGTTCTCTCTTCTCTTGCAGACAGTAAAATAAGGCTACGAGAGACATGTATGGGGTATAAGTACATTTTTACGCCAACAATGCTTCATATTCTCAAGAAATGTCGTGGTATAAGGAAGCTTGTGTATTTCAGCATTCCTACATATACGGCATGCATATAATTTATTTATTTATTCTGTTCTGAGATTTTCTATTTTGCTATAATGGTTCTGAACCAAGCTCTGGTAACATGCCTGGATTAGCAATGAAATACGTGTTTACTATTTTTGTAAAATACGTGTGTGCCGCACGTACATTTTACTAGTGAGAAAAAAGAAGAGAGAGAGTTTCATGAGATGTGAGAGTAATTTCATCCCCATAAAATTCATTCGTCTCGCTTATCTATCTTTTGATCCAGGTAAGTCTTAGCTTGCCCTGTTAAAAAATTGACCTGTGGACGCGCAGCTGCGCCGTCCCCGGCCACGAAATTCACCCCGCTAGGGGATCGAACCCGGGCCGGCGGGATGCCATCGCGGCCGGCTGGCCAACTGGACTGCCGTCGCTATGCGATTTAGCTTGCCCTGTTGCAGAGTGGTGCTCCCAGCACTAGCACGCGACCAATTTCGGCCCAACAACCACGAGTTGGTCTGTTACAACGCCCATCCTGCGGCAGTGCGGCTCCCGGCCGAGCCGTCGACGAACAGCATCTCCATGAAGGGGACGCAGTCGTGCGGGTTGAGGCGGAGGAGCGGGTGCCCCGCGCGGCCGCGCCGGCAGGAGGGTACGCGCCCCGCGGCCCGCGCCATGGTGGCGAAGGCCAGGGCCTTGAGCTACGTGGTGCCGCACTTGTGCGGGCTTCGCGAGGACGACGTCGCCATGGCGCGGCGGCGAAGCTCCCCTGCCGGATGGCGACGACCCCGGGCTCGCACATCTGGGCCACCCACGTGCCCCGCTCGGGAGCGCGGCGGCGGTAGCGGCGCTGGCGTCGTCGTCGTCGGGCTCGTTGGGCGGAGGCACGGGGGTCCGGCCTTGCGCCGCAAACGTCCGTGAACGGCACGGGATCAGCGAACGCCCAGTGTAAGCGAATGGCAAGGAGCAAAGCACGAACGCGATAATCGATTCCTGAACCGAGCACGGGCCATGGGACACGTACATCAAGAAAGAACACAGCCTGCACGAACACGAACCCACTACATGACAGTTGACAGCTACACTGTTGTTAGTTCATCCCCGTGTCAACTGACAAATAAACAACCTAAAATCGGAGCAGCTGACTAGCAAGGACGCCTGGCTTAGTAGTTTGAGTAGCTTGTTTTTTTAAACCTTGTTAGTAGTTTCTTATCTTTGATCTAGTTAGATTTGCTTGTTAGCCCTTTGTGTTAATTAGCTCTTGTTAGTGTAAGAGCCCGGGGTTTAAAAATCTGAAATCAGAATTTAAATTGGAGATGAACTCAGCGAGACCGGTCCGACCGGTCTTGAGGACCGGTGAGACCGGGGCTTCTTCTCCGGCGACCGTTTTTGCATCGCAAGCTACCACGTGGCAGGCATCGGCCAAGGCGGCGCAAGCGGCGGTGCCCCCCCCTTTTTCCAGCCGCCTCCAGTGTCATGGACTTCCTCATCCATTTCCGTAGCTCGAGCTCTACCTTTTCCACTCCCTGGTTCTTCTTCTTCTTCCTCCGTTCACCATGGTTAGGGTTTGGATGAGTTCATGATTCCAGCCGAATCCGCGAGCTCCTCTCCATAGATCCCAAATCCACCGCACTCGGAGTTCCTCCACTTCCCTAGCTTCCCCCTCGACCCCTCCTTCGTGAGCCCCATCGCCTGAGCCGCCGGGAATCGCCGATTTTCCGGCCGTCGACCACCAATGCGCCCAGAAACCGCCCCGTCGTCGAACTCCATCGCCCGGCCCTCATTTTCTTCGCCCAACTACTCAAATCGTCTCTAGGTGATGCACTGAAGCTCATGCTCTCCTCGTTCCTTCACGTTCGTTAAGTTTCCGCGCATGTTTCCGACCATGCCGCCATGGCCGCACGCCACTGGCCATGTTCGGCCACTTCTGGTCGAGTATAACACCCATAGCCATGTGTCCCAGGGTACTTGGGTCGTGTAGAGCCAGCCCTCATCGCCGGACAGCCTCACCGCCGGCGGGAACGAGGCACCGCACCGCCGGTTTCGGCACTGACCGAGCTCGGCTTGTTCGGCCGGTCTGACCGGAGTGGCTACCGGTCTGACCGGTTATAAGCGGTCTGACCGCTCGAATGAGCCGGTCCGACTGGCTCAACAGGGCTGAATACTGTGATTTGCTTAGATGATCATTAGTTGTTTTTCGGGTAATACTGGATTGATAATTAGAGGTTTTGCATGTATTTCTCATGTCATATGCATTCATGTAGAGCCCGGGACCAAAGAAGACATGTACAAGGTGATCGCGAAACCGCAGGAGCCATCAGAGCAAGCCCAGCAAGAGGTCAGCGAGATCCCGGGCCACGGCCCAGTTGATTTTGGTGCAGAACAGCAGCCCGAAGGCAGCTCCGGAGCATAACCTAATATTTTAACTTATGCAATGTTATCTATTTATTTGATTATGTATTAAGTTTTTAGGCGTTGAATGAAACCCTAGCTGCATGATCTTTAGGTTCCATTGGTCGACATACTAGTAAGTGTAGCTCGTTAGCGTTGCTATGCTAAATAAGATTCGATAGAAGTCGAGTAATTTTCTGTTACTCGCGAGATATAGGATATCTTTATAATTCGGGTATATGGAATATTGGAGGATAGAAGAAAGAAAGGAAATTGGAGACCGGGCGGGAACTGTTTAGTCCCGTCTCTGTCGATTAAGGACCGTACCGTTGTTGGCCCTGCTGATTATGTTTGAAATGTACTAACCACATACCGGGAGTAGGAGGTAGTTGAAACCGGTGAGCCTAGTACTGCCTCACCTCGAAAGTACAGAACTTCATCACCACCCCTTAGGGCAGTCGAGTGGCCGCGGAGAATTGGGATGCATATATTTATTTTTGGTGGTCTCTCGTAGGGCTCGGCTAACTATAGGTAGGTGGGGCGGTTCTGTAGTTCGAGACGGGGAGGGGAATGGTTGGCTCGTATAGTCGACGGGGCAAATACGTGCCGTGTTGGTTAGGTCCATCTTGCAAGGTTAAATCGGATTGATTCGCCGTCAGTCGCTCTCGGATATGAGCACCTTGATCTCCGAGTCACATCATAGTAAAGGATTGAATGAATCTGAGATGGTTAAGTGTGATGTTATCTAATCAATTGTTTTTCCACCCTGATTGTTGTAGAAATGCCAACTTTAGAAGAATAGTCAATCAAATTTAACCTTGAGCTAAAATATTAAAAAGTAAGGATTTACTATTAATCGTTTTTTGGCAAAATAAACCTACTAACCAAAAGCCTTGCATTCTAGGAGTCGGCTAAGTATATACCAATAGTCGGATAAGACTTGCTGAGTATTAGTTGCTCAGGGTTTTGTAGAACAATTATTTCAAGACCCGCACATGTGGATTTCTGCCCGTGTTGCGCCAAGTTTGTTCATCTGGACGCGGAGGGCTGGAACATCGAGGACCCGGACGCGTAGTTTCGGAAGTACGGAATTGCACACTCGTGGGCTGAGCGTGTAATTTATATTGGCAAATATGTATATAGTAGTTAGTTTCAGTTTGTCAGGCTTTGTTTCAAATGGCAGTTGGACTGGAAAACTGATATGAGTATTGAAACTCGGTTTGTAAAACTTATTATGTCGTACTCAGTCTGTAAAGAGTTATGTTAACTATGTAATATTTGTACTATTCGAGCCCACCTTCGTGTGAGACTACTAGTGTTGTTTCGATCGTGTTGTGGGTTGAAACAGGCTGTCAAGTTATGTTTAATTAAGCTAATGCGCTTGATTTGTTTGTTAATGGCCGTTACGCTTAATTAAGCTGGTTTAATTTGACGGTTCTGTCACAATTAGGCCTAAGTAAAAAGAAAAAAATGTTGAATTTGTGTTAGTGCTAGTTAGTTTTAATTTTGGTTTTCTAGCTACTTGTTTTACCTGTGTGCTAAGCTCTTTGTTTAAGTTCTTAAGGTATTTTCTCTCGGACAGGTTTCTTCCTTACTTGCCTTCGTACGTGTGCGTGTGTGAGCGTGTGCTTGTGCTTTTCTTCGTTGTGCTTCCATGTGTGCGTTTCGGCTTCACTGTGGAGGTATTCCTAATGCCGGTAGTCATTCTGAGCTACGCGATATTGATACTTAAATGCCGTTTGAGGTGTGCTGGGTGCAATCAGAACTTTTTCTCTCCGGTTTTTTTATTTGAAATCGGATTTGAGGCTATCATTCACTCCTCTCTGGTTGTATGTTCGGTCCCATACTATTACATTGTTTTAAGTAGCGGATTATAGCAGTTCTATAGTAACACTATAGCGGTTTTCGCGAAGCTACACTACGATGACTAAATTCATTCTATAGCCCACTATTTAAAATATTTAAAACATTGATCTATTATTATAAAAAATCACCTCGTGCAACGCGTGCTAAGCCACTCTTCCACGCAAAATCTGCAGGAGCAGGAAAAGGGAGAACGACGTGACCGACGACGACGCCGCACCTATCTCCGCGCTGGAGATGCCGCATCTACTGACAGGAGACCACACAACAAGCACAGGGATCAGGGTTGTGTATTGCCCTGGACCGTCAATTGGCGGGCAACCGCAACCTGGCTTCAGAAACAGTAGTGAAACCCATCGGAACTTAACATCGATCACGCGAAGGACAGGCCTGACCCGCGGAGCTTCTCCTCCATGACGGCGTCCAGGCGCCGGGCCATCTCCGGCGTCATGTGGTTCGCCCAGTCCCCGGTCTGCCCTCTCCTGAAGTAGGAGATGTTCGGGTAGCGGAGGGGGCCGGATCCCGCCGCCCTGTTGACCTCCAGGCCTTCAGCGTCTCGAAGCTGCAGAGCCGCACGATGTCCTCGGCGACCCCGGCCTCCTCCTCGGCCGGTGAGAGCGGCTGCCGACGAACCGCGCGAGCTTCCTCACGTTGCCGACGGGGTCGAGCAGGATCTCCTCGTATCTCAGGAACAGCACCGTCTCCGGGCTCTCCTTGCTGGCGTTCCAGTACCCCAGGACATGTTCCCAGATAGGGCCGCTGAAAGACACGCCCTCGCAGGCGTGCTCGAACACGTCGGAGAAGGCAAGGTCGGGTTGGACTCCTCGGGTGAAGTGCCACAGAGAAACCAGCATGTCTTTGGGGTTCCTGTCCAACAGATCCTTGTGATTAGCATAGCACCTGCCGGTAATTACTGCACCTGATGATCAGCGTATACCTGCATACGTAGACGATTTTGCAGTCGGGGTTGTTGCTGATGGAGGTGGGCAGGATCGCGTGGTGCATGTGCGTGGCCATGAGCCTCGGCGACGGCAGCATGGCCATCTTGCGGCTCCCGGCCAAACCGTCGGCGAACAGCATCTCCATGAAGGGGACGCAGTCGTGCGGGTTGAGGCGGAGGAGCGGGTGCCCCGCGCCGGCGGGAGGGTACGCGCCCCGCGCCATGGTGGCGAAGGCCAGGGCCTTGAGCCACGTGGTGCCGCACTTGTGCGGGCTCGCGAGGACGACATCGCCGCGGCGCGGTGCGAAACTCCCCTGCCGGATGGCGACGAGCCCCGGCACGCACGCCCGGGCCACCCACGTGCCCTGGTAACAGCGCAGGCGCCGCCTGACGCCGCTCGGGAGCGCGGCGGCGGTAGCGGCGCTGGCGTCATCGTCGTCGTCGGGCTCGTTGGACAGAGGCACGGCCGCCCTCGCGCCGCAGACGTCCGTGAACGGCACCGGGCCAACAACGCCGGGTGCGCTCGCGGTCGCCATGGAGTTGGTGCGTGAATGGGTTCGGTTAAGGCCAGCATAGTGCTATACTGCTATATATTATCAGTTGCTAGTGTATAGCCTGGACACCATCACTGCTGATGCTCTGTTCAGAACCTACTCCCTCGCAAAAATTGTTTATTTAACCTTCAAATTTTGTCTCACAAAGACTATTTGTTTAGATTGCAATAAGATTTATCTAATCAAAGCAATATCAAGTACCAAAAAATAATTGCATTAAAAAGGACATAGAGCCAATTAAATACTTAAGTAGATATTATTTTTCTGGTTCCAATGCATTTGCATTTATCGAGGATCTAGAGAACCTAATAAACAGCACAGTCTTCAATCACAACTCCTATAGTTAATTAAGGGCAACATGGTCATTTTCCATTACTAAGTGGTATGTCTGAAATTTTCTAAACGAACAGTCTTTATGAGACGGAGGGAGTATCCATTAGCCTTGT